>NC_133665.1:128065702-128735584 GCF_037893015.1 Macrotis lagotis
TTTTTCTCCAAGGGAGCTAGTTATTATAAATTTATCACTAGAGAGAGGTCTCTAGTGCAATTCTATTCCCAGAGATCTGTCCACAGATCAGTGCTATTTAAAGATTTTATTGGTGGCTTAGATGATGATATAAATAACTGCTTCCCAAATTTTCAAGCGACATGAAACCTGAGAGGATTACCAAAATGTTGGATGTCAAAATCTATTTTAAAAAAATTTCAGGAGCCTAGAAAGAAGGGCTGTATCAACTGACATGAAATTTAATATAGATAAACATAAACTTCTGGGCAACTTCCATAATTTAGGATTGGTGAGAGGTAATGCTAGAGAACAGGTTCTTGTGAAAATAATATCGGGGTATTAGTAGACTAAAGGTTAAGCTGAGTCAACAAAGTGACTTGGAAACCCACAAAGGATACTCAAAGCCACATGAAGAGAACCAATGGCTAGGATGTAGAGGTTTTGCATATCCTAGTGGAGCCACATCCAGGTATGCCTTGAGAAATGCCATAGACAATTTGAAGTACCTCCACATGAGAACAGCCATGATAGTGAGAAAACTAGAGAACTATTTATGTGAGCTATCACTTAGGTTTTTTTATGAGCTGTGCAGTTTGAAAAGCATTCTATCCTTGGTTTCTTACTTGAGTGAGTACCTAATTGCTCCTGATGTAATCAAATCATCAGACCTCAATAATCTTTGTTGTTGTTCAGCCATTTCAGTTGTGTCTGACTATGACCCATTTAAGCTTTTCTTGGCAAAGATACTAGAGTGGTTTGCCGTTTTCTTCTCCATTTGACAAAGTAAAGAGTGCTGATTTTAGAGTTAAAGAAATTGAGTTTAAATTGATTTATCCACTTTTAAATTTATTCTGCATCATTAATGTTTTCTACATCACTTTCTTTTTTTAAAAAAATTTAAATTATATAAACATTTCATTTGTTTTCCAATTATATACAATAATAGTTTCTATTAATCATTTTTGTAAAGTTTTGAATTTTATAATTTTCCCCACCCTCCCTTCCTTCCCCCCTCCTCCCCATAGAAAGCAATCTAATAATCTTTACATTGTTTTCATATTATGCATTGATTGAAATCAAATGTGTTGAGAGAAAAAACATATCCTGGAGGAAAAGATAAAATATTAGAGATAGCAAAATTATATAGTACATAAGCCAACTTTTTTTAAAAAATTGAAGTTAATAGTCTTTGGTCTTTGTTTAAACTCCACAATTCTTTCTTTGGATTCAGATGGAATGAGCAAGATCATTAAAGTTGACCCCCCATGTTGCTCTTAGGGTATACAATGTTCTTCTGGTTCTGCTCATCTCACTCAGTATCTGAGTCATTGGATCAAAGAATATGTAGTGGAGAGTAAAATGTAAGATTGAAAAGAGAAGAGGAAACTAAGTTATGAAGAGCTTTGAATATCAAACAGTATTTTTTTTCATTGCTCCAGGAGCTAATGGCGAGTCACAGTAGTTTATTGGTGGTAGGGGAGTGGAAAAGAGAGATGACCTGCACTTTAGGGGCAAAAAAAAAAAAAAATTAAGGAAAAAATATACTCTCTATAGCACTCTCCATATTCACCAAAAATTATCAGAAATGGAAAGATTACTTTGAAATGGTAAATTCTTGAAGTTATATTCAATATTACTTAATATTGCTTCTCTTTCTATAGATTTACAGACAACCTCTATTTCCCCCCACCCCCACCCCACCATAAGGCATTTTGCCAGAATCCAATTCACTGGTTGATAACTTGCAAACTCTACCCTCGTCTCTCTCTTTCTCTCTCTCTTTTTTCTTGAAAATGGAAATGTGTGCTCTTCCCCAATTCTCTTATACCTCTCTCATTCTTCAATCTCTTTTCACATTTTTCCTATATTTTAGAACAGAGGTGTTAAACAGCCCTCTCACTGGCTGAAATATGAAACACTTCCAAGCAGAGCCAAAACCAAATTAAAAAGATAATTGGAAAGTACTTAACAAAAGAACTTAAAAAAATAAAATCAAAATATGGTAGGGCAAAAATAATGTTAATATGTGATTTTTCTAAGTTAAAAATGCAGTCCATATATATGTGTGTGTGTGTTTGTGTGTATGTGTGTGTGTGTGTGTGTGTGTGTGTGTGTGTGTGTGTGGTCTCCATTTTTATTAGAGCTTGATACTGAGAAGGTTTTTAATAATAACTGAAGAAACAACCCAAAAAAAATCAATTTATTAGCTAGACAGACATAACAAATGGATCGGTAGACTCTCCAGTCAATCCAAAGACTCTGAATATAGAGAAAAACAGATTTTTATATATTAAAAACAATCAGGGGGGCAGCTAGGTGGCACAATGGATAGAGCATTGGCCTTGGAGTCAGGAGTGCCTGAGTTCAGATCTGGCCTCAGACACTTAGTAGTTGCCTGACTGTGTAGCCTTGGGCAGGCCACTTAACCTCATTGCCTTGAAAAAAATCTAAAAAAAAAAACCCAATCAGGAAAGTCCAATTATTATTAGAAAATAAAGATACAAATCACAAGACAAAATTAGGTCATTTAATTTCTAATTGAAAGAAAGATTAAGGGTTTTTCAATTTGGGAAGGGAAGAAAAGAGAGTGAGTTTTGGCATAGTAGAGGGGGAAATGAGTAAGTTTCAGAACTTTTTATTCATAGATTGGAGAGTTGCTGATTCATCATATCCAACTTCATTTATGAAACAATACATGATTTATACTTTTGTGAACCCTAAAACTGTAAACCTTAAAAAATATAGCATTAAAATAAAATGACAGAAAATACAAGTTATACATAAAATGTTATTCTCTAGGATTTGCCATTAATCTATAGGTGGAGATCATCTGTGCAAAATGATCACCAAGAACTGAGGGAGATATGCATATTTATCCAAAAACAAAGGTTACTGGAAATCACTAATTTCCTTGGTGGTACAATGATGAAGGTTGAACAATATTAAGTTACCCAATTGTTCCTCAAAGCCTGTCATTCTTATATATTACTATCTAATTAATTATCTCTTCCTAGTCTTTAAACTTCATGAGGGCAAAACAAGTCTTCCAATATTGTTTTTCCTGAATTTGTAATTAACATGGGGGAGATAGTCAGTGACTTCTTACCTACTGTAAAGTGAAGGCTGAATACTGTTCTAAAGAAATCAACTTTTTAAAATCAGGAATATAGCTTTGAAAAACTCATTATTGTTATTGTTATTAGTATTATTATTATTATCATTATACTTTGACACCATCCAGTTTCCCATGGTTAAATAATGGAAAATCAACAATATGGAGAAGAATATTGGGGACATCACAAGACGGGGTTGGTATTCAAAAGATAGAATCAGATTATTTTTCTTGATTTCCCTACCAAAGAAACTCCATTTTGTAATTGGTCTTCACTTTATTCATCAATATCATCATTTTTTTTGAAAATGGAAATATATGTTCTTCTCCAATTCTCTTCTACCTCTCTATTCTTCAATTTCTTTTCAAGTTTTTCTATATTTCAGAACAGAGGTGTTTCCATACCCTACTTAACAATTTTGTTATATCCTTTTGTTTTATCCTTTCTTATCCAAAGGACATTCCCCTTGGAGGAAAAAACAGAGATAATATAATTGCTTAATTCTACAACATCATTGCCCAACATTGCCCTTTATGAAACTGAAATTATTTTTTTTCAGTATTGTGCATTCTCAATTACTTCCATAGTGCCATTCTCCAATGAGCCAGGTACACTGGTAACTTACCTAAGGCCATATAAATAGCTAGCCTCAGAAATGAGATTTGAATTTAAGTCTTCTGACTCTAGGGGTCATCTAGGTGACCCCAAAGTGCCCAGAGCACTAAACCTGGACTCAGGAAGACTCATCTTCCTGAATTCAAATCTGACCTCAGACACTCACTAGCTGTGTGACCCTGAGCAAATCACTTCACCCTGCTTACCTCAGTTTTCTCATCTATAAAATTAATTGGAGAAAGGAATGACCAGTATCTTTGCCAAGAAAATTCAAAATGAGGTCACAAAAGTGAAAATTATTGAACAATTGAACTTCTAACTCCTGAGTTAGTGCTCTTTCCACAGGACAACACTTCTCTCCCTATCTTTCTTTTGAATCCTTTGAACCCCTTGAAATATGTTCTTCCCAATCTAGAGTTCATGATAGATTTTATTGTTTTTTCTTCAGTTTTTTACATTTCAATTATTTATATTTAAACATTCTTTTTAAATTTTGAGTTCCAAATTGTCTCCCTCTCTCCCACCTCTTCCCACAACCACTGAGAAAGTACATAATATATCAATTATACATGTTTACAATTTCCTCCTTTTTCTCTTTCTTAAACTGTATGATAAAGCCATTACCTTCCCCAACACTTCCCACTAATTTCTGTCCTTTCGTTCTCACATACAGTTTCTCTTTGCAGGTGCAGAATGGCAATTGCCTTTATTGCTTCCTCTATCTGCTAACAAATAAAAGACAATTCACATATCTATCAGCTGCTCTGCTCTTGGCAAAGAGATACCACCAGCAAAATATCTGGATAGTTGAAGTCTCCCATCACCACCACAATGCAACATTTTTGTACCAATTTTGCATTCTAGTTTCCTAAACTCATCACATCTCTCCCTCTGTCTGGTTGACCTGAGTTCTCCTCCTTGAACAATTTTACATCCTCTGTCACCTCCCTTGAACCTCAACTAAATCCTTACCTCCTCAAGTTCCTCTCTTCAGATTCTTGACTTTCTTCATTAGTGTTTATATATATACATATAATATTATATATATATGCATTTATTTGTATGTATTTATGTACATATTTAGATTTTTGGAAGGAAATGGGGTTAAGTGACTTGCCCAAGGCCATACAGCTAGGTAATTATTAAGTGTCTGAGGTTGGATTTGGACTCAGGTCCTCCTGACTACAGGGTCAGTGCTCTATCCATTGGGCCTCCTAGTCACCCCAGTATATATTCTTTTTTTGTTAAGGTTTTTGCAAGGCAATGGTGTTAAGTGGCTTGCCCGAGGCCACACAGCTAGGTAATTATTAAGTGTCTGAGGTCGGATTTGAACTCAGGTCCTCCTGACTCCAGGGCCGGTGCTCCATCCATTGCGCCATCTAGCCACCCTCTCTATATTCTTAATATACAATTCTAAGCCATCCATCCTACCCTCTTTAAAATAGTTTGTTCCTTTTGAATAAAGCATAGCATTTCAGACCAAATTTCTGATGAGTCCCAATCCAGCAAGACCTAAGTGTGAGCCTTTTGAGATGAAATTGAATGCCTTGTTTTAGTGACTTTAGTTCCAATTCATGCTGTTATCTTACACATACTTTGCAGATTTATATATTAAGTGACGTTTGTATGTGGACAGGTTTCATTGCTATCGTTTTTTGGACATTGTCTTCTATGAATTAGTTATTGTCCTCTCCTTTGCTCTTCTTCCTCTGGTATTCTGTCTTTAGTACAAGGTTTGTCTGATCATTGTGAGCAATTTTTTTATCCTCAATTTGTACCTTAAAGACCTCTCTCTGGGGCAGCCAGGTGGCACAGTGGATAGAGCACCGGCCCTGGAGTCAGAAGGACCTGAGTTCAAATCCGACCTCAGGCACTTAATAATTACTTAGCTGTGTGGCCTCGGGCAAGCCACTTAACCCCATTGCCTTGCAAAAATTGAAAAATTAAAATAAAAAACCTCTCTTGGTTACACTTAAAAGATGTGGAAAGACTAGCCAAATATATATTTATAGACCCATATTATATCCACTTTCCTTCTTCTGAAGAATGGAATAACTAGTCCATAGTGCCCTTCTGTGTTCTGCATCATTTCATTTTAATTGTTGTCATTTATTCATTTATCAGTCATGTTCAATTCTTTTACAAATAAAGAAGCTGAGTTAATTAGGGCAAAGTATCTTGTCCAGGGTCACATAACTAATAAGTGTCTGATTCAAATTCCACCCTCAGGCATCATCTTCTTAATCTGCTGTTCATTTCCCAAATTTGCCTTTCTCTCCTGAATTCCTCTCTTTTAATGTCAATAATGATGAAAAAACCTTCATAGAGTTCTCAGTATCTTCAGTGTCTTTGTTCAATTTCAATCAATACTTATCATGGATGCAAATGTAAAGCATATATTAGATTGCCTTCTGTTGGGGGGTGTTAGAAAATTGTAAAACTCAAAACCTTGACAAAAAATGATTGGTAGAAACTACTATTGTATGTAATTTGAAAAAAAATTAAATATATAATAAAAAATTTTAATATCTTCAATGTTTTGCCTGGCACCTTTATAATCTTAACACTATGGAGATAACTAGCTAGATAGAGCTATGGATTTTGGGGATTAGGAAGACTTGAGTTTAAATCCTTCTTCAATTACCTTTTAATTGTGTGACCCCTTGGCAAATCTATTACTTTTTCTTAGTCTCAATTTCCTCAATTGAAAGTTCAGATAATAAAGGTACATAACTCCCAGGATGAGAGAAATTCTCATTTAATTAATTTTATTTAAAAGAAAATAAGCAATTCTCAGTAAATGAGAAAACATGTAATATAATTTGTAAACCTTAAAGTACCATATAAGCAATAGCTATTATTATTTCTTTGTTGCTATGACTGGGTTACCAGTATATACCCCTTGTTAGGTCCACCAACAAGGCAACAGGTTACAGATTCAATACAGTCAAGAGTCTTCTCTCCCTCCTCCATAGGCATCGACTAGGCCTAACAGTCCACACTGGGCCTTACGTTCCCAGTAGACTTTATAAGTAGACCTTATTTTTTCTTATCTTTCTTTTTTTAATTGTTTTTTGAATTTTACAATTTTCCCCATCTCACTTCCCTCCAGCCCCCCACCCCACCCCCCACAGAAGGCAGTCTGATAGTCTTTACATTAAGTAGACCTTATTTTGCTGAGTTGATTCTCTGTGTCAGAGCTCTGGTACTCATTGCCCCTTTTTCAGCCTCAACTCAACTGATGCTCCATTATTACCTGCAGTCATTTTCCTTCTTGCCTTCCTTTCTCCCAGTCAACATCATACAACACCAGTCCTTTCTCCCAATTGCTCATTTGTCTCATGAACTTCATTTTGGTACTCCCTAGCAGTTGCTACTTCTTGCCAGGAGATGGTGCCAAGTCTCAAGCAGTTAGACTAGGGAAGCCTCTAATAATATTAGCTGGGGAAGAAGGATTCAATGCTACTATTTAAAATGTTCTATTCTCTCAGTCAGTTCCTACAGCCCTGCCCATCACACAAAGGATTGCTTGCTGTGATTGTAGATCTTATTTAGATTGCTCCGGAATAGTCTTGGGTTACTCACAGTGAGTAACTCCTCCCTACCCATCTCCTGAACCAGTATCTAACTCAGAGGAAGCATCTCCTACTGAGTCTTGGGGTTTAGGTGGGCTCCTCAATTCCTACTCTCAATTCTGGTCAACTGGTCAGCCATAAAGGTTGACACTTCCTATACTTACTTGCCTGCCTCACATCTATGCTGGGCCAATTTAAGACTGTAGCAGTTGAAATTCCTCGCTTTTAGTCAACCTAGTCCATGATCTGTTCCCCTACATAGGCTGGGAAAACCTCATAGGGCTAATTCAAAGCAATAATTGACAATAAACCCATTAGTTGAGGCCACCACATTGCTGATTCAGCATGCTCTAAGAAGTGCATAGGGAAGTCACTTTGGAAGCATTTGCTTTAGTTTCCTTCCTACTTTTAACCAGCCCTCCTCTCCCATATCTTTGAAAAATACTGTTTTTTCTTCTGAAAACCACAAACAAACAATTATTGGAAGTCTGGACACTGGGAGGTAAACAAATTCCCTTTACTCTTGGCATTAAAAGCAGAGAGAGACTTTGATAATTAAATCAGCATCATAGATGGGAATTGAACAGCAATTGAATAAAACTAAGTGCTCATTATATTGTTAACTGATTAGATCTGATTGACGTCAGAGATGGAGTTATAGCCACAAGTCACATGAATATTTCTTATACTAATAGCATGTTATTATACTAATAACAGCTAGCTAGTGGTTGTTCAGAGAAGTAAGCATCTATGGCAATTTTTTTTGATGAATTCATGATTACATTAGTGTGGCTACCTCCTTTACTATTGTGTATAATAAAACCTTGTACATGAATGCTATAGAATCAGAAGATGAAAAGGTTTATAGGAGCCCCATCAAAAATCTAGTCAGGCGCAGCTAGGTGGCACAATGCATAGAGCACCAGCCCTGGAGTCAGGAAGACCTGAGTTCAAATCCGACCTCAGACACTTAATAATTACCTAGCTGCATGGCCTTGGGCAAGCCACTTAACTCCATTGCCTAGAAAAAAATCTAAAAAAGAATCTAGTCCAACCTAAACCTAAAAGAAGTTCCCACTACAACATATCCAATAAGATGTTGGTTGTCCAAATCTCTGCTTGAAATCAGGAAGGAAGGAGAACCCATCGCCTGTCATGGCAACCCATTCCACATGAATATAAGCCATATTACAATGATTAAATTTAACTTACTATACATAATTTTGCAATCAAAGCTGGTTTTCCATAATAGTTATATTTTTTGTACAGTCGCAGAATAATTTTAGGCATGGAAAGAGTTCCTTTGTCAGAAGCAGACACTCCAGACAAGTGAACTAAGGAAGGGTCACTCTTACAAACAGATAATTTCTGAATCTTCATAGCTCTAAGATTCTGATTCTGGGAACCTTAGCCCTAAAGTACTGTCCCTTCATCTCCAATCTCCTTTAATTACTGCCATGGGAAATATTGTAATCTAAGAGAATTTTCTTCAGTCCTTACTAGTAACAACAGTTCTCAAATCCTCCTCTCCGTAAGCTAAATCTAGGCACCTCCATGTCTTTTTATAGACTACACTGCAGACCTGGAATTAAATTAATATTAATTTAATAGCTTACACACTTTACTTGTTAATAACTTCTAGCCAAAGAAGTCATTGTCCCTGATCTGAAAAGTTCATGGGGGCATTGTAGACCAGAAAGGGTCTAAGGGTCTAAGGGTCCAAGTTATAAAGGACTTTGAATATCAAACAGAGGATTTTATATTTGATCCTGGTGGTAAGGAGCCAATGGAGTTTACTAAGTGTAAAGGAAAGGATGAAATAATTAGAGGACCTTCAGGAAGATCACTGTCAGTTGAATGAAAAATGGATTGGATCAGGATAGACTTGTGGCAGGCAGATCCACCAGTAGGCCATTAACTGCTGGACTTAAGCTATTTAAATTTTTTTATATTCCTAAATATAAAAATATACATACATTCCTCTTGACAGAGAAATGATAAACTCTTTGTGTAGAATGACATGTCTGGACATGGTCCATGTAGCAATTTATTTGCTATGGTTTACTATGCATATTTGTTACAAGAACTTTATTTTTTTCTTTTTTACATTTAAAACTTTGAGCTCCAAATTCTCTCCCTTCTTCCCTCCCCCATTGAGAAAGCAAGCAATTTATCTTTCTTTTTCAATGGGGGAAGTAGAAGAAAGAAAATATAATCATATAAAGCATCTGTTGGGGAAAATGTGATGCATTTTTACTGATGCATATTTAACAATGTGATTTTTTTATCCTGATTGCTATTTTTTATTAAATTTGAGATAATTTTGAGTATCCAATGGAACAATGCATATGTACCCTCTGTAATCTAATTGAAGAAACATATTACATTACTTCTCTGATTTGTTATTCATTATCATCATGATATTTCCAGCATTTAGTGAATGTTGCCAGTATTCAATTCCTAAAGGCTTTGTCTTCTCTGGAATCTGATCTAAGTAACAAAGAGTTTCTAGAACAGAACAAAAACTTAAAACTGTCTTAAAAAAGATTCAACCATTTTCTATTCCAATTCAATTTAACAAACATTTAAATGCTGTCTAAGTGATGGCCTCTTTACCAGGTGCTATCAATGTAATATAAAACTGCTTCTAAACTCGAGCTGCTACAAGTCCCCTGGAAATAGGGAGATTAGACATACACAAAAGTAAGAATGATCTAATAGTGGGAAAAGGAAAAAACCCACCAAAATTTCTCAACCACTTTGAGAGTGATCTCTGTCAGTGAGGTAAGGGTGAAGAGTTTGGATTTTAACCTATAACCAATAGGGAACAACTGAAGTCTTTAAAAAGGAAAGTAGCATAGTCAGACATGCATTAGAACCTGGAAGCAGGATTATAAATTGAAAAACTATTACAATGATTCATGTAAGACATCATGAGGTTTATTGAGTCTCATTAGAAAGCATGGGGCTATTAATTCACTGGCACAGGGAATACTTTGGATGAGGAAACTCCCTCCAACAATGCAGGTTGGCACCTTCTTTTCAATTTATAGTTGCCCAGACTCCTTAAAATAGATTAAGTAACGTGCATAAGGTCACATAAATCATTATATGTCAGAGGCAGGACTGGAATCCAGGTCTTCTGAGATTGTTTCTCTATCTACTCGCTGGATTTATTGCTATGAGGGATCTTAAAAGTCATCTCATCCAATAATGCCATTTTGCACATTAGGAAAAGGCAGCTAGGTGACACAGTGGTGTACAGAGAGCTATGCCTGGTGTCAGGAAGCCTCATCTTCCTGAGTTTAAATCTGGCTTCAGATACTTATTAATTGTGTGACCCTGGGCAAGTCACTTAACCCTATTTGCCTCAGTTTTCTCATCTGTAAAAATGAGACTGAGAATGAAATGAAACCCTACCTTCAATAGCTATATGGATAGGGATAGAAAAGAAAGGGATTAAAAAATAAGGATGTTATATCTGGGCAAGTTCATGCTTATAGATTAGTTGTATTTACATATTATTAGTAGTAGTAGTACTATTTGCTTTCAACCTAGATAGGTTGGGTCATTTTAAAGAAATGTCAAAATGATGTCTTGGCAATCTTGAAAAATGGTGGCAGTTTTTATATTTAGAAGGAAGACACGTTTTTCCTTTCAACTAGCAAAGAAATTCTTAAAGCAGTTGTTAAATTTTTATCTATAAAAGAAGTATACTCTGTCTAGAGAGACAATGTGGCATCATGGAAAGTTCATCAACTCTGGAATGAAAGAACCTGAGTCTAAAACTCAATTTTGCTTTTTATTTCCTGTGGGACTTTGATTTTACTATAACACACACAGTAAAGTCATTCCGTGCATCTATCTTTCTCGTTCTTTTATTTCATTCTCAAAAAGAACCAGTGACATGATGAGGATGAAGTCTTGATTTGCACATGAATTGGATATAAGTCATCTGCCTCACTTTCTCCTTCATCAGAGTCCAGCAGGAAGACAAAAGTTAAGACAGCTGGTGATGACCCAGTTGGAGCTACATATCATGACATTAGAGGACCACTAACCTATTAGAACAAAGGTCAAAGTTAGTACCCATGCTAGAAGAATAAATAGAAATAAGAAAAAGGTATGACATACAATAAAATAAATACCAATCTAACTTATTTAAACAAAGTATTGATGTTGAAAAGCAGAATTTGGATAAAAGAGCATTGATATCAATTATAATAATGTCATAAAAGTTTAACTGATATAAATGAATTATCAAGGGGCAAAAAGAATCTAAAGTACAGACACTTTAAATTTGTTGGACTGACATATATTGTAAAAAGAGAGGCAACATTATTTTATAGCATAAACTCATTTGGATAGCACAAATCATCTCACCAAAATAAGAGGGAAACAAAAGAGGTAAAAACCAGAGAAACCAACTACTGAACTTTGTCCCTGCTTTTCCAACTGAAACCAACTACTGAATTTTATCCCTGCTTTCCCAACTCTGTAATTTTTTTTAATGAAAAGTGTCTAAACATGCATTAAGAAGATCCTCAAATAGGATGCTGGTGGGAAAGGTTTTTTATAAGGGATTTTCCACATAATTTATCATCATACAATTGACTGATGTAGAAAAAACAAAAATTGCACTCTGTTGATGATCTGTAAACCACCTTGAAACATCTCTTCTCATAAGATAATTTCATACTAAAATTATGCAAGAGTTCATGAAAGCTATAATAACCAATAACAGAGATGATATTGTTTTATGATCCCCCTGAAAATATCAGGAAAGGTATCTTACAAATGAAATAATATTTTTCAAGGGCTTTGCACTCTGTGTGTTTAGCATATGGTAGGGCTTAATAAATACTTGTTACTTTTGCCTCCCCCACCCCTATTTCCACAGGGCATTATATCGGTTGCAATAAGCCCCCTAGAATATGAAGAGCCTCCTGGACAAGATCCACTTAAAAGAGTTTGACCAAGCTATCTACAGAGAAGAAAACAAGTAGATGAAGAAGGACTATTGCCCAAATAATGCCATATAATTAGATCAAGGATTTTTGACCTGGGCTCCTTGGATTTAAAAAAAAAAAGAGAATTGATCATTTTATCTTAATATAATTGATTTCCTTTGTATATTATTTATTTTAGTTTATATATTTAAAGACATTTTTCTGAGAAAGTTTCATCAAATTGCCAGAAGGGTCTATGATATATATAAAAAAGTTTAGAATCCCAGTTAAAGTTGCCCACCAATATCTATATATGCATTTATATTGTCATATACCTGTACATTAGTGTGTATGTATGTGTGTGTGTGTGTGTGTGTGTGTGTGTGTGTGTGTATTTTATTCAGTCATGACCCCTTTTGGGTTATCTTGGCAGAGAGACTGGAGTGGTTTGCCATCTCTCTCCAGCTCATTTAAAGATGAGGAAACTGAGGTAAACAGGGTAAAGTAACTTGTCCAGAGTAACACAGAATCTGAGACTAGATTTGAACTCAGGAAGATGTCTTCGCTGCTCTAAAATCAGCAGTCTATCAACTGTGCCATATGTGTGTGTATTTGGCAGACCTTGCAAAATTAATGAGTTGGACCCAGAATAGAAGAACTGTCTTTCAGAAACTGCATAGTTCCATTAATGATTCCAAACTTCTTTCTTAAACAAAGGTTCATCTTTTTAATATTAATATTTTTCTGGTATTGGGTGGTTGTGAGTCATATTTCACTCTAATCTCTAGAGAATTAAAAATGAATATTGCTCAAAGTATCATGGAGGATCACATGGCAGGTGAGAGCAGATCACAATATGTTATAAATAGCTATAATGAAGAAATGAAAGAAATAAGTCATTCGGGGGCGGCTAGGTGGCGTAGTGGATAAAGCACCAGCCTTGAAGTCAGGAGTACCTGGGTTCAAATCCGGTCTCAGACACTTAATAATTACCTAGCTGCGTGGCCTTGAGCAAGCCACTTAACTCCATTTGCCTTGCAAAAACCTAAAAAATAATAATAATAAGTCATTTAAAAATGAATAACCCTAAAATAAGATATTCTGATAAAATGGAGAGATCAAGGGATGATATCCCTGTTGGATGAGTCTTGTGCTCAACTGATGTCATCATGTTTTCAAAAACACCAAGAAAGGTGGGTGGAATGAGTCACCTGTAGTGAACTTATTGGAAGACATGTGGCTAGTTTGCAACACATCACAAATCCATTCGAGCATATGCATAATTAATTACTTTTTAAATAGCTTGGCATTTACTTGTAAATCTAGCTGGACCTGTATGGTTCATTAACTGAGGTGCATCCATCCTTTGGTTTAATTAACTGAATTACAGTCTAAGAGAACCTAGGAGTTACTCAGGGAATGCTTTATAAATTTGGAAGTAGTTGGTAAAGTTGATAGAGTACCGATATTAGAATTAAAGACATGTGAGTTTAAGCATTGCCTCAGACAATTACTAACAGTGTGACTCAGAACAAGTCACTTATACTGTTAGCCTTAGTTTCCTCATTTGTAAAATGAGTAAAAAAATAGCACCCAAGGTTGTGATAAGGATGAAGGTATCATATATGTAAAATTCTTTGTAAACTCTAAATCACCATCTGTTAGTCATTAATACTCTTTTTTTAATGTTTTTGCAAGACAGTGGGGTTAAGTGGCTTGCTCAAGGCCACGCAGCTAGGTAATTATTAAGTGTGAGGTTGGATTTGAACTCAGGTACTCCTGACTCCAGGGCCGGTGCTCTATCCACTGTGCCACACCTAGCCACCCCGAGTCATTAATACTCTTAAAGACTGACCTTGGCAGAGGAAATTGCCAGTAATTTTCAGTGATATCCAACTTCATGACCCTATCTGGGCTTTCCTTGGCAGAGTGATTTGTCATTTCTCTTTCCAGCTTATTTTAGAGATAAGTAAACAGAGGCAAACAGAATTAAATGATTTGACCAGAGTCACACAGCAAAAGTCAGATCTGAATTTAGAAATATGTCTTCTGACCCCAGCTCCAGCAGTCTATGGCATGTACCACCTACCTGCCCAGTATCTGCAAAGAATTTAAAACTTGAGATAGGAGCCAAGTCACAACCCTACACCTCATCTGAATAACAAAGATTGAAGCATCAAAAAGATGCTTCTAGCCTGATAATGTAAATCCAAAGACATCACCCTATTCTGGGAGGTATTTCTTCATTGTTTCCCCCATTGGCAGTACATTTATAATGACAAATAAAGTGCTAAACATACTTATTCACTACCTGGATGCCGTTGACATTTCCTCCATGACTCTGATTACAGGCTGTAAATTTAGATCTTTCTCTGACTCATAGGAAATAATTCCAGTTATCAGCCACACTTCACTTGCCAGTATACCTTATACTTAATTTCATTGCCTTGTGATATACTTAAGTATTCTTGGTGGGACTTGCCTACGGAAAGAGTTATGTGGCAAGATTCTCCACTATGATTCTCTTTAAAAGTCTTGATGTTCCCAAGGAACCCTAGGCAAGAAATTGTAGGGTGAAGTTGGGAACAGGCAAAACGTCATGATCCAGCAATCCAGATTTGACATTCTCTGGTGCAAGATGTTATTTTCTGCCTGTTCAGGGAAAATGGCTAGAGGCAGACACAACAGAGATAAAAAATTAATCAAGAGTGTGCAGATAGTTCCTCTGAGACTAGCTTGGGGGTCCCACTGGAGGAGTAGGAAAGAGAAACTATAAAAGGATGTGTTTGCCAAAAAAAAAAATGGACAGTCTCATGAGATAGCTAAGCTGGCAGTGGTTCCAGCAGCAGCTGCAGTGTGATTTATACTTCCCAAGAAATGATTTTCTTTGATTGACTCCTAGGTAGAGAAAAGGGCTTTGAGTTTAAAGTCAAAAGACCTAATTTGATCCTGGTTCTACTGAAAGCTGGCTAGATGATTTTGGGCAAGTCCTAACTTCTCTGGACCTCAGCTTCTTAATTATAAAATAATTAGTTGCTTTTAGGTGGTTTCAAAAGTTCCTGTCAGCTCCAAATCTAAGTTATATACTATTAGCTGCCCATTTGAATTCAATTCAACAAAAGGATATCAACTATTTTTATGCAAAACACAAGAATGAAATGGCTCTACCCTTAATGAATTTGTGATCTAGTGGATCTGCCTTTTCATTCTACAATTCCATTTCCTTCTCTGACCACTCTTACACCTTTGGAAGAGACTCTTGAATTTTTTTCTTGTTTACTCCTTAGTTCTTAATGGTTATTGTTCATATGTTTGTGAAAATTGAGATGAATGTGTGACAGAAGAATTTTTTTTTTAGGATTTTGCAAGGCACATGGGGTTAAGTGGCTTGCCCAAGGCCACACAGCTAGGTAATTATTAAGTGTCTGAGGTCAAATTTGAACTCAGGTACTCCTGACTCCAGGGCTGGTGCTCTATCCACTGCTCCACCTAGCCGCCCCAGACAGAAGGATTTCCTAAAGAAAGTGGAAATACAAAGGAAATAGTGTGATGAGTTATCTTTTTAAGGACTGACAAAGAAAACTTTGTACTGAAATTGCTCTCTCTATGAGGTATCTCCAAGGACCTCTTCCATATCCATAGTCTTTTTCTTGGCTCTCATTGTCTTTGCCCTTTCAATAGCATTTGACATCCTTGACCATCTCATCTTTCTGAATACTGTCTTTTCTTGACTTCTGTGCCTTTAATATCTCCTAATTCTTGTTACTTTCTGGGGCTAAATAGGCTAGAGGTCTATTTAATATTAATAATTAATTAATTAATAATCATTTAATTAAATAATGAATTGATCGAATAATTAATATTAATAATCCCTTTGTCACATGACATCTTTTCAAATAAATACTTGAATATAACTATCATATTCTAACCAAAGCCCTTCTGTTTTCTTTTCTCTAGATTAAACATTCCTGAAATCTATCCTTTTACATCATGAATTCAAGTCCCTTTACCATCCTGATTGCCCTCTTCTAGATGAATTACAGCTTTTCAATGTCTGTCATTCTTCTGCTATGCAGAATTGAATACAATTCTCTGGTTGTGATCTGACAAGGGCAGAGTAAAATGGGATTGCTATTTTATTATTTCTGGAAACAATGATTCTCTTTTCATATAATCACAAGATTTATTTTTTTTGTCTGATGCTTCATAGTGAGCAAATATTCTCTACAATTCCCAGGTGTATTTCAAAAGAAACTCTCTGTTCATCTCTCCCTTCATTCTCCCTCCATCTTATAGTTGTGGGGTCAATGTGCCCAAGTGCAGTTTTCAAGTGGTGATATTCACCAGCATCAGCTGCAAAGAAGACAGAAGAAGTATTACAAGTTCAGTTGATTGCAATCTTAAGTTCATCAAATATTTCTTTCCAGTTAGAATCTTTTCCCTTCCCGTCAGATGCTATTAAATGAATATATATATACACATATACTTATAATTGGTAATTCATAAGAGTCTTTGCACAGGCTTTAAACTACCATCTGGTCTAATAAGTCCACCTTGGGGGTAAGGGGATATAAGAGAAAGACAAGGGTCTCATGGTAATTTGTCTTTACTTCCATTTATGATCATTTCTGGTTTATTGGAACCAGATTCCTTGGATTTATCTGAGACTAAGTCATGCTTCCATAAATTATCTTAAAAGATTAAGGTTGGGAGGTGTGGAAATTAGTAAGAGAAGACATGAATAACTCTCTTAGTTCCAGAAGGCAAGATATCAGCACCCTCCGGGTGATATTTTTCTCTCTTTTCAAGCCTTATAGTCTTTTGATGTGAACAGACTTGGATAGTATTCCAGTAAAGAAATATGCATGAGATGAGATGATGGAAAGGCAGAAGTTGTTTAGGAAATAAAGTGCTGGGCTTAGCATCAGGAAGAACTGGGTTTGAATTTTGATCAGTTGCTTACTAGCCATATAACCCAGGCAAATCATTTTACCTCTAAGATAATAATATCTTTTGTACCCTACCTCATAGGAAAGTCATTTCTAATCCATACCCCCTGCACTTGGGTCATCATCCTTATTCCCCCCATCGTTCATTTTGTATTCTGCCTTTGAGACTCCAGGCCCTGATAGCTGAGCTTCCCTCTTATTTGCCCTAGTGCCAGGCTTCCCTGCAGCTTCCTGATGCATAAAATTTGAGGGCAGGGACTCTTGTTTGTTTAGACAATATTTGTATTCCTAGCATTTAGTATTTCTTTCACATTTATTCACTCACTCACAATATATGTAAACAAATCTGCAAACTTGAGAGTTCAATATGTCAGCTATTATTTGCTATCTCTTTAAATAGATATAGATAGCAATTATTTATTATATTAAATACTGATGCAAGAGAGCTGGCCATGGCACTAGATGTATGACTCTGGTAAAGTCATTTGATCTACTATTCCAGGCAATTCATTAGCACTATAAATTGTGGCAAGTTACAAGTGTGCATTAGTAACAGGAATTCCCCACACAGATGAAATTATAGGTCCCAATAGATCCCTTAATAGGGTTGAATTTCCAAGTGGGACAATTCTTATTGATTATTAGGTGTCCATGGGAGAAATCCAGGTTGAAAGACCAAGTGATAGTGGTATCTTGGGTGATTAAAGCACAGGACAAACAATTAGATTATCTATCAAGTATGGATAATAAAAGATTAATCCATTTGATTCAGACAGTCAATTTTAATTAATTAATTATTCTTCATAATAGGTATAGAAAAACAGAGAGAAGCACTTGAAACAAGCCTTAAAACTACAATACCCAGTGTGAATTGATGCTTTCAAGTTCATTTAAGTCACTATTTATCTGTGTTTAGTCTTTACCTGGTTCCCCCTTTGCCCTCTGAGAGGAGTCTTTAACTTTCTGGAATTCTCAATTCTGTCCTATTATGATCCATCTTCACAAGCTATTTGTCCTATCAGAGTGAGGCATCACTTTTGCCTCCTAACTCTGCTAATTAGTAGCAGAGCACAGCTTTCCCTGGCAGACCTTTACCTGCTTTCCTCCACGATACAAACAGCAAAAGCCCTGCAGACACTTTTATCTGGCTGTTTTAATTGAACTGTTACTCCCTAATTACTTCTCCAGGAGTCTGGCCCACAGTGCTCAGCAGGGCAGCATGTTCCAGACAGTCTTTGCTGCAGCTCTCCCCTTATTGTTCTCCATACAGTCTCTCCCAAGGAAATTTAGCTTTTTGGTTTCTTTCCACTCCTCTCTCAGAAGAGGGGAAAAAAAACCCTAAGGGATCATAGGGTAAAAAACAGTTCAGTCTCTCCTGAAGGTCATCTTCCAATCAGGGTAACGGTTACCTTGGTAACTAAGTTGCTAATATAAAAGAGTTTCCCAGCAACCCACTCTTGTCAGTTAACCCTCCTTTCTAATGAATACAGATGATGGTTCTTGGGCCATAGGCCCATAATATTTAGCACTCAATCTGCTTCTAAGAGAATCTGTTTCTTTAAAAAAAAAATTTCTCTTTTGTGAACATTTTAAATATATCTCACGCAGAACAACTCTGTTTCTAAACTAGTGTTTTCCTTGGAATGAGGTTTAACCTGATTTTATAAAGACAACTATTTAATAAACAAGGAGCTTCTTAAATCAAATCATACCAAGCCTTATGTATAGGATTTAAAGCTGGACTGAATCTGAGAGATCAACTACCTCATTTTATAGAAGAAGAAACTGGGGCCCAGAGCAGAGAAATATTTTACACAGGCAATAAGTAGCAGATTCAAACCTTAATTTTAAATAGTATTCTTTCAATTATTTAATTAATACATATTTATTAAATACTTTCTATGGGGCAGATCATATGCTAGGTGCTAAGGATGCATAGACCCTACCCTCAAGGAATTTACATTCTTTCTGGATCTAATTATGACCTTTAATCTTGTCTTGATCCCCAACCAGGCCTCTACATCTCCTGACCATCTCTACCTCAAGTGGTCTCCCCCTGGCCATCATTCCCACCCACCCCCAATTTTGGACCCTGCCCCTGGGACACCAGACTCTCATAGGAAAGCTTTTGCCTTCCTTTTCCTAGGGTCAGCCTTCTATCACACTTCTGGGATATCTCTACATCTTGTCTTTTTTCTGGTTCCCTTTTCTCACTTCCCTTTTAATACTGTCTTCCTTCCTTTAAAATGTAAACCCCTTAAGAGCAGGAACTCTCTTGTTTTCATACATCTGTATTATTGGAGCTTACCCTCAATCCGGTATCTTTCTGTGTATGTGGAAAAATATCTATCAATACCTTACCTTCACATACACATATACAAATGTATATGTGAGGGTAAGGTATTATTTTCACAATCTCTGCAAAAATTCTACTCTGAAATCTTGTACTCATTCCTCTGAAGGTTAAGCTATCAAATTCTATATTCTAGCTGGATCTACCACTCTGGAAAGATTATATACATAGGGGGAGGCTAGGTGGCGTAGTAGATAAAGCACCTAGCTGTGTGGCCTTGGGCAAGCCACTTAACCCCGTTTGCTTTGCAAAAACCTTAAAAAAAAGATTATATACATAGGCAGATAGATAGATAGATAGATAGATAGATAGATAGATAGATAGATAGATAGATAGATAGATAGGAGGGGGTATATATTTCCAGCCTTGGATTGTGACTATACTCTGAGGACTAGTTTAACTAAAGCTTATCACCAGTATGAGATGACAAATTGATGAAATGTTTTCACCACAGGAACTCATGAAGATCATTGACTGAAGTCTTATGATCTTTGTCTATGGTGAAAATCAAAGAAATTTAATTCAATTTAACAAGCTTTTATTAAACCCAGAAATCAGGCTAATTTCCTCTTAAGACAATCAGCCTTGATCGTCAGTACTACTGGCTCTCATGACAAAATGTTGATAATATCCTTAAACAGGAAAACTCAAGCATATTCTAGAGTAACAAGAATATTGGAAGTAAATTCTTTCTCTTACTTATTTTCAGTTTATAGTCTTTCCTAAAATTCTCATCTCTGAGTATTAGATCATTGGGATCCTCCAACTGAGGAGTATTTATCATCACTGACAGAGGATGCCATAGTTTTTAGTTCAGTTAGACCAAAGTTTACGAATTCCAATTCTGAAATCCTGTATTCCACCAGTCTCCAACATTCCACTTTTCCTATTCCCAAACTCAATATTTTCTTTTCTCTTGAGCTCTAGTCCTTTAAGTTGCCCATATTTCCCCCATCCATTAGCTTATTACTGCTGTAGAATAAACTCAGAAAGAGTAGAAAGTAAGCTTCTTGAGGGCAGGGACAGTTTCATTTTTGGTTTGCTAACCCCAGCATCTGATGCAATGGATGACACATGGTTCATTCAATGCCTTAATGACTGTTTAAAAATATTTTAACAACTGTCATCTAGAAGAAAATTCAGACTTGTCTCTCCATAGTAGTGCTAGGAGCAATGGGGAAAGATTAACAGACTACAGATCACTATAGGGGAAAACTTCCCAACAATTAGAACTCTTCAAAAATGAAATGGACAGTGGACTCCTTTAGGAGGTAGTGGGACACCTTTCACTAAAGATTTTCAAATATATGGCAGATGATCATTAATCAGAGAAACTGTAGAGAAGATTTCTATTCAGATAGTTTGGACTGAGAGTACCTGTAAATGTGAGATTCTATTGTTTAGAATCCCAAAGCTTCTACTTAACCACCTGCATGACTCTGGATAAGTCATTTCATATTTTTATATTCCAATTTTCTGTGAAATGAGGATATTGGACTAATAAACCTTTAAAATCTATTTTAAAGCTCAGTCTTGTGATTTTTTATGACTACTATGGGGAAAAAGGGAAGAGATTCATATAGTTTGACCAATTAGGGTTGGGAAGAGAGTGTCAGAAGAAACTAAATAAGAATGCCAGGTAGAAAACTGTCCAAGAAGCTATTTTCTACCATGTAAGAGATAAAATACATTATTTCAGGTAACACTATCCCCAAATTTATTTCGGTTTGCTCTGAGTTATTTTTAAGTAACCATTTATCAGAATCCAGGGCTAAGAGGAAGTCTGGTATAATTGAAAGAACACTGGAATAAGAAACTAAAAACCTAGTTTCTATTCCTGACTCTTTCCCCATCACAAACCTGACCAAAATGTCCCTCTAATGAAAAATCCTACATGGATTCTTTATTACCTTTAGAATAAAATGAAGTCACAAAGTACTAACTTTTCTGCTTGAGGTTTGTTTTTTTTAAGATATTATTCCCATGATGGGATATAGGTGAGCTAGAGAGCATGCAAACTTGGAATAAGGGAGACTAATTCCACCTCAGGTATTTCCTGGTTGGAGGATCTTGGGCAAGTCACATAACCTCTTGAGCCTCAGTTTTCTCATCTCTTTAATGAGAATTTTAATAGCATCCACTTCTCTGGGCTCTGTTGTGAAGAATACATGGAATAATATGTTTAAATTGCCTTGTCAGCTTTAAAGTTCTTTATGTTAGTTGTTATTTCAGAATTTTCCATTCCAATCAAACTGGCCTTACAGCTGTCTGTTGCCTCTAGGTGATAAATCATCCTTCTTTGTGATTTTGCACAAATGTCCCTCATATTGGCAATCACTTTCTTCACTCCCATATCGGAGAATTCTTAACTTCCTTCAATGTCGCTGCCTATTTGAAGCCTTCTCTGATTTCCAATAGGAGCATCTTTTCCCCTCTTAAAATAATTATGTATTCCTCTGCATTTACTTGCTTACTTATGTATCAAAAGGAGCAGCTAGGTGGCACAGTGGTTGGAGCAATGAATCTGAAGTCAGGAAGATCTAAATTCAAATTTGACTTCAGACATCAACTAGTTGTAGGTAACTCATTCAACCCTATTTGTCTCAGTTTCCTCATCCATAAAATGACCTGAAAAATGAAATGATAAACCATTCTTTTCCCCCCCAAAAAAAACAAAAAACCTCAAAGTGGAGTGAACCATCTCCATACCCCCACCATAATTTATGTCCTTAAGGACCAGGACTGCTCCATTTATATTCTTCGTCCCCACTACTTACCATAAAATATTTGTTGACATTTTCTTAATTGAACTAGCTGTGTGACCTTAGAAAAATCACTTTCTTTCTGTACTGGTTTCTTTATCATTGCCTAGTACATTGCCCAGCACATCAAAGTATTTAATAAATATTTGTTTACTAATCTGTAAAATTAACCAGGTGGATTAAATGACCTTCAAGGTTATTTCCATTCCATCTATATATGATTTTGCTTCATTTCTAAAGAAGACATAAGACTCAGGGACAAATAACTATAGTGAAAAAAAAAGAATGGAAGTATATACATATATATATATGTATATATATATATAAAGATACAATTAATGAAACTAAATGGTTCCTGAACAAGACTCAAAATCCAAATACCCCTATGGTCTGGAAGCTACAATCAGTACAGGAAACAAATAATGAGATTTTTGGCCACAACCAGACAAGATGGATGTTTGGTGTTAAATTCATTAGCTTTCTAGATCCTCTGCTTTAGCAAGTACTGAAAAATGGAGAAAGCCTATACAGAGGGAGTTAATAAAAGGTAGGTAAGTTCCACCATTCCAAGGACTCACACCTGGCCTGAGATGCAAGGTCAGGAGATGAGACAGACTGACTCTGTTTAAGTCCCAGTATGCATACAGAGCTATTGTGAGATAAAACTTTTGGTTATTCAGTAGAAAGTATTCCTTAAAATGAATAATAAGAGTTGGTATTAATAGAGCAGCTTTATTCCAGACAGCTCAAAGCACTTTCCAAACACTGTCTCATTAATCTTTACAGCTCTCCACAGGGAGGTATGGTAAGTGGGTGGTAAGTGTTATTAGTATTGTTATCTCTTCTCCCCCACAGATAGAGATCCAGAGACACTGAAAAGGCAAGTAACCCAAAGACTGAAAAACAGGTCTGACTCCAGAATTCAACTGAATGATCATCATTCATTGTTGTCTGGATCCCATGGTCTCTAAATACAAAACCTCTGAGGTCTTTCCCAGTCTCCCCAGCTACTCATGCCTTCCTCTCAGGATTTCTCTCAGGTACCCTGTACAGTTACATCTCAGAAAACAGGGAAGAGCTCAGCATGCATTATCAAATATATGCCTCCGTTCCTGAGTCAACTCCCTTTTCCAAGCCCCAGTTTCTTCATTTATCAGATTGAGGTGGTTCAATAAGACGATCTCTAAGGATGCTTCTAATCTTGAAATTTTAGATCCTATAACTTTGTGACAAAAAATAATCATAAATGAGGCAATTAAGTGATGCTATAATACCTAGAATACTGAGTCTGGAGTCAGGACAGACCTGAGTTCAAATCTGAATTCAAACACTTTGTAACTCTGTGACCCTAGGCAAGTCACTTAATCCTGTTTGCCTCAGTTTCTAGTTTGTCAAATGAGTTGGAGAAGGAAATGGCAAACCATTCTAGTATCTCTGCCCCAAAAACTTCCCAAATGGGGTCATAAAATGTCAGATGTGACTGAAAATGACTGGACAGCAATAACCCCAATATACACAATTCAAGTCTCTCTCTGACTTTCCCTTTCCTGACCTGCAAAAATCTTTTCCTTTTTCTCCTTGGATCCCTTGATTTCATCATCTACCTGTTTATTTTTCATGTTTAAATCTTTCCCTTGGTTTCTATTCATGGAAATCAAATCTACAGCATAATCATAGACCAGCCAAAAACACCATCCTAGAGATTTACCTTTTCTTTCAAATGTCCTCAGAGTGAAATAAAGGCTGATGAAATATTGAGCTCCTGACTTTACCTTAAGTTTGCTCTTCCCTAACTCTGTCTGATTTTTTTAAGAACAATAATGAAATTATTGGATCTTCACCCTCTCAGGGTCACAGTTTCATCATTTGTAAATGAAAGGGCGAGATTTGATTCCAGAATCACTGAATATGAGCTGGGAAGGACTCTTAGAGGCCAATCAGTCCAGGCATCCAATCTATAGAGAAAATATTCATTTTGTCCTTCAAAATATTCCCCAATGCTGTTGTCCAGCATCTCCTTGAATTGAAAGCTGTCCACCTCCAATACAGAGGAACTTCCCAAAGGCAACCCATTCAACTTTGGGATGTCTCTATTTGTTCAGAAGCTTTTTCTCGTATCAAACTTAAATCTATCTCATTGAAACTTCTGTCCATGATAGACTTAGAACTGGCAAAGAGGTCATAGTAGGTAATGGAGGTCAGTAGTGTCAGATTGCAATAAAAGAGATCTCTATGGGTGCAGAGAGAAATTAAAGAGTGAACATGGACATTTTCCTTTAAAAGGAGGTTTCAGGAAGAATTGTCCAATCAGAGGAAAGGGCTATAGGAATGGAGTGATCTTCCACATTAGGAAGAAAAGAAGAGTCATTGAAGCATTTTTTTTAAAAAATGCACAATAGTAAACAGAAGTTTAGAAACATAGATGAGCAAAATAACTTGGAAAATTATATGTTGAATTTATTATATACTTAAAAGGAAAAGCAAGTTATTTGGAGATTGGCTATTTCATTTAATCATCATTATCCACATTGCATGTGGAAATGATATTTGGTTTGTTAAGTTTCAAATTTTAAAAATTTATAAATAAAAATTATCAAGTCCACATAGTTCTTCTTATGTTGTTCTTCATCCTTCAAATACATCATTAATTCTTGGCTTAAGTTGTTGTAAATCCTCCATCTCAGAAGGAAAATAAGCTCTTTCTCTTTCATACTAATAGGATAAAACTTGTCCGTTACTTTTCTCCTTCCCTGCAGTTCTCAAGTTCCAAATGACTTTTCTAGGCATGGAACAGTCATATGGCTCCCTGGAACAATGGAGGCTGCACTGTGGTTTCTAAGCCACAGAGCCATGAAAACCACCTGTCTAGAATAAGCGTTACAACCAGTTTCCATATTTATTTAACTGAATCTATTAGAAGTAAATTTATTTGTCATAAATAACTCTATATACATCAATATTGCAAAGAACAGTAATTTCATCCTTGTGGGAAGTTCTACCACCCCACCACTGCCCATATAGGTTACAGTTTGTCTATAATTGGTCTTAGGGCAATGATTCAAAACAATACCTCTTTGTCAGTTTGGTGAAGCCTGTGAACTTTCCATCACCGTTTTTAATGCATAACAGGAAACCATTCATTTTGGAATAAAGATGTCTTTTTTTTTTTTTTTTTTTACTAACCAGGTTCACCTTGGGAGATCCTTGGTTACTAAGTTCAGAACCCTATTGTTTAGTATCTAATTGTCTAAGTTTAGAACCTAATTGTCTAAGTTTCAAAGAGATCAAGAGATTCCTGTGGTCCCAGAGTCAGTAACTGTCAGAGTGGGATCTGAATCCAGTTATTTCTGACTCAAAATCCAACACAGCTTTGTTCTGACTAAGTATGATTAAGGGAAGAATGCTTAGGAATAAATGGTAGAATGTTAAAAATTGATAAAAGGCATAATTACTCAACTCTTCAAATTGAAGGAAATTTGGGTAGGCACAATTAAAAAGTGACAAATTAATAAAAGAGTACCTAACAAATTTTGTCTCAAGAGCCAAAAGAGTACCAAATCAAGATTATTTCTTCTTTTTTGCAGAGTCAGACTTATAGATCAAGAAAATTCCATATCACTTATATTTTCACCAAAATGACTTGACAATGTATCTCTTAAAATCACAGAGGAGAAGATGAAGAAATTTGAGTTGTTAGTACATTAAGGTAAGGTAAACATTACTAAATGAATAACTCTATCCAGAGTAATTATTAAGGGTTAATAGAAACTTAGAGAGAGTGAGAGGTCTTTAATAGAATACCCTCATTGCCCTTGTCTTATTCAATATTAGTTTAAACAACTTGTACAAAAAGAGACAAGTTTGTCAAATGTTAATAACACAAGCATAAGAAGGATAGCTAATGTGATAGATAATTTAGCCAAGATTTAAAAGATTCCCAGAAAGAAGGAATAATGAGCCTTACCTTACAAAAGAGGAAATGTATAGGAATAAACACAAAGTTCCTATAGTTAGGACAAAACAATAAACTGCACAAGGATCTAATAAGTGTCTAATAACACTTCATTTGAAACCATTTCATAAAATACACACACACACACACACACACACACACACACAAGATTTTGTTGTGTCCTGTACATTTTATAGTCAATTGTGTGGGTAGAAAGATTTGGTCTTTCATAGAATATAATTCTTGAAAGCTTACCTGTTCTATACTTTCCCATTTATTCATCAAAAACTACCTCAGTACAAGTATAAACTATTTTCATATATATTTTGTAGAAAAGAGAAATTGGCATTGGGTTGGTAGTTGTTGAAGCTTTTACAATCATCTTTTTTAGTAGTAATGACATTTGGTTTGCTTTTGCTTTGAGGTTTTTTTTTATGTTCTTTATATCCTTCCCACTTTCAGGGAAGGGAAAATGTTATTGTTGCTCAAACATTCAGTTGTGTCTAAATCTTCATGACTCCCTGGCCCATGGACTCCAAGCCCTCCTATACTTAGCTATCTCTTGAAGTCTGCCCAAGTTTATGTTTAGTGTTTCCATGACACTATCTCTCCATCTTACCCTCTGTCATCCCCTTTTCTTTTCATCTTTGCCAACATCAGGGTCTTTTCCAATAAGTCCCATCTTCTCATTCTTTGGTCAAAGTATTTAAGCTTCAGCTTCAAGCTTTGATTTTTCAGTGAATAGCCTGAATTAATTTCTTTAAGTACTGACTGATTTGATCTCCTTGCTGTCCTAGGGACTTTCACCACAATCTACAGTCATAGATTCTATGGCATTCACTATTTCCTTATTGATCCCTCAGCATTTCTACTTCTTCATGTGACTGGTCAACAACTGTGATGTAAAAATTCAAATACAGTAGTTCCACAGTCAAAGGAATAGGTTGTTATGGCAACAATGACTTATTTTTTCCATTTTTCTTCCATTTGTTGTTCTCCTTTCAGTTTCATGACACACATTATCAAGGTGATCTGACTTCATAGGCCTCTTGCCAAGTTTTCTGTAACCTTGTTCCTCTTTCAGTTGCTTCCTTGTACTAATTGAGACAACACATTCCTGATGTCCTACCATTCTTCTTCATGAGAGTTTACAAATGAATCTTTCGTAATCACTGTGGCCCTTGGCGGCTCTTCTTCTTCACTTGGCAATATCATGTCTGCTTACCTTCATTAATGAAACTATAGTGTCTGAAACAAAGGAGAGAAGAGACCTGTTGTGCTCTTTCCTGATCAGACAAACCTCTGATGTGTTGTTTTAGCTTCGATTTCTAATTGGATACAATTAATTGGGCTATATCCAGAGGATTTGACCAGGCCATATGAAGTTCCAAAGGAACTGGTGATTTTTTTACACTGAAAATGAAAAACTTGGAAGAATATGCAATAATATCTTTCATATAGTTAAGGTGCTGTTTTATGGACAAGGGAAGCAGGGTGATACTGGGGAAAGAGCACTAGATTTGTGGCCAACAGACCTGCTTATTGGATCCATTGCAGATCTTTGTTATCTAATCCCAAATGGGCCCTTACTAAAGCAAGGCAATCCTTCTATTCCTTCCCTAAAAGCGTCTCTAACCCACTCATCACTACAGTTTTTCAGTCCTCTCTTCTTTCCTCAGGTTTCCTCACTTAAGCATTCACAAAAATAAGAGGTCTTTTGCCAAGATTTTCTTCTCCCCTTCTCATTTCATTTCCCTCTGACATCATTCTCCATCATCCTCTCCTTTATTCTAGTTCTGATGAAGAAGTGACCTTTCTTCTTACCAAGGCCTTTACATGAGCCCTGGATACTATTCCTTCCTGCCTACTTGACAATTTTCAATTTGCCTCCTCTATCATCTTTCTTTTTTCTGCTACTTTCTTCTCCTTAGTTCTATTATTTCCACTTCACCCTACTTTCTTCTTCTCTGTCTTTCTCCTCTTTCCTCCTCTCCTCACCTCTCATCTGTAATTTCTCCCTCCCTGTTGGCTTCTTCCTTGTTACCTGTAAAATACTTTCAATTCTCACCAATCCATAAAAAACCCTCACTTGATCTATCAATCTATATCTCTCTTCTCTCTCTCAGCTCTATGTCACCAGTTTTCAGGTTCCCAATTGTAGGGATGCTCAAAGTTCTGTCTTGGAACTCTTTCTGTTTTCTCTCTTTACTCTCTCACTTGATGAGTTCATTTGCTTACTTGTTACCTCTGCACATCTGTAGCTTCAGCCATAATCCTTCTCATGAAATCCTCCCCTTGTTGAATATTTAAGTTGAATAAGTCTTAAATATCTCTAAACAATAAGACCTAAAACAGAACTCCTTTCCCACAAAATCCACCCCTTTTCTGTAGTTCCCTTGCTAGATGGTTTGATGGATGGGGTGATAGACTGGCATTTGGAAGGTCTAAGTTCAAATTCAGTTTTAAACAGTTACTAGTTGTATGGACAAGTCACTTAACCTCAAGCTACCTCAGTTGCATCATCTATAAAATGGGTTAAAAATAGCACCTATCCCCAAGGGTGCTATAAAGATAAAACAAGATATTAGAAAATAAATTTACCATTTGCAAACTTTAAATATAAATTATATATAGAGAAAATGATAATATAATTTATATATGTATATGTTCATATTAAATTCAATGTCCAAATCAGAACTTCCCCTAAAATCCTCCCTATCTCCTACTTTCTCTTTTTACTCTATAGATAATACCATCCTCCTACTTCCTCAAGCTCACAAGCAAAGAATCATCCTCAACTATCTCTCACTCCCCATATCTAAGCTATTTCCTAGGTCTGTTGATTTGATCTTTGCATAATCTTTCTTCTGACACTGCCACCATTCTAGTGCAGGTTTTCATCACCTCACACATGGACTATTTAGCTAGCTACTGGTGTGTCCACCTGCCTCAAGTCTCTTCCCCACTCCAACCCATCCTCCATTTAACTGCTAAAATAATTTTCCTAAAGTGAAGTTCCAGTCATCTCTCTCTCTCTCTCTCTCTCTCTCTCTCTCTCTCTCTCTCTCTCTCTCTCTCTCTCTCTCTCTCTCTCTCTCTCTCTCTCTCTCTCACACACACACACACACACACACACACACACACACACAATAAACTCCAGTGTATCCTTATTGCCTCTAGAAGCAAATATAAAATACAAAATGCAGAGAGGCAGAGACAGACAGAGAGAGCGAGAGAGAGAGAGAGAGAGAGAGAGAGAGAGAGAGAATCCTTCTTAGCCTAGCCCCCTCCTACCTTTCCAGTCTTCTCACATCTTACTCCTTGACAGATGTTCTTCAATCCAGTGACACTAGATTGTTTCACAAACAAGCCCTGCCATCTCTTGGTTCTCAGGTATTTTCTCTGGCTTTTCTTCATTCATGGAATGCTCTCCCTTTTTCACTCTGACTACTGACCTCCCAGGCTCTCATATTCTCTGATTTTTCTATGAGTTGAAGCTTTCCATGATTGATGGGCACTTAAGTATAATGTACATATGGAAATAATTATTGGGTCAAGAAGAAACTCCATAATTTTTCTTTCTGGACAATGCACTGACTTTTCTTCAATGGTACAATTTGATTTTAAAAGCCCCAAGGAGACAGAGTAATAGTACATTTGTCAGCTCTGTCTTAAAGAATGTAGAGCTTGCCAGTTTTGGATGACAGCTAAAACTGTTAGAGTTTGCTCTTTGACTTTAAGCAATGACAGTTGTTTCTCCAAATTGAATCAGTCTGTCTTACTTAAAAGATGTTAAATTGGACATTTCATATGCATTTCAGCAGTAGTGCTGAGTTTCCCTATTCACTAAGAATTGCTGATGACTTTTAACTAGGAACTCAACCTGCCCAAGTCTTCTATTATCTTCAGAAAAGTTTTCTAGAATTCTGAGACTTCTGGTCAAGGTGGCAGAGAGAAGCCAGGCACTGTCTTAAGCCCTCCTGACTTTCCCTCAGCACTAACATGAACCAAGCCTTTTAACAGAAGTTGGATCTAGAACCCAGAGAAGAAATGAGGAGAACATCAAGTAGCAAGGTCTGTCACAGGGGAGCAAGGCTGAGGCAAAGCAGAGAGCAGGGACCCAATCCAAGGGCAGCAGGATGAGGCCCAGGGAATAACTTGAGAACAGAGGTGAAAGATTTGTTTGTGTGAGTGGCAGGCAGGAAAATTCCAACACAGAGTCTAGACATCTATCTGGTCAACTTGGCTGGTCTGGAAGATCAGGGCCGCAAGCCCCATCTTTACAGTAAAGTCTCCATGTTTCCAGGTGAGTCCCCCCCCCCAATTTCTATGGGAGAAAGTGACTCTCCCCTGAACAAACATAGTAACAGCTCCTCCAACCCCACCAGGCTCAGGGGTGGATAGCAGATCTCCCTCAGTGCTAATTGAGGAATAAGTAGATTATCTAGCCCAAGGACCCAGCTCACACTGTTCAAGGATAACCTAGATCCTGCCACCCCTCCACCCCCCCCATCCCCAGGCCCAGAGAGTGGGCCACAAATCAAGGTCACAGATACTCCAGAAAAAGCCTCTGGCATCCCCTACTGGCATGCCCACTTGGAGTTAATAAGCCTAGTGAGGAAAGCCCCTAAGGATCTCAACACTGAAGGTCTGTGAACCAGCCTCCCCCCCAAGACAAGATCCTAGGGAAATGCAGAAAGGCCAGTGAGAACCAGGGTCCATTGAATGTTACCTTGAAAACAAAGATCCTAACTCAGAGAGAGTTAGAATCACAGAGGAGAATATGAATTGGTCTCCAGCCCAGAAAGTCTTCTTAAAAGAAATCAGGAAGGGACAGCTAGATAGTACAGTGGCTAGAGTACCAGCCCTGGAGTCAGGAGGATATGAGTTCAAATATGGCCTCAGAAACTTAATAATTACCTAGCTGTATGACCTTGGGCAAGTCATTCAACACCATCGCCTTAAATAAAATTAAAAAAATAAAATTTTTTTTAAAAAATCAAATGAAAAAATGGGAAAAGAAACACAAGAGAAAATTAACATCTTGCAACAAGAAAACAAATCCTTCAAAAATATAATTGGAAAAATTCAAAAAGAAAATAATTCTCTCAAAACCATAATTGGGCAAATGGAAAACTTCAAAAATAGAATTAACCAATTGGAAAAGGAGCTGCAAAAGGTAAATGAAGAAAATTCTTCTTTAAAAAGATTGATCTCAAATATACACAGAACTAGTCATATTTTTTTTTAAAAAGCCATTCTCCAATTTACAAATGGTCAAAGGATATTCAAAGGCAATTTACAGATGAGAAAATCAAAGCAATCCATAGTCATATGAAAAATTGCTCTAAATCATTAATTATTAGAGAAATACAAATTAAAGCTTCCCTTAGGTACCACCTCACACCTCTCAGACTGGTCAATATGACCAGAAAGGATAATGATCATTGTTGGAAGGGTTGTAGGAAATCTTCGACACTATTACACTGATGGTGGAGCTGTGAACTCATCCAACCTTTCTGGAGAGAAATTTGGAACTACACCCAAAGGGCAACAAAAATTTACATACCCTTTGATCCAGCAATACCACTACTGGGTCTATACTCTGAAGAGATGATGAAAAAGGGTAAAAACATCATTTGTACAAAAATATTCATAGCAGCCCTATTTGTCGTGGCAATGAATTGGAAATCAAGTAAATGTCCTTCAATTGGGGAATGGTTTAGCAAACTGTGATATATATATATATATATATATATATATATATATATATATATATATATGTCATGGAACACTATTGTTCTATTAGAAACCAGGAGGGATGGGAATCCAGGGAAGCCTGGAGGGATGAACTGATGCTGAGCAAGATGAGCAGAACCAGAAAAACACTGTACATCCTAACAGCAACCTGGGGGTGATAATCAACCTTGATGGACTTACTCATTCCATCAGTGCAACAATCAGGGACAATTTTGGGCTGTCTGCAATAGAAAATATCATCTGTATCCAGATAAAGAACCATGGAATTTGAACAAAGTTCCCTTTAATTTAGGGAAAAAACAGATATCTTATTGTCTGATCTTGTTATCTCTTATACTTTATTTTTCTTCCTTATGGATATGATTTCTCTCTCATCACACTCGATTTGGATCAATGTACAATATGGAAATAAAGTAAAGACTGACAAACTGATTCCTGTAGGGGGTGAGGAAAATTGTAAAACTCAAAATAAATAAAATCTTTAGTTTACAAAAAAGGAGATTGGAATCTATGGAAACAAATTCCTTAATGAAACAACAAGAATCTGTTAAACAAAACCAAAAGAAATGAAAAAATAGAAGAAAATGTAAAATTCCTTATCAGAAAACAACTGACCTGGAGAATGGATCCAGGAGAGACAATTTAAGAATTATTGGGGGGCAGATAGAGCACTGGCCCTGGAGTCAGGAGTATCTGAGTTCAAATATGGCCTCAGACACTTAATAATTACCTAGTTGTGTGGCCTTGGGCAAGCCAATTAACTCCATTTGCCTTGCAAAAAAAACCCCAAAAAAATAATTTGGCTTCCTAAAAAAAAGAAGGAAAAAAGCCTGGACTCCATACTTCAAGATATAATGAAAGAGAATTACTCTGATATCATGGAACCAGAGGGCAACATAGTTATTGAAAGAATAGGTAAGTTCCTCCTGAATGGGATCCCAACATGAAATCACCAAGGAACATTGTGGCCAAACTCCATAACTGTCAATAAAGGAGAAAATCCTGCAAGTAGTCAGAAAAAAAAACCAATTTAAATACCAAGGAGCCACAATACAGATTACACAGAACCTGTATGCATCAGCATTAATGGATCAAAGGACCTGGAATATGATGTTCCAAAGAGCAATGGAGCTTGGAATACAGCCAAGAATTCATTATACAACAAAATTAAGCTTTCTCTTCTAGAGGAAAAGGTGGACATTTAACAAAATAGGAGATTTTCAACTTTTCCTTATGAAAAGACCAGAACTAAATGGAAGATATACATGAAAAGGTAAAAAGGGGAAAAGGGAAAAAACTGTTATCCAATAAGATAAAACTGGCTATATCCCCACCTGGGAGCAAAAACTATCATAACTCTGGAGAATTGTAACTCTATAGAAGAGAGAATATATTTAGCCAGAAGTAATGGACACTCATGACTGATAGAATGATTTTAAAATACTATCTCCTTAAAAGGAGGGGGGGGGGGACAGTAAAGAGATGGGAGGATGGAGGAGATTGAATGGGGTAAGTTATAACACATGAAGAGGTGGGTAGGACCTATTACAATAGAATGGAAGAAGGGAAAAGGTAAAAACCACCTGAATCTTATTCTCATCAGATTTGGCTAAAAAAAGAAATCGTGCACACATACACACACTTAGAAACTTATCTTGCTTTTCAAGTATTAAGAGAGAAAGGGGGAAGGAGAGAGGGGGAAAAAACTGACAGAAGGAAGGGAAGGAAGAAAGGGAAAAGTGAAAGAAAGGGGAGGGAGTTGGATATAAGAGGACACTGAAGGAAGTGGAATTCAGAAAAAAATGTTGGAAAATAGGAATAAGGTAAAAAAAGGGAAAATATAGAGGGAAGATAGCACGAAGGGTAATAAAGAGTTAGTAATTATAACTTTGAATGTGAATGGGATGAACTCTCCCATAAAACATGAGCAGATGGCAGAGTGGATTAAAAATCACAACCCTACAATATGTTGTTTACAAGAAGTTAATTTGAAGCAGAGAGATACATGCAGAGTAAAGGTAAGATTGGAGCAGAATATATTATGCTTCAGCTGAAGTGAAAAAGACAGGGGTAGCAATCCATATCTCAGACAAAGCAGCTGCAAAAATAGATCTCATTAAAAGAGATAAGGAAGGGGGGTGGCTAGGTGGTGCAGTGGATAGAGCACCAGCCCTGGAGTCAGGAGTACCTGAGTTCAAATCCAGCCTCAGACACTTAATAATTACCTAGCTGTGTGGCCTTGGGCAAGCCACTTAACCCCATTGCCTTACAAAAAGAAAAGAAAGAGAGAGAGATAAGGAAGGAAACTATACCCTCCTAAAAAGTACCCTAGACAATGAAGCAATTCCAATACTAAATATGTATGCACCAAGCGTTATAGTATCCAAATTCTTAGAGGAGAAGCTGAATAAGTTACAGGAAGACAAAGACAGCAAAACTCTACTGATGGGAGACCTCAATCTCTCTCTCTCAGAATTAGATAAATCTTGCCATAAAAATAAACAAAAAAGAAGTTGAGGTAAATAGAATGTGAGAAAACCTAGACATGATAGATCTTTGGGCAGAAATTGAATGGGGATAGAAAGGAATATATTTTTTTCCTACAATACATGGCACAATGTATTTTGTCCCAGATTTTTCATATCCCTTTCAATATTGATCATTCTGGTCATATTGGCCCATATGAGAGGCAAGAGGTGGTACCTCAGAGATGCTTTAATTTGCATTTCTCTATCAGTAATGATTTAGAGCAATTTTTCATATGACTATAGATAACTTTGATTTCCTCATTTGCAAATTGCCTTTGCATGTCCTTTGATCATATTTCAATTGAGGAATGACTTGGTTTGCTTTTTTTTACAAATTTGACACAGTTCTCTATTTTTTAGAAATGAGTCCTTTGTCAGAAAAACTAGTTCTAAAAATTGTTCTATTAGAAATCAAGAGGGTTGGTATTCCAGAGAAGCTTGGAAAAACTTGCATGCACTGATTCCAAATGAGATGAACAGAACCAGAATATTGTACACCCTAACAGCAACAAATGGATGATGATCAAATTTGATGGGCTTGCTCACCCCATCAGTAAGTGCAATAATCTGAGACAATTTTAGAGTATCTCTGATGGAGAATACCATCTGAATTCAGAGAAAGAACCATGGAGTTTAAACAAAAACCAAAGATTATTACCTTCAATTTTTAAAAAAGTTACTTATGTAATACATAATTTTGCTATCTCTAATATTTTATTTCTTCCTCAAGGATGTTTTTTCTCTCAACACATTCAATTTTGATCAATTCATATAATGAAAACAATGTAAAGACGATCAGATTGCCTTCTGTTGGGGGAAGGGGAGAGAAGGGAGGATGGGGGGAAAATTTTTTAAATTCAAAACCTTACAAAAAATGATTGGTAGAAACTACTATTTTATATATATATATATATATATATATATATATATATACATACATATATATATACATATATATATGTGTGTGTGTGTGTGTATACATATATATATATATATATATGTATATATATATAATTCAAAAACAAATAAAATATTTATATAATTAAAAAAAGAAACTGTGGGGGCAGCTAGGTGGCGCGCAGTGGATAGAGCACCGGCCCTGGAGTCAGGAGTACCTGGGTTCAAATCCGGCCTCAGACACTTAATAATTACCTAGCTGTGTGGCCTTGGGCAAGCCACTTAACCCCATTTGCCTTGCAAAAACCTAAAAAAAAAAAAGACTGTTATTCTTTTTGTTTAATTTTTTTTAGTTTTTTTTTTTGCAAGGCAGTGGGGTTAAGTGTCTTGCCCAAGGCCACACAGCTAGGTAATTATTAAGTGTCTGAGGCCGGATTTGAACCCAGGTACTCCTGACTCCAGGGCCGGTGCTCTATCCACTGCGCCACCTAGCCTCCCCTGAAATTGTGTTATTCTTCAAAATTTTTCATGGACCCTCTAAGTACTAGGACTTCAAATTTGGAAATCATTGGTAGAACAATTTGGTAGTATTATTTTAAGCTAGAAAATTAATTCTTTTATTACTTGAATTTGTGTTGAAAATAATAATCTCGGGCGGCTAGGTGGCATAGTGAATAGAACACCAGCCCTGGAGTCAGGAGTACCTGGGTTTCTGGTCTCAGACACTTAATAATTACCTAGCTGTGTGGCCTTGGGCAAGCCACTTAACCCCATTTGCCTTGCAAAAACCTAAAAAAAAAATAATAATTTCATAAATTCCTCTATGTCCAAGGTGAAGCAATTAAACATTTTTATTCACTGGGTAAAAAAGAAATGTTTTCAAGGTATACCACATTTTATTTAAAGGGAGGAGAGGGGGGAGGAGGAGTCTAGAACTGAAAGAAAGTTTAGAGTAGAGATAAAGAAGTAACTAAAAGAGAAGTTTGGGGCAGTAAGTGAAAAATGTGGGACTTAAAAATCCAGAATTCTAATCCTGTTTCTGAAAAATGTGATCCTGGGCAAGTCAGTCTCTCTGAACCTCAGTTTCCTTATCTGTACTCAATCAATTACCATACATTTACCAAATCCTTGTTCTCCTGAACCCTGAATATACAAATAAAATGGCAGAAATAAATAAGCAGTCCTTTTCCCTAAGGAATTTCCATAATAATCAAATAATCAATAAACATTGATTAAACTACTATGAAATATTAGGCACTATGCTAAGCCAAGGGCTTGTTTAAGAGACAGCATGTGAATAATCAGGTAAATACATACATACATAAATGGATAGCTATATATATATGCATTCATAAATAAAAAATACATATAATATAGAAAGAAAGTTACCTTAGAGGATAATATTCAAGTGGACAGATGGACCAGAAAAATTCTCTGACAGAAGGTGGCATATGAGCTAAATCTCTAAGGAAGCCAAAGTTATCAATAAGTGGGAAAAGCATCCCTGGCATGGGTACAGCTAATGTAAAGGTAGGGAGACTGGAGATGAAGTATGGCATATAAAGAAAAACAAGTTGCCTGATTAAAAATGAAATGGGTTGGACTCGGTGACCTCTGAGGTTCAATTCTACATCTGAGTCCTATCATCCCCTAATTCAAGTGAGATGAATTCCATTCATGTCAAAAAATGCAGATTACAAACCTACGATGTGTAAGCTCTGCTAGACAATTGTGACTAGAGAAAATCAAATGGCAGCCCCTACTCTTTGGGGATTTGTGTTCTACTGGAAGAAATGAAATAATGTATGCAGAGCACACTGGAAGGCCAAGAGTGCCATCTAACCGTCAGTTCTGATGAGGATCATAAGGCTTCCCCAAAGACAGCAGGACGGCCACCTACATTTCAAGTGTACAGAAATGAGCAAGTGTCACCCTGTTCCTTCTACTGTGGGTGAGCAGCCCTTTAAGTCAAATGTGTGGCTTCATTTATTATGACAATGGTCTCAGTGGCAGAAAAAATGTCTGTTAGTGGATCTCATTAGCACCAGATCACTGGGAGCCTGTGAGTTTACAAGCTCATTAACATTTTCCAACAGGTGCCTGTCCTCATTTTTTTTTCTTAAATGCTCTCAGTAATAGGCACATACTCAGCAACACATATTTCGATCCCAGAAACCCTGGCATCTGGGCTTTTCCCACTGGAAAGAAACCACTTCTCCAGAGACTTTTTTTTTCTGGTATACAGAGTGAGCCTAGATTCAGACTCTGGGTTAAGTGGGAAAATAGGATCTGAAATGAAAGAGGCCAAAAGAAGGGAAGGGAGTAAGAAGGACTTATTCCTTAACCCTCTCCCACAGTCACAGGAAGCATTTCTGGCAAATTCCTCAGCAGGTTCACTGGGGAGGATTAATCATAATCAATGAATATCTTCTATTCAAAAGGATCTTTCAGAGCTCACTGGCTTTGGAGACTAGGGAACAGGAAAAGGAAGTTGACCCTGATTACCTAGGACTGAGGCGCCACAGGTTGGGAAGAGCCCAAAGATCACCTTCCAGGTCAAATTCTCATTTCTGGCACTCTTAAGGATGATGGAGTTTTTGGACTCTCCTCTCCAGAGTCCCTAGTTCCATTTCCTGCCCATTCTGATGCTTCTCATCAGATTATTCTTGGATAATCATTGGAGTAGTTTTCATTCTCTCTCCAGGAACCAGGAAATAACATATGCCAACTCATCCACCACCCAGGGGTGTAATGATGCAACCCTTGGGCCTAGGGACCTGTCAATACTACTAACTGACTGGAAGACCTCGGACAAGGTACTGAACTTCATTTGAAAACTGAGAACTGGATTACTGAGGAGCTTTCCAGACTGTGCAGTTCCATGAGTCACCTTAGCAGAAAGGGCAAGACAGACTTTTCTGTCCTTTGATTTCTAATCCTGGAAACTGAGTCCTGTCTCAATTTATGGAACTGGGCTCAATTGTGGGACTATTTTGGTAGCTAGCAATATTAACTAGCATCTAAATATTATAGGACTTGCAATGTTTTCTTGCCAGTATTATCTCATTTGAATTTTCAATAACCCTGGAAGGCAGGAACACTTATTATTATTGTTTTACTGATGAAACAGACTAAAAGAGATTTCACAGCTAGTGAATGTCTGAGTCCAAATTTTATGGATCTTCCTTATTCCAGGTTCAGAATGTCACAAAGCTATCATTATCAAAAAGCAACAACCAATGTCAAATTGTGACATGAGTCAAGTGCCCCTAAGACACTTGTCCTGTCTCCTATTCAGATCCACCACTACATATATCAATCTGCATCAGATTCTAAAGGTCCCTCACCCAGAGCTCCATTATCTAAATAGATTTGATTTTGGATTTTTGCCCTAATAATGTTCCTTTCTCCTTTGATACTGACTTGACTTACATTTCACTAAGGCAGATTTTTTTTCAAAAGGTAATACTTACAAAATAGATCCTTGGACTTTGAGTCAGGACCTCCAAGTCCAAATCCTGCTTCTGACAATAATTACATCCTTAACCATTGTCAAGTTACTCTCTGAGAGTCTGTTTCCTAATTAGGAAAATGGAAATATCTCTTATGGGATATAAGATCTAGGATTGAAAGCAACCTTAGAAGATATCTTGTCCAGTTCCCTATTTTACAGAGAAGTAAGCTAAGGTTGAGAGAAGTAATATGATGTGTCCAAGGCTACATCATAGGATAGTTATGACAAAAACATGTTGAAATATTATATAAATATTATATAAATGAGCTCTAGATAATCTCAATTATCAGTTTTGATTTTTGGTTTGGTTTTGTCAATTCAGATAAATTAGCCAACAGTCTTACAGTATGTAGAATGTTCCACATCTCTAGTTCCCCCACTTCTGCAAAGAAGAGAGGGGGAAGGAGGTCAGGTTTAATCACTGAATTATAATTTCAAAGCTCATCCCCTCTATAGTGAGCATGTACTATCTTTGATTTTTACCATTTACAAAGAGGATTCACACCGAGTTTCAGAGAGATTAAGCTGATCACTGATGTTCACAAACCAATAAGTCTAATGCTCCTCAATCTTTTTTATTCCATAATCAATGGGACACATCTTTTATAATCTTAAAATTGTATGGTAATGCCAAAGCACAAAGTGACATCACTTATGACAGTCATTATTATGTTCATTGTTGTTATTAAGTGAAAATAAAGATCCAAGAGGGAACTGAAACCAGATGGTCCTAATAGTCTCCATATTTTCCAGGTATGAGGAGGGAGAATAATTGACAATTAAAAGAGAATATGAGGAATGAGTTAGAGTAACAAAGAGAGGAGGATAGACTGCTAAATAGAAAAGGGCACTAACTCAGTTCAAGTTAATTCAGCAAACATTTATCAAACTTTTCTACATGGGCAAAAAGAAAGATGGCAGAGACATTGTTCCCAAAGAGTTTATAATCTAATTGGGGTAAGAACAAATAATTGTACTATAAGGAAAAGGGAGAGAACCAAAATGTGAAATTCAGATAAAATGCTATGGACAATATGGGGAATAAAAGATAATTTTCAAGATGAAAGGGGAGCGAGACAGAGAGAGGAAGGAAAGAGACAGAGAGAAGGATAGAGAGAGAAAAAGAAAGAGCAAACAGAAAGAGATAGAGGAGACAGGGACAAAGACAAGAGAGAGACAAAGATATAGAGACAGAGAGAGGGAGAGACAGATAAAGAGAAGAGACAGAAGAGAGAAACACAGAGAGACAGAGACAGATTCAGAGAGGCAGAGTTAGAGAGAGAGAGACAGAGGCAGGATCCATGGAAGAGATGAATCTGAGTTAGATTTAAACTCAACATTTTTCCCATACTACCTCATTACTCACATCTTTCAATATCTAAGATAATGCAATGTGTTACTGGAAAAGATTTCTGTCAGCAACCTTGGCTATTCTACTATCTGTGGTTAGTCTTATTCCATAATAAGATGGTCTCTGTTTAATAGAATGATCAAGGTTCATGTGGCAATTAAGATAACAAACAGATTAATTAAACCTATTTTTCCCTGCTTGTTGCTTACTGTCACTTTGATGTGTGATCATCTGAATCACATATAATGGCATTAAATTTGCTCAAGACTGTCTCCATACACACAAATACTGGCTTATTGCCCTCAGTAAATAGGCATGGAGAAGCCATCTAAAAATTGCTTTACATTCCAGCCATCTGGCTTCCTTTTATACATGAATTCCTGCTTTAAAGTAAAACTTTGTGAATTTTATTTAGCTCTCAGTCCAAAGGAGCCAAGAAACTGAATTAGTTTACTTGATGCAGCTGATGCAATTCTGATGGGTTTTTTTTTTTTTTGCATTCCTAGGCTCCTGGCAACAATTCTAAAGAGACAAGAATTCAAATTTTCAATATCTAATATTTGCTTAGCTCAAAGAGGAAGACAAACTCCTCCTTCTAAACAGTGACATAAAAATAAAAACAAAGGCAGAGAAGGATTAATGATAGTGAACCTAATTTAAGGAAGGTCCTGTAACTCAACAACACATGGAGAAATGTTTCTATAAGGTAAAATAATGTAGTTATAGTATGTCTTTGCTTAGTATATCTTGTTTAGTCCAATCAAAATCAGAAATTAATGAGTTTCAGTTTGGAACTAAAGAATAAGACTGTCTCAAGACATGCATCATTTGGGCTTCAGTTTGGTAACAATATCAAAGTCAAGTAGAAGCCAAGGTATTCTCAGGGAGTACGGCAGGGAGTCAGAAGGCTGGGCGCTATCCCCACCTTTTGTTGTCATTGTTCTTTACTTGCTTCAGTAGTATCCAACTCTTTGTGATGCCATTTGGGGATTTCTTGGCAAGAACACTGGAGTGGTCTGGCTCAGAACTTAATATTTATTTAGTTATGTGATTTTAGGCAGGTCACTTAACCCCATTGCCTTGCAAAAATAAAAAAAATAATACTGGAGTGGTTTGCCATTTCCTTCTGTAGCTCTAAGGAAACAGAATTAAGTGACTTGCTTAGGGTCACACCAAGCCTGGCATTTTATACACCACACCAACTAGCTGCCCAAAATAACTTTGTGAACTTATACAAGATCCAACCTCTATGGACCTCTAATCTTCTTATGTTTTCTAGGTCAGTTGTTTTTGATATAATAAACTTTAAATTTTCTTCTTTTTTAAAAGTCTGTTGACTTTGTTTAAATGTTTCTTGCTGTCTCATGAAGGCATTTACTTTTTACTTGGTTCATTCTAATTCTCAGGGCATTTTAGATAAGATTTTATATCTCTTATGCCAAACTTCTAATTCTCTTTCTAACTCTTTCTTCCATATCTTTCATTTACTTTCTAATTTTTTTCCTTCACTGCTCTCATTTCACAAATATTTTTAAAACTCTTTTGGGGGGGTCAGAGCCAAGATTGTGGCAAGAATGTAGGAATTTCCAGAAGTTCTCTTCTAAAATACTCAAAAAAAACCTTAATATTATTCAAATCAAATTTTAGAGAGGCAGAACCCATATAGTGATCCAGTGAATCAATTCTCCAGCCTAAGATAACTTGGAAGATTTATGAGAAGGCTCCGTTCCTCTAGGGTTGGAAGAGACAGTAGCACATGTAATCATGCTACAGCAAAGCTAATGAGTTCCAGCCTTCCAGGAACAACTGGTATGGAACCCCAGTCTCTGGGGGAATGTGGGCTCAGGACAGCAGAAGTGGTTTCCAGACCTCCCAACCCAGGGATCACCAAGCACAACTTGGAAGATCAGTGGGAAATCTCTGCCAGAATGCCCGGGCTCTCAGTGTAGCCTGGCCCCAGGAGATGGAAACAGGCCCTCAGAGCCACCCAGCAGGGAACTGCCCAGCAGCTACTCCCAGAGCACTCAGCCCATGTAAGATAAGGGGGTCAGGGAGACTGTCAAGATTTCTCCACTATACTGGGGCAGAACTCTGGTGCTCTGTCCATACCTTGGTTGCAGTCTGGGGCCCCCTATTGCCACAGCAGAACAGGAACCCTCCTCACAGCTAGAGGGCAGAGGGAAGTGCTTGTGATCATCCACAGACCAGAGCACCAGTCAGGAGAGCAATAAGAGCCTCTCATAAGACCTGGAAGGAACTGAGGTCCTTGTGTGAGTATCACCAAAACTCAAAAGCTTGGAAAGCACCTCTAAACAAAATCATAGACTGGGGAAATAAGTAAACAGAAAAAAAAAGCCTGATCATAAATAATTACTTTGGTCCCAAGTAGGACAATAGCACACACTGAGAAGATGAAAAAGTCCAAGCTTCTGTTTTTCAAAGCCTCCAAGGAAAAAAATGGGAATTGGTCTCCAAAAAAGATTTTGAAAATCAAATAAGGGAGGCAGAGGAAAAATTGGGAAGAGAAATAAGAGCAATGCAGGAAAATCATGAAATCCAAGTCAGCAGCTTGGTCAAGGAGACTCCAAAATGCCAAAGAAAATAACATGTTAAAAATCCGTTTAGATCAAATGGAAAAAGCAGTCCAAAAGATTAATGAAGAGAAGAATGACTTAGAAAGCAGAACTGGCCAGATGGAAAAGGAGATAAAGTTCTCTGAAGAAAACACCTTCAAATGTAGATTGGAGCTAAAGGAAGCTAATGACTTTGCAAGAAATCAAAAAATAATAAAACAAACCAAAAGAATGAAAAATTAGAAGAAAATGTGAAATATCTCATTAGAAAAACAACTAACCTAGAAAACAGATCCAAGAGAGACAATTTTAAAATTATTGGGCTACGTGAAAGTTATACCCAGGAAAAGAACCTTGACTTCACTTTTAAAGGTTTTCTACAGGAAAATTGGCCTGATATCCTAGAAGCAGAGGGTAAAATAGCAATTGAGGAAATCCATCAATCACCTCCTGAAAGAGATCCCAAAATATTAACTCCCAGGAATATTATAGCCAAATTCCAGAACTCCCAAGTCAAAGAGAAATTATTACAAACAGTCAGAAAGAAACAATTCAAATATAGTGGCACTACAGTCAGGATTACACAGGACTTAGCAGTATCTACATTAAGGACTCACATTCTGTAAAGCAAAAGAGCTTGAATTACAACCAAGAATCAACTACTGAGCAAAACTGAACATCCTCTTCCAGGGGAAAAGATGCACATTCAGTGAAACAGGGTAATATCAAACTTTCCTATTGAAACAACCAGAGCTGAACAGAAATTTTAATATCCAAATATATGTCTCAGGTGAAGCATAGAGAAGATAGATGGGAAGTATGAATTATGAGGAATTTAATGACTTTGAACTGCTTGTATTCCTGCATGGGAAGATAATACTGATAACTCAAATGAACCATCTCAATAGAGCAGTTAGAAGGAGCATATATAGACAAGGCACAGAAAGAAACTGAATAGGAAGGTATAATATAAAGATGGAGTCAATATGTGAAAAAGGAATATACTGGGCATTGAGAGGTAGAACGGGCTAAGATATTGCATGCAAAGGAGTCAAGAAAAATCTTTTACAATGAAGTGGAAGGGGGCAGGGAGGCAAGGGGAAATGAATGAGTCTTCATTCTTATCAGAAGTAGCTTAGAGAGGAAACAATATACACACTTACTAAGGTATAGAAATCTATCTTACTCCAGAGGAAAAAAGGAAAAAAAGGGGATGAGAGTAAGGAATCAGGGGGAGGGAAGGAGGGGAGGAGGGGTGTAGGTGATAGAGAAGAGGGAAGGTCATGGGAGAAGGTAGTCAGATACAACACACTTTTTGCTTTTTGCAGGGTAGTGGGGGTTGAGTGGCCTGCCCTGGTCCACATGACTGGGTGGTTGTTGGGTATCTGGGCGGGGGGAGCGCTTTGGACTTGGATTCTCCTGACTCCAGCACTGGTGTGGTATCTGCTACAGCTACCCCAAAACACACTTTTAAGGGGGAATGAAGTGAAAAGAGAGAGAAACTAGAATAAATGGGAGTGGAGAGGAATGGATGGGGAAAATACAATTAGCAATAGCACCTATGGGGAAAAAATATTGAAGCAACTTCTCTGATGGACTTATGATAAAGAAGGCAATCCACCCCAGAGACAGAGCTGATGGTTTCTGAACAGAGACTGAAATATAAGTTTCTTTTCTTTTTCTCTCCCTTTATTTTTCATGAGGTTTTTTCTATTTTGTGGGGGGGGGAAATATGTTTACTCTTACAACAAGATTATTTTAGTAATATGTAAATAAATAAAAAATAATTTTTTTTAAGAAACTGCTTTTGAAACTCTTGTTTCATCTTTCCCAAAATCTCTAAATGAACTTCTGCCTAAACTATGCTTTCTTTGAAGCTTTCTTATAAACATTTTGGAGTTATTCTTTTTTTAGGTTGTGCCACGAACATCCCTTTTTATCATTATATACTGTGTATAATGTGGGATTCTTTTTTTATTTGTTCATTTTTCCAGTCTTTTTTCCAACATTGGACTTTATGTCAGTACTAGAAATAATAACTGTGCTGAGTTTGTGTCCTCTTGAGCCTTGCTGCTTTCTTGAATGTTGTATTATTCCAGAGTCCTAGGGACAGTTCAACTTCAGTCCTGCAAACTCCCAGTGCTCCCAAAGCTAGGAGAAAGATAAAATCTCTTGATCTGAGCTCTTCAAATTCTTGATCTGGATTTGAATCCAAGAAACACACCTGGGCTTGTCCGATTTTAATTCCTACAGATCTAGTCACCCTCCTCCATCTGGCAAACTCTACTAGTTCAGAATAATAAAACTTCAGGCTTCCTTCTGGTCCTGGTTTTCTGCCCTGCTATTCCTCTTCAGGCTTCAGTCTGGATTGGAGACTGTAGCTAAAACCCAGCTCTGCTTCACTCCCAAAATAGAATCACATAGTTACTTCTTATTTCTGAATTTGCAAGCTAATTCTACATAAATTCACAGAATATCAGAGTTAGAAAGAGAGATTTGGGAATCTAATCACAGTCATATCCAGAGTAGAATGTTTTCTATAGCATCCCTATGAAATAGTTATCTGGTCTTGGATCAGAGGTTTCTAGGGAGTGGAGACCCACTTCTTCCAAAGGAACTCATTCAACTTTATATAACACTGTAGGTCAGGATTAATATGCCCTTCTCTACAACTTTTATTCATGGTATTGCATTTTAGGTGCTGTAGAGAAACAAGTCTCATTGCTCATCCATATGCAGCTTTTCAAATACTTGGCAACAGCTATTTATGCCCATCTCCTTCCCCCATCCCATCCACATTCCAGAGAGCCTGTATGCTCAATTGATATCCATGAAGTCATGAAAATTAGAGCTGAGGATGCAAGAGTGGACTCTCAACTGAAAGATTCCATGAAGATATGAAAAAGAGATTCACAGATTAAAAGAGCATGGATGGTTTGCAAAATGACCAGCTGCAGAAAGGTTTTTCATTGACAAGATCACTGATCCATCAAAATGGCAAAGTTCTCTAGTCCACTGATCATTGTTTGCATGCCTCTGGACATGTAACTATTAGTCAAAATCTTTTCTAAGATGTGGAACATAGAATGAAACATAATCATTTAAATGTGGCAATAAGACTATCATCTACTATGTTCTAGACATTATACCTCTCTGAAGACAACTTAAGATCAAATTAATTTTAGAGTCAGCTCTATGTAACTGTTGACTCATAATGAGCTTGCAGTCTACTCAAACCCTCAGATCTTTTTTTTCATAAGAACTAATGTTTTGCCATGATTCCTCCCTCAGAGAAGTAGGGTGATATAGGGTAGGAAGAATACTGTCCTGGAATTCATATTTTCAAATTTCATTTCAGATACATACTATCCTGTGATCTTAGGTAAAGTTTTTAACTTTTCTGTGCCTCAGTTTCCTCATTTCTAGAATGAGAAGGTTGAACTATGTGACTACCGTGGTCATCTGTTTTATAGATGATGAAACTGGAACTTGAATAAGTTAAGTGACTTGGCTGTGATGTCCCAGCTAGAACATGTCATAGGCAGGATTTGATCTCAAGTCTTCTTGGTTCCATGTATGGAAGACTACCTAGTATATGCCTCTCTCCTAGTGAGATGCTAAGACAGGGTCATTTTCCAAGGATACAACAACTTTGCTTCGGTACTTTATGGGTCAGTTATTCCAACAAAATGAGCCCTGGATCTATGAATAACATTAGAAATTCTCCATATCATCTTTTTTCTCTTGAATTTCTAAAATACCCCCTTAAAGGAATGAACCAGCCTTCTACAAGATTGCCTTCTTCTCAATATTTCAGGAACTGAAGGGTACCATAAAGAGCTCTGGCAGGCTTTTTATCCGTAGTTGCTTATTCTTGATACACTAGAAACCTGCTTCATTATAAGTCAACCATATCCCTGATAATATCTTTTGTACCACTTACTGAGAGCAAGTCATCGAAGGTCACATGCTGCAGCCTATTTACGCCCACCACACATTTTCTATTGCCCTTCAGGTGATGTGTAATTTCAATTCTTAAGAGACCGTGACATCCTATGATTCACAATCACAGAGCATCGCCAGAAGAAAAATGTCGATAAAGAGATGGGCTTTGACAGTAGCAAGCAGTTTGGGAAAACCTTATACATATTTTCAAATACATTCCAGATTTTATTTTTAAATTTTAAAAGCTATTTTAATGATTTTTTTTAAGTTAAGGATTTGTTTTTCTCTCTCACCCATCCTCATTTCACCACCAGAAGAAAAAAAAAACCAATATTGTAACAATTATACATAATCAAGCAAAACAAATTCTTATAGTGACCTCATCCAAAAATGTGCATATTTAATCCATCACATCTCTGTCAAGAGATGACACAGGTCCTCCAGAATCCTGGTTGATTATTGTATTGATCAGAGTTCTCAATTCATTTAAAATTGTTCATTTTTAAAAAGTTGTTGTTATAGTATAAATTGTTTTCATGGTTCTGCTCACTTCATTCTACAACAGTACATATAAGTCTTCTCAAATTTCTCTGGGAAAAAATCTCCATTATTTCTTGTGAAACAAGATAGGTCACAATGTGTTCAGGCATTCCACAATAAATAACACCCCCTTGGCCTCTAGTTTTTGCCAGCACAAAGATAACTATGATAAATATTCTTGTCCATATAAGACTTTTCCCTAGTCTAGGGTAAGACCTCTCCTAGATACATACAGTGATGAACTTTAACTTAATGCAGTGACCCTCCAGCTATATATTTCTAGTACAGTGGATGTATAATCAGAAAACATAGAGGGCAGATATATAGAAAACATATGACCAGGGAATATCTCTATAGGGTAAACTTATAAGGACTCTATGCTGTCAGAGAACTCTACACATATGAATGGGTATGATTATGGTAAAGACAGAGACATGTATAACCTCAGTATAAATTTGACTTCTGACATTATAGATCTCCACATAACCTCTGGTAGTACCCTCATCCTACTCTCTACTGGCATCATGTTTCCACTCTCAAGTACTTGTCCCATTGTATCTGCTGGTTATCATGTCTCTACTCTCCTATCTCTGCTGTTTTTGGAGCTCACTGAGTCGTTCTCAACTCATTTTTAGCTATTTAACCTCTTCAAAATCCATCTGCTGCCCTCTGCTACTATCTGCTGGGTAACAGTAACACCTTTATTCTGCATTCCTTCCTTTATTATGCATCCATCAATAACTATGATCCTTTTGTTTGGCATTTTATCCAGAAATGAAAAAAAAAAAAGAGGAGGCAGTGTTTGGGCTCATTGCATGCCATTATCAGAATAGTTTTTTAATCCATTTGTTTTTTCAATATGGGTGATTACAATCATTTCTTCCTGGCTGGGGAGGGTTAAAGCTCTCCTGGTGCAGTTTGATGACTGTGAGTTACCACCCTACCCAGACCACCCTCCAAGTCAGAAGGAACCATAGATAGACTAATAATAATACTAATACTACTGTTAAAACTACTACTAATAATAATGTGATTATATTATTTATCATTATTGTTATATATTTTATTATAATATCTATGTATACTATTAATAATATTAGTAATAATAATAATAATAATCATAGATGGGCAGCAGTAGACCTCAAGAGCAGCAGAGACATTCAACAGTATAGACATAACACATAGAACATATACAATTTGACAACTAGTTACAGGGTAGGTAAATGGTACTTGTAAGAGAACAGAATGATGGTGTTACTAGAGGGTATGTAGAGATCTATAGTCTCAAAGGGATGGATTTCTCCAATTAGACCTGCAACATAGGCATACATGTCCCTATAGAAGTGCCTTCCGTGTATTTGTTATTTGTTATTGTTCAGTTATTTCAGCTGTGTCCAACTCTCCATGATCTCATTTGGGGTTTTCTTGGATGAGATACAGGAGTGGCTTACCATTTCCTTCTCTAGGTCATTTTACAGATGAGGAAACTGAGGCAAACAAGGTTAAGTAACTTACCCAGAGTCACACAGGAGTAAACATCTGAGGCTAGATTTAAAATTAGGGAGATGAGTCTTCCTGATGCCAGGCCACCTAGCTGCCTGTTTTGGGGTTTTTTTGCCATAATTACTATCTCATTTGAGATTCATAATAATCCTGAGAGATATATACTATCATTATCCCCATTTTTCAGAAACTGAGTCAGTCAAAGGCTAAATGACTTGCCCAGGGTCACAATCTAGGAAGTATCTGTTGCCAAGCCTTCCTGACTTCAAGTCCAGGAAGCTCTACATTGCTATCCATGTCTATTCTTTTGACCAGCCTTTTCACTGATGCTAACTCAAGCTCCCTTCTATCTAATTTGGGGTTGGAAAATTGCTTCTATGTCCTGTCAAATCCATAACTGTTTAGTGTCTATTTTGAAGACTTCATGTAAGAAACAAAAAAGGAGCTAGGAATACATGTTTTTCTCCCCCTCCCCAAATCTCCCTTTGTTTCAGATGCCAGTACAAATAAATTTAGGGATATTAGCAAAGGGTTAGGTAGAGCTGAAATGGTTAGTAATCTCTGCCTTTCTTCTAAAGCCCTACTCTTGTTATACACAATTTCCAGTTTATTATCCCCAACCAGCTATTAGTTCAGTTATCTATACAGGTCACAATATAATATGTTTTGAAAATCTACATCATTTTGTCTGATGTGGGTGATTAAACCAAATTTCATTACTGCAGGTTCCACTGAAGGAACTTTGTAGTGTTCCGGGGTTCAATGCACTGTCTGTACCTTTCTCCTGACTAAGTCATATGACCAGCCCATCTCCTTTACAACTACATTTCCTAGTTATTCTCTCTTCATCCTTAGATATACATAGCAGCTCACTCAGGCTCCTTTCTCTAAAATGTCCTTTGTATCTCATTTACAGATCAGAAAAGAAAGAAAAAACTCATTTTATCAGATCATATATCCAAGATGCACAGTCACCAAAGGTCAGATAAAAATGCAAGAAATTGATTATAAAGTATAAGGGAAGAGGAACTGGCTTCTCTCTCCCAGTTATTCCCCAGTGCCCCATGTGAGAGTTAGACTACTCCTTTTCTTAAATAAACCAATGACTTTATTGATAATGTGCACTAGAAATCATTGGTCTTGAGTCTGCATGATACTCAAAAGCTTGCATGAAGAAAAAGGCATAACATGATTTAAATGATGTAGAAAAAGCTTCATAAACCTCTACAGTTCCTCCAGGTTCTCTCTGCCAAGGATGTAAACCAAATGAAATACTGGCTTATTTCAGGGGCAGTCCAGGGAATATTTTAATGTTCCATTTTTGTTCCAACTCAGTCATTTTAAAATAAAAATAATTTGAACTAGCTCATAGCATCATAGAATTTCAGAGTTGGAAAGAATCTCAGAGGCCCTCTATTCCTCTTGTAAAGAGAAATTCCCTCAGATACATCATTATAAAGTAGCCATCCAGTCCTTGCTTGATGACATTTGGTGATGGAAAACTCACTACTTCCTTAAGCAGCCCATTTTTGAACAGCTCAAATTATTAGGAAGATTTCCTAACATTAAGTTGACATCTAAAGCTCCTATCCACTGTTTTTAATTATACTTCTCAGATCCTATTTGGAACAAAACTAATCATCTTCTATAGGTCCTTTAAACAAAATTCTAGGATCATAGATTTAAAATTGCAAGGGACCTTGGGGGTTGTCTATTATCTTCTCATTTTACAGATGGTCTCATAGCTAATTTGAAATTTGAAACCAGGTCTATCTGATTCTTGGTACAAAACCTTAACCACTACCATGATGCTTTTCGACTGCACCAAACATAGAGAAGGGAGAGGAATTGTTGTCTGTGTGAAGAACAGCAGGAAAAATAGAAAGTATAAATGAAGATTACAAAGGTAGGAAGGGTTCAAGTTGTAAAAAGTTTTAAAAGTCAATCAGGATTTTATATACAAACCTAGAGGTAATAGGGAGCCACTAGAGTTTATTGAGCGGAAGGGTGATATGGTCAGATTTATACTTTAAGAAGATCACTTTGCAATCTGGGCAGAAGATGGACAGAAGTGGGGAGAGTCTTGAGGCACTGATTGGGAGACTAATGAGTGTTCCTCAAGCCTGGAACATTCTTCTTCCTCATCTCTGCCTTTTGGCTTTGCTGGCTTCCTTCAAGACACAGCTCAAACCTCACCTTCAAGAGACCTTTCTCTTGAAGTCACTCTCACTGCTGGTACCTTCCTAAGATTATCTTTAATTTATTTTATATATACATATATATATATATATATAAAGAAATATATGTATACATAGATACATAAAATATATATTTACATATATTTATATAATACCTATAAATCAACACGTGTTCATGTGTGTTTATATACATATATGCTTACTAATGTTGTGTGTGTGTAGTTTGCAAATAGCTGTTTGCCTGTTGTCTCTCCCATAACATGTGACCTTTGAGAGCAGGGACTGTTTTTAACACTTTTTGTAGCTCCAATGTTTAGCACAGTACCTAGCATGTTGTAAACATTTAATAACTGAACACTAGCCAACCATAATGCCTGTTCCTGAAGACAGTTATCACATCAGAACCCAAGCAGAAGGTGAAGACACACAGTAGACATCAAAGAGCCTCATCTATTGACTATTCTCTCTCTCTTTTGCAGTAACTAGAGACTTTTAAGTCTTTTGTAGTGCACATGTCCATCCGTAATCTACAACTACAGCTGGGAGATTATCCTCAGGGAAAAATGCATCTAATTTTGAAAAATTCTTATTATCTCCAAAGTGTTTTAAAGCAGAAGGAGGACCCTTAACATAGCTAGGCCATCAGGAAAACTATAATTTCATGAGTTTTGAACATTTGGCTTCTCAGGTTTTAGCACAGCTATATGTAGCAAGAGAGTTTTTCTGAATATTAAGTTTGCGCCAATATAATACAGAATAAAAAGCAATAAATGTGAGAATGGAGGACTCCCACCTCGCTTTCATAATATAAATATTTCATTGGATACTCTATAGACAGGTTGTCAATTGCTTTATCTATGTTGAAAGATGTTAAAATATCCAAGTATATTTATGCAAATTGACTAGAACTAAGAGATCAAACCAATTCAAACATATATTAAGTTCCAATTATGTACAAAAAAGTACTCTGCTAGACTTTGGGACTACAATAATAAAATGAGAAGCAAAGCCTGCTTTCAAGGAGCTCAGAGTTTACTAGGGGAACCATGAATGACAACAGATAAGTAAATATTAAACAAAGACACAAAGTGATTTCAGAGGAGGTAGAAAGCGCTAATTTGAGAGAATGAAGGCAAGATCAGGAAAAGAGAAATAGATCATGGTAAGAATAAAGAAAATATTGACTGTACAAGAAAAGAAGGTAAGCATTGAGTCCATTTTTCATTACTAAAAAGAAGTAATCTTGGAATTTCATTACAAATCAACCCTACTAACCCCCATCCCTGGCCCCAAGTTAGCAAAATTAAAGGCTAATAACCAAGACATTTTAATATTGCATTTTTTATTTGAAGATGAACCTATCATACCAGTTTAACTTCTCAATCTGTGCTTCACTTAATAATGCAGTAAGTAGTACTAACTTTGTAGTCAGAAAACCTGGGGTCATATCCTAATTATATGTAGTACCTTGGGCAAGTGATTTACCCCCTTGGGGTTAGGACAAAGGATTCTTCTGGAATCATAGAATTCTGAGTTCACTTCCTATCAAAGCTGCTTAGACTACCTATCTGTCTTGGGCAAATCACTTAACCTTTGTGGAACTCAGTTTTCTCATTGTTATAATGAACTGGTTGAACTAGATGGTCTCTGAGATTCTTTATGGTTCAAAATCCTATGACCTGTGGACTATGTATGAATGACCACGAGGTAAATTGGAGACTTCCAATCTTAATCCTTGTTCATTCCTCAGTGATCTAACAAACTCCCTTCTTTTCATATACATTCAAATCTTGAAAGCATGAAATCTTCACTTCCAGAGTCCTAAGTTGCTACAGAAATCAAACCAACTATGCTAAAGAAATCTGGGAAAATTTTGATTCCAAGTAGAGAGAGGATCAAGAATAGAAATAGAAGACTGAGTCTCTGGGCAAATGATTACAAGATCTTAAATTAGAAAAGCTAAAAGGGAGGTGAGCAAGGTAGAAAACATGAAGCTGAAAGGAACGACCATGGAACATAGCCACAAGAGTGACTGGAAGCATTTGATGAGCAGGTAGTGGTCTCCAAATGGTTGAAGAGGAGGCAGCCTGGCTCAGGACAATAGACAGGAAATCTAATGGAATGAAAGGAGAGCAGCATGACCCAGGAGCCCTGCAGAGAAGTAGATCAGAGTGAAGATAGATAAAGCTGATTTATGGAAAGCATAATGCACACTCTAGAGTACTTTTCATGAGTTATTATCATATAGTTGTAGAAATGGAAAATTCCTTCCTCTATTTCTCCTTTTCTAGTTCCCTCCTCTCTTCCATCCATCTCTTTCTTTCACCCTCCCTTTCTTCCTTTTATTCCTCCCTTTTCTCCTTTCTTTCCTTCATTTCTCCTTTCCTTTTTCCCTTCTCTCCTCTCTCATTTTCTTCCTCTCATTCTTTTTTTCTTCCATCCCTCCCTTCCCTCCTTCCTTTTTCCTCCCTCTCTTTTTTCCTTCCTTCCTCCTCTATTTTTGTTTCTATTTCTCTTTTTTCTTCTTTGTAAGAAATTCCAGATGAGGAAACTTTCCCAACTAACATAATTTATCTACTCTTTAGCTTACTATCAACTGACTTTGCTAGTCACATGGTCAATGTATATGAAGCAGAACTTGAGCCCAGGTGTTCTCAATTCTAATACCACTGCTTTTTCTTCACATGTCTATAAGGGCTTATCCCAAACCAAGGAGCAAATGGGCATTTATCTGGAAGCTTATGGGGTAGCCTTCACTTTTCACAGTGGAGGATGGAGCAGTGACCTGCCCCTCTCAAAGTTTTATCTAGTGACTATCAAGAAAGGAATACCTCTCATCCTCCCTGCTTTGCAAAAGATGACACCCTGGTTTCAAGGTCTTCTTAGTATTGTCCTTATCACATAAAACCATATAATATGACCAATTTTAATATGCTTTTAGAACTCTTTATGAAAATGGGTAATTATTAAAAGAAGCATCTTCACATCATTTAAGAAGAGTCACATTTAGCTGGACTATGGCCTTGATTCACAAAAGGTGGAAAAGTCTTTCATTGAGGGAAGTGACAAATATTCTGAAAAAGCCATTGTGGATCTGACTTGAAAAACCTCTTTGTTGTGGTTTCCCTTCAAGAACATTAATTTGCAGCACCATGTTCACCACTCCAGGGCAGTTGGGTGGCATGGTAGATTGAGTGCTTGACCTGAAGTCAGAATAATTCATCTTTCTGAATTTAAATCTAGTCTCAGGCTCTTACTAGCTCTGAGTCTAGGCAAGGCACTTAACCCTGTTTGCCTCAGTTTCCTCATCTGTCAAATGAACTGGAGAAGGAAATGGCAAACTCCTTCAATTTCTTTGCTAAGAAACCCCCCCATGGAGAGTCAGAAATGACTCAACAAGAAAAGTTTGCCATTCCATTTCACCTGAACTCATGCCTTTTTGAAAAATACTTACATATAAGGTACTGTACTTCCATATCAAGTGGAAATAACTCTTTATACAGACCCCTTTGGCCTGGTCCTGGCAGAGACCACTGGCACACTTGCACAGTCATGTATCATGATGAGAGTTTTATTGTGCTTTGTCTGAGGCCAATTTGTAGTTCCTGTATTTCTTTCATTTCTCTTCCCAGATACTGTTAGAATTCATCTAGATGGGCTTCTATGGTAAGTACTTGCCAAAATTTATTTAAAAGCTGTAGGAAACTGTGTGACTAAAAATGATTTTAAAAATGTCCCCTTCTTGAAATTTTTAGAACTGCAAAACCAACTCAATCTTTACTAATGGAAGAAATCACATTTTTCTTTTTTTTTTTTCGGAGGGTTCATCCATAGATGATCGTTTTTACTGTTACCTGATTTGTCCCAAGACTCTAATTTGGAAAAGAGTGATTCTATATTACCATTAGTATTTTTATTTCTATTATAAAGGTATTCCAGAATCCTGATCAGGACTCAGATATCCTCACCAGCCTTGTCTGCCCAAATTTGCCTTCTTTAGAAAGTCCCTGGGGTGAAATAGATGAAGACAAAGAAAAAGGACAGGATAATAAGATAGGAGACAAACTTGGATTTTCAAGATAAAGGTTTTTTGGTTTTGCTTTGTTTTACACTTTTGCAAGGCAAATGGGGTTAAGTGGCTTGCCCAAGGCCACACAGCTAGGTAATTATTAAGTGTCTGAGGTCGGATTTGAACCCAAGTACTCCTGACTCCAAGGCCGGTGCTCTATCCACTGTACCACCTAGCCACCCCTTCAAGATAAAGGTTAAAGAAACTGTGATACAGCAACATGTATACAGTTCTGAGAAAGGAAATTTCCTGCTCCATGGACAATGGAAGCTGGCAGTTATGTGTAGTGATGCTTACCATGAGATAAGCAAGTCAATGAGTGACCATCACAGAGGGCCAAGGTTAGTAATCAAGGCCCTACATTCATTTGAACCAATAGGGAAATACAGCTTCTCAAGGGTACTTATTAAAAGTGTCCCTCCCTGAGGACAGAAAGAATTCAGTTTTACTTTAGGAATTCTTGTTTTTAATACTATAATAGGAGTGAGGTTCCCCCAGGGGGCCTAGAGAGAAACTGATAGGGTTACCACTTTTGATCAGCACATGACCCAGGATGATGATGTTCTTTGACCATAACATCAGGGAGGTGATGCCATGACAAACAAGTGAATTGGATTTGAGTGAAGGAGTGCTGTGCTAAGTCACCAGCCTCACTTTCTCCTCCAGTGCCATATGGGTCCCATAACCATTTATGAATCAGGATAACTTGAGTAGGCTCTGGATGAGAGGGAATCAGAATTAAGTGACTTGCTCAAAGTCACACAGCTAGTGTGGATTTGAACTCAGGTCTCTCTGACTCCAGGGCTGGAGCTCTATCTACTGTGACCCCACAGCCCAGGATGATAGATTTTAGAGCTGAGAGGAACCTCAAAGACCATGTCAATTGATTACATTTTATTTTAATCTAATTCAGTTAAACTGCTTCCTAATGCAATGATCCTTTGCCTACATGCTTTTGATTGACACATGGGGATAGAATGAAAAAGCAAATAGGTAAATATTAAGCAAGAGACTGAATAAGTCTGACTCCTAGAATAGATAAGGATCCAAGAAGAGGTGTAGAATGTTGAGTTGAATACCAGCCACTCATCTGTGGTCATGTCACTGCTCCTAGAGGAAGAACCACAGATGCAGTTATCATACATCTTAATATATTCATATTAAAATAATAAATTCATTGCAAAAACAAAAAAAATAATAAATTCATTATTATATGGCTTCCAATTCCTGAGTAGGTCTTTATTTACATTTATTATGCCTCCCTCCTATACTGTGAACAAAAATGTAATACAGTGTTGTCCTGACATAAAGTGCATATTGACTTAGAAAACCACATATTATCACTAGCTTTGTTCAAATGTATATTTATCTTGCTAATTTTGTTAAATATTTTCCAATTATATTTAATTTGGTTTGGAAGTACTAGGAGTATTTTGGGTCCAATGTAATCCATACCCTATGTTTGACACCTTTGATATAAAGGCCCCCCTTCCCATAGGGAAAATTTGTTATCATATGAATACAGGCAAAATAACAGTGAAAGACCCAGAAAGAACTATCCTTATTTGATTTGTCCTATATAGGCTTACTATATTTTTATTGTAGCAGAGTAAACCCAGAGTAAATCTTGTTGACTTGACTTGGTGCCTGTAAATTGCTCCCCATCCTTGGTTCCTAGGCCAAAAGACCCTAGAAGGGGAAAAGTCATAAGAAGCAAGTACAGATGGCCCTACATAGTTCTAGCATCATGGCATTCTTTCCAGAGATTGATGCTCAGCAAATAAAAGTTCTGAGAAGCAGGAGAATGCCCCAAGAAGGTGAGAGAGTACCATCTTGGACCAGTTATTTCTGTGTTCCTAACTTTAAGAATTTTTAAAAGAGCAAGAATTCCAGGGAGCAAGGGCCATGACCACAGCTTTTAAAGTGCTCTTTAAAAGCACATTAGTATGGCAAATTCAAATAATTCTTTGAATTATTAAGTTTAAGCAATTTTAAAAATGAAATTACAAAATGTGTACACTATAAATTACCATGATGAAATTTTAATTGAAGATTGCTTGGAAGTTTAAAATTAAAACCTCTGAGATAAATGCTCAGTCACTTCAATATAGACGGTATAATATTTATGCAAAATGTTGGCAGCATTTTAAATGTGGGGTGCCAAGACTTCAGCACCTTTTCTTCTGAAAGTGGTTGCAGGCTGCTGCAACCAGCAGGTAGGAAGAGATAGAATGAGAGCCCACACTGGCAGCCGATTCTAGTGAAAAGGAACCCTCATTGCACTGATTATTGTAGCCTGTTGTCCTTTATTCCAGCAGCGAGGGGGCCTTGGAAATAGTAACTGCACCACCTATTATCTTTGGCAGGCAGGCCACCCCTTGATATATGCTTGGCCAATGGTCTAAAATTCTTCCCTATTACAACTCCAGGTTTGGAAAAAAATAATAGATGTCAGCCTGAATAACAATCTGTTGTCAGCCTGTCCAGATGGCCCCTTTACAGTCTAACAATAGAATAGGGATTTGTGCTTCCGATTGTGGTCGAATTAGGTGACCTCTGAGATCTCTTCCAGCTCTACCGTTATCAGAGTTTATGATTCTTTTCTATATGTAAGGCATCGCAGGAGAGAGGTGTCTCAGAAGATTAAGTTAAGATATGATATCTTCCCTCAAAGAATTTACAATCTAATAGGCAAGCCATAGTATGGAAACAAAGAACTCTAATCTAAGATGAATGAGAGAGGTTCTGCCAATTCAGAGAAGATAAAGATCACATCTAGTTCAGAATGATCAATGGGACATGAAATTGGGTTGGTTGATGGGGGCTAAATCACAGAGGGCCTTTCAAACTAAAAAGTTTGAAATTCATTTGGTAGGCAATAGGGAGCTGATGAGGGATTATAAAGAGATTTGAAATGGAAAAAGTACAACAAAGCAGCTTGTTCTGTATCTTTCCATCAACCAGATTTTTCAGAATTGGCTACAGGCCTAACAAACCTGCAGGCTTCATTGCATGACTTATATCACTGGGTTTCTCAGTCTAATAGAATTGATTCTTCTAGAATGAAATTAAGTAAATATGTGGCAAATTACAGGTAAAGTGGTACAGGCCAGTTTAATCAGTATTTCCTTGAGAATGAAATTTATTGAGTTCACCTTGGAACAAGGCCTCTTGAGAGCTTTCGGGGCAATTAGCAATAATCAATTGAGATATGTACTTGGGGCTTGACTTTACTAAGCCTTCTAGCTTTAATACATTTTCAGAAAACAGACTGACCCTTTCTGGAGAGACAGTTATTACAGAGGCAATGGACTGATCTCTGTGAAGGCAATCAAGCCCTATGAGAATCAATAGCTAACCTGTGTCTGCCTGATTAACTATCTGATTCACCATGTGATTGATCTTATGTCTGTCTTGTCAGAGTGCATTTTTCAGCTGGTGTGTTGATCATTGTAAAGGCAGACAAAAATGGTCTTTCTTCCCTCACACTGAAATTTTGTGTGTAAAATTTTTGATTGATTAATTGAAGGTATGGCTAACAGGCATTTAAAGCCGAAAGCCATTTCCTCAGTGGGTTGCTTCTGTTGTCCAGAAAAACCATCTGGATTTATTTGTACAATCTTTTTTTTTCCCCTGATGAGTCCATGCCCCTTTTTCCAACCTGGTGCCCCCTCTTTCTGTCCTGCACCTTCTGTCTCATATCTTAAAATTCTTGTTCAATTCCAGAAAACTCTAGTGTTCCAGCTAATCCTGGAACTTCAATAAGAATTATAAAGAGCATTTTAAGGCCTTCAAAGCACTTTATATCAATTTAATCCTACAACAATTCTGTGAAGTAAATATTATTATTCCCATTTTAAAGATGAGGACACAGAGTCTGGGAGAAATAAAGTGTCTTGCACAGTTTTTTTTCAAAGAAGTGTCTGAGTCAAGATTTGAACTCACACCACCACCTAGCTGAGTGAGAAAACAGTCAGAGGGCCCTTAGCAGGACCTCTGCTCTTCCTATAAAATATATGACACATGGACTAAGGAGTCCTAGACCACCCTGGTTTCCATGTTCCTAACTTGACCAGAAGATCATTTGGTCAAGGCTCCCTGGTTTTACACTTTCCCAATCCCCTTTGAAGGTATTAGTCATAACCCAACCATGAGGGAGGGGGTTGATGGGCGCCCCTGGATTAGATGAGACTATCCTGATTTACTTCCTTTGTTCTCATTGCCTCCTTGCAAGCCAAGAGATGATTTCTACACCTCAAGTTAAAGGTCCTCTCCGATTCAACAGTTTCTCATACTTATAAGATTCTAGATTTCTGAGCTGGAAGGGACCTTCAAGATCATATAGAGCAACTACCCCTATTTTACAGATGATGAAATCCAGATACTGTTCTTTCTCTACTACTCCATGTGGTGTTATCATCATCATGGTAAGGGATATACAAGGTCCAAGCCATTTCTTGGTCCACACATTCTACAGCAAGAGGTCATGATCAATGGTGGGAATGGAGGTCCAAAAAAAAAGCTTGCCCCTCCCTCCACTAAAAGGAAAGTTTCTTATTCCCTCTCAAGAGGTGGCTCTCTTCTCTGCTATTAGAACTCACATTCCTCAAATCTCTCTCTCCTTCCTTGACTACCCTCTTTGGTTTTTAAAAGATTAGGGCCTAAATTAGGTTATCAATGGGCTCCAGCTTGACATACCTTGTAAAAGGATGAAAATTAAAAAAAAAAAATTGGAGTTACTACCCTTAAAGACCTAAACTTCTGTGAAGCCATATAACATGAATGTGGGCAAATATGTAATTTTAGGAGGAAGGGAAGAATTGTTGGGGATAGAGAAAAGCAAAGGATCAGGGAAGGCTTCTAAAGGTGGCATCTGAATTGACCTTCAGTGGAGATTGAATGGAGTCAAAGACCATGTACGTGAGTAGTGAGTATATTCCACAAATGGAATACATTAACTTGTGTTGAAACCTAGAAATTTGGAGGTAGGGAATGAAATACAGAGTTCAAGAAGCAGTTAGTCCAAGATGGAGGAGGGAGGTAGGAATGCAGCATCTGGAGAGGTGGATTGGCATCAGATCAATGTATAATTTTGTAACCCTCCTCACTCCACAGTCACTTTGGAAGAAAGAGTAGTTCTAAATAAATTCAGAAATAAAAAAAAAATTAAAAGCTGGAGTGGGAGATCTGAAGGTTAAATACCTGAAAGAAGTTTTCAGAATAGATCTTAGAGACCTTTGAAGGTAAAAAAAAAGAAGAGAAGCTATAAAGGGAGACAGAATAGAAACAGCCAGCCCTTTCCTCCAACTGTTTGAGCTTTGCTAAGATTTTGATGGCATGGCCATGCACCTTTTGGGACATGAGTCAGATCCAGATGTGAGCAGTAATTGCAATGAGATGATCAAGGAGCAGGTAGTGATAAGGACCAGAGTATAAATATTTACTGATCAAGTTCCAGACACTGTGTTAAGCACTGGAGATACAAAGAAAAAAACAAACATAAACAAAGTAAAAACAACAGCAACAACCAAAAAAAAAAACCAGTTCCTGCTCTCAAAGAGCTCACAGTCTAATGGAGAAGAAAACATGGAAAAACACTATCCCATCAAGCTTATATAAAGGATAAATTGGAGATAATGAAGTGAAATATAAAATTGGAGATAATAAACTGAAAACACTAGCATTAAAGGAACTTAAGATTTCTTATAGAAGGTGGGATTTTAATTGAGACTTAAAGGAAACCAAAGGAAGGATGGAAGGATTTCCTCCTGTAAGTACAGCCAGCAAAAATGCAGAGTTGTGAGATGGACTGTTGGGGGAAATGAAAGAAAACCAGCGTCACTGAATTAAAGAGTAGATAAAAAGGATATTAGAGCAGGATGAAAGAAGACTAGAAAGAGACCAGGCTATGAAGAGTTTTAAAAACCAAGCAGAGAATTTTATAGTTGATCCTGGAGGTGATAGGGAGGAACTAAGATTTACTGAATGGGTGGAAAGGGAAGGGAAGATTTCTGCTTTAGTCAGACAATTCAGGTGCACTGGGGTAGGAAGGGAATGCTGAAATAACCACTGTGTGAGAAATTACCATATTGGAAACAGGTAAATATTGTCCAGATTTTTAAAAGAGAGGGGAAAAAAAATAGTCTGCAAACAAAAGATTAGTGAGCTTAACTTAGATTCATGATTGCCTTCCTCCAAACATTCTACAGCTCTAATTAATGCCCTTTCTAAACTGATAATATGCCCTTCCTAATAATAATGCCTTTTCTAAAGTGATAATCAAAACTGAATAAAATACTCAACAACATAAACCAAAAGAAACATTTCTCCTAAAGAGCCAGCATGACTTTATCAGGAACAGATCATGTCAGATTAGTTTATTTATTTCCTTTTTTAACAGCATCACTAGACAGGTAGATTAGGGAATGCTGTATTTGACCAACAATGTGTTTGCTAGGGTGTTTCATGGAATCATGGGGGGGGGGGGGGGGATGGGAGATAAGCAAGCTAGTCCAATTGGGAGCAGTATGAAACACTCCATAGAATGCCTATTGGATATTTCAAATTATACCCTTTAGGCATCTCAGTGTCCAAAACAGAACTCTTTTTCCTCTAAAACAAACCTTTCTTCTGAATTTCCCTAATTCAGTCATACTTATGGTCTTGTACATTTATAGCCTTAGAGTCATTCACCATTCTCCATTCTCTCTCACCCAAATGCAATCAGTTGTCAAATCCTAAACATCTCTTGTTTCTATGCCTTTTTCCCAGACCATCATCCTAGTTTAAATCTTTGTCATCTTTTGCCTGGACTATTCAAATTGCCTCCAAAATTACTTATCTGCCTTAAATGCATCCCTTCTTTAATCTAGTCTTCAGAAAGCTGCCAAAAGGATCTTCTTTAAAAAAAAATAAAAAAGAGCAAAACAATGTGAACAAGTAGTCTCCTAGTTAATCGATTCTAGGGGTTCCCATTATCTCTCATATCAAATATAAAACTTCTCTGATTAGTATTTATAATTCTTCACTACTTGGCTTCAATTTACCTTTCTAGTGTTTTTATATATTATCCCCACCACCCCCATGCTCTTCAATTTAGCCAAACTGGCCTTGCTGAAGGGCATGTCCTTTCTCCATGCCTTTGTTCTTGCTGTTCCTCAGACTTTCCTAAGATTTCTCAGCTTTGCCTTTTAGAATTCCTCTCTATCTTCAAATATTAGGCCAAATGTTAGGCTTTTCTTGATTCTCCTGATTTTCCCTTAAAAAACCGTCAAATAAAAATGTGTGTGTGTGTATATACATATATATATATATATATATATATATATATGTATTATCATATCACGTTTTATCTATGGAGTATATGTGTATAGCATTATAGCTGGCACATATTAATAATTTAACAAGTATTTGTTGACTGATTGCTTTGGCTCAATTTTTAAGTAATGATTGAGAAAGTGTACCTAGACAGCAGTTTTCATGGAAAAGATCTAGGGGTTAAGTCAACAGACTGGTATGGCAGCCAAAAAAAGCTTAAGGGGATCTCATTCCATTGAAATAATCTTACTCCATTGAAAGAAGCATGGCTTCTAGGAGTGCAGAAGCTGACCTTGTCTGCTCACATCTGGAGTATTTTGTTCAGTTTTGATTACCACAGTTTAGAAAGGGCACTCATTAGAGCCGTGGACTGTTTGGAGGAAGGAAATCAGAATGGTGAAAAGTATCCAGCACATATCCTATCTGTTGTTGGAAATGGGCATGTTTAATTTGGGCAGGAGAGAGACCTGACAGCTGCCTACTAGAATTTGCTTGAAGAGGATTAGATTTGTTTTGTTTGGCCCCATGGATGCTAAGTGGAAGTTTCCAATTTAGCCTTGATGCAAGGAATAACTTGCTAATTAACAATTAGAGCTATTTACAAGTGAGTTGGGCCGTCTCTGGAGCCATTCATTAGAAATCTTCAGGCTTAGGCTGATCACTTATCTTGCTGGTTGAAATGGGAATTCTTTCAGTTCTGAGTTGAATTAGATGACTATTGAGATCCTTTCCAAGTCTCAAAATCTGTGTGTGTGTGTGTGTGTGTGTGTGTGTGTGTGTGTATAATTTTATTATAATGTATAATAAATTTATAATAATATTTATATATTTATAATAAAAAGGACAATAAGATACTGAAGTTGGCTTTTTCCTTTTCAGGAAGAAGGGAAAAAATATTTAAAAGACAAATTAATTGTACAAATATGGTTTTGAGAAGTAATTTTTCTCTTACTTAAAAGTGAAGACCAGGGCAGCTAGGTGGTGCAGTGGATAGAGCACTGGCCCTGGAGTCAGGATGACCTGAGTTCAAATCTTGACTCAGACACCCTAGCTGTGTGGCCTTGAGCAAGCCACTTAACCCTATGCCTTGCAAAAATCTAAAAAAAAATCTAGTCCAACCTTAACATAAAAGAAGTCCCCACTAGAACATATCCAATAAGATACACACTTAACCCCCACTGACTTGCCAAAAAAAGGTGAAAATATGTAAATGTTGTCAAATTAACTTGGTAGTATTTTTAAAGTGAGATCCAATCCACTTTTAAAGTATTTTTAAAGCTCAGTGGGATCCAATCAATACCCAATTGCTAATTATTTTTATCAAAGAAATTAATCAAAGACAATGAAGTCAACATTGAATGAATTGCTTTTCACCTGAAAGAAATAAACCTTCATGTCAGTTAAAATAATTCCACTTTGAACTTGTCTAAAGGTTTCTTGTTTTCTAAATTCTTAGTGAGATGTTTCTAGTTCTTGTTCAACAAATGCTCTCCAAAGGGATAAATGAAGCATGGAAGAAGTCTACGGTTGAAGGACTCCCTGAATACCCAATAAATTTGAAATCAATCGAGATGACTCAGACTGAATAGGATTTTAGCTTATTTAATTACTAATCAATTGTGGATCCTCTATGATTCTCATTTATGCAGAAACTGCATAAAATGCAATCAATAATATGTATAAAGCATTTTCTGAACTACACTTGGAAATAGGAAAATAACCCATATACATATACCAAAGGTTGGGGGGAGGGGGTCTGTTTTTCTATTTTTTAGCATAAAATGCTTAATCTCCTTTGTGACCTCGGACAAGTCATTTGTTTTTCCTAGGCTTCAGTTTCTTTAAATCTTAATTATTTTTTAATGTATTTATTTTCTTAAATGAGGTCAGTTCTAATTCTCAGGATTCCCAGTCTTGGGAGGTTCTAGTTAGATTAGAAGGCTATTTTGCTTGGACTCTTAACAAGCCATGAGCAAAATTCTATCTCAGCTAGTAAAGGATTGTCAGTAAAACCATTTCCCAGAATTATTAGATGAGTAAAACATAGGTACATAATAGTATATATAATTTTAATCATTTAGTGATATGAAGGAAATAAAAAAACATTTTTATAGTTTTTAAAAAAGAAAATTTGAATCGTGGGAAGCAATGGTGGGAAAGAGAAACATAATCAAGAAGAAAGATTATAGTAAGGAAGGGATGGATGGATGGATGGCCTTAAGCTAAAAACCCAGAAAGCACAAGATTACGGTGTAAAACAACTTTTTTTTATCTCTGAATAAAATGATAATAATAAAAAAAGACAACGTGGTACTGAAGTTGGCTTTTTTTCCTTTGGGGGATTAAGGGACAAATGCTTTCAATAAACAAGGCCTGGAGAGTTTCGGGGTCCAGAAAGCCTTTCGGGCTCTTTTTGAACCCAAAGCAAGGACCGTTATCTTCTCGGCGAATAGTGGATTGAACTTGAAGCCCTGGGTTCAAAGCGGGGGCGCGGGCTGAAGGCGGCCGCGCGTGGCAGCCCGGCCCCGGCCCCGGCCCCGGCCCCGGCCCCGGCCCCGGCCCCGGCCCCGGCCCCGGCCCCGGCCCCGGCCCCGGCCCCGGCCGGCTTGCGCTCGGCGGGGGCCCTCTTCGGACGGCTTCAACGTGTCAGTGCGCGCGCGTGTGTGTGTTTGAGGCCCGCGTGCGGGAGGCGCCCCGGGCTGAGTCTGAATGAAGGCGGAATGTCAATGAAGCGGCGGCGGCGGCGCGGGCAGGGCGCCGGCGGCGGCCCGTAGCGGGGGATCCGTCCTCCCGCCCCTCGCGCCCGGAGGCGCCGCTGCAGCCCGGCGCGCTCGGATCGGGGCAGCTCGGTGCCGGAGTCCCGTCGGGGGCGCTGCCGTCGGCTCTTCGGGAAGCCCCGCCCTCCTCCCCCTCCCTCGCTCCGGCTGGCGGCGGCGCCCGCCTCTGTGCCCGTGGCAGCAGCTCCGAGCGGGCGGCGACGCCCGGGGCCGGGAGCCCGCGGACACCCCGGGCTCAAAAGCGTTGCTCCTTCCCCCCGCCCTCGGAAGCTTTTTGTCCCCGCCGGGCCGCCGTGCCGCGCAGCAGGAGCCCCAGCGTGTGTGGAGGGCGCGTGGCCCGGGGGGAGGGGCGGCGGTTGAGATGGGCGAGACCATGTCCAAGAGACTGAAGCTCCACTTGGGCGGGGAGGCGGAGATGGAGGAGCGGGCCTTCCCCAACCCCTTCGCGGACTACGAATCCGCCTCGGCCGTGGCCACCGCCGCCGGCGTCGCTTCCGAAGAGCCTCCGCCGCCCGCCGGGAACAATCTGGGCCTCCCGTTTCGAGGCGATGGGAAGGTGAGTTGCCCCAAGTGCGGGGAGCGGGCCCGGGAAAGGAGAGGCGGAAGGGGAGCAGGGCGGGATGGTACGGTCCGACGGCTCCGCCCCTCGCGCGCGCTCTGCCCGTGGGCCGCTGGCGTCACTGTTTCCTAGCAACTGGGCCTCTCCGCTTCGCGGGGCCGGAGCTTGGGCGCCTGCGCGGCCCGGGTGGCCGGAGCGGCGGAGCGCGGAGGACTCAGCCCCGCTTGGGCTGGCCGAGCTAGCCCGGCTCCGGGGCGCTTGATAGCCACGCGCCTTAAATGGACCCAAAGCCCCCGCCTTCCCGGAGGGCCGCCTTGTCAGGCCCTGGCTCAGCTTCCAAAAAACGGGGCCACCTGAGGCTCTCGCCCTCCCAGCTCCTAAAATTCGGAAAATCGGATGCGGAGCCACGGGCGGCACCTTAGAGTTTAGATTGGGGCAAGGGGGGACCAGAGAAGGGGAGAACGCCTGCAGCTAGGATTTCTCCTCGGGCCCCCCCGAGTTTAACCAGGGTTTTGTTTGGGCCGCCTCCTTTATGCTGTGCCCCTTTCTCCCGGGTTCCACCCCTTACCTAGCCCGAAAGGCCCATTTCTCCTAAAAGTCCTAACTCAGGCCATTTCAAATCCCGGGCTGGGGCTTTGGCTGAAGGAGCCGCGGGGCTCCCGCGCGAGCCTCGTGCTTTCCCTTCCGCGGGGCTGATGGAGCGCCTCCAGTTTCCTTTACTCCCGGGGCCCCACCGGGGATCTCGAGCCGGTCCCCTAAAAAGGATGCGATCTGGGCTCTAAAATCGGAGCATTTTAAGCTAAAGGAATGGTGGCAGCGAGTAATAAATGTAGAACTGTGTCTCGTTAGCTTACCTTCTCTTTTCACCTTCCTGTGTGACTTGGTAGTCTCCTCTGTCGCCTAAAAAAATCATGATCTCCATCCGAAAGGAAAAATTTCACCAGTCACACCTGGAACCACTCAATTTGCGATGAACTTGATTTTCTCGCCTTAAAGTGACGGGACTGGAATGAACCTTTTTTCCCCAAGAATCTTTCCTTCAGGGTTCAAATCTGGCACAGCCTTTAATGCAAAAAAAGATTTGCTGATTCAAACAGTGACTCTAAAAGGAATTGTTTATCTTTATCTCTGTACGAGTGTAAGGAGTTATCTTTGTAGTCTAGCTTCTTAAATTGAATTAAATTAGTTCAAGATAAGTGATAGTGGTAGATTTATTGCTATTTTGTAATTAACCTTTTTTTCTGTAGATAAATATTTTCATTCCTGAGGTGCTAACTTGATTGATACTTTTAAAAAAACATTTCAAGATTACAGTTATGTTTACATTATGATTAGATTTCTCATTTGGAATTTGGTACATTTTGTAATCCTTTCAGATTTAGCATTAGCCGTTTTAGAGGGAGAACTGGCATCAAAATGGCTGATTCATTTTGACAGGAGCTGGATTCCTGTGACTTGACTGGAATTTTTTTTTAATGCTTTTGGCTTGAAGAAGAAAAAAAAGTCTTTAAAAAAAATTCATGTTTTTGATCACAAAATTTAGTGTCATTTAAGAAGGTTCTCTTATTATGGGCTTTATTAGCAAACTAAAAAATGGTGTCATTTAGAGTAGATGTATTTAGATATCTGAGCATTTGTGTATAAATCTATATACTTATGGTACTTGTATCTGTGGGATTAGATGACAATGAACCAAAATTCAGATATAGTTTGTAGGAATATTAAAGACAGAGTTCTGTGAAGAAGACCCCATAGTTCTGGGAAAGTGGAAGGAGAAAAGGAAAGGAGACAGAGAAGTGGAGAGAAAGGTAAGATAGATAGATTTAGGTTATTTCTTTGATTTTTCAATGATTCTCAATAATATTCAAACTAGTTTATATTCTGTACATCATATTGGCCATGTTTATATGCCGAGAAATAGGAAACAGTAGAAATTGAGTGTTTGAAGATGAAAGTGGCAGCTCACATCAGAAAAAAAGAATAGTAGGTGGAAAGGAAAGATATGATTAAAGACATTAATTAGTTTCTAATATATTCTGTATGGATAGTATTTTGATTAACAAAAGATTTCTCTATTTTTAATTCATGAAATATCATTGAAAATGAAGTTGTAGGTATAATGAATATTCAGTCCTAAAATATAAAATGGAACATTTGTTCCTTAATTCATATGACATAATTATTTGACTTGATTCCCTGACATTCATATTAGACAGTAAAGAATACCAAACTTTCCTGTAATTAAGATTTCTGATTACTCTATGTAGGTTTTTTTCTTCCTATATATGCTATTAATTGGTAATAGTCAATCAAAAGCAGCAACATACTAGTGCTTAGTATTCTCTAGGACATATGGCTGATCTCCGTTTTGGTTAGCCTTGCCTATGTGTTAAAAGATAAAATTGTCCATTTCATAGTAGCCTCCAGTCCGGTACTGTGGCTCATCTTGACTTGGGAGGTAAAGCTCAGCCACCAACTTCCTTAAACAATAAGGCACAGCCCTAGTAGTCCCTGCAACTAGTGGAGGAGGAATGTATCGTATACTGTATGTTGTTCAAGAATATTTTCTATCATTGGAAGAAATGATAGGAAAAGTAGCTTGATGAAAATGTGTGTAACAGACTTTTAATATAGAGGGTATCTATCTTGCTTTAAAGTGATGACCAATTACTTGAAAAATGTTATACTAGGAAACAACAGATTCTGCAAACTAAGCCAATAGGATTGGCTTAAATTCCTGTGAGAATCTGTAGAATACACATGATTGATGAATATCTAACAAGGGGAAAGGTGATTACCAGGAGTCCCCCTGGCTCACCTCATTTCCTTCTTTTTTTGATAAGATTATTAGACTAGTAAGTAAAGGGAGTGCTATAGAGTATAGTTCGTGTAGATTTTAGCAAACCAGAGCAAGTATCTTCTGTAATTCTTGTGGGTTAGATGGAGAAAGTGTGGATTAGAAAATAGTACATTTAGATGAATTCAGAATTTGCTAGATGACCAAATTCAAAGAATAATAATTAATGGTTCATTGTCATTGGGGCCATAAAGTCTCCATTCGAGTATCCAGGGAGCTATGTTTCATCCCAAACTATTTAATATTTTTATTACTGACATGAATAAATATAAAACTGGATAAGACAAAGTTATGAAGAATAGGTAGATCAATGGAGATATAATTAAGATAGGAAAAAACCTTGACAGGTTAGAGTATTGACTGAGGTACATTTAAAACAAAATTGCTCTGAAAAGATGTGGAGGTTTTTACAGATTGCAAGCTCAACATAAGTCAGTTGTATAATGTGGCAACCAAAAAAGCTCATGCTAACATGGGCTACATTAAGAGAAGCTTAGCTTCTGGGCAATAGGAAGATGTCAGCCCCACTGTATTTGCCCATAATAGTCCATCTAGAGTGTCTGATTTAGTTCTGGGTTCCGCAGTTGAAGACCATTGATAAGGGGAAGATTGTCACAGGAGAGCAAGTAGGATACTAAAGATCATGAGTCCCATGTATTAAGAGATTTAGGAATTAGAGATTAAGGAATTAGACATCTTTAGTCCGAAGAAGAGAAGATTCCAGAAGACTCTTAGATTGTGAGCAGGGACTGGGCATTTTGCCCATTTTTGTATTCCCTAGCCCATAGCACACATAGTAGGTACTTACATATATAGACACACACCCTAACCTGTTACATAGTACACTTAACAAATGTGTATTGATCAGCAAAATTGCTGTCTTCAAATATTTGCAGGGCAGTCACATGGAGGAGGGATTGGATTTCATCTTTTTAACGTTAGAGACCAGAACTAGGAGCCTTGGTTGGAAGTTAGCCATCAGAAAAATCTTCTTAACAATTAGAAATGTCCAAGAGTGGGAGAGGCTTCCTGGACAGGTGGTGGGTTCCTCTTTCCTAGAGCTCTTCAAGCAAAGACTGTGAGTGACCACTTGCCAGGTATTTTATAGCAGGAATTCTTTATTAGTATAGATTGGACTAGATAACTCTTAAAGTTAGTCTTAAATTCTTGGTCTCAGTTTCTGTGATTCTGCTTTTAGCCAAAATTATTTGGGAGAATTCAGTCTTTCTCATCACATTATTAATAATAATATTACCCTAGGATTTAAGATTAAAATTAGAAATGCCCCATGTCTATCCTGAAACCAGACCCAGTACTTTTGGGAAGCAGTGATCCTGGGAGACTCTTGGTGGGTTGAGTTAGTCTAGCACAATTGGATCCCAGACCTGTCTATTCCAGTCTGCTGACTGGAGCCTGGTGGTGTTTTGGGTTGAGCTAGGACCCTTACAGTCACTCTGCTGGCTATGCCTTCTGGAGCCTTTGCTTTGTTTAATATTCTCCTAGCTTGGGAGAAAACAAGAAGGGTCTCCAGCCTATTAGGTGACACCCCTTGGGAGGACACAGACAACAGTCATGCAGGATGGGAAAGCATAGAATGGCTATTTCTGCCTCACTTCTGGGAGCTAAAAGATAAGGTCACTGACCCACTGAATATGTTGAGAGTAAACAAGTAAAGGAGACTTTAGGAAGTATGCAAAATGCCATCAAATTTTTGAGTTCTAAAAGGCTATTTGATGATGAGTTGATCATATAGTTCAATTCCCTGATTTTATAGAGGAGGAAACTGAAACATGGGGTTTCATACAAGTCAGACATGGAATAGTCCTTAAGTAAACAGGTTTCAATAATTCCCACTTTCCGAAATTTACATATGAATTCTAATAACCCTTTACCCTAATGCTCAGTTCTACTTCTTTTGGGAGAAAAATGGCAATTGCTGTGAAGTTAGGGGAGGAGATTTGAAAAGTGGTTGTTTTGATTCAAAACTCCTACTAGTTTTGCTTTTTTTGAGAGGTAGCTAGTAGTGGAATGAGCTTTAGCATCAGCACCATACATTTTTCTGTGCTGTGGGCTGAAAGCTGCCAAAGCCATCTGTTTCTGAATAGTACCTGGAGCCTTTTGGATCTATCAAGATTTTTAACCTCTGCAGTATTTTAGCTTAGAAAAATAATAGTAAATGGGGGATTATGGGATGATAGCATAATGAAATTCTCAAAAATTTAATCCTTCTTTTCTGAGACCTAGAATATTAGGATGTCCTCCTCTCCCCCCAATAAAGGGTGGAAATTAACTTTAGTATTTAATATTTTTTTAAGTGAATTTAATCTCACAGTCTGTGTGCCTATTGGGTTTGTATTCTGTTTTCCATGACATTTTTCTTCGTTGTGTGATCATTGTTAGCCTCTTTCTCTTTGAACCATTTATTAAATGTAAAGTATTTATCCATCCCAATTCCATTTCATAGTATAGTTTTGGTTTTAGTTACCTTATCTATAGAATAAGGAGTTTTCAATTAGATGATCTCTGATATCCATTTCCAACTCTAAATATTATATAATCAAATTTGTAATCAAATGATATTTAACTTACGACTTTTTAAAGTATGCTCTAATTTTTATGGAAATGTTTTGCATGATTATATATGTATAACCTTTATCAAATTGCTTGCCTTCTTAAATGAGGGGGTGTGGGGAGGGAATAAGGAAGAGAATTTGAAACTCAAAGTTTAAAAATTAAATATTAAAAATTGTTTTTACATTTATCTGGGGAAAAAACTTTTGAAAAAGAAAAAGTACAACACTAAAGAAGAGAGGAACAAATATACCTTCTTCCCTTTGTAATGGTTATTCTGGGGACTATGGATATGGAACATTTGCATATTATATTAGACTCAGGAGATGCATTAGTGTTATAATTTTCTGAACTGCTCTTCCTTCTCTCTGTTTTATTCTTTGTTATGAGGGATGACTGGCTTTCTGGAAAAGGGAATACAAGTCGAGATTTAGAAGTGAAGGTATCAGAAGAACAAAAGATATCAATAACAATAAAAAAGTGTGATCTGGGAGCCTTTGGCTTCTTGGGAACTCAGTTTGAAAAAAAGATTTGGTCATGCAAATATAAAGACTAGGATTATCATAATAAGGACAAATACAAATTTAACATTGCCAGTATAGTAGAAGGGAGAAAAAAATCTAAAGCTAAAAATTGAAAGGGATCCACCTATATTTAAAGAGACAACCATAAAATAGTATTTTTATAATGTAATGGAATGCCTTGAGTTCTTGCTATAAAAGATGTAGTCATTAAAACATTGTACAGCTATTTCCCTTTATAATTATATTCTGTCTCTTTATAGTTTCCCCTATAATAGTGAGGAAAAGACTGCATTTGAAAATTACACATAAAAAACCTAGGTGGTTAGAAAGATTAAAGATATTTTAGTATTTTAAAATTAAAAACCTTTCAATGCTTCATTCACACATTATTAATAATCAGTGTCCCATCCTTCACAGGGTTTTTGAATTGTTTGTTTTTCTGCTCAGTCTTTGCTGAGCTCCTTTCTTCAGGAGGCTATCTCCTCCCTTGGTTTTCATGACAGTGCTCTATTTGGGATTTTATTTAGCTCCATGTGTGCTCCAAGGCCATGGCCTGGGGTCCGTCTGTCTGTCTCTCTCCACACACCCACTCTGGGTCATCGCTTCAGCTTACACGGGCCCAATACTTCCAGGTGAAAGACTCCCAAGGAGATTTTTAGCTGTGTAGCCTCCTTTCTCCTGTCTTACCTTTGCAAGGGCTGCTGGTGATGTCAGAGTGAACATGTCCAAAGCAGCCCCTAACTTCCCCCAGACACTTGAGTTCACCACCTCGGAGTATTCCTTGTTTCTTCTTCCCCTCCCCATCCTCCACAGATCAGTCAGAGCCCTAACCTCATAGATTCTTCCTCTTCCACATCTTACATTAGAGTCTTCACATGACCAACATCTTTATTTCAATAAATAGCTAGCGCCCATCCTTTACTTGGCTCCCAGAGTGTATGAGGCACTCGGCCCCTCTGGAGGGAGGGTCTGCCTGTCCTCCTTGGTGTCCACCCTAACCTCAGCTCTCAGAAGCCCCTGCAGGGGCCACTCTGTAAAACTGCCTGGCAACTAGACTAAGCCAGGTTGTGGGTACCCTCTGGTCCTCAGAGCCATGGTGTGTGAAGACATCTCCCCATCGGCAGAATGGCTGGATGAGAGCAGTGTATCCCCATGGCCACAAAGGCCGCAGAGGCAGGCCAAAAGTGAAGATGCCACTGGATTCTGATGGCTCCAGAAGAGTGATGCTGGCACTGTGCACCTGCTTCCCTTACATCTAGTTCACTCATAGGTGAAGACATCACCCCATTATAGCACTAGGCCTCTTTATAACAAAGAGTGAAGAACCCTCAGCTCCCATGTTGATGTTCCCAATATCCAGTCTGTATTCCTCTGCTTTCCTCAAGAAGCTTTGGGCTGGCAGTCAAGCCCCTCCCGTCGGGTTCTCTCTGTCCTCCCCTACTCTGTCAACCAGCTTGGCCAGCAGGTTTGCTCATCTTCCTCACTGACATTCCATCTCTCTTCATACCCCAAGGTAGCTTGTAGTGCCATAGAACGCAGTGCTCTGGGTTCGAGTCAGGTGCATGAGCACCAGCCTCAGACACTTAACAAGCTGTGCACCCCCGGACAAAGTTATTAACCTCTGTCTGACTTAAGTTGCTTCACCTGTAAAATAGGATTGGTAAGAGCTGACAGAGTTGTTGTGAGAATCAAATGAGATGAGTCTTGTAGAGCCCCTGGGTGGAGTCTGGCCCATCAGAGGTCCTAGATAAAGATTTGTTCCTCTCTCAGCATGTCCTTCTGTCCCAATGTCTTTACATACAACCCTGTCTTCTCTGTCATGAATGTTACTCCTCACTCCTACCTCTCAGAATCTCTAGCTCTCTATAAAACTTGGTTCAAGTTCTGATCCCTTCCCACCCCAGTGACTGATGCATTCACTAACCCTTCTCTGAAATTACTTTGTATTTTATTATGTTCATCATCTTTTCTACAGTGGACTGTAATTTCTTAAAGGGAAGTATCCAAAGTGTTTGGTCCATCATAGACTTGAATGCTTATTGATTTTTAGAACAGTTATTTGAAGCATGAACCTATGTCTCAGATCCCCAGAGCAGCTCCTTAACAGACTTCCTAACTATAAAATGAGATGTTTGGACTAGATGTTGGTTGTGGTTTCCTCTATCCAGCTACTTAATTCTCAGATTTTCTTATTGATTTGTGTACTGGCTTAAATATTTGCAACAGAATTGCAACAGAATATGGACTACTGATGAACAAGTAATCACATGAGAGGCAGCAGTGAAATCTTATATGAATGTTGAAACTATCTGTATGTGTTTTTGGAAAAAATAAAAGGCAGCAGTGAAAAAAAGTAATCTATGATTCTACATGCAGCATAATCTTGGCTTATCATTAAACTACCAGAAGAAAACCAAGCTAATTAGGGCATGTCAGCCCATTAGATAATATTTATTGCATACCTGTATGGGGATAGGATAATTCCAGAGAGATAATTCCAGATACCAATACCTATTTGGGATTTATAAAATGTAATCCAGAGATACTATGGACTTGAACAAGGTCATCTGCTTTCCTTCATTCCTATGCACAGAAAACAGGGATAGCATTTCAAATGTCAAAAAGGGGCACTAGTCACTCCTTTTTCATTAGCTGAGTGAAGGGGTGCTGTCCAAAGTCCCCAACCTCACTTCCTCCTCTGGAACCATCTGCATCCAGTGGCCAGATATGAATCAGGATAGTCCTGGATGGGAGATGGTCCTGGATGGGAGGCAGTCAGGGTGAAGTGACTTGCCCAAAGTCACACAGCTAGCAAGTATTTGAGGCTGGATTCGAACTTCCATTGTACTGATTCAAGGCCAATGCTCTATCCACACCACCACCTAGCTTCCCCCCCCCAACATACACACACACACACACACACACACACACACACACACACAGATATTAGTCAGAAAATATATTTGAACTAAGAGTAAAAGACAGTCCTTGCTCTCAAGAACCTAGTCTAATTGGGGGAACAAAAAACAAACTCTTCTACAGTAACTTTGAAATAATCAACAGAGAAAAGGCACCAGAATTAAGGGGGATCAGGAAAGACTTCCTGTAGGTGGGTTTGGCTGGGACTAGAAGTAAACCAGAAAATCCAGGAGCAGAGATGGGTTATCTTGTTCAAAGGAGAGCAAAGAATTCTCTGGAGTTTAAAAGAACAAGAAGGACTTTGATTGCAAGAAGTGTTTAGTTGATCCTGGAAATGATAGGAGCCCCTGGAGTTGATTGATTAGGTTCCAACATAGTCGAGGAAAGGATGGTAATGTACTAGTCCAGTGAGGAGGTATTGTCCCAGGATGTTGGTAGTATCAGAGGAGAAGAGGGGGTGTGTTTGAGAAATCTAGAAAGGTCATCTCAACAGGCCCCGGCAGCAGACTGGATATGGAGGGTGTGAGAGTGAGGAGTTGTGGGATAACACCTAGGCTGCCATCCTGGGTGACTGGGAGAACGGTGATGTCTACAGTCTTAGGGAAAGTAAGAAGAGAGATGGACTTGGAGGTAGAAGGGGAGATTATGACTGCTCAGTTTAGGGCATATTGAATTTAAGATTTCTCCAGATCATCTAGTTCTGGTGATCAGCAGAGGTTAGGGCTAGATAAGTTAATTTGAAAATTATCAGTAGAGTTAATAATTGAATGGAAGCTGATGAGATCATCAAACAGAGAAGGAGAGAAAAGGGTCCAGGATGGAGCCCTCAGGTTTAGTGGGTATGACTTGGATGAAGATCCAGCAAGACTGAGGAGTGATCAGAGAGGTTGAAAGAGAACCAGGAGGAAGTTGTTTCAAAGAAGCTTAGAGAGAAGAGAGTAATGAGAAGGTGATTAACAATGTTAGAAGCTACATAAAGGTCAAGAAGGATGGGAGCAGCAAAGTGGCGCAGTGGATAGAGCACCGGCCCTGGAGTCAGGAGAACCTGAGTTCAAATTTGGCCTCAGACACTTAATTATTACCTAGCTGTGTGGCCTTGGGCAAGCCACTTAACCCCACTGTCTTGCAAAAAAAAAACTGTAAAAAAAAAGGATGGCAACTGAAAAAAAACAAACTTCTGAATTTGGCAATTAAGAAAGTATTAGTTTTACGAAGGATGAGTAGGAGGATATTAGAAAAACCTGGTAAGACATGAACTGATGCTGAGGGACTTGAACAGAACCAGAACATCATACATAGTAATGGCAACATTGTGTGATGATCAGCTATGATAGACTTAGCTCTTCTCATCTTTACAATGGTGCAAGAAAATTACAAATAACTCATGATAAAAAGTGCTATCCATATCCCAGGGGGTGGGAATTATGGAGTTTAAATGCAGATCGAAGCATATTATTTTCACCTTTTTTTTGTTCAGGAAGAAGAGGTGGTGAATTACTAATGTGGAAATATGTTTAGCATGATTGCACAATGTATAACCTATATCAAATTGCTTGCAATGGGGCAATGGGGAGGAGAGAGAGGGAGAAAAATTTGGAACTCAAAAAGTTTATATGAATGTTAAAAACTATCTTTACATATCATTACATAGAAAAAATAAAATACTACTTGGAAAAAAGGAAAGCATTAGTAAGTGGAGAGAGCAGTTTTTGTTAATTGATGAGATCCAAAGTCATACTGTAGAAATCTGAGAAGTAGACATTGTCTTGGGCTAGAAAAATGAAGTTTGTTTTAAAGTTGTTTGGAGGGGAATGCAAGAACAACCATTCTCTACTCTGCCATCTTGGTTTTGCCCCTGGACCTTTTAATTTGATGCTGGGCTTTTTCCATCTTACTTAATTAAACCACACAGCCTACATATGTGTCCTGCCCCATTTTCCTTTGTTTAACAACTCTCTGGTCAAACTGTTGCAACACAGATTACTGTCATCTTCCAGCCCAAGCAAGCTTCAGCCTCTTGGTTTTCTTTGGCACTAGGGGTAGGACATAGTGTTGAGTTCTGTTACAAATGTGTATCCTAAGGAGCAAAGGGTCCTAAGTGAATGATAGAAGTTAGGGATAAGCTTTCTCTATTCATCAAATTGTTATCTTGTTAGGGTTCTTGATGCCCTCGACCTTGGCAACAGCCGAAATTCCTTTGTCTTTTATGCATAATTGCTATTTTGGAGAGTTTTTTGGTGGGAAGAGTTCAGAGAAGATCATCTTTTTTTATCATATTAGAAATCCCTAATAAGAGTGCCTTGAAAAAAATTCTTGCCAATAAATGAAACTCTTCAGTAGGCTTCAACAATGGATTCCCTAGAGTCTCTTAGACCTCCCAACTGCCCCCATACATTCTCCATTTTGAACCCTCCTCTGTACCTACGTTTGAGAAGAAAGGAAGGGAAATCAATGAAGAGGAATTACCAGGTCTTTTATGTACCCTAAGCCCTGGCCAGATATATTCAGCTCCCTCCTTCCTTGATCTTTGGGATTCTTGTTGAGCCTAATTTGGGTCTTGATAGAAAGGGTAGAAATCAGTGCCCTAAAGCAGTATTTTACCCATGCTTATTTTTTCTTCCTAAAAATAAAAGAAATTTGGTTGGCTGAGAAATATTTGGCCTGATTCTTAGATGCATAAATATGGGAATCTTTATGTCTAAAACAAATTACCTTAAATCTCTTAAATCCATTTCTTATAAATGGGAAGGATTTCACTTTTCAATTTTAAGGGGACAAAATGTTTTAACACTGAACTGATATTGAACATAATTTAACCCATTTTAACAGCTCAGAAATTACTTTGAGGATCCTTCATTATTTTGAGAATTGTTTCCTAAAGCACATGTCACTCCACTACTTGGTAAACTCCAGTAAGTGGTTCCTTAGCTCCTTTTAGCTCTAGCATAAACTCCTAGGTTTGGCATTTGAAGCTCTTCTTCCAAACCCAGCCTTCTGGATTCCTGGAGTCTTGGTTCAGCCTTAAACTTGGGTATTGACTTTCCTAGAATGCACACCCCCTTCAAAGTCTTCCTTTCCTCCATGAAGTCTTCCCTTTGCTATTGGTTTCCCCCTTTACCCACATTGTTTTCTATCTGTTTTGCACACACCTCTCTTAATACAGATTTGCCTTCCCAGGGAGAACATTCCTTCTGTGATGGCAGAGACCATTAGGCTTTTGTCTTTTGTCTCCTGCACCTGACACCATCTCTCTCCCATGGTAAATGCTTGTTGGTGGATCAGCTGATTGGTTGTGATGAATTGGGGTTCCATTATGACCATTAGGATTATCTTGTAGATAGTAAAAATGTCCATTAATATTTTGGTGGTTGATAAGAAATCCACATTTATAATTTTAAGGTTTGAAAGGTGCTTAAGGAGGTGGCTTATCACCATTTGACAGATGAGAAAACTGAGACTCAGAGAGGTTAAAAACATTAACCTGAGCTCCATAGCTAGGAAGAGTCTGCCTGGGTTTCCAAAACCAAGGCCTGATACTTGTGCCCATTTTTATTGCCAAATAAGAGAGCTCACTGTATCCTGCCTTTATCAACAAAATCTTAGACATCTTCCCCTTAATTTAGCAGAGGAAGGCAGAGTTATTTCTTAATAAGATAGACCTTATTTCACTGGATTTCCTAGTGTTATCACTCCAGAACTGGATAGACTAGTGGTCATCTAGTCCACCCTCATTTTACAGGTGAGAATCTGAAGCCCAGGAAGGGCAGGTGATTTTCTCTGGGTCTCCCAGCTGGAGTCCAAGCTCAGCATCACTTCATCACACTCCTCTGCTTTTGTCAGGGGCTCTTTCTGTAGTCCCTTCTCTTTCAGTGCCATAAGAGAAGGCAAACAGAATAATCAGAGATTTTTCTTCTAGCTCAGAGTTTTTATTTTACCTCTGTTTAGTTCTGCTTTAGCAGTGAGCTGTTCAAACACTTCATTTTAAAGATGAGCCTGTACAAACATGAAGCATGAGTAGATGCCTGCTGACTGAGCGACCTTTCTCGGTACTGGGAGATAGACCCCTCTCTCAAGAAAGTAACATTCCACTTTTGTGTTTGGGCAGGAACATAGTTCTCCAACAGCTGTTATTTGAAATTTTTAATTCAATTTCCTAACCTCAAAGTAGAATCTTATTTTCAAAATAAAATATTTCAGTTTGACTTTGATTTCCCACCAGCTAGGCTCTTTATTGCAAGTGCTCCTCAGGAGGAATACTTTGACTTGCTATCCATAATCCTGGCATGATCAGCATGATGTGTTGCTGTTGGAAGTGTTTTATCTTAAGACATTCCTTTCCATTGTCTGCTCTCTGCTTGTTAAAGGTGATATTTTCAATCTCATGAACTTGCTTTTAGCATGCTTTCGAATATATAAGCATAGCTGACTTTCTTATTCATGCTCAGGAATTTAATTCTAAAGTCTTCATTCAAAACAAAATATGGTGTGGAGAGAACATTCTGTATAATCAATATCTTACTGCTGCGGTGAATGTTTTACTATTAATGAGCCTTCAGTCACCTGTTTTATTTTCTTTGCTATTATAGAAAGAAATTATGGTAGAGGGGCCCAAAGGAAGGTAGATGAGGGAGACTTAAAAAAATACAGTGTTAGGTTTCCACTTTATATGGAAAAGAAAGGAAAATGATGGCAATAATAGTTAAATAAATTTTATAGATGCTAAAAGCTGTTTAGCTGCTGTGTTGACTAGCTTTAAGAGAAGTGTTAACACCCTTTAATTTCTCTAGAGCACTGGGTTTTTTCATCTATTTTGGAGCTGGGGGTGAACATATGTTCAGGGAAGCTCAGTGCCAGTAGAGTGGTTCTTGGGTTTCTTTTTTTCCCCATAAGTTGAAGTGAAAGCCACTTGAGTTCTGGAAATCATTCAAGCCAGATACTCTGTTAGTGACACGGTCAGACACCGATCTGGTATATGTCACCAGTGCCTTCTGAGTCCAGTGTAAGCATTGGGAAGCAAATCTTTAGTAGAAACAGGAAAAACTGGAGAGTTTTGTGCCTTTCTCTTCCTGTATCCCTCTTAGAGACAGCAATAGCTATTTCAACTGTATTAGCCCGGATATAATATTGAATAAATAATTATAGACTGTTTTTATATTATTTGAGGCAGATTTTTCTTGTTCTTCAAGAGCTGAATCTCTCCAAAACCTACCCAGCCACCAAGATACCTGCTTGGAGCCTGCCTTCTTCATATGCTTTCCTTCTCTTACAGATAAACCTGTATATTCCTTGAGGATGGCAGTCCACATCCTTCTCTTTTATATCACCCAACTGAGTGCTAAGTCAGAGTTGAATGTTTATTAAAATGCATGAAATTTAGTGGGACAAACCCGGCAGCTATTTTCCTAGACTTTAGTTAATGGAATATGAAGTTGGTTTAATAAACTAAAACTGCTCCGTTCTAGTAGCACTAGATCTGAGCATTGAACCATGGTGCTCGCTCTCTCTCTCTCTCTCTCTCTCCCTCTCCCCCCCCCTCCCCTCCCTCTTTTTCTGGGTCTCTTTTCTTTCTTTGTCTCTCTATGTCTCTGTTTGGTAGTGATTGTAGGTTCCATCAGAACCAAACCCTGTCTCTAATGATGCAAAATCCTGCCACAATATCATCCAACCAATCACCCATTTATAAGTTTTCTGGGACCATTTGTGCATTTATGACTTCCATTTCAGTATCATGTTTTCATGGAACCATTTCATTACTTTAGACTGGGAATGCCAGAAGGGCCGAGGTTGAGGCCTCTGAACCCTGGAGCAACTGGCCTCGGGCTTAACCTGAGGCAGCCTATTTTCAGGTGGGGCCTGGCCTGGCTCAGTCTAGACTGACCAAGACCGGCCATTGTCTAGGCTGGACTCTGTTGTATAGAAGCCATCCCAAACCCTCCTGGCTGGATGATTTGCTCATTGTCTGTACTTTGTGTGGATTTCAAAAGGAAGCCTCCTCAGTCCTTTCACAAGAAGGAGGAATTCTCATGTCTATATTTGCTGTCTACTCCAGCACATCCTGTAGAATAAAACAAGCTGCCTCCACCCATCACAGATCTATCTGCTGATAGGTCAGTTGATGACATATCATTGGACTTTATGAAATTAAATTATCACTCACCCGATTTGACTAGAAAGAAAATTGCATTTAGATCCATCCCTGTGTGATGGGAAAGTGTGAAAACACCAAAGCACCCAAAAGGCCCATCTTGAAAAGTTGATCCCTTTTTAGATACAATTTTAAAACAATTGGTCTTTGACAGTAGATCTTAGGGTTTCTGACTATCAGCAATATAGTCACCCTTCTGGAAACCAAGTAGCTCTTTTCCCTACCCCCACTCCAAGGACTGTTCTGTGGTATAGCCCCTGGCCCCCAGGTTCTTCTGTAAGAGAAGAACTGTGTGTCCTCAAATCTTCATTCACTGGTACCTTGACTTAGCTGTGCCAGGAGAACGTATCACACACACACACACACACACACACACACACGCATGCACACATATCCCTTTTTAAAAGTGTTCTTTTGAACTTTAACTATTTGGGAAGCTGCTTCTTGTGCTAAGTATCTTTTTAAATCTTATTCACCAAGTCTGTCTTTTTCAAAGTCCTATAGTATTTCTGAAATCAGATCCCTAAATCATAGGCCCAAAATATAAAAATTCCAGTTCATATAAATTTATGTGATTTATAAAAGCTGAAGTGTTTTTATAACCATTTGAAATGAGTGGTTTTCTAATACTCAGTCCTAAATCAGAGTTTTGTTGCATAAAATAAGATGAAGTCACTTGCCCCTCCTTCCCTAGCTTGGAAGTGCCAAGAATTGGCCTTGAACTCAGTTCCACCTCACCTCAGGAACTCCCTGTCATTTCCAGTTTCAGAAACCTGCCTTGGGCATTGAAGGTGAGATGCCTTGCTCCTGGCCACTGAGTGACAGCAAGAGAGAGAGAGAGACTCGTCTGGTGCCAGGGTTGCCCTTAATGCACTATGCCATTTTGATGCTCTAGTTCAGATAGATGCGATAAGTAGAGCTTTAGAAGATTCTTCTGTAATGCCTTTATTCCACTAATTTTGAAGATACTATATAATCATGGTGTTTTTATTTATCTTTTTAAGAACTCTGTGATGTTTATACTTTACATAGCATATATAATGTGTATGTGTTTTCTCTCTGAACCAGACTAAATGTTTACATTGTAAGATCTATCAAATCGGTAATTAACTATAGGAGGTCTTATTTTTAGAATTACTAAATTGTGAGAGTTGAAATTTATATTTTATCAATTGTTTGATTTTATTATTTGGAGTTAGGAGAGTTTTTTAAAGATCTTATTAATATTGCTTCATGAGTGAAGCAATGAATTCCAGATATTCCTTTTTGTGAATGATAATTGGATTGGTGCATCTAGCCCAGCAACGCTGCAGAAAAGATCTATAACCAACCATTTAAGAATTTAACTTGACCATTCATACAGTATGGACCAAATGGATAAAAACAATGTATGTTACTCAGATTCTTTTTTTTTTAATTTTGGTTTTTGCAAGGCAATGGGGTTGAGTGACTTGCTCAGGATCACACAGCTAAGCATGTATTAAGTGTCTGACGCTGCATTTGAACTCAGGTCCTCCTGACTCCAGGGCCAGTGCTGCATCCGCTGTGCCACCTAGCTTTCCCTGTTACTCAAATTCTCATAGGCATTCGGATCAACAGTCTGTATGGTTTGGCAGTGTGTATATCTGAGACTAACTAAAGATAGACAAGTTGAACCCTTAGTTGAACAGGAAAAGGAGAGTGGGCTGAACTGCAAAGTTCCCTTAAAATGACTCTGATATTCCTCTGGATATAACGTTTTAATGTCAATAGTCCACTGATGTTCCTATCTGGCAACACCAAGGACATGCAACACTACTCAAAGAAATAAAAATAAATCTCACTAGAGAGCAAAGGAGAGCTTCATGGGAGGGAGCAAGCTCCAGCATGCTAGCAATGAGGGACTTCAAAGAAGAGCAAAAGCAAAAGATCCCATTAAGAAAATGTGTGATTGGAAGAGAAGATGGGAGTCACTGAGAACTGTGATCAGAGATGAATGACAGATGGACAGCCAGTCACTGTGTGGACTAGCAAAGAGTTTGTGAGTGAGGAATAATGGTGGAAGCCTTGGCAGTTCTGTAGACAGCTAGTCGAGTGCATGCTTTCATCAGTGTAAGAATTGTAGTGAAGAGAGGGCCTTCTACATAGAGTAATGATTGGTAGGGAGGCACCTCACTTTGCAGAACTTTACAATAAAATATGCAGGTCTTGCACATTATTTGGATGTGGCAGGATGAGGCAACTAGGTGGCTCAATGAATACCAGCCCTGGCTCTGGAATCAGGAAGACCTTAGTTGAAATCTGGCTGCAGAGTCTCACTAGCCAGACAAGTCACTTATCCTGTCTGCCCTAATCCACTGAAGAAGGAGATGGCCAAGAGAGCCCCATGGATACCATAAGAGTTGGCATGAAAGATTCAATAACAGCAACACCAAAGGCTGTTCTTGTCCTAAAAAATGTCAGATTATGCAATCTACTTGTTTTTGTTTTGTTTTGTTTGGGTCTTTTTCCCTGCAGGAAAAACCCATCCCTAAAATTTTTCAGCCTTGTGTTAGTTCTGAGTATGAGTTCACATCTCTTTGTTGGAGATTGAAAACTGTGGGGAGAGGAGTGCTATGAGTCTTATGTTTTCCATTTGAGTCAATGAAAAACTGATAAGACTTTTCTCTGCTTTAGTTTTCTCTTAAAGCCTTATGTAAAAGGCATATCATGGCCAGGGAGGACATAAATTGAAATGAATTTACTAAAGCCAATTCTGAAAACATGAAAGAGGTGTAGTTTATTTCTTAAAATTTCATTGCCAGAAAGGAAGAAAAAAAAATTGTCAAAATGCTAATAATATCTGTTACCCTGAAAAATAATGTGACTGCAAAAATGAAATCTTCCTATAAACATCTATTACATGCCATTTGGAATAATAGATGCAATTAGAACAAACTGGAGCACTGTGAGGAGTTTAACCACAAGCGATTAGTGTTCATCCTAATATATGCTTGCTTTATAACACATGTGGGCCTCCTTGTTTGTTCAGATTGCCTAGCTTGTAGTACAGAAGCTTTTTCCTTCCAACTGCAATGCAATCACTATAAATAAGTCTCAGAATCAGGGCCACTAGGCAGCTTGTAAATATGCCTAGTCTTCCCAGTGCCTTGGGGTTTCTTGACTTTTTTTTTCCTCATGATTGAGTAAAGGCTGTAAATATTTTTGCAAATATATATATGGTAAAATAAATGTAAATAAGTAAATCAAAGAAAATAAAGCCTTGATAGGGAGATTTAAAAAATTTCTTTAAATGGCAATTTGTCCTCAAAAGTTTAGCTCAGTACATTTCTGGGTAACTTTAAACCTTTTAATACCTTAGAATGAAGTTTATCTATTTGGGATTGGGAGGGTGGCATCTTTTTATTTGAGCCATTTCAAAGAAGGAGAGTTGTCTAATGGACAAGTTTGAATTAAGTTGCCCATGGCCAGCTCGCTGTTCTCTTGGATAAATGATAAGCACAAGAAAGAGAATCAGCCAGATTCATAGCTCTGTGAGGAGGTATTGCAAGGGTTCATTTTCGGTTTAATAGAAGAGCAAATTCTACTGGGGACAAGGAGACAGAACACCCTTCTAGTCTCTGTGCTGCTCCTAACCCACCATTTTTGTGACTGGAAAATTAGTCCTGTTTGTTTGGACCTCATCTCTTAATGGAGAAGGTTGTACTAGATGGTCTCTAAGGTTGTTTCCAGCACCAATAGTCTCTAGGAAGGTAGCTTATTCCAAAACAATAAAGGACTGGCTCTCAGTTCCATGACTAGGGAGGCCGATCCAGGTCTTGGGACCAGGTTTGTGACTTCAGTGCAGTGTTTTCGTACTTTGTAAAACTCTTCATGAACATAAACTAAACTAAAAGCTAGTGGAGGGGGGAAAAGGCAGTTGTTTTTAGATGACCTAGAATGAATAGCATCTATGTCCTTTTTAGCAAAAAAAAAAAGTCTTTTTAAAAATGTCTCACTGCATAATCCTCCCCTCCCTCTCTGCTTGGGTTTTCAGATCAATTCCAGTTTTACTAGGAGGATCCAGACCAAAATCAAGGACCTCCTGCAGCAGATGGAGGAAGGCTTGAAGACAGCAGATCCCCACGACTGCTCTACATACACCGGCTGGACAGGTATACCTGGAGCTGCTCTGGGGAACCCTTTCATTTCATTCTTTTTGCCAGATTTTTAATCTCTCTCTCTCCTTTTAAAATAATTATTAATTTGTAAATAAGAGTTGAGGTAAGCACTTTTTTTATACCTCAAGGTATTAAAGAAATGTAATTTATCTTACTTTGAACCCATTCTTTGTTGATCAAATACCTTAGACTTCTCTAAAGGTCTCTTATGCCTTAAGAATTCTCAACTACATCATCAACACTTGAACTTTGTACATTAAAAAAAAAAATCTCATTTGATTGGATTCTTAGCTCTGCAGCCGATTGCCTTGGCTGACATTTTGTCATAAGTGTTCTATAATCACGGTAGTAGAATCTCTGATCTCTGAGGCAGAGGATGCTTGAGTTCAGGTTCCAGCTTACCTTGTCCTTACCTTGTACAAAACCTTCTGTGTTCCTCACTTTTTCATCTGTCAAATGGGGATACTAACACTTGTACTGCTGCTTCCTCCCACAGAGTTTTTATGAGTATCAAGTGAGATAATGTCTGTGAGATCACTTTGTAACTGGGAATGTAAGTTGTGGAAAAAAAACGATAACTGTCTTAACTCGCCTTCTGTGCCTTGTTTCTCCTCTCCCCCTCCTTTCCCCTCCTGCCCCAGGGCCTTGGTGACTCTCATGGTCCAGTGGAATTTTGGTGGTTAAGCAACTAGCTACTCTCATATGCCATCTACTCTAGTTTAGAAGTGAGTGAAATACTAAGCCCATCTTATGGAAACAGAACATTTGAATCTGTTAAGAGATAAGAATAGCCAACTTTAGCCATTGGATAGCAAGAAGAATTTTTTGGAGCAGCAGTTTTTAACCTTTAGAAGTCTAGGTGAAGACTATTTAGCCCTTCTTAGAGTATTTCTTTTAAAAATTAGTTATTGAAATAAAGTTTATATTTCAGTTAAAGGTTAGTGAAAAAGGTTAGTGAAAAAACTGACCTCCAGAAGTCTGTAAATGGAATAAATTAAGATTAGTCCCAGAATCTTCTTTTCCCAGATTCTAATATTCCTCTCATTCATCCTGTAGCTACTTATTTCATGTATTGTATATGATAATGCAGTCAATGCAGTGGTAGAACAAAGGAAATGAGGATAAGGTCTTTCTTCTCAGAAAACCTCAAGCCTCATTGGTGACAGTGAGGGGGAAGTTAAGAAATTGCCATCGAACTGCCCCATGTCTTGGGAGCTCATAGTGGCTGGCTTTCTATGGTCAGAACTGCTGATCACTATAACCTAAGCAAGATCTTTGAGCCCCTTAAGAAGATTATAAATCTATAGATCGATTTGATATAGAAACACAGCAAATGTTATGCTAAGGACAAAAGCTTAGATTGACTTACAGATTAGAATCCAATGGGACAACCTCTTAACCAACTTCCAGCTCTGGATTCTGTTGTATTTAAGGATAGAACAAAGACCATCTAAATAAAGAAGAAATCAATGTTTTCAATGCGTTAGCAATATAGTTAGCTCTAATGTCTCTGGCAGTGAAGGGATAATAGGAAATATTTTGTTTTTAAATTTGCAGTTGACTCAAACTGGAAGGGATAAATGACACATTTGTCAAAAGAGTCAGGATCTAGAAATAATCTCCTTGGACTCCATCGACTCATAAATCCAACAGCAAACATTTACGCTGTAACTCTTCTTTTTCTGACACTGTGCCTGGGTCTTTCAGGAACAGAGACAAAAATGAAACATTCCCTGCCCTTAAGGAGCTTACATTCTAGCTGCTGGGACAACCCAGGCACCTGGAATTTTTAAAAATAAATATGTAATGACTTGGAATTGGGAAAGTCCAGTGACCGAGTGGGGAGAAGAGGGCAGGAGAGCCGAGGAAAGGTGATCCTGAGAGGTGGAGGGGACGAGGGAGACCATTGTAGGTGACCGGGCAGAAGTGTCCAGGCTTGATCAGGATCCAGTTTGACTAGGCTGGAGAGTGTATGGAGGGAACTAAGATAACTTAGGCTAAGAAAGTCACTTGGGAGCCAGGTTGCAAAGAACTTTAATTGCCAAACAGAGGGTTTTCCACTTGATTCTAGAAGTAATACGAAACCACTAGAGTTTACTCAAAAAGGGGGTGACCTTTGGGAAGGGCACTGGCATCTGAGTAGAAGAGAGAGAGACCTAAGTTGGGGAGACTTGTTAGGAGGCACGTCCTTGAAAATTCACCCTTGAGAAGGGGAAGGATGCCCTCAGTGTTGCAGAGAGAAAATTGAGAAGGTTGGACAATTGATTGGATATGTAATGTGACACAGAGTCAGGAGTTAAGGATAACTCCTGAAGCTTAGAACCTGGGTAGTGGAAGAATGGTTTTCCCCTCCCACTGAGGGGGTTTGGGGGGAAAAGGCAGTGAATTATGTTTTGGTTAGATATGAGTTAGATATGTCTATAGGACACCTAATGTGAAATGTCCAACAAGCTTTTGGTAATACAAGAAATGGAGTTCAATACATTTGGAAGCATAGAAATGGTAACTGAACCAAGGGAACTGAAAATATCAATAAAAGAATTTACAGAGGAAAAAGCAGAAGATCTGTGTAAAACAGAGCTGTGCAGTGCAGTATATCCACAGCTTAGAGAGGGTAATCCATGTATTTCCATTCCAATAGAGGAACCTGAAGAAGAGCAGCAGAAAGATCAAAATTGAACCAAAACAGGCCAGAAAGGCCAGGGAGAAAGGAATAATCAGGAAGGGGGTGTCCACAGTGTTCAGTGCTATAGCCATGTCAGAATTGAGAAAAAGCCCTTTAGCAAGTAAATCAGGGAAGATTCAGATGGGTGGGGAGGTCGAAGCTAGATTGCTAGAGGATGAGAAGTGAGTGAGAGAAGAGGATGTGAAGACAAAAGAGTTTGTCAAGGATGGCCTGGTATCCAATGAAGCTTGAAAGGTTGGGGGGGGCGGATATGTGGTTAAAGCTTGGGGATAGCTGGACATTTGTACAAAGTAGGGAATGAACTAGTGGATAGGGAAAAAGTGAAGAGAGGAGGGGATAATTATGGAGATGTCTGCTGGTAGAGATAGGAAGAGAAGAGGATCAAAGGTCCAGTTAGAGGGGTTGCCTGGGGAGGACAGTGCCCCTATCTTCATTAGAGTGGAGTTAAAGAATAGGAAGTAGGAGCTAATGTCAAATACAGAGTAGTAGAGAAGGAGCTCACAGTTGATACCCTCTTTTCTCTATAAGTTATGAGGTGAGGGACTCTTTGCTGAAAGCAGAGAGAGGGAGGGAATATGGAGGAGTGAAAAAAAGAGTTTGGAATAGCCACTATGAGAAGTTTATAGAAAATCAAGAAGGAAGGAATAAAAGCCCTAGATTAACTGACCTAAATTTGTAGTTGTAAGGCTTCCTTTACAATTGGATTAAAAAATTAGCTTTATATGTATATAAGTTGGGGGAAGTGTTGGTAGGCAGATCGATGAGTTTTAGGGGACTATAGATGATTATAACATGGCAGCCAAAAAGACTAACGTGATCCTTGTGATGAGCACAGCATTTAGAACACTGGGTGATGGCCACCCCACTTTTAGAATGCCACGTTTGCTTTGGTGGCACATTTTAGAAAGGCCTTTAATAAGACAAGAGACTTTAGAAGATATTAACCCTGAGGCCCCTTTTCTGGAGGATCTTTTAAAGGATCTAGGAACAATTAGCCAGCAGTAGAGAAGTTGGGATAATTGGCTTAAAATATTTGACAGCCTGACATATGAAAGTGAAATTAGGACTTTGTCTGCTTGGTCTAAAAAAAGAGTAGTTTTTGGAAATTTCAGAGACAGATTCAGACTTGATAGAAGGAGAAATGAATTTCCTAATAATTAGAAGGAAATTGGGCTATCTTAGGGAATTGTGGATTTCCTGTCACTGGAGGTTGCCAAGGAAGGCTAGGTGTCACTTGCCAGGTGTGTTGGAGAGGGAGGCCTATCCCAAAACAGTTTAGAACATCTTGGGCTACTTCTAAATCAATAATTCTATCATTCCTTGGTCCTTCTCCCTGGAAAGGGTCAACTGGATGGCACAGTGAAATAAACACTGGCCTTGGAGGCAAGAGGATAGGAGTTTGAATCTGACCTCAGACCCTTGTCTCTTACTAGCTGTTGATCTTAGGCAAGTCGCTTAACCCTGACTGCCTCACATCCAGGGCCATCTCCAGTTATCGTAATTCATGTCTGGCCACTGGGCCCAGATGGCCCCTTCATTCAAGCCCAATACATGTGCTTGTCATGGCATCTCCTCCCTGATGTCATGGTCTTTGAGAATGAAGGACAAAGCATCATCATCCTCCTCCCACCAAAAAATTAACATAACATACTATAAAGTGCTGGTGTATTAGTTATACTTTTTTTTTTGATTTGTCATCAACAAAAATTACTTAGTGCCAACAACAGTGAATCAGGAGGCCAGACTGACACAAACAGTAAGGAAAACTGATCCTCAATGCAATTTTGAACTCAGCCTGGCTAAAGTGATTTTAAATATAAAAACTAAAGTAGATCTAAGAAGGAATCCGCCAGGGCCAGCCAGCAGCCGACCTCTTTCCCCAACTGCCCTTGCTTACTCTTAACAGTCTGCAGTCCTGGCACTTGCTCCTTAGTGTATTGCTGGCTGGGTCTGTCATTAAAAGATTCCATTTGTGCAGTCTGAAGAGCATTTGGCTTTTGGTTCACCACTCACCCAAAGTTGTATCCTAGTTTAAGAATTCCATTGTCATTCTTATGCATTATATCTGCTGTGCTCTTTAGTTTTTCCATAAGCAACTCTGTCCCCTTTCAATTAGCTCAGTGTAAATTTAAAACAAAAATAATGAAATATTCATAGCAAGTGCTGTTTTCAGAGATTTTTAAATTTTTTTTATTTATTTAAAACAATGGGATTGTCTCCTAACCCCAGAGTTGATGCTCTACCCACTGTGCCACCTAGCTGCCCCTCAGGGATTTTTTAAGTGTTGTTTTGTTAGTTATAGTCAATGGTTCCATCACACTTGTTTTGAGGGATATGGATTCTGGTTGCTCCTTTCTTCATGAAACCAGCAAAGTCGAGGTTTATCTGCTCTTGTTTTTTAAATAGATAGAGATCAGACTAGAGCTAGAAAAGAAGGAACAGAAATCCTCTACTGAGTGGGTAGTGGCATCCTTACCCTAAGATAAAGCTTTTTTACTGGGTCCATTGTGCCTCCTTCTTCTGAAGCTGGACCTTCTTTATTCATAACTATCAACTCCAGAAAATGTTTCTTATCCTAATATAGTTGGAGGATTTTATGCTGAAGAATGTTTTTGTAAGTGGATCCTAAATGTTGTCCCTGGGACTGAGGCAGAAGGGAAATATAATAACACTTTTCTTTTGGGGATGGGGGTCTCTTCTAGGCATAGCCCTTCTCTACCTGCAGATGTACCGTGTCACTTCGGACCAGGCCTACCTGCTGCGATCCCTGGATTATGTGAAGAGGACGCTTCGTAATCTCAATGGTCGCAGGGTCACTTTTCTCTGTGGGGATGCGGGACCCCTCGCCGTGGGGGCTGTGGTCTACCACAAGCTCAAGAGTGACAGCGAATCCAGAGAGTGCATCACAAAGTGGGTTGGAAGCTGAAAAGTATTTCTCTTGTTTTTTTAGTTGGGGCTATTGGTGTGGAAAAGGACTTCAGAAAAAAAATTGCTTTTGTGCTCATATGACATGAGTCAGAAGGAGGCAAATATGCCACTTCAGGAACTGAAAGACTTTTATAATGTACACTGAAAGCATCCTAATGGCACAAGCAAGTTCTGTCTTCCTGTGGGCAGGGTTCCATTGGCGCGATCTGTGCTGCTGAGACATGAGTTTGGTTTATATTTTAGGGAATGAACATGTAACTTTGAGTCATAGTCAAAAGCTTCTTGCTTAACTATTTTTCTCTCAGGTGCCTTAAGCTGGCATTTAATGAAAGCTTTCTGGGTTAGGACTCTATGCTGACTTGCTAAGTGGTATCTATTAAGGGACAGGAATTAGTGTGGATAGAGAAGGATTTGGACTGTTTTTTAATCTTGTCCCTGAATCAGGGATGACCTCATTCACCAGCTCCTACAAATATGTGCATATGGGGGATTAATTTCTTTTTTTAAAAAAGGATATTCCATGTCTTTTCCAAGATAATTAATTTTGGCTTTATTTTGTTTTTTGTTTGTTTGTTTTTTTAAATTAGACTTTTACAACTACAGAAAACAGTTGTAAGTCCAGACTCAGACCTTCCAGATGAACTTCTCTATGGACGGGCTGGATATCTATATGCCTTATTGTACTTGAATACTGAGATTGGTCCAGAAACAATATCTGAGTCGACTATCAAGGAGGTATTGATTAGAGAAGATAACTAATAACCATGATAGCTATGCCAGATTTATACACATCTCTATATCTCTACTATACCCTACATCTGTCAATTCTCTCATTCTACAGAAAAGGAATCTGAGGCTCAGGGTGGCCGAGTGACTTTCCCAAGGCCACACAATAAGTAAATATTAAAGGTAGAATTTGAACCAAGGACCAGAGTCAGTGCTCTTTCCCCTTATACCATGCTAAACATTTTCAGGCACATGAGAAAGATTTCCCTTTTTTCTTTCTAAATAAACTTTTAAAATCAACTACCTCCATTGACCTATTTCCTTTCAGAACATTCTTCCTAGTGCCTAATATAACTTCCTTATGCTGTAATTTATTCTATTTGTTCCTATTCATCTTCAGTAATAAAAAAAAAAATAGCCATCTCTTCTCTGGCCTAACTATGCCAGTTTCTTCTGTTCTTCTATGTTTTCCTCCTATGAAAAAAATAAAGTTAGAACCAGAAAAGAACAGTAACAAAGTGCTCTGAAAAATTTTATTTCTTACCCACTATCCACATCAGACTCATAATCAGTAGAAAAGACAGGAAAGAGCAATAATAAGCTATTAGGTAGAAATTCCACAAACGCTATTTGTAGAAACTACATTTGACATTTTTATAATGTCACAGGTTTTGTTGTAGGGGAAGTCTTCTGTTATCTTGGAACCTCAGTTAATTAATCTGTCAAATGGAAGTAATGCCTACTTAGTGCCTAGAAATTTTCATATGAATATTTCCATATAATTCTAGGAAACTATTATTACCATGGGTTAGAAAAGAGATTGCTATTTGCAACAAGATCATTACAAGTTTTTGACATTCACGTTGTTTTATCTTTAGGTAGTAAATGCTATCATCGAATCAGGTAAAAATTTATCTAAGGAAGAACGCAAAACTGAACGCTGCCCACTGCTATTCCAGTGGCATAGAAAGCAATATGTTGGAGCAGCTCATGGTATCACTGGAATCTACTACATGTTAATGCAGGTAAGTGTCTTCTAGAGCCAAGCTCTAGTGGCGGCACAATATACCTATCACACTACTATTTTTGTTAGCAAATAGTAAAATTGATTTTGTTCAGAATGAAACTACTAGACTTACTTCCCCTCTTATAAAACTGGTATTTCTTAGAGAATATGATTTCATTGCCTTACTTTGGGTCATAGATGAAGCAATTCCCCCCATTTCACAAGCTGAATACTTCTAACGAATATAGATAAATAGATAGATAGATAGATTTTTATATCCCCCAAATCCCAACCTACCTAATAATCTAGGTGTTTGCAGATAAGCTGCCATGAACCATATTCTGCCATCCACTCATTTGCTTGAGGCTAGTCTCCCACTGACTTTGGGTTGGAGTACTTTTAACCTGCTGAGAATTGTCACACAACAGAATTGGCCTCCCCAAAGGTTGTTGATTTACTTCCTCTCAGGAGACTATATTGTAGACAAGTCCCCAACTAATAAATGGACTTGGTTAGATTAACTTTTTAAAAATTTGTGTGACAGTCAAACTATATTTTATCATGGAAAAGAGTGAGAATGGTGGTTACGTTCTTATCCCTGCTCACAAATTAACTTATAATTGCATTCAAAGCACTAATTCAGCTACACGTAACTGCTGTGTTTTTATTATTTTTTAATGGGAAGATGCTTTTTAATTCCAATTTTGCATACCAGGAATGCTTCTCTTCTCACAAAACAGCACCCCACCCCAACCTCACTTAAGAACAACCCGAGAGGAGAAGGTAGTAGGTACCTTCTTAACTTCTTTTTCCTCTCCAGACACATTGGCTGTATTTTTCAGAGTTAGGAGCACCCTCAGCAGTTGTCTCATCTGACCCATATCCACTCCAATATAACCAATACACAATCATCCAGCTTTTGTTTGCAGATTTCTAATGGGGGCTGGGGAAGGAGTCCCAGTCCACTGCCTCCTGAGATGACCCATATATATATCACATTTAGTTTAGACCCACATAAACTCACATTCTGAGTTTAGGAACAAAGATTTTCTATTTCCCTCATACAAGGATAAGAACCTCAGACTCATACTCCCGCTTTGTTCACTTGTTAGCCAGGGGATACTAAAATGAAGTCTACCCAAGTACTGGTGAAGGCCATTAGACAAAGCCTCAGTAGAAAGCTCTGGACAGGCTGCAGACTTTTAACTGAAAATGTCAGTCCAAATGTCTGTGCTTCTTGCCTTTAAATCCTCAGTCATGTTTCCATGATCACACGCTGGTTACCCACATATAAGTGACATTACCCTTGTATGGCCTTCACTCCACAATGAATCTCTTTGAGAATTTAGACAGAAGGAATGACACTTGTCCACAGATATGCAGTGTCAGCATCAGCTCACTTTTCTGGGGGTCCCTTCCAGCCCCTCCATCCATGATCCTCATCTTGACCCTGTCAGAGACAAATGCCCTCAGCTGACATGGCTACAACTAGTGGTAAATCACCAAAACTCATCCTTAAATAATCCAAAATTAATTAAACACAAGCCCCCAAATGCAGGCTCTGGGTGTAGGGTCTCAAGATCATGCTTTATAGGGCAGTGTTTCCATGATGTTCACTCTCACCTGATGCCAGGTCTTTTACTTCTCCTTCCCACAAAGAACTTCATTTTCTTTAACATTTCCATTTTGATTTAGATCTTGATTTTTAGGTTTCCATTTTGGGATGAGAAATTCTCAGTGGTTAATTGTTTTCAATTTCAGTGAAGCATCATGTGGAGATACCAAATTGGCTTAAGGTTTATTTTACTCCAGGAAATGTGTCAATTCACAGATTGTCTGCTTCAGTGTTGAATTTTGATAGAAAATGATTGATAGTTTTTGTTATATTCATTCTTTAAAAGTACCTATTTATTCAAGAAATGATAGGACTTACCAGGCTGCAGTATTTATGGTGACTTCTGTGATTAATGAGGAATAGATAATGCCCCTAGTAAGCAATGTAAAATAGTAAATTTTGCCCAACTGTTTTTAAGTACCATTGTAAATAGTTATGCAACAAAAATTTAAGGATTAAAAAAAATTAATGCAAGCACAGGTCTGAGTCCTTTTCTCTATAATTTATTTACTTGCTGTAATTTTTCAAGACAGATAAACATGGAAATGGACTAGCCTGCCAAATCCTTGGCAGTTTACACAAATCTCAGAAAAAGCAAAGTCATGTGCCTTTTAAAAAATAAAATACTATGTGCAGTTAGAATAGTTATTTCATTTTTATATTCCCTGGGCAATTAAAGTTCTATATAAAACTTGGGAAACCTTTTTCTATGAAGTAATATTATATCCCATAGAAATAAAAAGTATCACAATTTAGTTTTTAACAGTTTCAAAAGAGAAGTAAGCATTATGAACTTTAAAAACATATTATATTTACCTTCTTAAAAACGGTTTTGAAATGTCTACTTTATGATTATTAAAGAATAGAAAGAAAGAGAAAGAAAAGGGAAAAAAATTGAGAGAAAAGAAGGATAATAGATACAATCATAGACACATGGCAGGAGATAGACACTGAGGAATAGGCAATCAGGAGGTGTAGGGAGGAAGGTGCTACAGATTGTGCTCACTGCCAGACGCCACAAGTGACCATGCAGAGGGAAGGATGGATGAAGAGTGTGGGCTGCCTGCTGCCACCTGCTACTGCCTATGATTTGCAGGGAAGAAGTGGCCCCCAAATCCCCCTGACTCCATATCAGCCTTGCTTCTCACACGTTACTGTCAGTTGCCAAGTCTTTCTATTTTTGCCTTCCTGAGAGTTTTCACATCATCCCCTTTTCTCCACTCACTCAGCCTCAATCTGAGGAGTCAGCCTCACCACCTATTCTGTGGTCACCTGCTTCCCCCACTCCAGTCCATCCTGCCCAAGCTGCTAAAATGGTTGATCTAAAGAGCAAATCTAAACTCTCCCTCAAAGATCACATAGAACTCCACTATTCACCTTTAAAGTCCCCCACAGTCCAGCAGGTCCTCCTTCTCCATGTGCTCCACAGTCCAGACAGGCTGGACCTCTCAGCTTCTCCTTTTCTTCCCCCTCCACTCCTCCTCTCTATTCGTTTGCCTTGACCAGCCCCATGCCTGGGTTGGGATGGGGGTCTCTCTTCCGACCTCAGTTCCTGTTTTCTGTGAGGCCTTTCTCGCTTCCCCTTAGCTGCCAGAGCTCCCCTTTGTTGTTTGGTTTTGTGTACTCCTCTCTATGTGTGTGTTTTGTCTCCTCCATGAGAAGGCAAGGTCTCCCTGTATCTCCAGTGCCCAGGCTCAGAGTAGTTGCTTCATACATCCCAATGCTGATAATGACAGCATTGAGAAGATGTAGACTTGGGAAAGGAGCTGGGGGAGTCAATGATCAAAAACGAGGTGCAGTGGGCAGGGCTCCAGGGTCACACTTGGGGTCTGAGATGCTAAAAGATCCTCAGGAAGGAGCACAGCTCATTGATAGATGCTTCACATGGCATGAGTTTACTTACAGCTCCAGACCCGATTTCTCCCAGTGCATCCTCTCATTCTTCTTCTCCTGGAGAATGGAAAAGGGGAAAAGCCCAACTCATCGAAAAAGAGTCTGACGTTATATGCAGTGATCTATACTCATAGTGCTCTCTACCTGTACCCCCCCCAAAAAAAAAGAAAGAAATATCTTCCCAACTTTATTCTTTGGGGCCAAGTCTGCTCATTATAAACTTTCTCAGCATTTAGTTTCAACCATTTTGTTGTTGTTTTTCCAATGATGTGTTGCAGTGATTTCGGTGTTTTCTTTGTTCTACTTAATTCACTTCATGTCATCTTATATAAGCCTTCCCATGTGTCTCTGTATTCATTATGCTCATTATTTTATTTCATATTTTTCTATTTTTTCAATTTTCTTTTTCATTATTTCATGTTTTCTTACAAAAGAAGTTTCAACAAAAGAATTCCTTAAGTCTCAGACAACCAGATAACTAAAATAACCTTAAATGCTTCATTTGCCACATATTCTAAGTAGTTGAGATTTGAGGTTTTATTCTATTTACTATGACATAATTATCTAAATGCTAAAAGAGTGTTTATAAATGTGTCTTTTTTTTTTGTTTTAAAGCCAGTATCAAATGTGGACCAGGAAACCTTGACAGAGTTGGTGAAACCAAGTGTTGATTATGTGCGACATAAAAAATTCCGATCTGGAAATTATCCATCATCATTAAGCAATGAAACGGATAGATTAGTCCATTGGTGCCATGGTGCCCCAGGAGTTATACATATGCTTTTACAAGCCTATAAGGTCAGTCTTCATTTTTGGTAATGAACATCCAGTGTAAAGGTTACCAACTTTTCTTCACAGAAGTAAATTTGCATTTTGACTTTAGGTAGTGTCATTCTTCCAAAGAAAGTAGGAATTTTTTTGTTTGGTTATTGTTGTGTCTCCCTATGACAACATATTAATAAATGGTAGAAAGCCTAGATGGTGCAACAGTTATCATTCTGCTGAGATGCTTACAACAAATTAAGGGGCTAGAAAATTTCATCAGCCACAGATATTTGGCTTACTTCTAATTATCTAGCCTCACAGACTTCTCTTTATTTGCTTCTTACTTTTGACAAGTTCTTAGAATGATATTGTCAATCAGGAACTTTGATAATTTGCGTTTTGAAGGAAATATCAAGATATTTAATATTGCTTTGGTGTCTGCCAGAGAACCAAAAGAAATAAACAGAGATAATGTTAAGTTCTAGGCTTATTTCAGTACTGTATTAAAAGGAATTCCTGATTAAGAGTTTGGACAAATTTCTGCATTTAAGTTAAAGTGAATGATGGTTCTTGTCTAGCCTTCTTTTCCATGGTTTGCATCCTTATTTGTGTCAGTCCTCTGCCTAGAGGTGGTAGTATTCTGAATACATCACTAAATAACCATGCAGTTCATTTGTTTCCATGAAGATCAGTTATGCTTATGGCAAGATTTTCTGGAAAAAAGCAGACATATGTAATAGGGTTGTGATTTACATTTTTCCTCTAATGGCAAATGCTAAAAGTTCTATCATCTTGGCAGAGAATCCCAGTTTGCTGTCCTCAGATCTTTAGTTTTTTCAGGGACTTACAATTTCATTGCCATCAGAATTCCTAATGAGGAAGTGCCTCCTCCTAATGCAGGCCTGAGACCACCTTCCCAGGTTAGACAGTCTCAGAATGGTCTGAGGCAGGGAGAAGGGTTCAGGGCTAGCTATTTGTTTTAGAGGCAGGCCTTGAACCACTTAGAGTGTCATGACACTGGCTCTCCCACTCCTCTCCATGGCCTGTCTCTCATTCTTTTAGCCTGTGGTTAAGAGAGTGAACATAAAAGGAAGAAAAACATCATCCATGAGGACAATCCGAATCCATCTCCTTTCCCTTTCTTAACTCTTCATGAATATGCAGCAGGGAAGGACATATACTGAAGGGCATTATTTAGAGAATTCTCAGAAAGCATAGAAAAAGCCTTGCTTGAATATTCAGGAAAGTTGTGGCCTTGGCTTTTGGTATAAGAAACAGCTAAGGGAATGTTGGAGCATCTAAGTTATGCAGGGGTTTTTTCCCCTTAAAATTCCCCGGCCCATCCCTTCTGTTACTGTGGGACTGTCTTACTCCTATCACCTGGTTCTACCCCCCAGCTGAGGCTACTGCCCTGCACTAAACTGTAGCTGCAAAATCGCTGAAGATGGTTCATTCTAATGTTATCTACAAAGCTATCCCTCAGTTCACAACATAGACATAGAGTCTAGGCTGCAGGGCTGCACAGTGGATTTCTGGGTGCCCACCACCTCATTTCCCATTCAACTTTAAAGGGGGAGTGTCTATCACCAGCACTCTGCCCTTCCTTCCTTGTTTCTGTCACTCATCTCAGTCTTCTCGTTGACTGGAGAAAGGAGGTGGGTAACAAGAGTCCGGATTTTATGTTACCCTCTTGTATCATAAAAAATGAATCCTTTGTCACCATAGTGGCTGATGCCATCACTCGTGACCAAGCTGTTGGCTCCACTGGGACAGGAGCACCCAGTGTGCAACCCAGTGTCCTTGGGCACCAAAGCAGAGATCCCCCCAGGATACTCCTCACTTTTAGAAAAGCAGTATATGCATGAAGCTGAGAAGTGATAGAATCTGTCTGTAAGGTGCAGGTCAGGGAACTAAAAATGTGAGTATTCACCACAGGAACAATATTAACACCAATTGAATCTGTGACTTTAAAATAGCAAATGCAGCCCCAAGTCCAAGCCAAATATAAAGATGTTCAAAGGAGAGCATTGAAGTGAGCAGGATACTTCTATTTTCTAATCAATAGGTATGTCTTTTGTTTTATATAAGAACTCGACTCCACCCTTGCTGCATCAGTCTGCAGTAGCCAGAGTTAGGGCTGTAAGGGGATCCCTGGGTGGGGGGATCATGGGATCTGGAGAGAGTGAAGGGTCCAGGGATCCCCAGCAGTGGTGGGGAACAGAGTCTGTCTAAGGCAAGCATTCACATATGAGGGTATTTATAAACCAACCACCTTCTCTTACCCATCTACAAATTAGTAATGGTTCTGATGGTTACTCTGGGCCAGAATAGAAAGGATGAACAAATACTGAAATTTGCTCATTTCCTCTAATTTTAAAGCCCATAAATGCCCAGTTATTTGGATATCTCTGCTCCTAGGATGACTTTTCAAAGCTTTTTTTTTGTTGTCTTTTGAGTGAGCAAGTGAATGTTTTTTGTTGTTGCTGGGGAAACTAAAGGAGAGCTCACATTGGCTGGAGTCAGTTGCTGGCAGGCTTTAGGAAAACTTCACAGCCTTGTCCTCGAATGTCACCCTAGGTTGGCAGTGTGTTAGATATTCCAATCCTGAGGCTCTTGTGAATAAGCTGAAAATTTTGCTTACTCACTTAAGTCTTTGGGGGAATTGGTATTTATAGTTATGAGATATGTTCATTTCTCAGATTTTTGCCTTTTTTGGTTGTAATATTTGGATTTCTTACCTTTCCCTTTAATTATATCTAAAGAGTAACATTGCAAGTTAAGAGCTCCCCATTTGGAAGGACAGAAGATTCCTCTGGTTAGGAAGTAGCACACTGCATCTTGTAATAATCAGGAGTCAAGGGACTAGAGAGGAGAATTTTTATCAGCCATTTGGCATAATTGCCTATCATTTATGTTAAATACTAATTTTAAAAGAATGTTGACTTATTAATGTTGCTGCTCCTGCCCTTAGAGTATTTAGCCTGTTTCTCTGGAGTTAGTGTTTCTGTTCTAAAGCCTCCCTGATTACGCCTTAATATTTTTGTGAGATGCCACCAGCTGTTCTTCATTTCAATCTCTCCTGACCCTAGTTAAGACAAGTTAGTTTTCCTATCTTCCTCCTAACTTGGTTTCTCTTAAATGAATAAATAAATTTAACCCCAGTTTAAGCTAAATACCTTTCTTCCACCCCAAAATTGAAGAGCATGTCAAAGGTCATTAGCCTTTTATCTTGCCATAATGATTATACATTCAGAATAGTGTACCAAAAAAAAGAGAGCAAATTCATTAGATTGCTAAACTGGCAGCATCTCTTTGTCATGAGATTTTTCTCTCAGTAGAATTTGTTGTAAGTAGAATATGCCCTTTTGTTTAAGAAAGAAGGAAGTTTTTGTACAATGTTGTCCCAAACCTGTGCCAAGACAGGACAAACCCTGTATCCTGCAGCACAGATGGAAAGGGTAGATCTTCCTTCCCGCCCCCACTTGCCCCCCTTTTCCCAGAGATCTGTTTTCATCAGCCCCAGCTGAGACCCTCTCTGACACTCCCCCACCTCCCTTTGACGCACAAAGGCCTTTGCTGAAAATTAAAGTCTACTCCCAGAGCCCAACTTTCCTTGTCATTTTGGGGTGTGTTCATCCAAAAGAATTCTCCCTCCTGGGTTACTGAGGCAAAGAATGGAGATGAATTTCACAGTAGAAAAGTAAAAGACAAAATGCAGGTGTTTAATAGTGTCTGCGCAATGGGATGGAGAAAGCACAAAATGAGGGGTCAGAGTCTTGGATTCTCATCTCAGTTCTGCTCCGGTCTAGTGTGTGACCCCAGGAAAACCATTCTGGGCTTTAGTTTTCTCATCTGTAAAATGAAGGCATTGGACCAGATGGTCTCAAAAGTCCCCTGGAGCTCTACAATTCTATGATTTGCAGCAATATGTGGGTTGACACTAAATCGGATGAAATGGGAGTCAGTCAACAGTTGTGAATGATACAGCAAAAAGGAGAGAGAATGTGCTGAGATCTGAGAGCAGGATAACACAGGGGGGCCCGGCATTGGAGGGGTCAGGAGAGCAGAGAATTGCAGCAGTGCCCCGTCAGACATCTTGGCCGCCTCAGGAACTCAGAGAATCTCTGCCTCCGAAGGCTTTTTGTCCTTTTCCACCACACCTATGCCAGCTTAGCAGAGCCGGGCTGTCGGGCCGGGCCAACCCTGACAACACATGATTGATGAAGCTTGGGAATGGGTGGGTTTTTTAATAAACATGACCAACTTTCATTATGACAGATTTCTCTCAGAGGATTCACCGTGCAGGTGTCTTTTTACTTGCATCAGCAAAATGAACTCTCAGCCTGGATGGCAAAGTAGCCCTCGTGTATAAAATGGGAGACTACGGTGGAAGGCACAGGAAGCAGCTCAGGTCTCATTCCAAACAATGTGGAGTAATGAGGCTCTGAGGCTGGTATCTTTTCACTCAGAAGCTTCTGATGGATGATTATTTTTTCTTTTACTTTTAGAACCGAAACAAGACCTGAGTAATTTTGAGAAAATCTGTTAAATGGCAGACTTTGGGGAGAGGGTGATGCTGAGGTAGGGGATTTGTAAACAAGATTTTGATAGTTTTTTTCTTCCTAAAAATCATTTCAAATGTATCAGGTTCACAGCACAGCTCCTACTATTTGTTTTTAGCTAGTCAAGAGAATTCTAAATCAGATTTTAAAAATTTCTTTAAAACTGTTTCTTTTTTTAATTCTCTAGATCTTTAAGGAGGACAAATATTTGAAGGATGCTATGGAATGTAGTGATGTGATCTGGCAGAGAGGCTTACTACGGAAAGGCTATGGAATCTGCCACGGGACAGCTGGAAATGGTTACTCCTTCTTGTCCCTGTATCAACTTACCCAGGATAAAAAGTACCTCTACCGAGCTTGTAAGGTGAGAACGCCTCACCGAAGCCTTTAGCACCTCACGTTCCCTGAGAGCTCACTTCCACCCACCCACCTCCCCAAGGGCCCTGGGCTAGGCAGCTCCATGACCCGACAGCCAACAAGGTGGATTAGTTTCCCCATCACTGTTTCTCTCCTCTTCATCCCCTCCTGCTTTTTCAAACATCACCAGGCTTTCTTCTCCAAAACTGTGTGAGGTCCTTCAGGGCAGGGACTGATTCCTTCTAGCTGATCTTATGACCTTATTGCCTAGTTTATTGAATAAATGACTCTAGTGTTGTTGTTGAACAATTGTTTTCAGTCATGTTCAACTCTGTGACCCTTTTGAAATTGTCCTGGTAAAGATCTGTGGTTATTTCCTTCTCCAGCTCATTTTACAGATTAGGAAATAGAGGTAAACAGGGTTAAGCGACTTGCCTCAGGGCCATGAAGCTAGTAAGGTCCAATTTAAACTCAGGGAGAGGGGCCTTCCTAACTGAAGACCCAGCTCGCTATCCAGTATGCCATCTAGCTACCCATTAATGACAACAATTTAGCTTTGCCTTTTCACTGTGATCTATCACTACCGATTTTTAGGTGATTTTTAAAGCTCTTAATCATTCATGGGATGAGTTTCAGATTCTCCATCTTAATCTTCTTGGCCTATGATGCCTTCCCTCCCTTCCTTCCTCCCTCCCTCCTTCCCTCCTCCCTTCCTCTCTCCTCCTTCCCTCCTCCTTCCTTCCCTTCCTCTCTTGTCACCAGCACTGCTGATCCTTCCCTGTTCGCTCCCAGACAGAAGAGCTCAGCCCTCAGTCCTCTATCTTGTTCTAAAGTGCGTGCATCCTTGGCCCTCTTTTTGTCTCTCTCATGTCTGGGACGGTCTTATAGGCATTGGGCCTGCTCTGGGTGCTTATTAAAATGCCCTCCCAATAAGAGTCCTTTTCCTTTTCTATCATAAGTGCCTTCTGGGAGATGACAGATTCTAAAAGGTACAGACTCTGAGGAGCCCCAGGGCAGGAGGAACGGGGGAGCCAGCCCCCAACCCCCAGGAGCAGGAGTCAGCTTCTTGACCCCATCCTGCCAGCTGGGGTGGGGGGTGGGGGGGTCCTCTGGAGCTTCCCAGGTGAAGCTCTTTTTTAAAAAATGAACCAAAGGCAGCTGGGCCCCTGAGGAGAGCCGCTGACCCTGGGCTTCCTCACTGAACTCTGTGGCCCTCAGGCTCCAGACAGATCTTAGGAACATAAAACCGGGTCTAGAGTCTGAGGAGGCCAAGCTCTTTAACCTCTCTGCCTAGGTTTTCACTGCAACTTGAGAACCACTGCCACAGAGGCTGAAAACAACTGCAGTCCTGGTAGGCAGGTGGCTGGTGGACAAAGAAAATGCTTTAGCACAATCTCCTATCATTCACTTTAGGATGGGCAGAAATTACTTAAATTTTAGTTCTTAATTTTAAATATTTAAATTCTTATTTGGTGAGTAAATGGTGCTTGCCTTTTTGTTGGAGACCTGCCCATGCCCATTTGTGATCTTACATAGTAAGAATTTCTTTTTACAGAGTAAGTTGAGACTGAGAATGTTCTTAAAAAATTAATTTCCTGGGGGCAGCTAGGTGGCGCAGTGGATAGAGCACTGGCCCTGGAGTCAGGAGTTCAAATTCAGCCTCAGACACTTAATAATTACCTAGCTGTGTGGCCTTGGGCAAGCCACTTAACCCCGTTTGCCTTGCAAAAACCTAAAAAAAAATTAATTTCCTGGGGAGGACTCCTAGATATTATTAATTTGCTATAAAATTTTATTGAAAAATATTCTAATATATTTAAATAATAATGGGAGATTAAAAATCTGTCAGTTGGCTCAATTCTCTGCTTTTATGAATTATGGTAAACCTGAATTCAATATTAAAATAGCATATCATGATAATTTCTCTGGTCATATCATTTGGTTTTGTAAAACTGATATTTCCATTAAAATAGTATTATTTTAAAACATTGTATAATTAGAATATTTCAGCATGCAAATTGGTAGTAAAAAATCAAGGAAAAAAATACAGTAGCCTCTGTTTCATTACATTTCCTCAGTACTCAATCCCTTCTAGTTCACTAGTTCACCTTTCCTACCCCCCCCTTTTTTTTAAGGTTTTTGCAAGGTAAATGGGGCTAAGTGGCTTGCCCAAGGCCACACAGCTAGGTAATTATTAAGTGTCTGAGACCAGATTTGAACCCAGGTACTCCTGACTCTAGGCACAGTACTCTATCCACCGCACCACCTAGCTGCCCCTCCTGCCCCCTTTCTGATACCATCCTGTCAGTTTAGGTTTCAAGCCACAGGAGCTCCCACAGTGACTTACCTAGATTAATAGACATATAAACATTAGAGCTGGAAGGGGCCTCAGAGGCCACAGAGGGCCTCATTTTTCATAATAGGAAGCTGTGGTTCAGGAAGGTTAAGCTGTTTGCCCAAGGTTATACAAATAGTAAGCATCAGAGATAGGATTGGAACCCAAGTCCTCTGACTCCAGAACTGGGCTTTTTTCAAGGGCAAGGCCCCATTTTAAGAGCAGATCTGAGGCTCTCCCCAGTTGCACAATTCTCTTATCCATATGTTATCATAAATGACAGTATGATTTGATAGTACCTTTATACAATATGACAGTTAGTTACCCTATTGGTTAAATAGACTTTTATGTTTAAATAAACCTTTTATAAACATTGCTTTTATAGGAAAATGCCTTCTGAGTTACAATGTCCAAACTTTTGAAACACAGCCCACGCATAAGTCAGAATCTCCCTGTACTGGAAGCATCCCTTTAAAATCTTAGTAGCAGTTAACTTCCAAAAAATGATCCTTTTCTCTCTTAAAATCTCTAAAAGTGTCTTCTATGACATTTTTGAGCTTTTCATTGACTTTTGTCAAGAAGGTCAACTCCTCTTGATTCAGTTCTGTTGGTATGAGTGTCCAGTGCGGCTAGAGCACCTTGCCCAGTGCTGACCCCTGATCTGGACCATTGCTTCCATGCCTGCCTCCCTATTTCCAGCCCATCCAGCGATTTAGACAGGAGATTATTGTCTAAAACAGCACAATTTTCTTTCCAAATAGCCCCTGAAGTTCTGAGGTAGTTTCTGGAATTTTACAACTCTAACAGAGGTCATTTAAGTTTATTAAACATTTTTCTTGAAAAAAGCTATTGTTGATAGTCTAAACCTCTTGAACTTCTTTTTTCTTCCTCAGAACTCCCCCTGCTGGCAATGTTAAATCAGGGTTGTGTAATTCCATAAAATGCTTTTCAATTACTTTTCCTAGCTTCTCAAGAGTTGGCTTTGTTGTCAGTCTATGAGAAAAGGATGAGGAAGAATGAACAGAACAGAGAAATGGCTTTCATTGAATTACACAACCTGCAAGAAATCATGAAACAACCCCCCAAAAAAAAACATAATTAGTGGAAAAAATTATTGACCTCAAGAATGTATTAACACTAAGAGCCATTATAACTGTTGTGTCACAGTTTTGAGTCTGCCTTGGAAACTGATACTTTATTGTGTTTTTATTTTTCTATATTATAATGTATAAATGAAATTCAAAAGTAAATTTGATTCCTCAGAAAATAGAATTCTTTTGAATTTACACTATCAGACAATAAACATATGTTTATATCCAGTGGACCTATGTAGAGAACTTAATATGATAACTGTTTTTGGTTGTTTCCCTACTTCTTTATTGAAGTTACTAGTTGTTAGGCCATTTTATTGGTTTTTCCAGCAAGTGTTTTTGAATTTTCCTTTACCCTGTTTTCCTTATAGTTTGCAGAGTGGTGTTTAGATTATGGAGCACATGGTTGTCGTATTCCAGACAGACCCTACTCGCTCTTTGAAGGTAAGGATTGCTGAGAGAAAGGGAGGTAATATATTTTTTAAAATATGGCTAAGTGAAATCCATTACTTCTCTCTGAGGGGTATGGACTTTTTCTGGCATAAGTAAGAATGCTAAGAAATAAAATTAAGTTTTTTACTGTAATTTGTGCTCACTTCACTTTTTCTTATTGTAAATTATAGTTTCCCATTTTGTGAAATTGATGTACAGATATAAATGTTATTTTATAGTTGAGGAAATAGGTCCTTCATTTGCCTGCATTTCTTTCTCTTGGTTTCTCTGAAAATTGTAAACATACATAACATGAGTTGGACCTCACACCGCCTAGCCCCAGCTCCTCTTTACAAACTTCATTGGATATTATTCCAGTATCTCTTGTTCCTCCATTCCAGGCCTGCAGTACCTCATCTCACAGCTGCCTCCTAGAGGCCTTCCTTTCCTTTAGATTGCTGAGCTGGAAGGGACCCCAGAGACCACATAGTCAAACCCCCTCACCTTCTGTACATGAAGCTTCTCCCATCCCAACTCCCTTGTAGTGAACTACTCTGAATTTATTCTCTTTACATTTAATGTATTTGGTGGTGAACTGGGTGCCTTCATTAGAATGAGATTTCTTTGAGAATAGGGTTTGTTTTGTGCTTTTTATTTGTCTCTATGGTAGGCGGCACAGTACCCAGACCATGGCTTGGTGATTAATTGATCAATTGATCCCAGAGCCTAGGCAGTAAGATGTGGCAGTCCTTATTGCTGTCTGAGCTAACCTGAACCCCAAAGCAGCTTGGACAAAATTCTTTTTTAAAAATAGACTTAAAAGGAAGTAGAAATTAGAAAATTAAGGTAAAGGATTTTGTGGTGAGCATTTCACATTAACTTTGTGGCATACTACTTGTGTTTGTGAGCAGCAGATAGGAATTCTTTTGGGCTTGTGCCCATGAAACAAAAAAGAAAAAGACAGTACCCTGGTAATTACTGTTAGATCAGCTTGACATCAGGAATGAGAAACAGATCATTAAATAACCAATTTACAACTACCTAAAACTGCAAGATGTTAACAGGCCCCCTGCCTAGCTTTCTGGGGAGCAAATTGGAGTTGAATATGAATCAGCTATAGAATATCATTGGGGGAAAAAGACAACCGTCACATTACTAAACTCTTTCTTGGTGAGACTTCAGTCAGAGCAATGAAGTCCATTTTTTCAAGCACCAAATTTTTAAAGAATCGGAAAAAAAACTGGAGAAAGGTACAAAAGAGGGTAGCAAGACATGTGAAGAACTGGAGTTGTATAGGAATGGCTAGATAATTGCATGGACATGAAGGGGGCCTGACATAAGCTACTGAGAGAGCTTGAAAATCTTGATGAACATCGTGGACCTGTGGGTACACTAGAGCAGTGTTGGCTGTGGAGTCAGAGGACCCTGCTACAGAGCCAAGCACCAGCCCAGCAGAGTCATTGACCACCTGTGGGTATATCAGGTCCCTCTGTGTCTGGTCTAGGGTTTTGTGGCCTGAAGCCCCTGTCAAAGATAGTGTCTAGGAAGGAGATGATTCATGTGGACAAGAATTGTTCCCCAAGTCTGAGACCCCTTTCAGTGTTCTTTTATTAGCTATTTAGGCAGAGCCCAGAATCTTCTAGTAAAGCAGTAAGAGTTGCTAGTAAAGCTTCAAATGAGGAAGAAATACAATGCTGTTAATACCATTAATAATAATAATAACAGCAATCAAATAGTATTTCTATAGCCTCTGCTATAGGCATGGCCTGTGCTAAGTGCTCTACAAAGATCTCATCTTAGCTTCATAACAGTTCAATAAAGTTATGCCATTATTACCCTTTTTACATTTGAGGAAACTGAGGCAAACAGTGGTTCAGTGATTTGCTCCAAGGTCACCCACCTAGGAAGTGTTTCAACTCCTGGCCTGGTGCTCTGTCCACTGGGTACCTCGGGCTCCCTAGCTGCCTCTAAATATGACTACCTCTATCTGATAAATTTAGCATATTTTTTCTCCTTTTGATTGGGAAAACTAGATGTATGCCACCCTAGACAATTGCCACTGACCCAGCACTAGAGGGCTACATAGACACAGGGTTTGTTTGTCACCTGGAGCATCTGACTGACTCTTGCAATTTATCATTTCAGTTAAATGGACCTGACATGTTCCAGGGCCTCTGAAAGCCTTAAAAGGATAGAAACTTCAATTTTGAAGCATATTTACTTAGAATAAGACAATAAAATCCATAGCTAGGTGAATTTTTGTATTTGGGGAAAATTTTGCATTCTACTTCCTGTGAAAAAACTTTAGGTTTTTTGTGGGGTTTTTTTTTTTTTTGCAAGGCAGATGGGGTTAAGTGGCTTGCCCAAGGCCACACAGCTAGGTAATTAGTAAGTGTCTGAGGCCGGATTTGGACCCTCCTGAGTCCAGGGCCGGTGCTTTATCCACTACACCACCTAGCCGCCCCCTGAAAAAAACTTTAGACCAATTTCAGAGGTGGGAGAGATCTTCAAAATCACTGATTCTACTGCTCTGCTCTACCTCATGAAGCCCACCTATCTACACTGCCGCAGTAAATGCTCTTTCAACCTTTGCCACAGCAGCCCCACTAAAAAAGCGGAAACGCCCCTGGTGGTGAAGGCTACCCTGCTGGTCTTAGTATACATTTAGTGATCTGAGCAAGTTGTAAAGACCACGATAGAAAGGTCAACTAACCATTACTATCCTTTCAGTTTCAATTTTCTTCCCAGAATTGTGTAAGTGACTGGAGAAACCCTACTTTGTTAGAAATATCACTTGTCCCCAAGTCAGTTCAATTCACCAAGTTTTTATAAAGCTCCTAACATACACCTGGCATTATGATGAACTCTGGTGAACAAAGCCAGAAGTAAAACTGTCTCTGACCCTAAGGAGCTTGCATTCTCCTGAGAAAAACCTTTATGTGATAAATAAGTAGAAAATTTGTGCAAAATAAATAAAAATAATGTAGGGAAGACAAGGGTGTAGAGAGCACTGCCAGCAGAAAACCCTCATTTTTTTTTGTGCTTAAAAGATTTTATTTATTTTGAGTTTTACAGTTTTTCCCCTAATCTTACTTCCCTCCCCACCCCCATAGAAGGCAATGTGCCAGTCTTTACATTGTTTCCATGAGAAAATCCCTCATCTTACAACTTTAAGATTCAAACTAAAGACATTGTCATTTTTTAATTGGAAATAGAATGCATAAGTATATGTTAAATTACATCCCCATTAGAGTCTAATATTAATGTATTTCTATGTCAAAAAACATGCTCTGAAGAAAAAAAGATGAATGCTCACTTTGAAGAATTAGATTTTAAGCTTTTTTTAATCTATTTAACCCATTTACATTCAAGATCATATGTTAGGCTGTGTTCTCTTCTGTTTATTTCTTTTCAGTCTTTTTATCAACATCATTTGACCCTCCTCTTTCCTTGCTCAATTAAAATGTGTTTCCTTTTACTTTAAAAAAAATTTTTCCAGCACTCTCTTTCAAAAAATTTCCTTTTCTTTGTTCTCCTTCACTTATGTTTATTCTGAGAAGTGTTCTCCATTTTATGGGCTACACTCTCATTAAATTTTGGTTTTATGTTTATTTTTAAGTGTTTGAGATTTGCAAACTTTTAAAATTGTACTTTCGGATTGTTTTTCGGAGGTATCATAGCACCTTTTCATGAAAAGAGAATAATATTTTGTGTCTTCCAGGTATGGGTGGCGCTATTCACTTTCTATCAGATATCCTGGTTCCAGAGACATCACGCTTTCCAGCATTTGAACTTGGCCCTTCACAGAGGGAAAAAATGGTACAAAAAGACAGCTAAAAACATCCCTTTATACTAAAACCAACACGAGTGGGTAGAGCCTGGATCTTAAAGACTTCAGCATCGATCCCGGGTCTGAAGGATCATGGACAGCAAGAGCCAAGGGACCCCCACCCTGGTGTTGTTGCAGCCTTGTCCTCAGTTGTGTAAAATAGGAATTCCTTAAACTCATTTGCCGCTCTCCCCTTCAGGCTCTCTCTGGTGTTTGCATGTTTCTTGGTGTCGTCCGTCCGTAGGTGTGCGTTTGTTGTTCAGTTTGTGTGACTCCCACCCTGCCCTCGCATGAGTGTTCTTGGCAACTGTTCACACACCGTCTCTAGTGAACAAAGTGGTCCGTCCATGCAGCGAATACAGTGCGATGTCTGTCTAGCTTCGCATCTTTGAACTATAGCACTATGGTGACTGAACCCCTCCTCCTCCTCTCCCCTCCCCACATTTTCAGTGGGCACTCATCATTCAAACAGTATTTTTCATGGTTATCACAGGAGAAAGACATCTCCCAAAATTTAAACTCGTCACCAATAGGTAGAGATTGGGCCATAGTAAAGAATTCTTTGGAAACTCCTCATAAAACAGTTGAGAATTTCCCATGTGTGTGCACCTATGTCTCTGTATTTTTAGGAATTCCTTGGGCTAAGTTGTGGCTATCCCCCTCCTCCAACCCCCAGTGACATACCCCACCTTTGCTGCGATTCCCAGATGACTGTTTCCTTTTATTGTGGAGTAGAAGCAGTGAGTGATTCCCAAGGCCTCTTGTGTTAAGTTGAATTTGTGGTGTATATAAAGCAACATCATAAAAGAAGTCTGCACCAGAACATCTACATAGTTAATACCAACTTCTGATTGTTAGTAATTCCCAAACAGGAACATGTACTGAAAATAGACATTATTAAAGAGGTCTACACTTAAGCCTCAAGAATGAATGAATTTCATAACCTGTTATAATGATGAGAGCAGTGAATGGAATTTCTCTTGTGTATTCAAAGGAAAACACTAATTAAACCATCATGGTGATCCTATAATTAAAATATTTCAGAAACAATTCATTTGTAGACTTAAAATGAAAATTATTTGATGAAGTTTTGAGTGCTCTCATTTCATGGGTTATATTTATTATAGAAATAGCTGTTTATTCACATGCAGAACTAATTCTCTATAATTTTTCTATAATACAAAATGTAGAATATTTTGACAATATCATTGTCTTTATATAGCCATTTGAAAATTGAGCCACTTTTTAAAAATGTGGTCCAAATTTGGCTAGCTTATCATAAAAATTCCATCTGGTACCTTCCATTTCCAGTCCATTGAATATCTACCCTAGTTCCTCACATATAATACAAAGAAATCATGTAACTTTGATGGCATTGGAAGAATGTTCTGGATTTTAAAGAACACACAATTTTTTGATATCAGTCCGACCATTAGCAAACACAACCTCTACAAGTGGTGTCTTCCCTAGTTTTGAATTTTATTTTTGTTGATGGAAAAATAATAGACATTTCAGTTTATATTTAATTTCCTGCTCTGTTCTCTTAGTGAAAGATTCCTGAACCTCTTAACAGAAATCATGAGCCACAAGTCTTTGCTAACTAGATGGACCTCGGTTCCAGTATCACTTTATAAAATTTGCAGAAATCCTCGAGATAAAAGATGTCCCATAACTTTCACATTATCATTCTTCTTGCCATTGCAGTATCTATCTCTGTCATTTATTCTTTTTAAAAAACTATAGCAAAGTCCAGTTTCATCAGGATTCAGACTAATAATTTGCTGTCATGTAGAAGTTGTTTTGCAAAACAAAACACATATGGAATCTCAATCAGCTCATTATAGACTACCAATCCATCAATGGACACAAGTGGCAGGACTTACTAGTGATCTGTCCCCTCTATGTCCACCTTCATCACCAGTAATAGCTATGGTCTAGATAGATGACCATCTCTAGGAAGACCTTTCTGTCATCCTCTTAGTGGACCCATGGGAAGGGGCAAATGGAATCACTTTGGGTATACCCAAAATGAGATCATTGCCAAGATAAACACTCCCCTAAGAATGCAGGTTATGAAGGGGATCTCCAGACTGGCACCAAAAGTTCAGTTTTAACTCATCTCCTTGCATTAGGCTTGTTCATTTCCATTCATGTCTGAGAATTAGCTCTCAGAACTGGGGCTAATCTGATGAAGTGGAAGTTATCTCAGGTTGGCAATGTAAATAAATATTTGTTGAATGAATGACTGTCCCCAAAGAGCAGATGTGGAAAACAAGTTTCCAACCTGGTGAAACTTTCCAGGGTTTTGTTTGGGAAGGGGGTGGGGGCTGCCAATATTCACACTCCTGTGTAGTAAAATGGTGAGTGAGTGAATTTTTTTTTCATTCACTCCAGTTCGCTGAGTCTTCTAACATGAGTATTTATCAGAATTTGCCACACTGGACCCATTTGCTTCAAAGGATGGGTCGTTTAAAGAGTTAAAATTATCAGTTAGTGATGGGAGTTTGTATTGACTCCTAAAATTTCAGCATCTCCATTTCACTAGTGAGGCTCTGGCTTTTCCAGGGTTCGTTGCTTTGTAACATCAGTGCTTAACAATTTTAAGTTCATTATACTATTTGAAAACTAGGGGAAACTATGATATCTGCTAAAGTTCTGAGGATTATTTGGTTTCATTAGTAAATTTTTTTTTTTTGCTGTGGCGATGACCTAAGGTTTTATTTCTTGCATTTTTCCCTTGAAAAATTACAATTTTTTAATAATTTTTCTGAAGGCTCAACACAGTTTTCAGTCCAAGTCACCACCTAGGCTGCTCTAATGGGGAAAAAGATGTGGCATTTAGGGAAGGCCTTGGAGGCTACTGGGTAGTCTCTGAGGTTTCCTAGAGAATACTACTAGATAGAAGAGAAAGTTGACATATTCAGAGCATTGTGTGAGGATGGCAGAGGAGTAGAAAATAAGATTAGGTAGACTGAAGTCAAATCATGAAAGGTCTGCAAAGTTAGGTTGAGAAGTTTTGATAAAAACTGATTGTATCATAACTCCTTATTGACAAAACGACCAACCAGGACGCCTTACATACATTCTCTCCTTTGAGTGTCTCAACAACCCTGGGAGATTGCTACTACAGATATGGTTTTCTCCATTTGACAGATGACACAGTCTCAGATGCCCAAGGTTGGGGTTGGGGGCAGTGGGGAGTGGAGAAGGTTGAACCTAGCACTATTCATTACACCATATGATGGAAAATGGGAGACCACTATAAATCTCTCAATGGTTAGGGGATGAATAGAGGAGTGGGTGGGTAGCAGAAGATGATCTAGAGCAAAGGCATCCAACCTCTTACCTCTTCTGGGTCACATCACCCAACAAAAACTTGACTAGAGCTGCATATGTTTGTTATAAATAAATATATATTTATTTTTAAAAGTTCTTGTTGAATGATGCAGCCCAGAAGAGCTAAAAGGTTGGACTTCCCTGATATAGAGGAAATGTTGGGACAAACTGGAGAGACAGCCTGGGACCAGAATCAGCTAGAACACTAATGCAATAATCTAGAATGAGTCGATGAGGGCCAAAGTCAGTGGGAGTAGAGAAGAGACAAAATAAAAGATGGATTAAAAGTATTTTTTCTCCCTTGCATAATTTTCTCAAGTTTCCCTGGTTAATTTATCACTCTTAAGCAGTGAAGCACTACAAGCAAAACCACACAATACCAAAATAATGTTTTAATGACAAAAACAGAAGGAATAATTAGACTTTTCTTAGCAATTGAATGCATTCAATAACTTTGTCAGAGAGTCATTAGTCCATTGCTTTACCTGACTCAGGCATGTCCACCTTCTTAGTGCATTGGCCTTGGCATTTAGTTGGAAAGAAAAGATTCAGGCAGGAAAGCAAAGGAGGAAACTTTGGGACCACAGGTGAAAAAACTGAACCAGGCACCCAAGATAAGAATGAGGCAGCTTTGGTCCAAATAGTACTTGCTCACTGCCTGCATATTGGCTCCACTCCCCAAAGTCTGGTCTGGTTCAGGGCAGTCGAAATTAGGATATCTCAGATTTTCCCATATAGATGAGAGAAAGGAATAAAGTCAATTAAGAAAAATTAGTTGCTTTTTGTTATAAAATGTATCCATTTAAATTTATGGCTTTTTAATATAACCACAGTGTCACTGGGAATGAAGAATGAATGAATGAATGAAAAAGCATTTATTATGTACATATAGCAAGTCAGTCACTGCCTTCATGCAGGATATTCTATTAGAGAAGGCCAAGGAAAGGGTGTTTGAGATGGGGATGTCCTGGAGAGGCAGAGTGGAGCCATCCCATAGGGCAGTGGAGCCCCCTGCTCCTTTTCAGAAATAATAGAGTTGATTCAACTGTTCCAGGGAGTTCCTGTTCCACTTAACAACCTGGAACCAAGCACTGCAGAAACAAGTACTTAGAAGAATTCCTGTTCACAAAGAGACAGTACTTGAATGGAGAAGACTAAAAGAAACTGGACAGAAAAATTTGTTTTAAATTTTAATATTTCAGATGGGAATAATTTTAAAATGCATTATTTGCTGCTTCTCCTGTCTTTTAGATGTCATGTGCCAAACACAGTTCTTGTTCCTTCAAGACAAAATTTAAATTCAACTAATATTAATCCCCTCCCTTATGCAGTTCACTTAAATGCCAGGCCCTAGGGTAACAAAGGCAGGGACCAAATGTCTAACAATGGTATGCCCAGGCATTGGCTAACCTCTGGAGATGTACCAAGAAAAGTATAAGCAACTCCTGTCCTCAAGAAGCTCACAGTCTAAAGAGGAGACTTGACAAAGTATATGGGCAATAGATGAAAGTGTGGGTAGAAAGGCCAGAGAAGGGAGGAAATTGAGAAAAACCCACAGAAGGAATCTGAGTACTGTCCAGAAGGAGGTGGGAGGGGGCATTAAGGCAGAGATAAGGGATCAAAGCATTCTAGGCCCAGGGAAGGCCCTTGCAAAGACCTGAGGATGGGAAATGGAGAGTCCCAATGGAAGTGCTTCAAGAGGGCCCATGTAGAGGGAACCAATGACATGTAAGACTTTTTTAAAAAAAAAGATGCCAGGGGTGGCTAGGTGGCATAGTGGATAAAGCACCGGCCCCGGAGTCAGGAGTACCTGGGTTCAAATCTGGCCTCAGACACTTAATAATTACCTAGCTGTGTGGCCTTGAGCAAGACACTTAACTCCATTTGCTTTGCAAAATCAAAAAAAAAAATCTTGGAGAGATATTCCTTGTAAATGGATAATAAATCCAATATATGTGCAAGTGAATAAAATATATATTAAAAAGGGAAGCAATGATCAACCCTGTGGTATATATATGTTCATGGAAATTAATAAGTATGCAGAATGCTTTGCCCCTGCACTAAATGGTCTCATAATGGGGGTGTGACTGGAAAGGATTTATTCTTATGCCTCTTGGTTAGAGTTCTTAGTACTGTCCATCCTTCTATTAACTCCAGATAACAAGCATTGTTAGTAGAATCCAGATATCCAGATAACTCCAGATAACAAACATTGTTAGTAGAATGTCCAAACAAATTGAGGTCTCTGAGTGAGGTTTGAAGGCTCTCCTATGAGTAAATGCATGAGGTCTTGTAGCGTCAATTTTGGCTGCTTATGCTACTATTTTAGTCTGGTTTTTAGGTTCTTGGCTGTAATGGACATTGAAAAATGTTGATCTTACTAACTGTATGACCATGGGTAAATGACATAATCCTATTTACCTCAGTTTCCTCATCTGTCAAGCCAGAGAAGGAAATGGCAAACCACCCCAGTTTCTGCCAAGAAAACCCTAAATGGGATCATGAGTCAGACAAGACTGAAACAGTTGAACAATATACTGACCATTTTACTTTGAATTTTTTTCTTGTTTTGAAAGCTTATTTGAAAAGTAAAAATATGTAACCAAAAAATGTTGAGTGCTTACAAAAATTCCTTAAAGGAACTATAGAGTTTACAGAGGAGAGTAAACTGCAAGATTAGAAAGGTAGAAGGAGCCAGATTGTCATGAATTTTAAATACCAAACAGAGGAGTTAATATTTGATCCTACACATTATAAAGAACCACTGGAGTTTATGGAGTAAGGAGGTGACATAATCAATGGAGTTAGAGATTCCTTTAATCTTTCCTAGCATAGTTAGTATAACTGTTATGTTACTTTACCTAGGGATATTTGTAATTTAAGTTTTACCTGTAAGATGTTAATAAAAATTTCCATATAACTGGGTTTGCCAAGGTACCATCTGCCTAAAGGAACATCATGGTCAGGAAGAAACAGCTCTAACTCCCAAACTTTTTCTGGGATCAGCCCTGACCATGATAAGCCCCATCAAGGAAGGAGGGTAAGTGTTATGTATCTGCACTTCACCCCTATGTCTACATTTCGCAGCTCTCAGGCCCAATCATAATTTTGCTTCCCATTTTACTTGGTCATTATTCCTTCTCCTGACCAGCCCTTGAAGCACAGGGCTTTTACATATGCATAAATCAATTTAGGAGAATACAGGACAGAAAGCTTACTCACTTTCAGGTTGATTGCCTCACATCTGAAATATCACCAGCCTACTCAGCAGTGGGAGGCAGGAGATGTGTTGGTAGCAGAGCTGTAACTAGGGCAGGCAAATGGAGGTTTTCCTGGGGTGCTCAAATTTAGAGGCTTCTGGTAGTAACTGAAAATATCAACTTAACATCTAATTAACAAGAATAATTAAAATAGGAAGTCCTCTCCTGCCCCTTCCCTGCCCCTTACTCTTGCCCTTCCTTTAGATGTGACCCACAGTCCTCTTAACTGTGACAGACTCCCTCTCAGGGACCACAAAGCATCCTGGATCTCCATGCCACTGAATTTGTCCTAAAAGGTTGATTTTGACTTGTTGATAAGACCCTTGAATGTCAAGAAACTGGGGTGAGAGAGTCACAGGCACATATGAGATCTTTGCATAGGCAGCAGTGATGGAGCAACCATTTTTCCTATAATTGCAAGACTCAATGCTTATTTCAGTCAATTTAGTGGAGATTTTTTTAGTATTATGGCATTACAGGAAATTTCCTTATTACAGGATATATTCTCCTCAATCCCTTCAAAGTGAGAAGAGAATTTAAAAATTCCTGGACTCTACCCAGGGGCGAACTTTCAGTGGCACCAACTGAAGGTAAAATCAAGTACTGAGAGTTTAAACAAGCCAGATGGGGGAATTGAGATCAGCCTAGTCTATCCAGTGAGATGTGGAATCTGATTTAAAATTAACCACATTGAGTCATCCATAATGTCCTCAATAGCCTTCTCTGGAAAAATAGCAGTAACACTTTATTTACATGCATTACTCAAGGCTTGACTACAATTTCTGTTTCTTATTAAATCAGTGGAGTATCCCTAGCTGAGGGCAAATTTCTCAACTTCAAATGCTAACATGAACTAGGTACAATTCTTCATTTTCTTCTTCCCCTCTTCCTAGTTTCCACCCTTTAGTCCTAGACTATGTATTACCCTAGACAATGTATTACCCATCCAAGTTCTCATAAGAGTTCCAATTTACCTTCTTTTTAAAAAAATTATGGAAAAAACAAGCATTTCCATAACATAGTATAATAAAATTTACTTTTTCTCTTTCATTTCTATTTATTGTAATATTTTTTACAATGTACTGAAAATGGTGAATTCCCACATGGGTCTCTGGAAGATGTGATTCAGGGACTGCCAGAATTTTGTGATTTCCCCAACAGCCTTATATGGTAGGTATTGCAAGAATTATTATTCTATTTTATAAATGAGCCTCAGAAAGATTCATTGTCCTGTCTGTGGTTCCACAAATGAAAAGCTATGGAATTGGAGACCAAGCAACAACCATTAGTGCTCCATGCTTGATACCTTCCCACCTTATCAATAAAACTTCATTTGCCAAAGAACTTGTTCTCATTGGGAATGGGAATTAATAAGACGGGCTCATCTGTCATTTTTTATAAAACAATAGAAGTTATTGTCGAGAGAGAGATTCAATTGTATCAACATCTAATTTTCTTTCCTCCAGTTCCCTTTTTAAAAATAAGGTTGAACAAGATTTCTAATTTAGAGTAAGACATTTTACATAAAATTCAGAGAGTGGTGCTTCAGTGGTCTATCCTGCTGCCTAGCTAAACTACTTCTGGACCACGGAAAGGGACACACACTAATAACAATAATGATGTTATGGTTTAAAATGCAGACAGTGAAGGTTGATGTTTCTACTAGCATAGCATCCTGGGTATGCTTTCCTTAGGATAGGGGATGTTTAGATGGGCAGAGAAGGTGGAGAAGAGGAGAGGAGAGGGAGCTAGGGATGTTCTAAACCTTCCTATTTCACTTAAAGTATGCAGGTGCAAGCGGGAAGTCAAGAATGAGAATTGCTCTCTCTGGGAAGCAAGGGGGTAGGAAGTGAGGACTTGGAACATTTTCAGAATGTTTGCAAGGCAGTGCATTACTGGCCCCCTGTGGATACTTTACATCTGTGCTGAAACTGTAGCTGAGAAGTTTTGACTTCTCTTGACACAGTTTCTACCTAATGAAAATTCAACATTCACTGTGACCTAGTATGTTATCAGATGTTTTAACTGAACTTTTCAATCTCTGGTGAGGATAGAACAATTAAAAAAAACATGTTTTCCCTGCAACAGGAGGAATTGGGTTGAAATGTTCTAAGATTCCACATAGCAGGATCAGCCAGATTTGTTCTTTTAGGGGACTGACATGGTAAGAGATGTCACCAGTAATTCTAAGCCCCATTAGAGGTGATAACAACTCATTTTGGGATATTCTAATTATTGGGAAGTCTTTCTTTTTACATCAAGTCTAAATCTGCCTTTGCAACTTAGAATCACAAGAACATCAATTTAGAGCTGGTGGAGGGGGACCTCAAAAGCAATCTAGTCTAACCCCCTTATTTTACAGATGAGGAAACTGAGGCCCAGGGAGATGCAGTGATTTTCCCAAGGTCATGCTGAGTAAAAGAGAACCAAAATTTGACACCCTGTCCTTTGAAACCAGAGTCAGTACTCTTTACACTATACTATTATTCATTGTTTTAAATGCATCCCTGGGGGGGTGGCTAGGTGGCTTAGTGGATAAAGCGCTGGCCTTGGAGTCAGGAGTACCTGGGTTCAAATCCAGTCTCAGACACTTAATAATTGCCTAGCTGTGTGGCCTTGGGCAAGCCACTTAACCCTATTTGCTTTGCAAAAAAAAAAAAAAAAAAACAAACCTAAATTCATCCCTCAGATACCAATCAATCCAAGCATTATTGTTCTTTCATGGGATGTCCCCTCAGGTACATGAAATCAGCTGTCATGTTGAACTCTAAATTCCCAGATCCTTCATCCAGTTCTCATTCAGCATGATTTACCATTCATTCTAATTGCCCTCCTCTGGATATACTACAACTAACTAATGTCCTTCCAAAAATGTGACACCCAAAATTGAAAACAGAAATCCAGACATGGCTATAAAGATGAGTGTAACAGTGCTGTCTTTTCTCTAGTCCTAGATACTGTGCATCTCTTGATAAGAACCCATTAACTCTGGCTACCCAAGTTTCTCTGATAAAGGTCTCATTTTTTTGAGCTATATAGGGAACTGATCCCAATATACAAGAATAAGAGCTATTCAGCAATTATAAAGTGGTCAAAGAATATGATCAGGCAGATTTCAGAGAATGTAATCCAAACTATTAATAGTCAATTGAAAAAGTATTCTAAATCCTTAAAAATTAGAGAAATGCACATTGAAACAACTGAGGTTTTACCTCATATACATTAGATTGGTCAAGTGGATTTCTTCCAAAAAAGGGAAATGACAAATGCTGGGGTGGGGGTGGGGGGTGTATAGGGAAACAGGTACATAAATGCATTATAGCTAGAAATGTGAACTGATTCAGGCTTCTGGAAAGTAATTTGGAACTATGCTCTCAAAATAAGATTTTTCCTCTAAGCCCTTTCAGTTAAAAGCACCACCTAGGGGCAGCTAGGTGGTGCAGTGGATAAAGCACAGGCCCTGGAGTCAAGAGTACCTGAGTTTAAATCCAGTCTCAGACACTTAATAATCACCTAGCTGTGTGGCCTTGGGCAAGCCACTTAACCCCATTGCCTTGCAAAAAACTAAAAAAAAAGCATCACCTATTATAATATATACATTAAGATCTGCATGTACTTTGTCTCCCCCTTTTAACTCAAACAGGAATGATAGGTAGCATATTCTTTCACCCAACAATATCTATTCTAGTCTATTTCCCAAAGAGGTTTTAAAAAAAAAGACGAAAAGGATTCCAATGTCCAAAAATATTTGTAGCAGTTCTTCTTGCCGTAGTAGAGAATTAGAAACTTAAGGGGTGCCCATCAATCAGGGAATGGCTGACTAAGTTATGGCATATGAAGAGAATGCTATGGTCCTATAAAGCAATGATGAAATTATTTTAGATAAAATGAGAAACACTGACATGAGCTGACAAAGAATGAATGAGTAGGACTAGGAGAACAATTTATACGATAACAACATTATGAAGATAATCAACTTTGAAAGACTTGGGAATTCTGATCAACAAAATAGTTAACTATGATTTCAAAGAACTTGTGGTGAAATATGCAACCCCACACCAACTAACCCTAATACTGACAAAGAGGTGATGTACTCAAAGTGGATTTTTTATTGAACATACCCAATGGAGAAATTGGTTTTGCTTAATTATTCATATTCATAATAGGACTTTTGTTTTTATTTCTTTCTCAATTGAGATGTGAGGGGTGGAGAAGGAGAAAGGGTAGATTTTTGTTCATAAAAAAAATGAAATTAAAAATAGTTTTTTGCTATCATATAATATTGTTGACTCCTATGAGTTTTTAACTCACTAAAATCTCAAAACTTTTTTAAAAATTTCTCTGATTTTGCATTCCTTAATGCCTTATTCTTCAATGCATTTTAGACAAAGGCCTAAAAGACTGATAAAAGTAACTCCAACAGATCTAACATGTTAAGTTCTATGAAACACTATTTTCCTCCAATAGTACTGTGCAATCATTACAACACATATTAATCCCATTTTATAGATGAGAAAACTGAGGCTTAAGGTAGCACAAGTTGGTTAAGGAAACTAAGGCCAAATAGGTCAAGGTCAAATAACTCATTAGTTTCACCAGGACCATTATTCAGGTCTCTTTGCTTTCCATACCTTAATATGAATTAATTTTAAGGTGACAAATGCTGGTATATTTCCTTCTTTTACCTATTATTCTTGTTTGAGGTAAAAGGTAGAGACAAAGTACATGTATTTCTAAATGTATATATTATGATGGGTTAGTTTTATAACTGAAAGGGCTTAGAAGAAAAAAATCCTACAAGATGTGAGCAATCATACCCAAGGTAGAAGATGAATCTGAAGAATTTGAGATCACTGGGGGAGATGACAGAAAAACATGAAATCCTTCCTTGCCTTGAGTTCTTATGTTCAGAACCAAATTACTTTCCAGAATGACTGGATCAGTTCACATTTCTAGTTTATTTTCATGTTAAAAACTAACACAATTTACTTCTGAATTAGCGGTTGCTCATTAGGGCTTTCTGCTGTGTTCCTTTTCTTTTAACTAAGCTCTCTCTTTTTTTTTTGCAATATTATGAACTGAAGACTGATAAATAATAAGTCTCAGTTTAGTAACAGGAAGATAAAGGGAATTCCATGCATACATTTTTCCAGTTTTCGGGGAGTCACCAGAATAAGGAAATTCTCCAAGCATTAGTTTCAAGGAATTCATCCAAAATTTTTTATCATCTCATTTGCCCTATGCATTTGCAGTAGCCTAGCCTAGTTAAAAACCCTTCCACAGGTAAAGGTAAAGCATGGCTCAAAGGATCAGTGTATTAGGGTTTGAAAGTGAATTGAAGAAATAATTTCTCATTTGTTAGGGGTCTCTGAATTGGAATGACTATAGACACAAACCAAACCCAGAGTCTTTCATCCATAAAATGAGGAAGCTGGATTAGTTCCTCTCTTAAGATTTTTACAGCTGGAGATCTATGATGCTATGGACTTTTATACTAGATTGTCTATGAACTCATCTCAAAAAGCCCTGAGAGCATGATTCCCAACTATTAGATTTGTTTTTAGTCCTGCCTGCAAGCAAAAGTAAAGGTTAAATCAATTCTAGGAATGGAGAGGACACTGAAATGTAACTGAGTCCTCACAAAATCCCCCAACTAATGACATTGACTTCATTTTTACTTTGACCAATTGAACTAAAAACAGATGAGAAGGATGAAAGAAGACAGATGCTACACTGATCAAAGGACTTCATTGATTTCTGGAAAGTATAAAACCAAACCGAATCAAAACAAAACAAAAAGAAGAAGGTTTTCCATGAACTGTCTTTTCCCTATGGAGGATTTATGGAAAAACATGGACGGGGGGGCTAGGTGGCATAGTGGATAAAGCACCAGCCCTGGAGTCAGGAGTACAGGGGTTCAAATTTGGTCTCAGACACTAATAATTACCTAGCTGTGTGGCCTTGGGCAAGCCACTTAACCCTGTTTGCCTTACAAAAACCTAAAAAAAGGGGGGGAAGGGAAAAGGAGGGGATAATCACTAACATTTGTGGAAGGCAAGCTTTGGAGGGAAAAGAAATAGTCATAAGACCCAAAGTCAGCACCTCTGCTAAGTTACTTTGAAAGCTGGACTAACAGGCAGAAGTTCTGGGTGAAAGAGGGGTTTGAGGATCACTAGGCTATTGAGGCGACAGCTTAAGTGGGTAAGGGCATAGAGTCAAATCTGGTCTCAGACACTTCCTAGCTTTGTAACCCTGGGAAAGTTGCTTAATTATATTTTTTGCCTCAATTTCTCCATCTATAAAATGAGCAGGAGAAGAAAATGGCAAATCACATTCAGTATCTGCCTCAGTTTCTTCATATATAAAATGATCAAGAGAAAGAAATAACAAACCACTCCTTTATATTTACCTCAGTTTCTTCATATGTAAAATGAAAAGGTGAAGGAAATGGCATACCACTCCAAATATCTATGCCAGGAAACCCCCAAAACGTTGGCCATGACAGAACAACAGAATGAAGACCATTGAGAGTGGTAGACTGAAAAGAAAGGAATCACAACCATAGTTGAGGGTTGAAGTTAAAGATAAATTCTGTCAATTCCAAAATTTTCTCCATTTCCCTGGGATCCAAGACTGTGTGGCTGCATCAGCTGACCCATCTGAGCTTCTTGTGGGTGAATTTAAGAACTGACCTTTACAGATATTGCCCACCAGGGGGTGCTCTGTGACATGTTGTTGCTTCATGACTGGCAACACAGCAATTCACTCATCCTCTAGATAGATTGATTCATCATCACAGAATGTCTGAGATGGAAAGGCCCTTAGAGGTCTGGTTCAGCCCCCTCATTTTACAAAGGAGAAACCTGAGCCCAGAGAGAAGGGTCCAAACTTAAGTTCCTAAGAAGTGTTGGCAACATTCAAATCTAGGGTTTTTTTGAGCCCAAATCTCCAATTCTTCCCATTAGAACTCAGTATTCTCCTGTGCTATCTCAGAGCCCCTTCTCTGCCAGGCAATACTCTGACATTCAAAGATAGCTGGCTGCATATTCTCCATAGACTTTGCCCTGCTGAAACAACAGCCTAAACTTGGAGTTCCTCCTCTGGTGGGGTCCCATCTTCCTTGACTCCTTGGGGAGGGAGGCTCCCTCTTTTCTCTCACTCCATTCCCATTTCCCCAAACTCCCTAGATTTTTTTTTAGGTTTTTGCAAAGCAAACGGGGTTAAGTGACTTGCCCAAGGCCACACAGCTAGGTCATCATTATTATTGTCTGAGGTCAGATTTGAACTCAGGTCCTCCTGACTCTAGGGCTGGTGCTCTATCCAATGCACCACCTAGCTGCCCCATCCCCTAGATTTCTTAACTGGTGACTGTGGTGTAGGACTAGACAACTCTGGGACTGATCTGATTCCATTTCCTTAGCTGTTCAATAAAGTAAATTGCATTACACACTTCTTGGGATTGTTGTGAGAAAAATACTTTCATAAAGAGATATATAAATAGAGATTAGGACTGTACCTTTGATTTTGCCAGCACAGGAAATTGTGCCTACTTTTGTGTTTTACATATGAAGAAACCGATTTGAACTTTCAGGTGAGTAATACAGAGTGTGTTGAGTCATTATTCCCTACCTGGTCTCAATCCAGTGTGTGGAGGTTGGGTGTGAGTCAGAAAAGGTGAGAGAAAGAGCCAGTGGTATATATAATGTAGAATCTTCTGATTGACCAAAGAACCAGAAGAACTCCTACACTGCTAAGCCAGAACAGCATGGGGATAAAAAAGGGCATACCAAAAGGGTCCCCTTGGTGTCCCCCATTGCAGATCAGCACCTTCATCTGAGATAAGTGCCTAGATCTAGAGAGATTTCATGATTTTGCCCAAGGTCACAGAACTCGTGACAGAGATGGGTCCTAAACCCAGGTCTTCCTGTCTCTGAAGCAAGCCCTCTAATAAGGATGCCATACTACTTCTAATTCAAGACACATATGAACTATATTATCACCAGTTAAGGGAAGTTTATAAATGACACTTCTGCATCTGGTGGATCTTGAGTTCCAATCTGACCTCAGACACTAGCTGTGTGACCTGGACCAGTCAATTAATGCTGCTTGTCTCAGTTTCTCATCCATAAAGTGAGAAGGAAATGGTAAACTATTCCAGTATCTTTGCCAAGAAAACCCCAAATGGGATTGAGGAGAATCAGCCATGAATGGAATGACTCAATGACACAACTGCCTAAACTCATGAACTCATGATCAGTAAACACCTTTGAATACTGACTTTGCCATTTCTTAGATGAAATGACTCTTAGATGAATGACTCCCTACTCTGAGCTTCAGTTTTTTCCTCTGCAAAATGGAAAGAATATGTCATACTAGGTAAAGGGAATGTGAATCTTAAAGTAGATTATTCTATTATTAAGAAGGAAGAAATGGGTATAATAAAGTTTAGAAAGATTTCCATTAAAATGCTATGAATTTTTTTAAAGACTTTAACACTTTATGGTTTTACCAACAGGGATTGAGAACATAATATTCCAGTCTGGTTTGTTGCCTTTAACTATATTCATGAAGAGACAGGAGAGAGAATAATGGATCACTTGGCTGCGGTGCCAGGAAGGGACTCCTGTTAAATTCTACAAAAACTTTGAAACAGAGCTTTATTTGGGAAATATATCCATTGATAAGAGGAAAGAGGAAGGAAAAACAATGAAGCATTTCTGGTCATCTGGTAGGAGAAACCTCAGTGGAAAGGAAGTAATGAGTTATAAAGTCATTTTCCTTCCCAGAACTCCTCATTTATGTCTTCAGGAAAAACTGATTCATGGGGCAGCTAGGTGGCGCAATGGATAGAGTACCGGCCCTGGAGTCAGGAATACTTGAGTTCAAATGTGGCCTCAGACATTTAATGATTACCTAGCTGTGTGACCTTGGGCAAGCCATTTAACCCTAAAAAAAAGGAAGAACTGATTCAAGCTATGTGTAGCTTGTGTAGTCATCTAGGGGATCCTCAGGTCAAATTGGGTAATGACAGATACTTACCTGGTCACCACTATGATAATATGGAGCCCTTAGTGAACTGGGTCAGAACCATCTCAATAATGGTTTTTCTCAATTCAGGAAGGTGGGGAGCACCTATAAATAGTCCTCCATTTCTGCCACAGGAAACTGGAAGTTGTAATAACTTTCTAAAAGGACCCAAATTCCCTGATTCCCTTTGATCAGTTAGTGACCAACAGAGACCAGTGGTGGGCATGGAAGTTTTGTTACACTGTGGTTGAAGTGAAACCTACAGGAAGGAAAAGAAACCAAAACTAGGAGAAAAAGGGCCACCAATGGGGCCCCTTTGGTATGCCCTTTTTTATACCCATGCTGTTCTGGTTTGACAATGTAATGAGTTCTTCTGGCTCTTCAATCAATCAGAAGATTCTGCATTACACACAATACCACTGGCTCTTTCTCTCATCTTCTCTGGCTCAAATCAAACCTCCACATACTGGATTGGGACCAGATAGGGAATCCCAGCTGAACACTCTCCGTATGACCCACCTGAAAGGTCAAATCAAAGCATGCTCTAAGGACCGAGATCTCATTTGCCAGTCTCCTCAATACATAAATATTCTTTTTGGACTGTACCTATCTCTTAAGGGAATTTTATTTTAATAGAGGTCTTTGAAAGTCCCAGAATTAAGAGTGAAGGTGTGAAGTGGGAATTCTGCTTCTCTCAATAAGCCATTGGTAGTTAGTTCAGGTTGCAGTTCATGTAGAGGTGTCAACAATCTCAAATTAACCTCTCAAAATACATTAGTGGAGAAGATTATGTTGGAAAGACCTTGATATAAAATCATCCAGGCCAACTTTTATCCGTGGGAGAGTGGGAGGCTTTATTGAAAGGATGGGTGTATGTGTGTATGTGTGTATGTGTGTGTGTGTGTGTGTGTGTGTGTGGTGTAGCGTGAATTTTTAGGGCCAGTATCCAAGAAGAATTAGTTGGATTCGGCTATTATTTACAGTTCCATTAATATTAATTTAGGCCTATAGATTTTGGAAAGGAAGGTTTTCCTCACTGAGTTTTTCTAACTGATAAGGAATTTGCTAATAGAGTGTAAGGTGTAAGATATTTAAGAGTGCTGGCTAGATGTATCTAAGAACCTGGGTGGGGAGGGGAGTCACAGAATCTCATAGCAATCCAAGATCAATGACTTTTTTCTTCATCTGACTTGAAATTCCCTAAAAAGGCGATTGTTTAAATGGAATAATTTCAGGGATTCCAGAGAGATCACCGTAGACTTAAAATTAAAAGGCACCATAGAGATTATTTAGTCTAACCCTTCTACTAGTTCCAACCTATTCCACAGTTTACTATTTCCTAGAATTCTACAATTAAAGATTGATTTTTGGCATAAAAATTATTAGTCTCTTTAAAATAACAGCTAGCTCTCAGATGAGATGACACTTGAAGTTTATTAGGCATGTATACCTTGGCATGAATGAATGCATGAGATCCTACCCTGAGATCAAATAGGAAAATCAAGACACTGGGAATCTGGGATAATAGAGGAACAGAGGAGTGGGTACAGAATGAAAAAAAGGACTGCTATGGGGACTGGTAGTAGAAAGAGAAATGTTGCTTTTACAGCTTCACCTAGCCTCTGACTCTGGCAAATCACAACTTCACTTGGGTTCTGACCCATCTCAACACCCTATGACTGACTTTAGTTACCTCAAGGGATATGAAGTGGAAGGGGGAAATGATCTAATAAGTTTCTCTCAATTCTTATTCCCATAAATGTAGGGGACGGGAGAACTGAAGACTCCCTTTTGGGAATCACTAAATGGCTTCCCTATTCAATTTCTTGAGTCCAGTTTGTATTTCTTTTGTCTGGTGCTCCCTTTTCTCTATATCTTGGAGTCATGATTTTCCAGTCTTTTCTCATTGCCTTCATTCATGCACTCTCCATTCCAGTCACACTGCGTTACTCCCATTTTGTACTTTCAGTCATACTCTTCCCCATGGCTACATTCCCCCCTCTTCCTTTTTACCTGTGCAATTTTTACTCATCCAAGAAGCTGTTTCTAATTCCCAAAGAGGGTAAAGATCTATCCTTCAGTTGTCATCTTCCTAATGTCACAATTCTCCTTGAGAACAAAGGACAAACAACAATTATATAATATTATTGGGGGTCAGTTAGGATAGGCCTGGATTTAGGAAGACCTAAATTCAAATCTGGTCTGAGACACTAGCTGTGTGATTCTGAGCAAGTCACTTTGCCTCAGTTTCCTTACCTGTAAAATGGGAGAAATAGTCATGTTTACCTTTCAAGCTTATTATGACAATTAAATGAGATTATAACTGCAAAGTACTTGGCATGATGTCTGACATAAGGGAAGTACTAAATATGTTAAGATTATTTTTCTATTTATGTTAGATATATGTTATACTTGTGTTGAAATAGAAATACCTTGAGGACTCAAACCAAACTTTATCACAACATTGAACCTTCTGCAGATCTAACATAATTCTCTTCACACAATCAGCATTTAATAAATTTGTTTCATTGAATTGTAGGTATGCTGATAGAGATCACTCAATTTGGATCAGATACAATGGACATAAAAAGAAAATACAATGGATAATGGTGGTTCCAAATCACTACAGTTAAAACACATCCTTCATTTAATAAATTGCAAAAGATAAGAGGAAGAAAGTTACACGTTCTGTCAATTTAATAATTGTATTAATATGGGGGATTGTTGGTACTCAATTGTGTCAGTCTCTTCATGGCCCTGACTTGGGGTTTTCATGGCAGAGATATTGGAGTGCTCTGCCATTTCTGTATCCAGATCATTTGAAAGATGAGTAAACTGAAGCAAATCAGGTTAAATTACTTACACAAGGTCACACAATAGGAAGTATTAGAGGTTGAATTTGAACTCAGGAAGATGAGTTGAGGTCGAATGCAGTAAATTAAATCACATGAAAAGGTACAAAGGACATATCGCAATAGAGAGAAAGAAGGGAGGAGGTGAGAACCACCTGAATCTTACTCTCATCAGATTTGGCTCAAAAAAGGATTAGAATCTTCCTGACACCAAGCCTGGTCCATCCATTGTACCACTTGGCTGCCCAAATATGGGAGAGGTTAGGAAATAATTAACAATTCCAAAGAATCAAAAAAAAATATGTTTCAAGAGAAAAGCAACAGTAACCCCAGCTACTAGAGAGGCTAAAGTTAACTGATCTGGAGCTGGGGAATTCTGAGTTGTAGTGGGCTATGCTGATCAGGTATCTGAACTAAATTAGGCCTTAATATGCTGAGTCCCTTGGAGTTAAGAGGTCAAAATTTATGATAGATCTTCAGTTCCATGTCCTTTCTGATTTCTCAGTCTAGGCCAAACTTCTTATGTCTTTACCTGATTATTAGCCCTGCTGGATATAAAAAATCTTATATTATTTAGAAATCCCTGCTGCCCCCCAAAATTATTTGTTTAAATTCTTTTTACTGCTCAAGAGAATATTGCACATTTCCTAGGATTCCTGGGTTCACATCAACCCTATGTCTGGGGGGATATTTAGGGTCTAGGAAAGTAGCAACATCTCAGTTGCTTGTTGAAATGCTTTAGTCGTTATTGAATTGTTATTCTAATTTTTTTAATCAAGCCTAAGTTAGGAATAAATTGCATACAGAGTATTTAAGCATACTTTTCTTCTTCTGTGAAGCATCAATTCCTTGTAGCCAAAGGCCAATGATTGGCCTTATTGAAATCTAGAAAAAAAGACAGGCTTGACCTATGGGCATGAGGGTGTTAAGGGCTCATTGGGTAAACGCACAATTCTCTACATCCCTTACTGAATCAACACTGCCCATAGAAAGAAAAAGGACTGATCAATAGAAAACCATTGACTCTTAGAGAAGCAAAGAAAACACAAGGTTAAGACAGGAATTTCTCCCAACAGTATGTGGGCACAGGGAGGACTTCTACATACCCAAAGTCTTCTTGCTGAATGAGTGAGCATCACTGCCATGACAAGCACACTGATTGCATTTGAGTGAGGAGATGCTGCGCAAAGTCACCAATCTCCCTCTCTCCTCTGGAGTCATCTGGGACCAGTGACCAGATCTGAATCAGGACAACTGCAGATGGTCCTGGATGCAAGGCAATAAGGATGAAGTGACTTGCCCAAGGTTATACAGTGGCTGAGGTTGGATTTGAACTCATGTCTTCCTGACTCCAGGGCTGTGACACATAGTTACCCTAGTCACAGCTAAGAAAAACTTAAGAGAGGGGGAGAGGAGAGAAAGAGAAACATGGCACCAGTCATGACCATTCCTAGACTTGACAACTCCCCACAGCACAGAAAACACAAGATCCAAAGCTGGGAGGTAACTCAGTCCATCCCCTCCATTTTACAGAAGAGAAAACAGACCCAAAGTGACCCAATCCCTTCTCATAAAGTCACAGAGGCAGCTTGTAGGTCAGGCTTCTGACCCAAAGCCTCTGCCTCCAAGTCCAGCTCTGCTTACTGCCCCATGCTGTCTCTCTACGGGAAACTGAAAAGTCAGAGAGACTAAGCCCCAGGGACAGTGATGAGGCTTCTCTATGAGTTAGTCATCTTCCAAGCATTCATCTGGAATGAAGAATAATTGCCATAATCCAGATCTCCATTTGAGCTCATGACAGAAATGTCAGTTCCAGGCAAAGCATTAAAAAACAAAAACAAAAACAAAACCAACAGCTGTTGAGTGAATGGTTTGAGGTCAGGGCTTGAAGTCAAAATTAACCCTCAAAACCCTAACAGATGTTCCAGGGACTTAGCTTAATTTCAGTCATTGAGCTTTCATGGCCAATTCTCTGGGTCCCCACTTGCTTTAGCAAATCTCTTCTCCAGTTTGATTTTAAAATATACTTTTGTTAACCCATGATAACACAATCATCTCATATTCTTTCAGGCTATAGGATTGTCTAGTGCAAGGGCTACTAGAAAAACAGTTTTCTTCTCTCTCTCTCTCTCTTTCTCCTGCCCCTCATCTATGTTTACTGAGGTCTTTGCTTTTTGGAATCTTATTTTTAGGGGTATCTTTTGGTTTTTTTTAAACCAGATTTTTTTTTTTTACCCTCCCTCTATCCTCCCCAGAAATCCATCTCAGGCACTTAACTCACTATGACCATCTAGAAACATCCGCACCCATACCTGTTCCACATAATAATCCTCCACATCTCCAACAAAAGACCTCCATTTTCTCATTTTTTTCCCTGAGTTCATGATTGTCCATTTCTCCTGCCTGTCTTCCAAAACCAGCTCAGATAACCAATCTGTAAGGAAATTGTCCACCATGCTAGAAACAATCTCCCTCCTCTAGTAAGAGGAGTATTTACCTCTTGTGACACATTGTACTCTTTATTATACATCATTAAGGTTAGCAGAGAACTTTACATTAAATTTCTCACTGTATCCTCACAACATGGTTGGCAAGCAGTACAGTGTGTCCCCCACCCACACACCTTAATGTTGTCTTCCTCCTATTGATTATTTCCATGATAAGGGATTTGCTTTTTTTCCCCATTAGAGTCTGAGCACTTTGAGGGCAACTGTCTTTTATCTTCTTTGTATTCCCAGCACATAACATTAGTCTTGGTAAATCATAGGTAATTAATAAATGTGGATTGACTGGCCATCCCCATTAAAGCAACAAATATAATGGATCATGTTGGTCTTGGGAGTTGAGAGTGCCTGGGTTTACCTTTATCCATTTTACCATTGTCCTCCTGAATTTTCTTTTACGATTTGGCTTCCTTGAACTTTCATTTCCCCTCCAAGGGATCTGATCTAAAAGAGTCTAGGACTTGAGTTCCATAGAGCCCTAGGTTGAATTCTTTGATACTTTCTATAAAACTCCAAGCAAACCACTTAAGCCCTCAATCTGTTTCCTCATCTGTTAAACAGGGATTAGACATAACCATAGGAATTGTCACAGGGTTGTTGTGAGGGTTGATAAGATATGGCATATTTTTTTTTAAATTAACATTTTTAAAAATGGGAGGTGGGGGAGAAAAGAAGGAAATAAGCATCTGAGTGACTTCAATTGGGTGAAACACTTTACATATATTATCTCAAGTCCTCACATCAACCCTTTGGGGTAAGTATCTTCATTCTACAGTTGAAAAATACTGAGGCAGACAAAGATTAAGTGACTTACCCAAGGTCACATAATAAGTATCTGATGCCATATTTGAACTCAGTCTCCCTGATAATATATTAAATTATTGATCTGCTGAACCCTCAGATAGACTTTGATATCTAATCTTCCCTCTCCCTCTTACACACACACACACATATAAATATACACAAACATTTACAAGTACCATTTTATGCACAAGTCATTCTGAGTTGCCCCAGTTGCTAGTGACTCCCTCCTATCTTCACCAGTTGATCTTTTTGGCTCTGCATAGCCATCTATATACACAGATTGTATTCCTCCATTAGAAAGTGAGCTCTCTAGGGAGAGGGAGTTTGTCTTTGTATCCTGAGTTTCTATCATGGGGTCTGGTACATAGTAGGTTCTTAATGTTTGATTTTTAATGACCCTTTTCAAAGAACTCAGATTAATGGAGCATAATTCCCTTCTTTAAACAAACACTATTTTCACTGTCCCTTCTCTATTATCTATGACCTAGAAAATTTTATACCGTTTTCTGTGCTCCATGATCTAACTGGATGTTTGAGCTTCCAATGACTTGCTAGGTCTCTTTATGAACAATCTTCAACTAAGATGACATCCTACATTGCCTCTAGGATGAAATATAAATTCCTTTATTGTCAGCTAAAGGTCTTCACACCTTGGCTGCTTCCTACCTTTTCAGTTTTCATTTACATTATGGCTCTCTACAGTCATACCATTTTGGCCTCCTAACCATTCACACAAAATATTCCTCTCTTTGTGCTGGTGGCCTCCAATTCCTGACGGCTCACCTCCTCACCTCCCCGTGTTAGAATCTCTTTATATTGAAACACCAACCCTTTCCTGATTTACCTCCTCTCCTAGCTGAGAGTGCTTTCTCCTTCTCAAATCCCCCTGTACTCCAAGTATACCTGTATGCTAGCTCTCATTGAAAGCAGACACCATTTTGCTTACTCAGGTGCCTATTGAGAAAAATGGGAAAGGATGTCCAAGTAAGAGACCAGAGAACAACAAACTTCTCTCATTCTATAGAAGAAACTGAGAACAGACATTTTGTCAGTAAGGAGTTCAGGGGTCTGATCCAGGGCTCCTTTTATGACCCCAATCTGTCTCCCTTCCTACTTATCACTGAAATGATTCTAAGCAAAAATTTTGGTTTGGGTGGTACGTTGTGGATCTCACTTCAGAGACCCATGATGAGAACAAGAAGGGGAAGTAAGAGCTTTGTCCATAATATGTTTCATTGCTTCTGATTCTTTCAACATGAATTTGTAAAGCACTTGGGTGAGGTGCACTGTGCTAAGTACACAAGACTCTGAGCTGGAAGTGTTCAATGAGCGTCAGTATAGCTAAGTATTAAAATATAAGACAATCTCAGTTACAGCTTAAGGGGCCTAAGGAGATAATCTAGAGGCTTCCTCAGAACCCCTCACTCTAATATCTCCCTGCCTCAATTCTTTACCTACAACACTGCCAAAGCAGCATTCATAAGGAATGTATTGTATTGTTTTATTGTTCCCACCACTACCTTCAATGGCTCCCTATAGCCTTCTGGATAAAATGCGTCCTTCAGTTCTTCCACAATCTAATAACAATTTACCTTCCCAGTCTTATTTTCCACTCACTCTATGTGATTCCTTAAGATCAGAGGATGATAGATCTGAGGACCATTAAGGCCATTCTCTTACTATGGAAAGATCAATGACTGAAATAAGAGGTTCAAATCTCATTTTTACTATATATGGTGATGTGTCTTTCATCCCAGGTACTGGAGAGAATTTGTTAGTGTTTGGCTTGAGTAAAGCAGGTATGAGCTGAAGTTTGTGGGATATCTATATTGGGTTCTGCACCAAAATAGTGAACTCCTCAGGAGAGAAAGGTCACCAGGCTGCCAGTGATTCAGTCCAGATTAAAAATGGAGGTCAAGTCTTCTATGCTCATAGCTAGTGAGATCAAACCTTTGAGTAGCAGCTGAACCTTCATCCTGGATGCGACAGAGAATAGAGAACAGTCATCCCCCACCCCCAACCCATTATTCTCTAATAGCATCTGTGGACTCTTGGAGCAAGTCACTTGTCATCCTCAGGACCTCGAAGGTTCTGTCATCTCTTAAATGGAGGGTAAGATTAAATAGCCTCTGAATCTGTCAAGCTCTAAGGATAATATACATATATATATATATATATATATATATATATATGTATATATATATGGTTCACTGCTCAGATGCCTTTGTTTTCCAGATGAGAAAATAACCATCTGGTGAGGTAAAAGGTTTTACTCAAGGATTTCTCAGGGAGCCAAGGAGTAGCACTAGTTATCTGAACTCAGATCCTCTGACTCCAAATTCAGGACTCTCTCTCCTGCAGCACAATCCAAGCATTCCCAAGGACAGTCCAGCATGGCTAGAATTCATGATCTTATCTTTACCTTGTAGAATTCTTTAAGACTTAGATAAGATGCACCCCCCTATGGCCCCCATCTCTGATCTCAGAAATTCCCAGACCACTTGGTTTTCCCATCTCTTTTGCCTCCTTTCCTTATATTTTCTTTATTGGTGTCACATTCTCTCCAAAAGAACATAAGTTCCTCAAGGGCAGGACCATTTCATTTTTACTTTAAATCTCCTATTCCTAGTATACAACAGGTGTCTAGTATGTGGATCCTCACTCCCTATGTTTAGCAAAACAACTGAGGCACACACCCAAATTGATTTTTATTTTGTATACATAGGAAACAGGACCCTATCAAAAGGTACTTTATTTTTTTTTACTAAAAATAGAAAGAAAAAAGGAACAGAAGTCATCAAAAGTTTTGCAGAGGAAAAGCATGCACAGAACCTGTAAAGGGACTTTGGGGTTTTGCCTGCGGATTCTGCTGTCATCTCTAGGTAAGAGCTAAATGTCTTCACCACACCAGGAGGCTGAGCTCACTGTGAAAAGATGAAGAGGTGGGTAGAATCCATCGACATTAACAGAAGAGACAAGGACTACAGGAAAACTTCACCAGAAGTTGAATTTCAGAATACAGTATCAGAGTCTACTGTAATTGGGTTCTATTCCACATTTCTGGGAAATTTTTTTCTTGTACATATATAACATTGAACACACCACCAAATCTTCTAGTATCTTGGGGCTCTTCCCCATCCCTACCCCCCCACCCAAAACGTTTCCCTCATGGCCAGTGGGCTTTTGATTGCTACTCAGCTGGACTATGAGTCTGGAGTTAGCCTAATAACATTGCTTCTTTGTTCAAAATATGTGTATAAATATTAATATGCATATGTATATGCATTTATGTATATTTGTACCCATAACCAGAAGGTATGCCCAAAGATTTGCTCCTTAAGTGGGAACCTTGTGTAGATCTTTTCTTCACATCCAGGATATGAGTCTGGAGGCATCTTGGCTAGAATCCAGAAACCTGAAGCAGCCCAGGTTGATTGCCGGTCCTGGCAGCAAATTCGCAGGACAAATTTCATCTCCATCCAGTAGGGTTTCCTTTTCCTTTTGTTAGCAGGTCTTTGTCAAAATTTGTCAAAATAAAACATGGAGTTTCTGAAAGTGGACTTCACTTTAGATGCCTTATGGATCCCCTCAAAACCCAATACTGTATGTAGAATTCCCAAAAGGCAAAGGTCCTTAACCTGGTAGAGGGGTGTAGTGTGAATTGGATGGGAAAAAAATTACAGATATAGTATCACTAACTTCTAATTGAAATGTAGTTCTTGAATTGTGAATTTTTAAAAACAATTATTCTTGGGAAGGGGTCCCCGACATTAAAAAAGGTTAGAAACTCCTAAGGTGATACAGCTAGAGGAAGTCAAGCTAATTTTGCTAGGATCCAAAGAAAAAATCTCAGAAGTTTGTTCAACTCAAGTGTTGTGGTCAGCAATTTCAAAAAGGTATTTTCCATTTATAAAGTAAAATTAATACCTGGTGGATGGAAACAGTGGTCTGTGGCCTTATTTCACTTTTGTCTATAAGTCAATGGTCAGGTCAACATCTGGGTTGAATTTTCCTTTACTAACCCTAGAGAAAAACATTTTGTTTGAGGGCCATATCCCTCTGGACTAAAGAGACCAGGTCTTCTAAGGTGGATATTTATCACCTAAGAGTCACATTTCTAAAGCATATACTGAGATTGAATTAAATCACATGTAGACTGCCTCAGTCTTCATGCTGACTTTACTGGGGAAAATTAAATCCTTAGACATTTTTTCCTTTTCAGAAATCCACCTGTAGGGGTGGCTAGGTGGCGTAGTGGATGGAGCACCGGCCCTGGAGTCGGGAGTACCTGGGTTCAGATCTGGTCTCAGACACTAGTAATTGCCTAGCTGTGTGGCCTTGGGCAAACCACTTAGCCCCATTTGCCTTGCAAAAAAAAAAAAACTACCAAAAAAAAAAAAAAAAAGAAATCCACCTGTAATCTTAGGATCCTCATCTCTTTCCCTTGTTAGGAACCCCTCCATTTAGGGACTCCAGGGACTAAGTTTGAGATTCCTATGAAGTCCTTGCCTCTGAGCTAAATAAAAGTTGTCACCAAGACAACTATCTCTAAGACTTAGATCTCTAAGACTTGAATGGTTGATTGATTGTCCATCTTTGGGCACCAGAGTTGGTGGTTTTATGTTTGTGAGATGGGAGAATTAACATAATAAACAGAAATGTTTTATCCTCAGTTAGGGTTTACTCAGGCTTGGCAATGACAAGATGAGGAAGGGAGTTTTCTCAGGGAATGTCCCAACCTTATGAAAATTGATTATTTGCTTTCAAAAGACATATAAAACACTATGGGACCGACTTCTTTGCAGAGGTGGGAGATTATGAGTGAGGAACATTATATATAAAAACAGACTTTTTTTTTCAATATGTTGGTGAGTTTTCCTTCTATTCTTCGTTATAAAGAGTAGCTCTTGTGAGGAGGGGTGATTCATTGAGAAATGCAGGTGATATAAAAACAAATGCTATCAAAAATTATTTTAAAAAAACCATTAGGGGGTCATTTTCTCCATTAAGAGAATACACCCTTTACTAAATATCTCTGAACCCAAAAGTGATCATTTAGCAGCTGTTAATCAGCTTCTACCCAGAGATCTATCAGAGAACAGCACTGTGTTTCCAAGAAGGAAAGAGGGGGGCGGAGCTTTAAGCACAGGGAGGTGTGGGATGGTTGGCAGGAAACATGGAAAACCTTCACAATATTAGTCTGGAAATGGCTCACTCTCCTTCAGTTCTTACTAAAGAGCTAGAGGGTCATCACTGTCATCATCACTTGTGAAAGTTCTCCTTATGCCCTAGGTGAAGGGAAGCTGTTTTTCCCCAAAGACACTAGCATAAAAAACACATTACTGTGGCTGAGGGTCATAGAGAGTTTTTCCAGGAATTCTCAAATCCCATAGTGATTTCTGGAGAACCTCGGGCTATGAGTTATTCACTCTGTTCTTATCTTTTCCCTACATGAAGTATGACCTACTAACTCTTTAGTCTCTTTTTATGTCTAGAATGAAATGTTTGTGGCATTAATGTAGCTGGTGAAGTGATGTAAAGGCTTCTTAAGATGGGCATTCTTCTCTTCCCTCATAAGAAAGAAGTATGATCACCTTGGATATCAATGCAAGAAATGGAGAATCACTAAAGTGAGAGCCACTGTCTCTCCACCAGTGGATGGGTCAGATATTGAGCTGAGTGGGGCCTGAGTGATCCTGAGGCCAGGGGACCTTTCTGTCCATCAGAACTAAACTTGTCATGAAAATGCAAGGCCCCATCTTTTTAACTGTTCCCTCACTGTCCTTAAAACCAGAAAAGAAAGATCTGTTCTCTTCCAGGACTTCCCATGGAGTTATGTTTAGACTATCTTTCCCTTTAGGTCTGTGTGGTCTATCCAAGACCACTGAGTGGTGCTACCTCAAGGGCTCTGACAGACCTCCACGCTACCACCACACTCAGCCCCAGTGCCTCAACAGACTGAGGAAAAAAACAGAAACAATAAATAAAAGAAAACACGAACACACACACAATATGACTTTAAAAGAGGTCTCCATAAAACCCTCGGAAGGGGCATTGTGCTTGCTTTGAAGACATCAAAGGAAAATGGACCCACAGGCAGCCCAGAAGATCATTCCTTGTGACTAACATTGATGGGGACAGGGAGAGTAGAAGGACAAGTATCTCAGAAATGCCGAGGCCCCTCCCCTCAGCTCCCTGGGACAACCCCATGGTGCCTTCATCCTACAGCATCAAATCACCTGACCTTCCATCACGACTACTTGGAGGCCTTCACCACTTGTTCATAGGGGGGAGGCGGTGTATTGCAGTAGGAAGGTGGGGGTGGATAAACTGGGGTGCCCTGGGGTGAATTGGGCTGGACGTGAAAAGCCATTGCCATTGGGTTCATCACAGCTCCTCCAGGATCAGTATAATATGGCATGCCTGGTTGCTGGGATCCTGAAAGAAAAGAAAAAAAATGATATAAGCATTCCTCAAATGGACAAACTGTTGGATATGGAATCTCAGGACAGGCTAAAAACCCTCTCTCTCTGCTATTAACTAGCTGTGTAATCCGATTTAACTTCCCTGGGCCACAATTTCTTCATTTGTAAGATGAGTGGGATGGAATCGAGATAATGTCTAAGATCCCTTAGCACTCTCACCTTATGACCTTAGCCTTCCCCAAAGGGTCAAAAGTGTCTGAGCGGAAAGGTTCATTAAAAAGGAAACTGAGGTCCAAGGAGGATCAGGAATCTGTGCAAAGCCACACAATTAGTTAAGGGCAAAGCCAGGACCAGAATTCAGATCTCTTGGTATAGTGTTTTTTTTCCCTCCCATGTCATCCTTGTTTGTTGCACATGACGCCCCTTGTTGACCTTTATACTCCAATCTCTCACATTGACATTCCAACCCCTATCTATGTCCTTTAAAACAAACTTGGAATGCATTTCTTCTTCCTCTCCATCTGTTAGCATCACTGGTTTCCTTTAAGACTCAGCTCATACAACACACTTCCCATTTTCTTTTCCTGATCACCTCAGTAATGAATGTCTCATACCCCAACATTGCTTAATATATGTATATATCATATGTATTTTATATTCACATATATTTCATATGTATTTTACATATATATATATATCATATGTATTTTACATTCATAGGGGTCCTTATTATCAAAATATCCATTATTCAGGTCATCCCATACTTGTGAATTTGTATTTTATGTTGGTCTAAACCTGTAAAGAAAACTCTTTCTTCCAATACACATCAAAATCTGATTGAACCAGGGGCTCTGAGGCTTAAATGACTATCTCAGGATCCAGAGCCTAAAGGTGGTTTGGGTGAACTTGAACCCACTCTTCCTGGCTCAGAGGTCAGAGCTTTCCACCCACTACTTCAAACTACTCCCTAGAAGTCTTGGGAAGCAAAATATGAAAAATATTTAATAATGAATTGACCACTTAGAAAATTAGTCCCCATTCAAGCATTCTTTTCCCTAAGCATGAATGTCTATTCCAGCCAATCTCCCATTACTCCCTTACTTTCTAATTGGCTGATTATACTTCAAAAGAGAATAATTTGCATATCAAAGAATTAAGAAAAATACTTGGGAAAACTGATAAACCCTGGAATATATTTTTTGCCAAAAATAGCAATCTTTACAAGTCATAATTAAGGATGGTTTATTGTGCTACTATACAATTTTGCTGGAAAAATTATGACAACCCCCCCCAATTAACACTTGGTTCATTCTAAGGATTAGAGCATAGTTTAGATTATAACCTTGATTTTGCTAAATATAAGATAAAATAAACTTATTTTCATAATTTTTCATTTCATATTTCAAGATGAATTCCAAATTAACTTTTTTTTTTAAAAAATGCTATTTACTATGAAAAGTTGATTCTCATTTTGAGAAAATTCACTTAAGTTCATCTTTTTCTGGTACCAATTACTTGAATCATTGGATAACTGGGAACTCCTCCCATTTGTATCTGCATAAATATTGGTCTCCTATTAGAATATAAATTCTTTGAGGGCAGAGATTGTTTCATTTAAGTCATTGCACTGGGTCTAATCCATGTTTAACACTTAACCAATTGCTTATTGATTTAAACTGAAAACTGAAGACACCCTATGTTCCTGGCTCCTTCCCACACTATATGCATGTAATTGCTTTTTGAGAGCTCTCATCTCCAAAAACAAGTGTGATGATTGTAAATTGAGGAACCGAATTCTCACTTATCTGGCAACATTCTTTAGGAGGATGGATTTACAAACCATCACAATCCTTTAATTAGCTAACTTGCCCAAAGAAGGAGGTAACAAGACATCTAAATTGACTTTGGTTTAGAGTGAAACTATCCAATGAACATCTTTGGCAAGACTGAGAAGAGATCAGTCTCATGAGTAAAGGACTCCTTAATTAACTTTCCTTCCCTTGCTAGAGAGCTCATTTTTCTCCAGGATGAGAAAATGAGATGAGGATGAACTGGGGAAATGGTGCTTCCCATGCATAGATATTCCCTGGGCCCAAGAAGGGAAAATGGAACACTCTACCTTTTTACCTTTACCTACACACAGAACTGAGGTTAGGAAAGTAGGAAATGTCTGTGTTCTTTCCTTCCTTGAGGGACAAAGTGATATGGTGGAAAGAGCTCCAGGCTTGAAACTGGGTTCTTCTCCTACCTGTACCCCGAACTAGCAATATAACTATGAAATGTGTTTAGATCTCAGTTTCTGTGGATTGAAGGAGCTGTATTAGATGGTCTCTAAAATTCCTTTATAGTTCTAAAACTTTTATCATTAAGAAATGTCAAAGGATCATAGACTTACAGGCCATCTACTCTTATCCTCTCATTTTTGTTGTTGAGTCATTTTGGTCATGTCCAACCCCATTTGGGGTACAGTTGAAAAATGATTGGATCTAGAGTCATAGGACTTAGGTTAGTGTATGTGAGTTTAAGAAAGTCATTTAAGTCCCTTGGACTTCAGTTTTTTCACTTGCAAAATGTGGGAAGCCAGTCCAGGTGGCCCCCAAGATGACCCTTCCACCTCTAAATTTAGGATTATGTTAACATGGACACATAATCTTACATAGTTAGATCATAATAAATGCTTATTCAGTAAATCATTGAATTTTCATACACATGGACCCAGACATATTCTTTTTTTTGTTTTAGGTTTTTGCAAGGCAATGGGGTACAAAGTGGCTTGCCCAAGGCCACACAGGCAGGTAATTATTAAGTGTCTGAGGCTGGATTTGAACTCACGTGCTCCTGACTTCAGGACCAGTGCTCTGTCCACCTCACCACCTAGCTGCCCCCAGCCACATTTCTTGAGAGTAACTATAACTGAACTGAGGCAAAGAGGGAGCTCAAACTTGTGGACAAACTGTGCCTAATTTAAACCCCAGAGATCTTACCAATCTAGGCTTTCATGGAGGTAGGCACCTGTGTATTCTCATTTCTGACATGTTTTCTGCAATGTCTGACAGCACAGCAATAACGCCTTAGGTGTAAGGAATGCCTGCTCCCGAGGAGGGCCGAGCATTGGTTCTATGGCAGGCCCCCTCATTTATTCTAACACTGTCCCTGTGGGCCAAATGATCTTCCAGAGCAAAGACATTTCGACAATGTGTCAGAATGCCCTAGGACTGACATTTTCTTAGCTCTAAATCAGCTTTGGCAGATTGACAAATATTCACTATGGGTGTGGATTTATAGCATGAGTCTTAAGAAATTCAGGGAATACAAGGAGGTTGAAAAACATATGATGAGGCATCGGTAACAAAGGAGGGACCCAGAGCCATCCCCTAGCAAAGCAGAGTTGCTTTTCAGGTTGATCTCTAGTGCACACATTTTGGGAATGTGTCCCCACAGTCCTGTAGGGATTGATGATGGATACCCCAACCTCTGCACAGTTCAACATGTGTACCCCACCTTGTTATATATCTCAAGGAATCTCTGACTTAAGGATATCTGAATTACACATATCCTTTAACCACAAATGGTCTCCCACCCATCCCTTCCAATCCCCTGCCTCTTCAAAGACTTGAAGGTTACTGTCACCACTATATCCAAAGTCCATCCTGTCTCAACTCGATTTCTTGCTTGAAACTACCCCTTTCCCTCTTCCCTCCTTCTTCACCATAGTCATTGCTCAAAGTAGATTTAATAGCAGGGTCTGAGTAGCAACTATGCATCCAAAATTTGGACTGTGACCAAAAACATGTATGGCAACCTGGCAAAGATCCAGGCTGACTATAGCTCTGTACAGAACAGTTACCATTGACTACTGTAGAAGACCTGAACCCCCCAGTTACCAAGTTGTCTAGGGTAGCCAGGTGGCTCAGTGGATAGAACACTGGCCTTTAGAGTCAAGAGGACAGAGTTCAAATCCAATTTCAAATACCTGACTTTCTAGCTGTGAAATCTTGGGCAAGTCACTTAACCCTGATTGCTTCACATCCAATGGACCATTTCCAGTTGTCCTGATTCATATCTGGCCTTTGAACCCAGATGGCTCTGGAGGAGAAAGTGAAACTGGTGATTTATTACAGCCCCCCTCCCCACTCAAATCCAATTTATGTGCTTGTCATGCATCACCTCCCTGATGTCATGATCTTCTTCAAAAAAATGAAAGACAAACATTTATTTTAGCAGGGAGTGGGGGGGGCACCATTAATCCAGAAGTTTCTTTCCTCACACCTAAATTAAGTATACATTTATTAAGGGCATCTGACTGAATTTATTTACTACAGAATAATACTTTGGATACTGATGCATAGGGTGCAAGATGACATGAAAGAGAGAATTTCAGTAGATTGTGACAGAGCCTCCCCTTAAATTTCATGGCATGCAGGACTGTTTTATTTAACCACTGAATCTCATTCACAATATTAGTATTAGGTACTTTATTTCTCTTTTATTCAGATCTGTGATTTTATTAGGCAGAGACTTCCAGGTGGAGGAAATTTCTCTACCAATGTAATCTAGCACCTACTAGGTAATTCTTTTTGTTTGTTTTTGCAAGACAATGGGGTGAAGTGACTTGCCCTAAGTCACACAGCTGGGTAATTACTAAGTGTCTGAGGTCACATTTGAACTCAAGTCCTCCTGACTTCAGGGCCTGTGCTCTATCCACTGCACCACTTAGCTGCCCCCACCTACTAGGTAATTTAGACTTAGAGGAATGTCTGTCTATTTATCAGCTCAATTAATCAACTTATGAAAGGCCACATTGCCAGTGTGTCTTGGAGGCTGGGACTTATGGCCAAGACTTCTCGATTCCAAAGCCTATTCCCAATCCTCCTTTACATCAAGCTTCTTCTTGTTATGCACGCAATACATGTTTGTTCAATTTAAGTGAATCAAATTACTACAGAATTCTCAATTAGTCTTTTGATAGTAGTTGGAAGATGGATGAAATTGGAATTTAAATGTTGACAATATGAAGTTAAATCAAAAACCTTATAATCATGATAATCCACACTTTGCTACCAAAAATGTTACTTTTCATCTGATTCTCATGTTTAAAACTTGCAGGAAATAAGGTGGCCCAGATTCAGTAATGATCCTTCAGGTTTGCAGCCATCAACATAATACCTCCTTTAACCTCTCTGCCTTATCAACTGTGTACCCTGAATTTCTTAAGATTCGTAGTATAGAAAGCTTCATTTGTAAAACAGAGATTAATAATAGCAACTACCTCCCAAAATTGTGGGAATCAAATCAGAAAACATCTGGAAAGTGTTTTGGAAATCTTCAAGTGCTTCAGAAATGCCAATGATCAAGATTATCAGTATTGATAGAATTTTTATTATTTTAGCTAACACTCTTGATTTACCTTCAGGTTGTTTTCTTAGTATTATGTCAATTTTGACATTTTTTTCATAATAAAGAACACCTTAATATTTTTCTGCTCTCAGAATCAGGGAACTATTCCCTCTTCCTTGAAACTCCTGCCTCGCCTCCCCACCCCCTATGGCATTTTAACTCAAAAAAAAGTCTAGAGTTGAAGGAATGAGGTAAGAACTTCTGAATTCCACTGTTTCCCACCTTGGGAATTTTCATTAATTGTTGAAATTCTCTCCTCTAATTTAAATAAAAATAGTAGTAAAACATGTTGCAAAGATAACTGGAATCTAGCATTCTATGATATCCCTTTCAACTTCTCCTTAATTCTTAGAAAATGCCATCTTGAGGGAATGTCTGCAGGAAGACTACGACTAAGTTCCTAGCTACGGTTGAAGATGATATAGACGGTGCTTTTAAATTTAGTACTTTCTTTTCAAGTTTCAGGTTTGGAACATAAACAGCATTTATTTATTTCAGTGAAAGAACAAGTCAACAGCTGTGACCTCATTTCAGTGATTTTTCTCAGCTAGGTTGGAGGTACATTAAGAAGCAAAACCACTAGACTTCTAGCCCAAGGAAACAGGAGGAAGGTTAAAATAAATTGAGAGGGAAGAAAAATGCCACATCTACAAATTGAGTAGGTACCAATTATTTTTCTTCCTCTCAATCCAACCACCAGTGTTAGTGCAGAATAAAACATTTTACTAAGAGAAGCTTCTTTTAGAACTTTCTTCTTGCTCTTTCAAATAAGGGGAAGGTGGAAGTAGTAGGACTAAGAATCAAGTGAGGATAGCATTTTTCTTGTTTATTTTTTTCCCTAAAAATACTGGAGTAGACTGAGGCAGTGTGTTATAGGATAAAGACCAATGAACTAAGAGACAGTTGGCCTAAGGCCTAATTTCATGGGTTATCTTGGGACAAATCACTTCTGTCACTGAGCCTCAATTTCTCCAACCAGAAAATTAAAGTCTGTCTGTCAATAAAAATTTATTAAGCACCTATGTGTCAGATCCAAAAGGGCAGTTCCCACTTTCAAGGAGTTTACAATTGAATGGAGAAGATAATGTGAAAAAAAAATGTTGAAAACATTGAACTAAATGAAATCAAAGTCCCTTCTTTAACATTGTTTACATCTGGTCAAGAGTTATATTTGTTCAGCTACATCATTGGTTAAATTGACTTTTGTGGGCTAACCCCCATTTATTCTCTGAGAACTCAAAATTCATTTTCCCTGAAGAAGAATCTATCAACATACAAATGAAGTCATTAAGTTGGATACTGTCAGTACCTTGTGCTTACTGTATCACACTTTTAAACTCCCTCTGGACTGTTAATTAAATTTTATTCAATTCAGCAAATACTTAAGTGACACCTGCTATGTGTAAGAAATAGCAGCTAAATGGGGGGGGGGGGAGCATTGAGATAAGACCAGTAACTACAACTTGAATGTGACTCTGTTTGTGAAACAAGAGCATTCCCATTCCCTAAAGACTGTTGTGCAAAATGATATAATTATTAGAACAATCCTATGTCCACCAGTGGATTAGAAAGAGATTTGGAACTAAGATACTTGGATCCTCTGTCATGTGTAACCTTAGGAAAGTCATTTCTCTTCCCTGAATCTTAGTTTCCTCCTCTGTAAAATGAGAAGACTGAATTAAATTAATTTCTTTCTAGTTTCTTTCTTTTTTTTTTTTTAGGTTTTTGCAAGGCAAATGGGGTTAAGTGGCTTGCCCAAGGCCACACAGCTAGGTAATTATTAAGTGTCTGAGACTGGATTTGAACCCAGGTACGCCTGACTACAAGGCTGGTGCTTTATCCACTACGCCACCTAGCCACCCCTCTTTCTAGTTTCTTTTCAATTACTTGATGAACACGTGAGAATTGATCAGATTAATCTGAGAGGTAGTATAACACAATGGAAAACTTGAATGGAAAGCATGGTTCCAACACTTTGTGCCCATGTGTCCACGAGCAGCCCCTTAGCCTCTCTCCTTCAATCTCCTCATCTAAAAACTAAGGATAAAGAACCCACTTACAATCCATTATCCTCTTGGTTGGGGGCTCATCTGCCCTATCATCATTCCCCATGCTCCTCTGGGTCTTGCCATCTGCCCTGCTGATTTCCCTGACCAAGTCCTCCCTGGCTTTGCCATCTGCCAAGAACTGAGTATAAACATGAACCCTTCTTGCTTAATGTGTCCTCTCCCCCTCTTAGAATGTGACTCCTGGGGAGCAGGACTCTGGATTTGCTATTTGGATCTTGAGCTCTTAATATATCATTCAGAGAAAGCACTTAGTAAATTTTTTTCTTTTCCATTCCATAACTTGCTCTCTCGCTCTCTCTCTCTCTCTCTCTCTCTCTCTCTCTCTCTCTCTCTCTCTCTCATCATCTATCATCTATCTGTCTGTCACACACACACAAAGCTGCAAGTCTTGTCCTCATTCTTAGCCTTTTTACCCAATGTAACACTCTGTATCAATAGAAACAGCTATGTCAAACTCTACATCTAGGATCATTATGAGGAAAGAAAAAATGTTCTAAAGCAACAAAATAATTCCTCTAGAGTCCTGAATAAGTCCCTTAGTCTAGACTAAGAAGGAAGAGAAAACTGAAGGATTAATGTAAATTGTCGATGTCCTTGTCAATAGTAAATGATGATATAGGATTGCATAGGATTCATGGAACGTGGAGGGTTTCAAAAAGGGCTTGATCAAAAGTGGACCACCCAGAAGCCTTCTTTGGCTCTCAGCTAGGACCTCAAGCCTTGAGAACTTACATTTGGAGCAAGTGAGATAGTCAAAGGGTAGAGTTTGCTAATAAAACAACTCTAGATCAAGACTACTTAGTCAAACACAGAAGACTCCTAAGCCTGTCCAAGCTTAAACCTCCCTCTGCAACATCACGAGAATCTTGAATCACTCTCCTCTCTCTGGCTCTCCTCTCTGAACTTAGTGGTAATCAAAAGACAAAAGCACCAGGCATTAGGAAACCTGGAGCCTTCCACAGGTCCTACTGCTTTCTAGCAGTGTGACCTTATGTAAATCATTTCCTCTCTAAACATCTGTTTCCTCATCTGTCAACCAGGGTGCTGAACATGAATAATTACTTGTGTGAGCAAGGCTACATGGGTGCCTGAAGGCTGGTACTTCTGTGCTGGTATGTGATTACTGCAAGTTTTTATATCCATTGTTTTTCTTGACCTTCAAATGTCTCTGAAAGTTTCTCTGAATAGGAATTATTAGTCTCATTTTTTCAGATGAGAAAACCAAGTTAACATAAAAAAAACAACTTAAATAACTTGTCTGAGGTTGCAGTTTGTAAAGTGGAAGAACAAAAATTTGTTCCCAAGTCTTCTAGCCCTAACTAGGGGAGTTACTCCAGTCTGCCATGATACTCTACCATCCCAAAGATCCAATGGGGAGAGGCTCAGTAATCACCTAGCCCTGTCCTTTTATTAGTAAATAAACACATCTTTTCTAAATGATATGAAATGTTTTTCTCAAGGTCAAATGGATAAAAAGTTTAAAAAAAAACAACTGAAATTTGAATCCAGACCTTCTGCTTCGAAAAATCACTGTACTATAATATCTATAAGGACACAATATTCTCTGTAGGGTTCTTTCTAACTCTAGTCCCATGATTTTATCTTGTCCCTCTTGAGGATTAAAATAAGGAAGCTTCACATAAATATGGTATAGAAAAAAACAAAACAAAAACCCACTGTATTAGAAGTCTGAAGACCTGGACTTGCCTTTAAGCTCTTCCACTTAATGGCTATGTGGCCTTGGGCAAGTCACTTCTCTCCAGACCTCAGTAGCTCATTTCTAAAATGGATTGGACTTGATGATTGATGTCTAAAGTTGCTTCCATATTAACATACTAATAAACCTAAAATCATGTTTAGCTAGTATAACTGACAATGCATGAGTTAAGTCTAACTCATTTGACCCCGACATTGTTAGGAAACTAGATTGACAACTATGGGAAAAAATAATAGCAATATAATTTCATCCATTCCAACAGGGAAAAAAAAGGCATTAGGGGAGATTGTTTTTTAGGGCTTACTAGATACAATGATGTCTGAAAATAAAAAACAGATGCCATTTTTAGAGTTGGATGAGAAACAGCATCGTTATGATGTTATTGCCCATTTAGTGCCTTCTCTCTTCAAAGAACTTTTTAAAAATTACTCCCATACTGTCAAAACTTTGCCCGTGAAGCTCTGCAAATGCTCTGCAAATATTAACCTGCCTTTCATCTCATGACCCATGGGTATTGTTCAATTATAGGAGAAGTCTACATAGTGATATGCACATGGAAAACACATCTGGGAAGAGGAATGAGCTGATCTGTGTGAGTCTGGCTGATGGTTTCTTAATGAGGCAACTGTATCTGCTCATTGGCTTCAAAATGGTATTTGCATGTGTACATAACACTGTCAATCGCATTAAGACATTATCATCAAATTGCATCATAACTGGAAAGAATACTGAATGCTAAATCAGAGGAAATGGACCTGAATCTGGTTCTTCCACTTACTCCCTATTTGCTGTTGTTTCATTTCAGTCATGTCTGATTCTTTATAACCCCATTTAGGGTTTTCTTGGCAGAATACTGGAGTGGTTTGCCATTTCTTTCTGCAATTCATTTTTACAGATTTAGAAACTGAGGTAAACAGGGTGAGTGACTTGTCCAGGTTTACACAGCTAGTAAGTCTCTGAGGTCAGACTTGAGCTCAGGATGATGAAACTTCCTTACTCTAGGTCTGGCACTCGGTGCCACCTGGCTTCTCCACTATCTGTGTGACTTTGGGCTAATTATTTATACACTTTGGTCTTCAGTTCTTTCATCTGTAAAAGGAGGCAGTTGGATTAGATGGCTTTAAATTGTTTCCAGGCTTATAATCTATAAGACTAACGGGAAGTATTTGGGGACAGATGGGGCTAAGATGTCTATAGGTACTTACAAACTGTTTTCATATGATATATCATGGAAGAATAGACACACAGGACCATATAGAATTACACTGGCTTAGTAATTAACAATGCAGTTTAGGTCATAGGATTTTTAGATCTAGAAAGAATCTGAAAAATCCATTGGTCCAAAAACCTCATTTTACATAAAAGAAAAGAATAGTCCAAGAAAATGACTCATACAGAAACAGAGATAATAAATAACAGAGCCAGGAGGGGCAGCTAGGTGGCATAGTGAAGAGGACACCAAGCCTAGAGTTATGAAGATTCACCTTCCTGAGTTCAAATCTGGCCTTAGACACTAACTTTCAAGTCACTTTACCCACTTTCCCTCAATTTCCTTACCTGTAAAATGAGCTGGAGAAGAAATACCAAAGTGCTGTAGTATATTTGCCAAGAAAATCCCAAATGGGGTCACAAAGAATAGGGTATGACTGAAATAACCAAACAACCACAGAACAAGGATTTGAATGCAAGTCTTAGTTTATATCCATTTGTTTAAAAAAAGTGTAGGGGAGGCTTAGCATTAACCTTGAGGAAACTGTGAAAATAAATGAAGTGTGGCAAAGCATTTGAATCTCCTTACAAGAAACCTTTCACTATTAGAATTAATCTGATGGCTGGGTTCCAATTCTATATTCAAAATATAGTTTATGCCTATCCTGCCTTTCTTAGGAAGGGACAAAATAGGCACTAGCAGCCTCTATTATTACCAACAACTAACAGAGCAAAAAGGAGTATAAAAAATAACTCCAGAGAGATATATCATTGGAAAGAATATGGGCAGGAGCAGCTGGGTGGTGCAGTGGATAGAGCACCGGCCCTGGAGTCAGGAGTACCTGAGTTTAAGTCTGGCCTCAGACACTTAATAATTACCTAGCTATGTGGCCTTGGGCAAGCCACTTAACCCCATTGCTTTGCAAAACCTAAAAAAAAAAAAATGAATATGGGCTGGGAGTGAGGGAGAATAATGATAGAAATAATAATTAGCATTTCATATTACTTTAAAGTTTGCAAAACATCATGGATATTGTATATCATTTGAGCTTAATGGTTATAGTGTGAGACAGGAATGGAAAAATATTATTAGCTCCATCTTTATAAATGAGAATTTTAGACTCAGGTAAAGTGACTTGTCCATGATCACAAGAGAGTGCCAGAAGCAGGATTTGAATCCAGGTATTTCTGAATCCAAGTACATTATTCTATTCACTATGACAGGTTAAATGATATAACAACTGGAGAGTTCATTCATGTAATATCGAGGAATCCAAGAAGAAGGTCCTCATCACATTGGATAGTTCAATAATGGAAAATTCATGGAAAGATTTGGACAAGAGTAGCAGAGGAAGACAAATCAAGGGTGAACTGCCATTGGTATCCTGCCCATTTCAGTGAGATCCAGGTGAAAGAATTCAAATTTACAAAAGAGTAAATTCCTCCTTAATTGCTTCTCTTTGGAAAGGTAGATTTTCTTTCCCTCACATAAAGTTTCAGAAGGCTGTCCCAACACTAATCCAAACTCCAATCTCTGGGCTAAAGAATCAGGCTGATTCTGAGCAATGTTTTCTAGTTATTACTGATGCTGCTGTGACAAATGGTTGTTTTGTTTGTCCTTTGTTCTCAAAGAAGACCATGACATTAGGGAGGTGGTGCCATGACAAGCATATGAACTGAATTTAGGTGAAGGGGAACTATGCTATAAATCATCAACTCTTTCTTCCCCAGAGCCATCTGGGTCCAGTGGCCAGATATGGATCAGGATGACTGGAGATGACCCCGGATGTAAGACAATCAAGGTTAAGTGACTTGCCCAAGGTCACACAACTAAGTATCAAGTATCTGAAGCTGGATTTGAACTCTGGTCTATGCTTTATCCACTTTGCCACCCAGTTGTCCCTTTCCAAGTTATCAAATGAAGGGAAGGGCTGGGCTGGGGTCCCATTGGATTCGGGATCTATGCCTCTGTGACCCATGCATATATTCCTGCCTCTTAGAAGTTTTAAAGAATGCAAGTTGTCTCCGCAATGGACTCTCCTTTTTTTAGGGTTTTTTTTTTGCAAGGCAAATGGGGTTAAGTGGCTTGCCCAAGGCCACACAAGCTAGGTCATTATTAAGTGTCTGAGACCGGATTTGAACCCAGGTACTCCTGACTCCAAGGCTGGTGCTTTATCCACTACGCCACCTAGCTGCCCCCTCAATGGACTCTTAAAGGGGAAATATCTTATTTTCTTTCCTCTTCACTCCAGTCAGTGGTCAGAAGGATTTAACATTACAGCCCTGTCAAAGCATTTCCCCTGAGATGTGTTCAATCCCATATCTATTTGGGGGGGAGGGGTAGAGAAGAGAAAGAGAGAGAGAGTTTTTTGCCAGCTTTAAATGAGAAGCCCTTAATGTATTTTTGTTCTGATAACCAATTTCCATGGGCTGGGAATTCAATATTATATAATAAATCCTTAGGCCTAAAGGGCACTGCTTCATTTCTTCCAAAATCAGGAATCCCATTCCCTAACACTCATAATTGCTTTCTATTTTTCTCTCCTCTTTTCAGAGCTCTGGCAGATTTTGCCTAGAGTTCTCCCCAACCAAAGAAACTAAAGGACGATATGCACAATGAGTTTGTAGGTGATTACTAGAATTCCCAGCTGTCTCAGCAAGGAAATGGGAATCTATCACTGCTCTATAATGACTGCCTGATGGAACAGAATGGACTTTGGGAAATGGAAACAGTTGGAAATATGGTTTGGTGCTTAAAACTATTCATTAGATTGCAGCTGAAAAACATAAAGGATTCTTTCTTCCTTAGCCGGCTACTAGTAGAAAGAAACCACTTGTGCTACAGGCCAAGAAGAGTCCAAAAAGGACAAGAGTAGGAGATGGATGATGGCAAATGAGAAATTAAGAATGACATTTTGGTCATAACATTTAGGATCTAGAAGTAGTAAATGAGAAAATGACAGAGAAGTTGTTAAATGAGCCTGGGCATCTGTGGGCAACCAGTCTAGGACAATTGCTCATTCTGACCCAATCTGGCACATGAGGATTGACTAGGGGCACTAGTGCCAGGATCCAAGTATCTCAATGTTGGAAGAGATAGTAGAGGTCTTTAGCAGAAAATGCCACTGAACCGCCTGCCTCCCCATATCATTCTCAGTGGGGTACTAGGAGTCTGTTTCAAACTCTACCTTCTTATCTGGGATCTCAAGTATGTGACTCTAAGTCATCTTTCCAAGCCTCAGTTTCCTCCACTGTAAAAAAAAGAGTCTGAAATAAAGGACTTTGTACTATCCAATCTAGCTTTAAGTTGATGCTCCTATATAATTGCTAAATGATGCATCATCCAATCTCTGCTGGAAGACTTTTACTAATGTGGAACTCACTACTTCTTGAGACAACTAGAAAATTCTCCTGACAATGAGTCTAAATCTATCTGTTATTTCATCAACAAACATTTGTCAAACCCTTATCATTCACTATTCTTTGTTGTTTTCTGGGTGATCAACTTCTCTTCTACAAGACAACCAATCCTTCAATCAATTGAATATTTACAAAACAAGAAACTAAATTCCTAGAATATAAGAACTAGAAAGACTTCTCCAACTTCCTCCTCGCTGGGGGGGGGGGGGGGGGGGGGGGGGGCGGGGGATCAAAGTGCCATACCTAGGATCACACAGACAGCAGCAGGGAACAAAGCTAAGATTAGAACTCAGCTCTTCTTCCCCCAGAGCCACACTTTTTCCACTGGACTACATTAGAAAGACTGTGAAGGCATTTTCAGTTTAGCTATAAGAGGGAATAGAAAGGGAGTTGAAATTAGAAACTAAGTCCCAGAAAACCCACTCAAAGTAAACTTAATATAGTATCACTGTACCAACCTCACTTTACAACACAAAGCAACAAGAGTGATTCCATGAGGCACATAAGATACTGTTTCATTACTCTGAAGTCACAGCCCTTTATACAATCAGAGGAAACTACAATCATTTAATGTCATCTTAACTTTTCACTATGTACAATCTTTCTGTCTTTCTGTCTATTTCTCTCTCTGCCTTTCTTTCCCTCTGTCTCTGAATTTCTGTCTCCCTGTCTGTTAGATGAGAATAATTCCATTGGAATTATTCTCAATAACTCAGGATTCCAATTTGTAGCCCTTTCAGGGAGGAACCACGCCAAAAAAAAAAAATCACCAATCTCTTAAAGTGTTGAGGAAAAAGGGAAGCAAATGAGAAGAGATCATTTAGGGAGGAAGATGATCTCAATCTTCAATATTTTTTAAAAGATTGTGTAGATAAAGGGAATAGAATTTTCCACTGTGGGTAGAACCAATGGATAAAGGTTACAGGGAGGATGGTTTTAGGTTCTAATTCAATATAAGAAAGAGGAAGCCTAAAATGGAATAGGTGTGAATTCATCATCACTGAAGGTCAGAGACTGAACGATCAATGGTTGTAGAAATTCATCATATTCAGGGGAAAGAATGGGGAATATGGCATGGAGAGCAGTAGATCAATCTAAGATTCCTTCCAACTTTGGGGTTCTAGAAATTCTTGTTGTCTGGGATTAAATAATGAGGTTTTAAAAATTATTTTCTCTGCTTGTAGTGTTGATTGTGTGAACAGCAGTAGTTGGTATTAAGAGGCATTGTTTAGTGGATAAGGAATGAGACTTAGGAGTCAGAAGACCTAAGTTAGTCCTATTTTAGACATTTACCAGCTATGTGATAGTGAGAAAATTATTTAATTAACTTCTTTGTGCTTCACTTTCCTCATGCATAAAATGAGGAAGTTGGACTCAATGGTTTCTAAGGTACCTTCTAACTCTAAATTGATAGATTCTTTTTCAAAAATGGCTTATGATGGGGTGGCTAGGTTGCGCAGTGGATACAGCACCAGCTCTGGAGTCAGGAGTACCTGGGTTCAAATCCAGTCTCAGACACTTAATAATTACCTAGCTGTGTGGCCTTGGTCAAGTCACTTAACCCCATTTGCCTTGCAAAAACCTAAAAAAAAAATGGCTTATGACACTCAGACACAGATTTTTAAATTCTCAAATAGTAATAACAAACTATTATAATTTGTCATTATTGCTGAGTTTAGCTTAACAATAGTAGAAAATTCTGGATTTGATGCTCTGCATAAATGGGTAATTAAAACTGAGAGGAATTAGTAATTAAGTTTAAAAACAGACACCTCAACTAATTTAACTTCCCTTAATTGGCCAACTCCACTATCAGGCATTCATAAATTCATTGAAATAATTTCATCTTTCATTTCATTTGCTGAATATTTAGTGACACAAAATCTTTCTGAATAGTACATAATGCTAAGGAAGCTGCATGATGCTCTATAGTACTAAGTCCTTCTAGAAGGACACACAAGGGAAGGTCCATTTGAGAACCAGCTTTTTTTACTAGGTCCCTGCCTTCTATTGAATATCTTCTAGAAACTGTTTTAAGGAGGCTTCAAAATCTTGAAAATCAGAATGAACCAAGGGAGAAAAAATCAATTTATTGGAAACACTGCCAGAGAAGGATTAATATAAACAAATTAGATAATGCACTAAACTTGTTCTAAGAAAGACCCGAGTTTTAATCTGCCATAGATATTTCATAAGTGACCTTGAGCAAGTTATTTAACCTCTCTTAGCCTCAGTTCACCTCTATGTAAAATGTGGCTAATGATAGCACCTACTTCACAGGGATGTAATGAGGATCAGTGTGGTAAACTTATGTGCAAGGTTTAGCAAAGCTTAAAGCACTATATAAATACAAGCTATTAGTATTTCCAGAACATATCTTTCTTCTTTCTTTCTTTCTCACCTCCACTGTCCCTCCCCAAGGAGTAAATGCCTTCCTTGAAGATGTCAAAGCATCTTACTGATGGCAATTCCACTCAGAACTTTGGAAGCAAGTGTCTAATTCAGTCCCCCGAGTATATAGAAGAGGGCATGGAGACCAACTTGGGGGGGGGAAGTGATTTATTTGGAAGTAAGCAAAAGACAGGGGATGTCAGGCTCTTATCTTTAATGTATCCCTAAGGAAGAAATCCGTAAACAGATACTATTGTGTTTTCAAAGTCTTTAAATCTAGACAAGTCCTAATTTATCACCTAGCTCAAGTCCCTAATTTAAAAGGAAAGAAAACTAGATCCTGGAAAGATTCAATGATTTTTCCAAGGTCACCAGCTAGTGACACTATTGATAATGATGATGATGATGATGATTACAATGGCTCACATTTATGTAGCATTAAGTTTGCAAAGTATTTATAGAGTCAAGATTTGAACTCAGATCCTTTGACAACAAATCAAAGCTTTCTCCCCACTGTTTGAAGAAAATGCCTTCTGGATAGACACTTTGCCTAATGAAGCCTATTTTCTTGGGCTTAGTTATAAAGAGAAGGTGGTATTTTTAAAAAGGATCCCAATGTGAATTGAGAGGAGAAACTACTCAATTGTATTCCAAATCCCTTAATCTATCAGTTACCCAGTAAGGAGCACTTAGGAAGTCACTATGTTAGCCAAAACAAAACAACCTACTTCAGAACACCCTACCACACTAAGTCAGCAGACAAAGGTAGCAGGCTTCTTTGAAGGAAAGACAAGAAATATCCTCTACATCACAGACATTCATTCATTTCAAGGGTATGGAGGAGAATTATTATGAAGATCTTTAAGTGGGCAATATGTCAACTTACCTGTTGACCTTGATCATCTCTAAAAGTATTTCTATTGTCAAATACAATTTCCTTGCCTTCAAGTGGGAATTTTATGATAGATTTGTCACTACATTTTTCCAGTTCTTAAATAAATCAATACTGAAGACATAAGAAATCAAAGTAGTGGGAAGCAGGGGGGAAAAGATAAGGGATGGATTCAAATAATGAGAGCTCAGACTTATAGAGCACTTTGAAGTTTGCAAAATATCTACAATAATCATGCAAGGTAGACAATATAATTGTTATTTTGCCTAACTTACAGTTGAAGGTCAGAGAGGTATGGAAATTGTCCATAGACACGCAACTAGAATATGTGGGTACTTTGTCACCTTCTTCTAACTTCCTTTAATAGTGTTTTCCTATTATGCATATTACTGATCCAAGAAGATGGAAACATCTGGAAGAATGAATAGGTAGATTAAATATGCTTTGAAAAATTTTTTTCCACAGAGGGTCCCAATGACATCAAAGGGTGATGTTTGACTTGTATGTGAATTGGATTTAAGAGAGGCAGAGATAAGCAAAGTCAACAATCTTTCGAAACCTCCCTCTCTTCCTTCCAGAGTCACTGAAGTCCAGTGGTGAAGGACCTGGAAGCAATGGATGACCTTGGCATAGTCAAAGCCTGACCAGCCTCTAACTCCATCGCATCTATTTCATTCACTTTCATAGCCATTGGAACAAATTATTCTCATCTGGCCATTCCACCAGGGGAAGTCTTTACATACTAAGGGTGGATATTCCCTTAACTCAGCAATGCATTTGAGGACTGTAGGTTACTTTCAACCATCTGTTAAGATGTTTTTACTGGGGTAGGTCACTGCACAGGCTAAAGCTTCTTAGAAACTTATATGAGAGTTAGGTGAAAGGTGGACATCAAAAGTGCATGAGTAGTCCTGAAAAGCACTCAGCAACCTCACACCAGAGGTACTAGTCCTCCCTAACACCCCATACATCTTTCTTGGAGAAGTAATTAAAGTACAATTTAGGATAATGCCTACCCATTAGAAAATAATTAGTTATTCAACCTTATGGGGTCTCTGAGATAGCCATGCTTGAGAACATGATGAAATCATTTATTTATATTTATAAAGTCTTCTATAAGTGTTTTACACAGAGTAGGCTTTCAATAAATATTTGTAGATTAAACATATGATGCCTGGTAGACTGAAAAACTTAGATACACACTTAATAACTCTCATTAGGATACTAAAGAGGCCTCATTCTTCTCCTACAAAGGTAAGGAACATTAATTATCCTTACATGTTGAAGTAGGTACCAGAGAAAGAAAGCACTTCTCTTCACTGTACAACATTCAGAACCTAGAAAAAAACCTTAAAAGGGGCCATGGCTTGACTTAATGTGTGGGAAGGAATTGGATTGTGTTTCCCTTTGGGATTTTTACTTGATTCTCTCATGGAGTCTTTGCTCTGCTGTTATGGAAGGTCCTTATCAGGCCCTGAGCTGAGAGTAAGGTAGAAAGGCTTTCTTTGTATATTCTTAAAGTGACTGGCTCAGGCATGGGGGAGCTTGTTACTGAGGGTCAAAACCTATTGGCTTAAAAAACCCTCTGCAAGTCCAGCTTCTCCTCTTCATACCGAGATAAGGAAGAAGGCTTCCTTCCATTGGCTCTCTGCTCAGCACTCTGATGTGATGTCAAACTGAATGGGGTCTCAGGTTTGATGGCCTGGCTGATTCCAGTCCCTTCCCTGCTGAGGAATCTGTGAAGATATTATGAGATAATCTAACTCATGCAAACATTCCAGAACATAGCTGTTTTTCGTTTTCAAAAGTCATCACTACTAAGGATCCTGAATTCGCAACTTTACAGTTTGTTTTAGGAATTGAAAAATCTCCAAATGAATATTTATAATCTGTAAATATACAATCTGTAAAAACATCTGCAAACTCCTTGGGCTTATTTATTTAAAATATATGTATGAGCCTCTGGGGCAGAGACTGCTTTATGCTTTGATCTATTCAATACCTTGGACACTTTCCTTGTTTAATGGAAATACATGATATTAACTTCAGTGGAAGATAATCCAATGCAAAACAAACATCCTGACATTAAAAAAAACTGCAAGACCATTTCCACATTTTAAATCCTTTACATATCCATTACAAGCTTTTGTAAGGAGATGTTCATCACCACTTTCCCTAGACAAATGGATCAAAGAATTTGGGTATTAAAAAAAATCCTAGGGAAATGATTAGCACCTCATTAATATACATCAGGTCCCTCAACTTATGCATTCAAAGATTCAAGAAAACTGAAAATTCCTCCTTCCTTAAAGTTGCAAATAGTATGCAGTGTCAACAGATCTAGTCTCCCTCTTGGCACAAGAAGCATAAAAACTGCTAAATTTTTATAATTCAGAAAGTTGAAAGCAATCTGAGAACTTGTCTAGTTTGATACAGAGGAAGAAACTCAGGCCCACAGAGGATAAATGAGTTGTCCAAGACCACCGAGTAAATTAATTTTAAATCTTGGATTTGAACCCAGGCATGTGACTACTCCTAATCCAGTCACTTTCCCATGCTTTGCCTTGGTGATAAGAGCAGCACCTATCTCTCAAGGTTATTATAAGAATCCTAAGGATTATAAGGAACAAATGAGATAAGACTTATTTATTTGTTTATTTATTTATTTTAGGGTTTTGTGAGGCAAATAGGGTTAAGTGGCTTGCCCAAGGCCACACAGTAATTATTAAGTGTCTGAGGCCAGATTTGAATTCAGGTACTCCTGACTCCAGGGCTGGTGCTCTATCCACTGTGCCACCTAGCCTCCCTGAGGTAATATCTATAAATATTATATATATATATATATATATATATATATATATATATATATATATATATATAACATATATTTATCTATATATAATATGTATGTGTGCATAGCTTCTTTTTCTCCCTTCTGCTAATATAAATTATTGTTCATAAAATCATAGATTTAGACCTAGAATAGACAGAAGAGATTATAATCTAACCTCCTTTTACAAATAAGGAAACCAATTCCAAGAAGGAAGTGACTTTACCCAAGGCTACACAACCAACAGTGATCTCCATTGCCCCGCCTTTCCCTTATTCAGTTTTTATCTACTTAATACTTGTTACCCTGCTACCTTGCCATAACCCAGGCGAGCATTCTCCCTCCTTTGAATTTGTAAAGCAGTTTGCACTTTTGTGACAGTCTTTTTCAGTGTAGTTCTCTCCAAAGTATCCTACTTGTACATGGCTGTCTTATGTAGTTCCCTTATTAAACTATGAGTTTCTTGAGAATAGAGGCTGTTGTCTTTTTTTGCTCCTTGGTACTTAGCACTTAGGCACTTAACTAATGCTTACTGATTTCCCTTGTTGACTAGGGATTTGTATACATATATATACATACATACATATATACATATATATATATATATATATATAAAACACACACATACACATACACATATGTATATGTATATGTATATATATGATCAGATCATTTTAAGGTCCTTGAGGGCATCTTCAACTTTGCCAGCACAGCACTTTATAACTCTTAAGATGTCAATGAATAGTTCTTGAATCAATCACATGGATACAACACAACCAAGAAACTACCCAGAGCCGAGAGTACCATCTTATTTTCACATCTCCTAAGCCCAACAAATTCCATCAAAAAAAAAGATTGTCACCAACAAGCCGTAGAAAAATTGAACACCATTGAACACAGAAAATGAAGGATTTAGTAACTATAATTGAAAAATATCCCCACTTCCAAATACTTCACTGGTTTGTGTTGGGGACATTGGGAAGTGAACAAGTTGCTTTTGCCAAAAAAAAGGGTGAACATGTAAGGACTTTTGTTCATCAAAAAACAAAGGAAATGACAGGCTAATAATATGTTTGGTTGGTTACAGGGGAGTACTTCTGACTTATGGATAGCCCAACTTATTGCAGCTTTCATTTAGAGAAACTGTTCTGTCATGCTCATAGTTCTCAGTGGGTTCTAATTGTACTTTTTCATTCTAAATCTGGACTATGTGTAATTTTATTGAGAGAAAAATGACTGCCAAAAAATGAAATTGAAGACTTTCTGCAGCTTGGACAGTCTTGGGAACTGAGCTGACCTATAGGAATGGTATTTGTTTAGGAGTATCTTGGTTCAGTCCTATGGAACCTGAGGTTACAGTGGCTCATATGTCCCATATTTTCATGGTAAATGTAGAGATTCAGAAAAATATATCTAAGTTTCTGCCTTTCCTGTTTCAGAGGGTAGAATTTCATTCCCTACTACTGACAACATTCATAAAAAACAAAAACAAAACAAAAAGCATCCTCTCCATTAAAAGCCCACAGAATAACTGGAAGGCTTGGTTCTGTTCTCTCCTATTAGCATAGCGAGGAAGGCCATATGGCTTAGCCAAAAAGATATTGCGTCCATGCCAGGAAAGTTAACTGGCATGCTGGGTCCTCCACAAGAGGTTTGCATTCAGCCAGCACATGGGAGAAGAGAACAGTGACATAAGCATGCAATACCTATGTTGGTTCAGGTGGGTGATCATAAAACATGGAATAGAGAGTGTGCTACCATGAGCTGAGTGAGAGAGAAAAAAAGACTCTTTGGAGAATGGAAATATAGATACAGAAGTTCAGGGCTACTGAATTTCTCCTCTCTGTGCTTATCCTTCTAGGGCAGAGGCTGCTTTCAACCTTTTTAGTCTCAGGACCTCTTCACACTCTTAAAAATTATTGAGGAGCCCTTGAAAAGTGTCTATCTTAAACATATAAGAAATTAAGATGTCAATGTTACGATGAAGACAGTGTTGATGTCATAGATATCCTCCGAAAGTGTCTCAAGGACTCCTGTGTGTTCCCAGATCATACCTGGTAAACCACTCTAGAGTTCCAATCCATTCTCAGAAGGTAACCAATCACTCACCAAGGGTTTAAGTGCCTACTGTACTATTCACTAGGAGTTCAAAGACAGGGGGCAGAGCCAAGATGGTGACAAGAGAGGATCGTCTCTTAGGTGCTCTCTCATAAAACTTACAAACTAAGGACTCTAAATTTTCAAGAGAGATAGAACCCACAGAGGGACCCAGTGAGGCAGTTCTCCTACTCAAGGTAACCTGGAAAAGAGCAGAAAGGCTCTGCTCCTCGAGGTTGGAGGGGTGACCTGCCAGAGGGATGGCCCACCAGAGCGAAAGAACTTCAGCCTCCTGGCAGTAGCCCCAGGGCACTGGGAGCACAGCTCACAGCAGCAGGGGAGTTTCCTGACCTACGCCCTGGGGAGCACTGGGCACAATGTGGGGGAATGGTGGGGAATTCTGCCAGAGCGAGCATGTGAAGCCCAGCCCTCAGGGCACACAGCAAGCAGTGCAGCCAAGGCAGTCCAGATGCAGGAAACAGAAGCAGGCAGAGTCCATAAGCAGGAGCCCTCAGGGCAAGAGCCCATTGAACCTAGGGAGGGGAGTGAAGAGACTGCTAAGCTCTGACCCTGGAACAGAACACTGGGGTTCTGACCACATTCAGATCCTGATCGCAGTCTAGCCCCCATCCTATAGAACAGCAGGACCGCCCCCCCACCTCAGCCCCATGGGGGGGGGCGCTTATGGTCATTCACAGACCAGGAGGGAGGACAGTCTCACACACTGAGACCCTTGTGGGAGTGTCCCAAAAGCTCAGGAAGCACCCCAAAACAGGCTCAGGCTGGGAAAATGAGCAAGCAGAGAAACAAGAGGAACACCATTGAGAAATATTTTGCCTGTGAGCCCAAGAAGGATCAAAACACTCAGTCTGAAGATGAGGAAGCACAAGCTCCTGCATCTAAACACTCCAAGCAAAACAGAAATTGGTCTCAGGCTATGACAGAGCTCAAAAAAGACTCTGGAAATCAAATTAGGGAGTTAGAAGAAAAACTGGGAAAAGAAATGAGAGAGGTACAGGAAAAACATGAAAATGAAGTCAGCAGCTTAGTCAAGGAAATCCAAAAAAATGCTGAAGAAAACGGCATGCTAAAAACCAGCTTAGGTCAAATGGATAAAACAGTTCACAATTTTATGGAGGAGAATAATGCTTTAAAAAGCAGAATGGGCCAGATGAAAAAAGAGACAAGAAGGCTCTCTGAGGAAAACAAATCCTTCAGACAAAGAATAGAACTCAGGGAGATTGATGAATTTACAAGAAATTAGGACTCAATACTTCAAAACCAAAAGAATGAAAAATTAGAAGAAAATGTGAAACATCTCATTGAAAAAACAACCGATATGGAAAATAGATTTAGGAAAGATAATTTAAAAATTATTGGAATACCTGAAATTCATGATCAGGAAAAGAGCCTTGACATCATTTTCAAAGAATTACTACAGGAAAATTGCCTTGATATCCTAGAAGCAGAGGGCAAAATAGAAATAGAGAGAATCCACAGATCCCCCCAAGAAAGAGATCCCAAAAAACTAACCCCCAGGAATATTATAGCCAAGTTCCAGAATGCCCAAGTCAAAGAGAAAAATATTACAAGCAGCCAGAAGGACATAATTCAAATACCTTGGAGCTGCAGTCAGGATCACACAGGACTTAGCAGCAACTACATTAAAAGCTTGTAGGGCTTGGAATATAATATACTGGAAGCCAAAAGAGCTTAGAATGCAACCAAGAATCAACTACCCAGCCAAACTGAATGTCCTCTTCCAGGGAAAAAGATGGACTTTCAATGAACCAGGGGAATTTCAAATGTTCCTGTTGGAATGGCCAGAGCTGAACAGAAGGTTTGATCTTCAAATACAGGACTCAGTTGAAGCATAGAGATTGGAGGAGAAGGGAAAAATAAGAGGGAAAATGATGATGATGAACTGCATGTATTCCTGTATAGAAAAATGACACTGATAATACTCATATGAACCTTCTCAATTAACAGAGCAGATAGAAGGAGCTTTTATAGATGAGGCACAGGAGAAAGCTGAATTTGAAGATAAAATATGGTGTAAAAATGGAGTCAATAGAAAAAAGGGAAACGTAATGGGAGAAAGAAAAAGGAGAGGGGAAATAGGCCAAGATATTTCATATAATTAGATTTTTCTTTATTCCAATGAGCTATTGCAATGATATGGAAGGGGGGAAGGCAAAGGGGAATGAGGGAAGCTTTGCTCTCATCAGAGGTGGCTAGGAGAGGTAACAGCATATATACTCAATGGGGTATAGACATGTGGAGTAAGAAGGAGAGAGGAGAGACAGGGGGAAGGGGTGGAGATGTGAATGAAGGAGGAGAGGATGGACCATGGGGGGAGAGTGGTCAGATATAACACATTTTCTTTTTTTACTTCTTGCAAGGGGCTGGGATTGGATGGCCTGTCCGGGACCATAGGGCCAGGTGGATGCTGGGCCTAAGGGGTGGTATGGGGGCTCCGGGTCTCTTGGTCCCAGGGCCAGGGATCTGTCTGCTGCACCAATCAGCTACCCTACAGCAGAGTAAAAGGAGAGCGAAAATATAGTACATGGTAGTGGAGAAATAAGAAAGGAAGGAGTTGCAATCAGCAATGGCAACATGGAAAAATATGGAAGTAATTTTTGTGATGGACTTAGCATAAAGAATGTTATCCACCCATGACAGAGTTGGTGGTGTTGGAACACAGACTGAAGCACATTTTTTATTGTTATTATGTTTTTTAGGGGGTGCAGGGTAAATGGGGCTGGGTGGCCTGCCTGGGGCCGCATAGCAGGGTGATCGTTGGGTGTCTGAGGCTGGAGTTGGACCCGGGTGCTCCTGGCTCAAGGGCCAGTGCTCTATATGCCACCCAGCCACCCCTACTATTATTACTGTTTTATTTTGGGTCTTTTTGTTCTTTTGGGGGGGGGGGGTTTACAGGGCAGCGGGGTTGGGGTGGCTTGCATGTCACACAGCTGGGTGATTGTTGGGTGTATGGGGCCAGATGTGGGCTTGGGTGCTCCTGGCTCCAGGGCTGGTGCTCCGTCCACTGCGCCACCTGGCCATACCTACAATTCTTATTATTATTTTTTTAATTTTAATTTTAATTTTTTCTCTCCCCTTTACTGTATCGCTCAAGTGAGTCTATATTTTTTGGGGGAAGGGGTATTTTGTTTACTCTTAAACAAGAATATTTTATTAATGTATAAAAAACATCATTTGTACAAAATGAGGATAAATAAATATTAAATTTAAAAATAAAAAGGAGTTCAAAGACAAAAGAGAAATAATCTCTACCCTTAAAGAAGCTTCCCAAAAAGAGAAACAGTATGTGTATATATTATCTAGGTATAGATAAGAAACACAAGTAATATAAACTTGGTGGGGAGGGGAGAGTGGAGAAGGGAAGGATTAGGAAAAGAGAACCAGGAAAAGCTTCATTCAGAATATGTCACTAAAGATGGATCCTGGAGGGTAGGAGTCCCTGTGGGTGTCCCTAAGAAAAGAGTCCCCAATGATAAGAGTCTGTGACCAAGCTTTCCATGTGCCTGTGTTGGCATCCTTGCAAATGACCTGGCACTAGGAATTACTGTGCCCCTGGATGAGCAGTTGCTGGGGACCAGATATCTTCCTTCATCCTCCTCTCTCCAAGCCAATGCCTGATACAACCTCCAACAGAAGACCTCCTCTCATTTCCTTCAAATAGGTTAAAATCTCTCTTCCTTTAAACCCTCTCTGAACCAAACAACACTTTGTATTACCTGTATTATCACTATCTCTCTTTGTCTCTGTCCTCAAGGACTTAACATTTAATAGAAGAAATGTGTAATTTCTACTTCTATACCTTTCAGTGTCTAGGACAGCTCCTAATACCCTATGGATACTAGGTAAATACTTCACAGGTGATCAAAGGATTCCTATTTGGAAGGATAGTTCAGTATCTAGTCCACTTTTATATTTTGCAGGTGGTAAACCCAAAGCCAGAAGAAGTGAATTACTTGCCTGATGTGAGAGATGATTTTTAAAAGAGTATGGGTTTGAACCCTGGTTCCAAATTCATCCTCAGAAAGAAACCAATCAATCAAATCAACATGCATTTATTAAATGATGGATATGCTAGCCACTTTGTTAGGCCATAGGGATGGAGGTCAGGTAGGCAAAATACCCAGAGATGAGAGATGACCTCTCTTGTTCATGGAATAGTCACCAGATTTCAATTCAGAGTATATTGTGGGGAGTAAGGTCTAAGAAGCCTGGAAAGGAAGGAGTGAGCTAGGCTCTGAATGCCGAACATTCAACATTTGATCCCAGAGGCTTATGGGAACCACAAGGCTAATTGTCCATTTCAAGGGTGATAACTAGACAGATATACATCTGGAGCACTATTGCTTGGCCAGGAGACACTAAAAATTCCCTTTTGAGGGACAGTTTTCTCATTTTCCTGCCTCTATTTTTATACACTTCACCAGACCTTGGGGCACAACTCTAATGTGTATAATTTGTTCATCACACAGTCAATCCAGATGATGCAGGTAATTTCCTGACACACTCTAATAAACATCCAAAAATTTATGGTGTCAGGAGACCCAACATTCTGATTCTTTGGCATTGGTGTTTGACAGAGTCCCAGGTATAATTACCACATTAGGATAACAGAAACAGAGTTTGAAGGAACCAATGAGTTCAACTTCCTGTTTTAGAGAGATGAGGAAACTGAGGCTCCAAAACTAGGGCAATTTGCCTAGTTCATATAGATAGTAAGTAGTACAAACAACCATTCAAGGTCCTCTGACTCCATATTTAGCACTCATTGCCAGTACCAGGATATCTCTTCTCATAATGGGAAAAATGCCTGCTCCCCCCCCACCATGAATTCCCAGCTCTTGGCCAGGAATAAAGGAAGAAAGCATAAGAATTCATGAATCAAAGAGAGAATTGAGGTACAGTGGGACTGAGAGTACAAAAAGGAGACCTGAGGAATAGATATTTATCATCAGCACAGTCTTCCTAACTATGATTTCAGAGTGAACATCCTCCCATCAGGATAGGGATTGGACCTGATTTCAGGAACATGAAGAGTTCCCAGACAAAGTCATTCTCTCTAGTGATAGAGGTTGGCACTTCTCTATATCCTAGAGTTAGAAAGAGCTGACCAAGGTAATGAGGGAGAAAGTGATTTTTTTTATGTCAAAGAGGGAAGTTAAAATTTAGGTCGTCCTGATTGGAGGTTAACTCTCTATTCATTAAGCCATGGTACCACTCACCAGGACATAAGAATAATGTGAAGATGCAACCTCAAGCATATAGAACCAGAAGGATTCCCAATTCAGTTTGCATTCTCCAATTCAATTCAACTTAATGAAAGTTGTAAGGGATGTTATGGAGAGGACCCTTCCAATTCTGAACTTCTATGAACCTATCAACTTTTTGGTTCCTCCTACAAGGAATATTTTTAAAATTATATTATTTTTCTAGATGAAGACTGGTGAATTTATTCTTCATTCACCAAAATTAATAATTTCTTATTATATGCATGCAAAGATAATTATTCTATGATCATCACCCTCAAGGTATTAGTCCAAGGGGGGAGATGTGGATTCAGAAATATGAGCTTTGAGATCAGTTAAGTAAGGTATGCTTCCCTCTGGGAAGATCAGGAAAGGCTTCGGAGAGGAGGTTAATGGAGCAGGTCCTTGATATATGCCCAAGATGTCAACAAGAAGAGTTAAGGTTTAAAGGAAGGTATTCCAGATACAAGAATGATTGAACAAAGGGAGAAGGGACTAGGGAAACATATAGTGCCTACTGTTTGCCAGGCACTGTGCTGAATGCTTTACAAATAGTATCTTATTTGATCCTCAATGACAATTCTGTGAGATAAGTGCTGCTATTATTCCCATTTTACATTTAAGACAACTGAGGCAATCAGAGGTTAAGTGATTTTTTCTTAGGATCACACAGTAGGTAGGAGGGAGTAGGAGGAAAACTATAGGAAAAGTTGGGAGGAAATTGAGTAATTCAATTTGGCTGGAGAATTAGAATAATAAATAAGCCTGAAAAGTTAGTTTAGAGCCAGGTTAGGGAGAAAATAGGGGGATGGGGTTAAAATGTTAGGCTAAAAGTTAATGGCAAGCTTTCTGAACACTGTATTAATCAAATTTCTAATCTAGTCCAGGAGATAAGCAGAAAATATTTCTTTGGCCAGTGGAGTGACCTAGCATCCTGAAGTAATCAATGAAGAGAGGGGCTAGGTTACCTGGAAATATAGCTCTGTATTAAACTGTTATCTTGTTATAACTACTTCTGCTTTAGGGTATGTTTCCTATCTCATGTGATTTAGACTAGTATAGCACCTGCTGGTCATAACTCTATGCTTCTTATGAAACAATATGAAGGGGAAAAACGACCTAGATCATGCCCTCAGGAGGTTTACATTCTACCAGATTATAAAGAATGAAGTGGATAGTGGAGACAGTTGAAGCAGGATGGCCATTATGCTACTACAATAGTTGAGGTGGGTGATAGTGAAGACCTGACCTAGGATGATGGCAAGTGATATGGGGGATAAAGAATCAGATAGAAAGGTATGTAGGCAGTAGGCATTATAGAGTTGAAATTGATAGGAATATTGATCACTTAAGATAAGAGTGAAGTTGGAAAAAGCCAAAAATTGAAGAGGGAAAATTGGCTGAATGACGGCACCAACATCATATCCAAGTTCTTCGGTGCAATGGACATTCAAATGGATTAGATCATGCATTTTGTTTTCTTTTTAGTGACAACTTTTGTTCAGATTTATGTGGGATTGTTTTTTAGACAGGGAAGTCTCTGATTTAAGTCAATGTAAGAACTCCTGTTGTGGGAATTCTTTCCATCATTGTAGATCAGTGATTGTAATTTAGTCTTAGCAGAGTTTCTTGGAGCCTTGAGAAGTTAAGTATAAGATATTTTGGTAATTAAAAGTGAATGAATGAATAGACAAATAAATCTATTTTTTCTGGAAGATCTATATTATTTCTGAACATTTCCATTGGACCTGTAGGATTTGATCTACCTAAGAATATTCTTAAAATATCCATCATGAAAATAACCATAATCCAAGGGGAGAATCATATTTCTTGGACATACTGCCAGAAATTTCTGTAGAGATAGAGAATAAATTGAGTTCCTCTAAAGATACTTTCTGCATTTCCTTGTAAATTCATTTTCACTGTTCAGGAGAGGCCATCACCCTTTCTCCTTTCTAGCACCATTGGCTTCAATGTTGTTCTTGCACAAAACTCCATCTCCTGACTCAGCATATTTTCAACAGTTGTCCCTCATGCCCAACCCTTCTTATCTTTGCCTTTGGATTCCCTGGCTTCCTTCTTCAAGAGCCAACTAAAATCCTACCTTCTAGAACATGTCATTCCTGATCCTTTCTTAATGCCTTTCCTCTGTTTACTATCTCCCACTTTTCTTGAATATAACATATATATATAGACAGATGTTTGCATGGTGTCTCCCCTATATGGCTGAGAGTCCCTTGGAACTCTGTGGTTGAGTCATTTTCAGTTATATCTGACTCTTCAGGACCTCGTTTAGGGTTTTCCTGACAAAGACACTAAAATGGTTTATTATTTCCTTGGTAGCAGGGACTGTTTAAGGACTAACATTTAGCACACTATGTGAATGGTAGATAGAAGGTGCAAGTTGACTGACTGATTTCAAGGATTAGAAGGATGAGTAAACCAGTTTTCTTGTAGATTCTAAAAGGGTTAAGGCAAGTTTATGTGAACTCTCCAAACTGATTCCTTCTTAAGAGAAGCTTAAAATTATGCCATGAAATAACCTTCCAATAAGAACCTGATATGGAATTTTAAAAGAGGAAGCTTGAATTTATATTCTGTGTTTGTGTGTGATGTGTGGGGTCAGTATGTTTGTATGTATGGTGTATGTGTGTGCATATTCTTTTTTTTTTTTAAAGATTTTTCAAGGCAATGGGCTTAAGTGTCTTGCCCAAGGCCACACAGCTAGGTAATTATTAAGTGCCTGAGATCGGATTTGAACCCAGGCACTCCTGACTCCAGGGCCGGTGCTCTGTCCACTGCACTACCTAGCTGCCCCATGCATATTCTACAATATCATCTTCCTACAAGCCCTAGTGATGCCATACAAGATGACTGAAAAGTAAGAGGGAACACAAAACAGTTGTTGACTGACCTGCTGTTGGGTTGGTGGGCTGCCTAGTGTATGATACATTAAAGGTTGGTTCTTCAACTAGAGGTGGAGGGTACATCCTCCTGCGGATGAAGAAGCCAGCTCCACAGCAGAAGAGAACACCCATCATCAGAAGAAACCTGAAGAAGGAAGAAGACAAAAATGCAAGTTGGCATTGGTTCTGAGTTGGAGGTTGGAAGGGGAAGATAGAGGGTTGAGGGTAGGTGACATAAGAAAGGCAGGACCAGGGGCAGCTAGGTGGTGCAGTGGATAAAGCACCAGCCCTGGAGTCAGGAGTGCCTGGGTTCAAATCCGGTCTCAGACACTTAATAATTACCTAGCTGTGTGGCCTTGGGCAAGTCACTTAACCCTGTTTGCCTTGCAAAAACCTAAAAAAAAAAAAAAGGCAGGCCCTAGGATGCTCCTAAAAAATGAAGAGCACAGCACCTTAGAAAATATCTTTGCTCCACTGTTGAATGCTCTTGGGACACACTCATTCTGTCTATACAAACTACCACAGAAACACTACCTTTGAAGAAGAGAGTTAAAGGGAACCCAGAAGACTACCGGTAGACCCATAGTTTTATTTTCAATGACAGTACTGTCTTGTTCCAAGAATATGTATAGGGCAATGCTCAGCTTCCGAGGTGTTCTTGAACCTTGGGATCTAGAGCAAGGGTTGCTAGGTAACATTATGTGATGAGCTTTGCCTGGCTCAGGGAATACTGAGCCAGACTTCTCTGCCCATTCATTTGATCTCTGGACCAATGTCATCAGCCAATGAGAAAGCTCTGATGTGAGCACAAACTTATACAACAAAAGAATGGCTGTACTTAAAGAAATGGAAAGAAACAAATTCCCTTATCTCCCTTTGTCCCTCAATCCTAAGATTAAGGAAAAAACTATCATTGATATCTTTTGCCTCCATAACATCTTTATTATTAAATATTTCCCTGCCCCTCCCTTATCCAGAGAGCCATCCCCTGTAACTTTCAAAAGAATAAGGGAGATTAAAAAAAAAAACTAGTTCAACAAAACTAACCAAGATATTAAATGAGACAATCCCAAAGATTTTAAATTATCAAAATATGAGAAAACTCTTGTCATATCAGTATACTATTCTCTAAAACAAATCAATCTTACTCAACTTTCTATTCTCTGGTTGCAAAGGTTAATCAATATGACTGTCTGTATTTCTCTTTCCTTGCCTCATAGCTTAAGGAGACAGTGCCTTTGTTATTTGAAATTATATGTTATATGAAATTATACATGAGTATGTTTAAACACATTAATATTTAGAATTCATTGCTAAAAGTCTCAAACACTCGGTGGAAGGACCATAGAATTAGAGCTGGAAAAGACTGTCAAATGAGATAATCTAACCCCTTTTTTCCCCAGGTAAGTAAACTGACACACAGAGAGGAAAAGTGACTTGGGTTTTAAAGATAGGATTTTAAACCAGACCTGTTTCCTAATCCTGTGGTGCTTCCTATCATCAGTACAAAAAACAACAACCACGTAGCAAGTAGTCTACCAGCATGGATTATAGTTTGATGGGGAAAAGGAAAAGACTGAAAGCAAAAGTCATATTCCTGTCTGAATTCTGCCATTTCCTATATGACCACAGGTGAATTACATTGAGACCCAGTTTACTCATGTGGAAAATGTGGACTTAGATTTTTTTGTTCCCTGCTTCACTGAGTTATTCGTAGATTCAAAGCACAATGGAATGCTAAAACATTCTCATCCCTGGTCTTTGCTCTTCCAAGTAGACAACAATGATGATTGAACCTGAAGGGCCGATGAAAATTATTGCCAAGAGTCAGACACACTGCACTTCCCCAATCATTATAATCAGTGGGTTACTTTGTGATTTTAGGTCACATTGATTAGATCATATTATACACCAGAGCAGCTATCTACCCTACAGAAGATATAGGAGTGAAAGAAAACAACATCAAAGAAGGAGAAAAAACTTCTTTGCAGAAAAGGTCTGATGAGGTCAAATGCAAATCATGAAACCTCAACAGAACTTTTTATTGCAAATCTGTCAGCCCTCATCAAGGAATGGAGCAGTCACAGAACACAGATGGATCTGAGGCATGCTGAGAACAGCCTTCAGGACATGCAACTAAAAAACTGACATGTTGGTTCACTCTTTGTCTGATCCACCCTCTCATAAACAATCTTATAATACAAATCCCATGGACAAGATGCTGGGATCCCAAAGTGGAGCTATTATTTCTAGAAGGAATTAGATGAGAATCCTATGGGATACACTGGGTTAGTTTGAGAATAATTTAATACTGTCCAATGATCAGAGCTGCCAGTGATTTCTGATCAAATGACATTGGAGTTCTCACAGCATGGGAATTACCAGTGCTGACCCAAGGTCAACTTCAAGTTTGGACACTCACTCACCATGTGATTATAGACAAGTGCTCTGAGACTCTGTTTCATCTTCTGTAAAATGGAGCTAATGATGTTTGTATCACCCTCTTCACAGGGTTGTTGGGAAGAAACTTGCTTTATAAAGTATAATATAATATTGTAGAAATATGAACTAAGTAATCATGTTGGAATAATAGATTTAGAGCTGGGAGAGATGATAGAATTTATATCACCAAACTCCTTCATTTCCCTCCATTCATTATCAGTACTTCTGCTCAACATTCATGGGAATAAGATATCTCAACTGGAAACTGTAATGACCAAAGGGAGGCAGCATGGACATGTAGAAGGGAACTTGTATTTGTAGTTGGGAAGACCGGGGTTCCAATCTCAGTTAACGTTACTCCCTGTGTAAACCTGGACAAGTTCCTTGACCTCTATAAGCCCTGGTATCTCAGGTTGGTCTAAATGATATCTAACGTCCCTTCCAGCTCTGAATCACTCTATAGTCTCAGTTATGACACTGTCCTTGACATAAGCCCCAACTTACTTCAATCTTTCCTCTCTTAGATGACATTTCTCCATCCCCAAACAGGAGGAAATAAGACACTGTCATATCCATCAGAAGAATTAAAATAATTCATACCAGGGCTCACTTTTGGTTTCTTCAACTCAAATTGTTTTAAAAAAAAAAACACAAACTGGGCTGAAGACAGAGCCAGCTAGTAACTATAAAAAAAAGAATTATGGGCTAAGATGCTTGTCGGTAGATATGTTGGTTCATTCTTGAAGCTGAGTCCTGAACAGAATGCATTTTTTAGAAAATGAGTTGATGAAGGCAAAGAGGATGTGAAGATGAAAAATAGAAGGGAAGAAAGAGATAAGGATGATTTGAAAGGAGGGCAGAGGGAGTTTAATAAGAAGCTATAGTTCTTTGAAGTGCTGTGAGTTATGGGCTTGATTGTTTATGAGATATTCCTTTTCATTGTTAGTCCTGTCTTGGAGACCTTTCCAGAATTCAGAGGAGCAAATGTGCCTTTTCTATCGATCTATAGTACTTTGCAAACTAGGATATGGGGGGGACCAGTCCTTTGTTCCCTTTCCCAATAAATGGGTATACTTCCATAGGATGTGAGCTGTGTTTTCTAATCAAGGGTGACACTTTCCTCTTGCTTTCAAACTCTATTGTTTTGGATCAAGGATGTATGACGATTAAAATGAAACTAGAGAATTTCCTGGAGGGAAAGGAGCTGAGGGAAACCTTGCCTACTTGCCAAAACAAGAAAGGAGCTATTGTAGCCAGCAATGGTGTTTCAATCCAGTTTAAGGCAAGGGCTATGTATGTACACAGTACATGTAATTGGTGTGGGAGCAGTCTACAATGTTGTGGTTGAGCATTTGACCAGAGGGACAGTGTGTCTCGAGAGTGGAAGAAATCAAGTGATATTTTCATGATTGGGGCAGGGCACGGTTTTGGCAGTCTGGAATCTCTAGGAGTTTGTGGGGGGAGGGGGAAGAGTGCTTAGGAATCAGAAAAGTTCAGTTTGAATCTTGGCTTTGATATGATCAACTTCTGTGACTATGGCCATATCACATAACTTTTCTGAGCCTCAATTTCTTCATCAGTCAATTGAGGATCCTTGTAATTAGACTGTCCACTTCACAAAGTTGCTGTGAGAAAAGTCCTCAGTATGAACAAATGAAAGTTCTTATTAAGTTCTTATTATGTGCCTACTATGTTAGGTATTAGGCATGAAAATATAGGACCAAAACTTGTCTCTGTTTCCTAGGAGATTACAGATAACCAACCCTTCTGGAAAGTTACAACAATGTAGAGGAAATGTAGAGTAGTAGATAGAAAAATCCAATCCAAGGACAATGGCAGAGTTGGTCTGATTATGGTTGATGACTCCAGAAGTGGAGTGGGGTAGGGAGAAGAGGTCTGAATAGCCTAGGAAGCCTAACCAAAAAAGAGGGAAGGCAGTTTTCGGAACCAAGCCTTTCCTAATACAGTGTTGTATATTCTTTAGGGGATGTTCTTTGATGTGGGTTACAAGATTGCTGGTGAGATAGTTATAGAGACTCTGGTGAAGAGTCAGCAATCACTCAATCCTCATTAACATCTTCAAACTCTGCTGAGCCTCTATACCTACAAGAAGGTGAAATCTGTCCCCTACATGTTATTCCATCACAAATGATTTATCTATTGTCACACTTATAGGTTGCTAAATGGTCCTGGGTCAGGAACATCAAGCAGAAGCAGGTCAGTGATTAGATGCCATGGGCTCTGACATTCACACCTTAGTATCCCCTGCTTCTGTGTTTCCTCCCTCCCTCCCTCTGGCTGGAGAGGAAAGGGGGTGAACCCTGGAGTACTCTTACAAAATCTTCTATCTAAGGAGAGCAAAGAGGTCAGATACCTTATCATTTCCCACCTGGCTGCTGGACTTCATCATTACCCAGTGCCTGATATCCTCCATCTCATCTATCACCTTAGTTTAGCAGTTTCTTTTAGATGTTTTTATGTCTTTTTTTCCTTTAGACTGGAAACTTACTAAAGGCAAGACCTTTTGTTTGTATTCTCAGTGTTTAGTACAGCCTACTAAGGCAATAGTAGACACTTAATAAATGTTTATGGAGTCTTATGCACTTGATTAACATTTATGAGGCCCTTCCTATTCCCTGGAGGGCATGTGTTAAATGCTGGTATGGCAAAGAACAAAAACACTAAGTTTCAGTTCAAGGACTATTTTGGAATTCCAGCTCTCTTAGTTATTACTCTGGTAGACCTTGAAAAAGACATAACTTCCATGTTTGAACCATTTAGCATGTAAGGTCCCTTCCAACTTCAAATCCTAGGATTTAATAAGGATATGAAACATTGATTGGGGGGGGGGGGTCCCTTACAAGATTCTTACAGAGCAACTCTGAATTCTAATATAAATTCATCCCAGACATGGGGTAAGTGAATCCATCTACACTTTAAAGTAACATTTCTGGATGTCTCAGAGATTCTTTACAAAGGACACCCATGATCTGGTCCCCCTGTTTCTGATCATATTAACCAATATAACCAACAGATCAAAAGGCAACCAAATATCTCTGCCAGGTTTTGCTGCCCTCTTGTGGATCAGGGATGAGGCAGAAAAACTGGTTCCAAATATAATATGGAAAGACCATTGTCAGAGGATTTAGAATACCTGAGTTTAAATCCCGATTCTGATGCCTGCTACCTTGGGCAAATCACCACTTCAGTTTCCTCATCTATAAAATGAAGGATTAAACTAGGTGGTCTCTGAGATTCTTTTCAGCTATCTATGATCTATGATCCTATGAGTCCAAGGTCAAAGGGATGCTGCTGTGGTTAAAAGACCATTTATTTAGTCCAGTCATTTCATTTTACAGATGAACTGACTGAGGCAGACAGAGGTTAAGTAACCTGTCTAAGGTCAAACAGACAGCAAAGCTGAAATTTGAGCCTGAGCCCAAATCCACTTCTTTTTTTTCTCTACCACACTTATACTCCCTTCTTCTGCCAGATTTCTGGTCCCTTGATATAGTCTGTTTTGGAACTGCATTCCCATTTTACAGACCATACTTTCCTCTCCAGGCTGCAGTATTAACTCTTCTATGGGACTTTTTCTACCATGACCCTTTACTGGGTACTTTTCTCTCCATCCCCTCCACAAAACCAATTTCAGCTCCTTTTTTACATATTATCTTTCCCTCATTTGACTATAAGCTTCTTGAGGGCAAGGACTATCAGGTTGCTTCTATTTGTACCTAACCTAATCTAATCTAATTTGTACCTAATCAAGGACACTCCTTTCCCTTGCTTTCAAACTCTATTGTTTTGAATCAAGGAAAAGACCTTCTTAAAGTGAAACTAGAGAATTTCCTGGATAGTATCTAACCATGTGCTTGATACATAATAAATGCTTAATTGACTGATGATTGATGGGCTGTCTGACTGACTAGAGAAAGTCAGGGAGTTCACTTGCCCATCATTACAGATCAAGGATTACAGTTTCTCTATTCATTGAAGTCCTTTCCAGCTCCAATATTCTTTGATTCTTTGAAGCTGTAACCCACTAGAACAGTTAAGGTTAAGTACATTATCACTATCAGGGCTATTTGTATTTGTCTAGAACAAAGTTCCCTAAACCAAAGAAACAAATCTCTAACTGGGATGTGTCAGGCATCAGGTTAGGAGAGGGCTACTATAAAAGGAATGAGAGTCTGAAATTGCCTCCTCTTACCTCAGTGGCTACGAGGAGACCATGTTGGAACCAAGGAGACTAGCACATTTAGCCAAGTTGACATGACAGGTGCCCCTATAGCTCAAGACAGTTTCTAAAATGACTTTACCTCAAATGGATTTATTTCTTACCTATATGGGAAGAGAATTCATTGATGGTAGAGAAGATTAGGAGAACCAAGAGCTCTAAAATGAAAGGAAAAACCTGGATAACTAAATAAGGGGGGGGGGGGTTGACTTTTTCACCAGAACTTCCCTTGATCTCACAAATTTCTCCTATGTGAAGGAGAAATTCTATGTGAATTAAAGTGTTTGCTGTTTAAATCTCTTGGGACAGAAGTTCTCAGTCTCCATGAGATAGCTCTAGTGGTGGTGTCCTTAACTACAACAGCAAAATAATTACAAATGGAAAAGTAACAAGAAAAGAGACATGGAACCAAGATAGTCATTTCTAAGTTTCTTTTATTTCTTGAACTTTCATGATGCCAGTCTCTCTTGCTTCTCCTCTACCTATATGAATGTTCTTTCTTCAGTTCCTTCATTGGTTCATTTTAAGAGTCCTTTTAAAGTATGGGTTTCTACCAAGATTTGTGTTTTTTGTCTTTGTACCCTAACACATAGTAGGACCTTAATGTGGCCTGATTATCCATTTGGAACTTCCTTGGGAATTTCACCCCCATTTCACCCCCAAATATCAATCTATACAGATGACTATCAAGTTATAAAGACCCTGGGGGCAGTTAGGTGGTGCAGTGGATAGAGCACTGGCCCTGGAGTCAGGAGTACCTGAGTTCAAATCCAGACTCAGACACTTAACTACCTAACTGTGTGGCCTTGGGCAAGTCACTTAACCCCATTACCTTAAATAAAGTTTTTAAAAAAGTTATGCAGGTCCTGCCCCAAATTTCTCCAAGTCATCCATTTTCCCAATCTCAACAACATCTTTGACTCTTTCCATTTCTCTCTAATGTCCCACATCTAATGTTTACCCAGTTAAATTAGTTGCCAAATTCTGTTGACGGTTTATACATCAATATCTTTAAGCTCTTTGAGGATGGGGCTTTTTCTTTCTTGGCATCCCCAATACTTAGCATTGTGATTGAGACATAGTAAATTGATTGTTGATTGATCCTACACATTTAATCCCTTTCTCATTATATAGTTACCATCCTATTTAAGCTCCTGTCATTCCATGTCTACAATATTGAAATAGGCACCTAATTTTTCTTACTGCACCCAGTCTAACCTTAATACAGTTGCCAAAGAAAATTCAGGTCTTACCATCTTATTTACCTACTTAAAAACATCAGAGGGTCCTCATCTCATATAGTAGAAGCCCAATATTTGAGGTCCTACACAATTCAGCTCCAACCTATCTTTATTATTCAGATTATTTCTGAATCACATTCTCCTGCCTCCTGCTTCTTTCCATCTTCAGTTCCAAGTTCATGTCATGTTGCCTCAATCCACCCTTTGTCCCAGTGTTCCAGCTCCTATTTGGGGACCCTAACCCATAATTGATAAGAGACCCCCCCAGTTTAATCCAAATCTTGACATGCTGATCTATGAGTATATTTATGCCACATCACCTCATGAATGCCCTTTCCCCAGCTTTTCCTCCTTCAACTCTTGGAAAAGTAATCACATTGGCACTAACATCCTAGGAAATGGTCAATCAAGTGCTCTTTGGTTTCATTAGCCATCCCTGAGAGTTCCAGATGAAAATACCCTTCTATAACCACCACAGTTCTCCATGAGTTCCTCCATTAGAATTTTGAGCTCCTTGAAATGACAGAAATCATACTCTTTTGGGGGGGGGGGGGAGGAAGTGAGGCAATTGATGTTAAGTGACTCGTCCAGGGTCACACAACTAGTAAGTATCAATATATCTGAGGTCATATTTGAACTCAGGTTTTTCTGACCTCCAGAGCTGGTGTTCTATCTACTGTGCCACTTAGTTAGCTTGCCTTTTGTATTTATAACCTTTGAACTTTTTCATAGTATGCAGTATGATATGTAGTAAATACTTTAATAAATTGCTTTTTCACTCATGCATAAAAGCTGTTCATTTCTTATGGCTGGAATGCAGTATCCCCTTCTGGTTCTTGTCTCCACCTACTGAAATCCTTCTCTTCAAGATTCAAGTGTCAACTCTTCTGTGAAAGCTTTCCTTTGTATATTTCCTTTCTTCCTCTCCCCATCCTACCTCCTGCTGAAAGTAATTTTCCTCCTCAAATTTTTCTGGAACACTTTGTCTGAATGTCTCTCCTTTGCTATTATTATATTCTACTTCATATAATATTTATCTGTACACTCATTCTCTACTTTTTGCAAACTCCATGAAGGTAGAGAGAATTTTTTTTCATTTGTATATCTCCATTGCATTTCACAATGCTTTTATAAGTACTTGACAGATATTTTCTTTATAAGAAATTATTTCCTCCTTTTTCAGATATTCCCAACAACAACTATAAACCATTATTTTGTCTACTATGACTCTCAAAAAACCCCCAAATTCTTGGAGAGCCACTTACACCCATAAGTCGTGATTCTGGGATCTTGAAAAACTGATTACAAATCAAGCGTTTCTTAATTGGACATCTCATAAGAATGCAGCTTCATCCTGCCTAGAAACTATAATTGTCTGGCAAACAGGAGGATTGCTAAGGAACCTGAAACCTGCCAGCTTCTGCTTTCACCATAAGTATACCATCACTGGCTCTTAAGTAAATCTTTTAATGGTGAAACATCAATACAGACTGGGAATTACTAGCACTACTGTCCTAAAGATAACATCAAGCAAAGAGGTGAAAGACTCCAGATGTAGAATGAGACACATTTTTGAATATGACTGATGAGGGAATTAGTTTTGTTTGACTGTGTGTATCCATTATATGACTTTTCTTTTTCCTTTCTTTCTTTCTTTTTTTTCCTTTTTTTGGTGGGGAAGTAGGAGGAAGAGAAAATAAATTATTTTTGAAATCACAAAAAATAGTTTGATAGGCAAAACAGTAAAGATTAAGGAAATTGTAAACTATTGGAAAAAATAGAGTGCAGATATTCAACTTTTCTCATTTTGGTATTTGCATCAGTGCTTAGCCCAATCTTGTACATAATAGGCACTCAATAAATATTTGCTAAATTGAATTAATTCAGTGTAAAAAGATTTGCAGGTGACCTAAAACTCAAGATGATGAAAATTATTATGTATCTTAATTTACTGAATACTAATTTCTCTAGCCATTTAGATTATTCAGCAGTGGGTCCACTTAAGAAATTGGTCAAGAGGAGAATAGAAAGCAATTTCACATTTTCAGGCACTTCAGGAGTTAGAACTGAGTCATTTGGCAGCATCTGTCCTACTTCTGGAAAGCTAGGTGGCCCTGGGTTCTAATAAATCATGTCAATGGACATCAGATACTGGCAGATTCTCTCAATCTGGGAGACTTTGACTAGGATTTCAGAATTGATTGTCTGGGGTCCAAGACCCAGTCAATTTTGTTAAGACCATGAAAGCTCCTAACCATCAAGCTAGGTGATCATTCTTTTTTGTTCAGGCCCCAGTACATCATCAAGATTATCTATTGACAGTCATGTGTGGGAAGTGGTGCCTATAGCTTTGAAATCTGAGTATTGAAGAAAGTAACTGAGAAGAGTCAAAGGCCATGGAAACAGGACCAAGTTTCTAGTATGATACTGTAAGTATCAAAGGCCACACATGGCTGGTCATTAAGGCAACTCCAAAGTGACCATCTGAACAGTTCATTTCATATACAAAAGATTGTCTATAACACAATATCCTAGGGGTAAGACAGGTGAGTTTAATGATAACAATAGAAATGGGATTCTGCCAGATCATGTTTAGGGCAGCGGAGGCCTTAAAGTCATCTAGTCAAACTCATTTTACAAATGAGGAAACTGAGGCTCAAAGAATTTAAATGTCTTGTTTAAGATCTCATTGGTAGCATCAATGGTAAGATTTGAACCCAGGCCATTTTGACTCCAATTCTGCCTCTCAGTCTATGACCATGTTGCTTCCCAGTGGATGACAGGCAAACACCCTTAAGGTAAGAGCAGTGACCTACCAAAAATACCAGAGCCTCTGAATGGACAGAGCCCGCACACAGCATCTTGACCCACAGCAGTCTTCATAGGAGCGGCATCTGCAGAAGAGAAGGACAAAGGAAACAATTGAGGCTGGGTTATGATTTCAAACAAAAAGTAGCAACTATCTTGAATTGGCATCAGGGCAGGGAACAAAGGGGAAAATGCATTTCCACGTCTATTTGTCTTTAAATGCAACTGAGTAAATAAAAAACAACACTGGATGTGACCTATGTGACTAACACTGCCTCTGATGTAATTAGATCCTCAGACAATAGCAGGGCTGAATATGTCATCACAGACCCAGAGACCAAACCGCTGTTGCCATGGTCACATGGGGCACAACTGTCTGGCAAACAGGAGGATTGCTAAGGAACCTGAAACCTGCCAGCTTCTGCTTTCACCTATCTGCGTCTCTGTCTCTGCCTGTTTCTTTCACACAACACACTACACACACACACACACACACACACACACACACACACAGCTTCAATGGTGCAAGATTCACCAACAACTGCAAATAATCAACTTTGGAATCCCCTTTGGGAATAGAATGGTTCAGTTCAAGAGAGGGAAGGGAGACAATGTGCTTACATCAGACCCACCTTCATCACACAATCAATGCTCTCAGTATAGCTGGGCAGAAGTACTCTCAAAGGGAGGGATGCTTTTTTTTTTGAAGAGAATGGGCAAGGATAGAGGACAGAGAAGTTAACAGCATTAAAGAAAAGGCTTAATATAGGCTCTGGGGAGAGCCAACTCTGCCCTACTTCACTCTGGGAAAATGACAACAAGCTCCAGACTTTATGTACACCAGAAATATGGTCAAAAACCAGTACAAATGTCAGTGGGTTCTACTTTCTTTCTGGGTAGAATCCCTCTCCCCCCAAAAAACCTTCCATCAAAAATAGTTCCTCCCCTTTCCTTCCTCCTCAACTTCCAAACAGAACATTTTGTCCTTCCTGAGACCAGGCTTTACTTTTGAAATAGGGAAAGATGTGGGCACCCAAGGCAGCTGCTCTACTTTTCCTTGTAGAGTTGTATGCACTGCAACAGAATGGGGCCCAAATTTAACAGTAAGGAAGGAGGGATATGTGGATTCCACATTTTATTACATGACTAAATGATAGCTATCTAGGTTGATGCCAAGTTTTTTTTTTTAAATAAAAAATGTATGGAGGTAGGGGAAGGGATAGGGAAAAGGCTTTGATTTTTATGAGGAAAATGGAAACATACTTTGCACAATTCTCTTGAGTTTGTCTACTGTGAACAAAGAGGAAAGATAATAACCTCAATTCATACATGAACTAGGAAATACCAAATGTCACTTTCTATTCAAACATACAATGCCCACACAATACAGGGCACATGGATATAATAGGCAGGATAAAAAAAAACAAATAAATAAAAAAGTTATAAGGATTCTGAAAAGGATATGACTGGGAGGTGGTGCCGTTGTGAATAGAACATCATTTTGAGACTCTGAAGACCATGTCCAGGCCCAGCAAGGTCACTCACTTGCTGTATGTCTTTGACCTATTTGCTAGAACTGTCTGGGCCTCAGCTCTCATGTCTGTAAATTGAAGGACCTGAGCTCTATATAAGAGGTTCCTTCTAGCCATAAATCTAGGATTCTATGATCTCTAAGGCACCTTGGAGCTTCAATGTCTAATAAGACTATTACAAAAAAGAAATGAAGTTTATATTTTATAGATATAGATATAGATAATATAGATATTTCCATGCTATAAAAAAGGTATCTAATATGGTAGGGAAAAGCATTAAAGGTTCTCCTTCAAAGAAGGTGTAAGATAAAACCACCATACAAGATTCCTTGTAGCATATAATAGAGACAACTTTGTCATTATTCTCTGATAGTATCAGGTAAATAATAAAACAGAGTCAAATGCTCAATAAAAATCTCTGACATACGGTGGATGTGAACTGAGTCCAAATTGAAAGAGGGAGTCCTTACAAGTGAGGTGCTCCAGAAGTCTGTGGGTGATGTTATTCTGATAGTATCAAGTTCCCATTCCAGTTGGGTTTGGGCTTTAAGGTGGAGTTTAGTTTTTAGGATCATAGATTGAAAACCAACTAGTTCAATCCCCTTATACATATAGCAAAGACAAATAAGAAGCAGAGGAGTTAAGGGACTTGCCTTAAATCTGAACTCAGTCACAGTACCCACTACTCTTCCCTTGCTTACAGTACATTAATGATAATTATGACATGGTTGCATAAGTTGGAGTAATGCCTCTGTATCGAAAATGTGGTCTACCATAAAAATTTGAGGGTTTGTTCAGAAGGTCACAACCTGAATTACCTGAAGGAAGGCTTCCACGTTTCCCCTTCTTTTGAAGACTGAGGCCCAAGATTATAGGATCAGGGAGTTGGAAGGGTCCTCAGAAACTAAGTGGTCCAACCACTTCATTTTATAGAAGGAGAAACTGAGGACCACAGAAGGGGAAGTGACTTGCCTAGCTAGTAGCTAGATTTGGACTCAACTGGATTTGAACTCGGCTCTTTCTGATTCTAGGCCTAGCACTTGATCCCTTGCACTAATTACTGAAATAATCACTACTCAAAATGAGATCACATTCTTTTAGGGAAGATAAGAAGTATATGTATGTGAGTATTTTGGAATTAATTAGATTAAATCCAAGGTAGTGAAATCCAAGAAGTCTGAAAGGGAAGGTAGCCACTAAACTGGGGGGGGGGGGGGGGGGGGCAGAAAGAGAGAGATGGAACTGGAGAGTTTCACATAGAAGGTAGCACCTGAGTGGCCTTTGAAAGGAGGAGGGGGTAGAAAAAAGGGAATGAAGGTCTATCAATGCAAATATATGTTATGTGAGATAGAATGTGTTCAGAGTAGAGAGAAGGATCAGTCACACTGGATCACAGGGCATGAGAAGAATGTGCAATGATAATGAAAAGTCACTGAAATGGGGCCAGGATCTGAAGAAGTCTATATCTGATCCCAGAGCTAACAGAGAACTGTGATTTATTGAGTTGGTTGGTATTTAAAGAATATCACTCTAACAGTGGTAAACAGGATGGACTAAATTGAAGGGAAGCTTGAGGTAGGGATAACAATTAGGAGACTGTTGCAATAATCTAGGCAATAGATGATGAGTACCTGAACTGAGATGATCGCTTTGAGTCCAAAGAGTCCAGACCTAAGAGATGTTGAAATAGAAACTGACGGGCTATGTTGAGTGAAGTAGAGGAAGGAGTAGATTATAAACCCAAAGTTATGAACCTAGAAGAGAGATATTGCAAATTCCTAAGCCACCTTCAACAGAAATAGGGAAATTTGGAGGAGGAGAGAATTGAGGGGAGGGGAAAGATAATGGGCTCAGTTTGGGGGTGTTGAGTTTAAACAGGAGGCAAAACAGGAGACAGGAGTGTCATGAGAACCCAAAGGAAATAACATCCAGAACAGTTGGATTAACAGTGTCATATGTTATAGATATGTTGCAAAGGATGGGACTGAGAAAGGATCATCAGATTTTACAATTAAGAGATCATACTAACTCTAAAGAGAACAATTTCAGTTTAGTGATAAGGTAAAAAAAGCCAGATGGCAAAGGGTTAACAAGAAGAGAGAACTTGGAGGAAGTGAAGACAGGTTTGTTTGTTTGTTTGTTTGTTTTGGGGGGAGGGAAGTTTGGATTTTTTTTCCCCCAGAAGGAGTATGACTAAGAAATAGAGTAAAGATATAGGAAGATGGTGTGAGGAATTGATAAGACTGATATAAGATTTATTAAGGATGGAGGAGCCTTGGACATTGCTGAAATGAGGAAAGAACTAAGAGATAATGAGATATCAAAGATCCCAGAGAGATGGTGATAGAGGCTATCATAGCAACAATAAACAGGAAGAGGAAGACCAGATCCTATGTAAGTAATTCTACTGGAAAACTTTCAGGAAAAAATACTAGTTGTTCATTAAATTATTCCAAAGTATATTCTCTTGTAAAACCCCATGAAAATTTCAGGCAAGTTCAAAGAATTTCTTTTTTCATTTTTTTTTTGAAAGGCAATGGCATTAAGTGTCTTGCCCAAGGCCACACAGCTAGGTAGGTAATTATTAAGTGTCTGAGGCTGGATTTGAACTCAGGTACTACTGACTCCAGGGCCGGTGCTCTATTCACTGTACCACCTAGCCATCCCTAAGTTCAAAGTATTTCACATGTATTCAATCATACTTCTTAGAATAGGAAATTATTGCTTCCTAGAGAGTATCAAGAAATAATTCTGAGTAAAAGGAGAAAAAAAAGTCCTAAAAACTTAGGTCTTACTTTTTTAACAGAATATTGTCTTCATCATCATTCCCATCTCTATTCTTGCCCCCCAATTAGCCTCCTTTGCAAAGTACTTCATTCCTCTGTTAATGACACCACTCTTCTGTTCCCCAGGCTTAAAATACTGTAGGCATTTCTGGTTCCTCATTCTCCTTTAGCTCCTGTATCCAATTTATTGGCAAGTCTTGTTATTTCTTCCTTCAAAATATCTCTCAGTTATTCCTACTCCTTAATTTCCAGTGCCAACCCCCCAATCCAAGCTGTCATCACCCATCCTTGAATCACTAAAAGACCCTACTGGGTTTCCTTGCTTATATGGTCTCTTTTCCTCCTAATCTTCCCTCTGTATTTTAGCCAGACTCATCTTGATTTATCGAAACACTGCTTTTATCACATCACTCTGGCTGAAAAATTTATAAGCCTACCACATGCCAAGTCCAAAATGCTTTGCCAAGATTTAAAGGTCCTTCTTAATTTGGCCCAATCTAATCAAGCCAGTCTTCTTTCCCACTATTCTGCAACCCTGACCCATCTGACAGACAGATTTTTTGCTGTTCCCCAACATGGTACATTTTTCCTCCCTTCAAACTATACTATAGTTTACTATATTCCCCTCTTGGGAAACCCTCTGTCTCCTTTATAATAATCCTTTAAGGCAGAGGTTCCTAAGCCCTTTTTTTTTGGAACATGTATTCCTTTGGAAGCCTTGTAAAGCCCCTTCTCTGAGTGCTTTAAAATTACCAAGGAAACCAATTATACTGAAATTCAGTTATCAAAAGAAATTTTTTTGAAAGAGAACCTAAGACTTAGCCTAAGTTCCATTTACTCAACAAAAGTCTTCTTCAGTGACTATTGCAGTCATCCCTTCCACATATGTAATGGGACTATGAACTGGAAAATTCATGTAAAATTTTTTAACTCTCCATACAAGAGAAAAGAAATCTAAAATGTTTCTTTTATGAAGCATCATGGCTTCTCATTGTAAAATGTGGAATCTAGGTCATAGGCTATATGTAGGTCAATGTTAAGTAAAAATACTTTTGGGGGGATCATCTCTTGACTTTCATGTGTTAATGTGACCTACAAACTCCTCCAAAATTCCCACTTAATTTTTTTATGCCAGCTCCTGTTATATTGAAATCATGATGGGGGAAAGTTGCAATGTGGAAGTGATAATGGCATAGTTTCTCTTCCTTCTTTATCTTTTATCTATAGTGAATTCAAAAATCTGGCCTCTGATTGTCATGGCTTCACAATGATTTGCTTTGTACCCAACTTCATGATAATCTCATAGAGGAGGGGAATGACAAGCTCTATTCTTTTTCTAAGATATATAACTGGTAGTCAGGTTTGCTTTTCTGGAAAAGAGAAGTCTTTCAAAGAGAATATCTGGGAAATAATAGGTGGAGCATTAGTCTGAGGATACAGATATTCATGTCCTGTCTCTAACATGTGGTTATTCCCCAAAACTCTACTCTGCTCCTTCTTTTCTGCTGTCTCCATATTATCTTTCTTGAAGATCTCATCAACTTCCATGGGTTCAGCTATCAACTGTATTCAAATGATTTCCACATTTACCAATCTAATCCTCATTTTTTCCTCACTGCCAGTCTCACATCATCAACTATCTTATTAGAGGTTTTCATTGGCATGTCCTAAAGACATCTCAAACTCAACATGTCCAATATATTCAAAACACAACCACCTCTATCCCTATAGTAATCTCCCTGTTTCTATTGAAGGTAGAATTGGTTCCTATCCTCAGCACTTTGCTTTCATTTACCCAGCCCCCTTAACTAATCAATAGCCAAGTTCTTCTTCCATTCTCTTCTTCCATTCTTCTTCCATTCTCTCTGTTACATCCAACCCCTTCTCTTTGTTTATCCAGCTACTAACTTTGTTCCATGTCATACCCCTTGCTTGGGCTCGTCCAAAAGACTCCTAATTGATCTTTCTACATTTAGTGCCCCTTTTCTCTCTCCTTCCCTCCCTCTCTTTCTCACTTTCTCTCTTTATTCTCTCCTCTCCAGTCTCTTAATCTCTCTCCTCCTTCTCTCTCCTCTTACTTTCTTTGTCTCCCTCTTCACCCCCTTTGTCTTTTTCCTGTTTTACTCTCTCTCCTTCTCTCCATCTTCTTTTCTCTCCTTTTTCCTTTCCCTCTCTTCTTTTCTCCCTCCTTCCTTCTCCTAGTCCTTCTCTCTCTCCTCCCTTCCCCCCTTCCTCCCCCCATCCATCAGCAAATTCCTAAGCCACGGTTCTAGTTCTGACCACAACACTCCTTTACCATTGTTTCTAGGATAAACTACAAACTCCTTCACTTGCCATTTCAAGTCCAGATTCACTTATTGTTTCCATGATGATTACACATTACTCTCCTCCCTATCAAATTAGTCTCTGGTTGGTTCATTAGTTCTTGTCCTTCATTATGGAAGAAGACCAAAATGATATCACTATATTAAAGATGAGCTACAGTGTGTCTGACTGTGGCTGATCAGACCACTACAAGTTTAGGATGCTCTGCCACAGGTCGGGAACAAATAGGCCGTGTGAATACCTGGGATGGCTACTTTAAACTTACACATCTCAGGTTTCATTTCAGTTGTTTCAATTCTACCTTGCTCATAGATCAAGAATCTACTTTGTTTCCCATAAATGACATCATATTTCCCACCTCCATTATTTTATACTGACTGTCTTCCATGAATGGAATATTTCCCTTCCTCATTTCCACCCCTTGTCACCCCTGGGACCTTTAAGGCTCAGTTCCTCAGCGCCCCCCCCCCCGCCCCCACTAATCCTATCAAATATTCTTGATGATAACACATAAATATAGTTTTGCATTTACAGCAATAAGCAAAATAAACACAGAACTTTAAACAGGGTGGGGGGAGAGAAGCAATAGAAATGAAGGAAATGTTTATCTTCCTTTAATAGACATCTCAAAAGAACTGGGCTGAAGTATTTGAAGGGTTGACTTTTGCAAGAGGAAATAGCCTCATTCTGCTTGGTCCCAGAGGGGTATTTGTACTACCAGGACCAGGAAGTTGTGGAAAGGCAGATTTTAGCTTGATGTAAGGAAACAATTCCTAACATTTAAGGGTGTCCCAAAGTGATCTGGGCTTCCTGGAGAGGTAGTGAGTTCCCCCTCCTTCCCCCCATTAGAGGTCATAAGCACAAGTATTTGTAGGGGATTCTTGTTCCAATATGAGTTGGACTACAGATATGTGATTCTGAGACCTTGAATCTATGACTTTGAATCAATCCCAACCCCTTTAAGTCTCAGTTTCCTCACTTGTAAAATGGAGATGGCAATCCTAGTTACTTAAGCAGAGCTCAAAGAGGAGGCAGTTTCAAAAGGACTTGAATGCTGGAAAATAGGACTATTCCAGTTCATCCCCATGACCAAATGGCAGATCCAGAACTAGAACCCCAAAATTTCAACTCCTAATTCTTTTCACTCATCTTCTTCCACTTTTCAGGTTCCCTCATTGTTTTTGGACTTGAAACCCTTCAGTGTCTATTGCTGGGACAAAATAACAAGCCCTTTGGGATCTAGAACCTTCTTGTCCCTTTGTCAGGAAAACTTGGCACAATACTTTGCCTAATGACAATACCTCTTCCCCCGCCCAGATTCTGTATTTTCAGGACAGTTATTGAGCTTCATGATTGGCTGTCAGAATAAAGTAAGCAATGATTTAATAAAGAATTCTTCTAGAAAAGCAAGCAACAAAAAGCATTCCCCTTTGTCCAACATAAAGGGTGGATCCTCTCCATATTGATTTTATTTGTGAGAAAGAAACAGAAAGGTATGTGATGAGAGAGCTTCTTGAATTGGCCAGTGGAAAATGGCATGGTGACTGTTGGCACTTTTCAGTTGCCAGATGGTACAGACCAAATTTTATGAAGACAAAAAAAAAAAAATCAATCGTCTAATTTGCTGACACTTCTATTAAGGTGGTAGGGATGTTGGATTAATTCTGTTACTATTGCTGTTTTGCAGAAAAGTGAAACAGCTGATATTCAGAAACTATCACACATGCAAACAAAGTGAATATAATTATCTAATTATCTCTTAATCTTTCATCAGTGTAAGAGAGACACAAGACCAAGAAGGGAACTTTGCCCTGAAATGCTTCTGGCCAAATCAATGTCAAGACTGACTACAGGACAGCACTTTTTACTGAGCATGTTTCGGGTTTCCCACTTAATTATTTTGACAGCTCTCTAGCCTCCCCTAATAAGCCAATGTTGTCTACTCAATAACTCCACATTTCAGAAAAATGCACAAGAGACATGCTCACAAATCCAGAAAACAAAGACTAGGATTTTCTAAGATTTATATTGCAGCCTGGCCACACAACTCAGTTTAAGAATAGCCAAAAATATATTTTAAAAGTCTAGGGCCCTCACCTAGCGTCTTTTAAACTACTTTTTAACTACAAAACTAACTCTGGCACTTAGATAACAAAGGTTTATTAAGCACCTACTATGTACCAAATCCTTTTCTATCTGATTTAAACATTATCTCTTTCAGGGCAGCTAGTTGGCACAGTGTATAGAGTACCAGCCCAGGAGGCAGGAGGACCTAAGTTCAAATCTGACCTCAGACATTTAATAATTACCAAACTGAATGACCTTGGGCAAGTCATTTAACTACATTGCCTTGCAAAAAAAACAAAAAAATCATTTGATACTACCAACAACCCTAGGAGGTAGGCATCATTATTATCCCAATTTTATAGATGAGATTAGATGATACAGCAACTAGGAATCTGGATTTGAACTCAAGACTTCCGGGTACCAGACCTAGGGCTTTGTCCATTGTACCACCTAGCTGCTGCTGCTGCTTGGAAACAGAAATTCCCTCCCTCATACCCCTCAAGTTATGGAGAAGGCATTGCATGTGTGGACATTCAGCAGAAGGGTAGCTGAATCAATTATGCAAGCAAATGTATGTCTGCAAGACCAATCCAGATCAGTTCAAAGAGGTTAGAGCCAAGAGAATGAAGATTCTACCACTTTTCCAAATCCATTAGGTGCTCCTTCAATCAGGTTTGAATTCAAAGCTACCTGGCCAGCAATCTTAGCTCTGTCGCTTATTAGTTGTGTGACCCAGAGTACATTGGTAGCTGTCCTGAGATAATTTCCTTCTCTGTCAAATGGATGCAACACAGGAGTATTTGCAATGCCTATCTCACAGTTCTGTTGCAAGAACCAAATGAGACGAGATATTAAATGTGAAAATTAAATGAGATAATTAAAATAGCAAACCCTACAAAGTGTTATATAGAAATGGGCTCACTATTAACATATTAAACAGACGAATAAGATTTAGAGATAGAACAAACCCTACAGATTCCCTACTCCCATATTTTACAGATGAGGAAACTAAGGTCCTAAGCAAATTGAATAACTTGCTAATGTCATGCAATGATGAAGAGGATGTTCTGATAATTGAACTCATCCCCTCCCTCTAGGTTTGATACTTTCCATTTAGCCTCTGTTTATGTCCTTTATATATTGACTGATATACAGACTATGGGAAAGATCTGTGAGGGCTATTCCTCCCCCATACCCAGAAAACCCTTCTTTATAATTTAGTAAATAAATACCAGAAAGTAGTCTGAGACAGAGAGGATCACTCAGATAATAAGAGTATGAGGCAGGATTTGAACACAGCTCTCTCCCTGACTCTGGCACAGCTCAGTATACAGTGGATATAGACACTAATGGTGTAAACCTGAATAAGTCACTTAACCCTATTTGCCTCAGTTTCCTAATTTGTAAAAATAGTTGGAGAAGAAAATGGCCAGCCATTGAAACAATTGAACAACCACACACTTCCTGACTCTAAGACCAAAACTCCATCCATCATAACACACTGCTTCTGAACCATTTAGAATACTGTCTTTGTGAGTCATAGGATAATGATTGAAACTTGGTGAGGGGCTCTAGAAATCATCTCTAATCCACTCCTCTCATCGTATAGGTGGGGAAACTGAGGCTAAGAGAAGGGAAGTGACTTGTTCCAGTGTCACAGAGGTAGAAAGCAGCAGTCAAGATTCAAATCCAGGGCCTCTGGGCTCCAAATTCAACCTTTATTTTTTTATTCATTCACTTATTTGTTTGTTTGCTGTCCCAAATCTTTGGTCTCTCTCTCTCTCTCTCTCTAGGTCAGTTTTAAGGTCTGGCATATCTCTGATCTTTCAAATATCTTCCTTTTCTCTCAGTCATGCATCTAATACCTCAGCTGTAGTGCCCATGTCTTCAATTTCCTAATTTAATTTATCCCCTAATACTTAACCTAAACCTTCTTATCCTTCCATAAGTATTGTTCTTCTTATTATTTCTTATGAAACCCCTTCAAGCTTACAATCTTACATACTGGGCAAATCTAAGACTACACCATACTCAGAGATAGTTTTTTTCTCTACCAATTTTCCTTCCAAAATGGGTCATATGGGTGTTCTTATAAGACTACACCATACTCAGAGATAGTTTTTTTCTCTACCAATTTTCCTTCCAAAATGGGTCATATGGGTGTTCTTATCAACTCATAATGAGAGACAAGGATCTCTATCTCCTTGGGCAGATTAAGGGTCTAGGGAAAAGATGTCAAATACACTGCCTTTAGCGGCATGTAATTTGTTGCACTCCCAATTGGGTTTAACCAGATTAAAATCTAATTGGGAAATACTTAACAAGATAAATAAAAATGTTGTTGTTAATCTTTTATAGTAGCATCCAATTCTTTGTGACCCCATTTGAGATTTTCTTGGCGAATAAACTAGAATCATCTGCCATTTCCTTTTCCAGCTCATTTTATAAAGGAAGAAACTGAGGCAGATGGAGTTAAGTAACTTGTCCAGGTCACACAGTTAATAAGTGTCTGAGGCCAAATAGGAATCGAGGAAATTCAATTTTCCTGCCTCAGGGCTAGACATACTATCCACCATGCCACCTAGCTGCCCCTAAAAACAAATTGAGGCCAAATAGGAATCCAGGAAACTCAATTTTCCAGCCTCAAGGCTAGACATACTATCCACCATGCCACCTAGCTGCCCCTAAAAACAAATTAATAATTAAATGACAATAATCAATCACTCAATAAATCTTTATTAAGGACATTTAAAGAAAGATTAGGAGATTTTTCTAGTTCAATACAAACATGTAAACCTAATCAATCAATAAACATTAATTATCAATAAACCTATTTATATACCAGGTTAAGCATTGTGGATTCAAAAAAGAGGTAAAAGACAGACCTCAAAGAGTTTATAATCTAATGGTAACAATAAAATATAGATAATATTACATTTAAAACTACGTCAATGTGGGGCTTATAGGGATCTTTATGAATGAATTAGTGGCCCCTGTTTTGATTTGGTCTTAATACCATAGATCTAGGGTTCTATAAGTTATTGATTCCCATTATAATTATCCCATTCACATCATGGCAGTTTCTCCCCACCATGATTTGAGTAAAATTTTTTGACCCTTCCTCTGTACCAAAGAAGAAGTCTGAATTTTTTCTTTTTCTTTTATGGGATGTTTACAGTACCTTATTGTAAAATTTAGGTTAAGAATTAGGTCATAGGCTCTGGCTATGTTGTCCTTTGAGAGTTGCCAGTGGCTTCCATCAAAACTTCCCTAAAATTCCCATTAAATTTTCATGCCAACTCATAATATATCAAAACCACAATGGGGAAAGTTGCGATGTGGAAGGAATAACTACATTTTTTATTCTTGGTAATCAAGGAAAGGAAGGGGAAGTTGACTTGCCATGCTGTCACTCATCAATTTAGAGTTTACATCAATTATTCTTACTGTTCCCCACTTATAAGAAAATTGAAACCCTGAGAGAAATATGACATATATACTGGAGGTCACCCAGTTTATGAGCATCAAGGGCCACCTACTTCACATTCAATGCATTTTCTACTGACCATTATATCTCCACTAGGTGGGAAAGACAGCATCCTTGCCCTACTCGAATCTCTGTGGGGTGGCCGAGCAGCTATGAAAAGCTGTTAAATGTGCATAAAGTGTCCTAAGAACAGATGCTGGGAAAGGGGGCAGCTCAGCCAAGGACAGTCAAAGTCAGGGCTTTGGGCAGGAGGTAGCCCTTGGAAGGCTTCCATGACTCCTATGGAGTCCTCACACTTATTTTGGAGCACAAGTTACCTGGAGAATTTGCTGTTTGTGATACTGCCTAATGAAATTTGTAAGGAACAGAGCCAGCAAGCAAGAAGGCAGAGAACAGATGCTTGACTATTGAGCTGTTCCATTTTCCCCAGGTTCCTGAATTGGGGCACAAACATTTAAAATGGAAGGGGGGGGAATCCTCCCCCCCAAAAAAAATAACTTGAGTCCTTCATGCCTCCAGGTCACGCGATTGTTCAAAGTCTGTGCCTTCATTAGGTCACTCAAAGAAGGTGCCAACTTTGGAACAGTGGTGATTAATGTAGGTTGCCAATAGCTTAGCTATTCCTTGGGCTTTTTTGTTTTGTTTTAGTTTGTTTTTTTTTGTCTTTGACACAGGGCCTCTTTTATACTCTCAACTTGAACTGAAAGGCCATTTTAGGCCTCCTTCCATCCCTCTGGCCTCACTCCAGATTCAAGGACTTGCTCCATGCCAGCCACTTGAAATGGATGGCAATTACACCGGCAGCGTCACAGTCACCCCCTTTCCTCACGCTGTTTTCAATTCCGATAAAACTTGAAGCTAAATGACTGCCCTCGGCCTACACCTGCTGACATTTCAAACAGCTGTAATTGTAAATGGAAGGCTAAGTCTAACTTCATGCTTAATTAAGAGTGGTAAACATTCATAGGCAGCCCAGCATACTAAGTCACTCCCTGCGCCAGGCAACAGGCCTGATGTTTCCATTCTAAGTCAGCTTGGGTTGGCATTATCACTCTTGGGGACATGCGAAAACATGAACCCGTGTCCTCTGCCTGGATCCTGTACAAAATAGACTTTTTTTTAAAAGGAAGGGAAAAAAACAGTTGGGTTTTTTTTTCTCTTTCTTTTCTAAAGGCCTGTGAGGAACGAAGGACAGGGATACAATATGGAAGCACAGTGTATCTGAATTTGCCAGATGTACGCATTCTCAAGCCTTCAGAAGCACATGGAACAAATATCATCCTTGACTAAATCCACGCCTCAGAACAACTAATTATAGGCTCACCACCCAGCATGTTGGAAACAAACATGGCTGCTGCCAGGCTAAAAAAATATTAAGAGTATTTAAAACAGTTATCTTGTTAATAAGAGAAATTTACTTCCCTAATCAGTGAGGAAGGAGATGGGGTGGGGGAGTGGGGGGGGGTTCCTACAAGTAGGGTGAGCTTTGGGGCAAGGTCAGAAAAAGGAAAAGGCACCTTATGGAAGCCAATCTGTTGTGGGGTTTTTTGTTTTGATCTGGTTTTTGTTGTTGTTGTTGTGTTGCCATCAGAGATATAAAGACCCAATAAGCCAAGGGCATTCTTTGGAGTTCTGTCTCCTTTGTTCTTTGCAATATCCACTGAGCTGCAACCTCGAATATGGGAATATAATGAAAATGTTTTGGAATTCTGGGATAGTCAATGCAAAAGCAGGAGGCTTACTGACATCTTAGACCTTAGAAAAAAGGAAAGGTTGGTCAGCAAGTTTCCAGATCAAAAGTGCATATCCTGAGTGACAGATGCAAATAGTCTCGATTTAGGGCTAAGTATAGTCTCATGGTGTAGAAAAGTGATTGACTAGGCTAGGAGTTTTAAGAACTTTCTGAAGTCAGAGATCTCTCCTATTTTAAAAAGAAATGTACAGCATGGTGGCCATAGAGCATTAATGTCCTTTGATATAAAGTAGATTCATTTTTAAGGATGGCTAAGACCAGATCTGTGATGTCATTGATAGAAATCCAAAGGGTGAAAAATCCTTCTCCCATCTATACCAGGGTGGCACCTGCTCGGCCCAGATCTGGTTGCCCATGTGTCAGAGACAGACTCTAAACCCAGATCTTCCTGGATGAGTTGGATTCTCCATTCACTATCTCAAAGTGATCAGCTGCTGACATGTCTCTTGAATGCTTTACCTCCCTCAAGAACAAAGGAAGCAGGGGTAGCTATAGAGCATCAGCCCTGGAGTCAGGAAGACTTGAGTTTGAATTCTGACTCAGATACTTAACAATTACCTAGCTGTGTGACTTTGGGTAAGTCACTTAACCCCATTGTCTTGCAACACCCCCCCCCCAGAAAAAAAAAAAAAAGAATGAAAGAAGCAGAGATATTGCTAACCACTGTTCCAAAGTCACCCTAGTCCATTGGAACCAAGGTCTTATGGAGATCTGTAACTACATAAGTCATTTAGAACATGCTTGACTTTAAATTCTATCAAGGCCAATTACACATTCAACACTTAGCAACACTTTTCCTATGATGGCTAAGGATTAGAGAGGTGGCAGCAGGGCTTTGGAATAATCATTAGTATGACATAGTGAAATGAACTTGGGTCTCTCAAACAGCTGATCTACCTTTGAATTCTGCCTCATCCCTTAAATAGCCATATAAGATTTGCCAAGTCACTCCCTTCTCTGTTGAGGTCCATTCCAATTCAGACATTCTACAATTTCATTCAATACAATAGCAATGAAGCTGGGGATGGAGATTGTAGAGAGCTGTTTTTTTAAAAAGTCTTTCTCTGCTTTTATTTTTTCCCCCTGCTCATTGTCAGAAAAATATAAATTAATATATATTTTTTTCCCAGGAGGGACAATGCTTGGTTATGTAGCACAGTCTTTGTAATCAGGAATAAATAGGTAGGACAATTAGATGGCGCAGTGGATAAGAGTTCTGGGCCTGGAATCAGGAAGATGAATTTTCCTGAGTTCAAATCTGACCCCAGACACTTACTAGTTCTATGACCCTGGGCAAATCACTTAACCTTACTTGCCTCAGTTTCTTCACCTATAAAATGAACTGGAGAAGGAAATGGCAAACCACTCCAGTATCTTTGCAAAGAAAACCCCAAATAGGGTCACAGAGAATCAGATACAATTATACCACAACAGCAAAAACAAAAATAAAGATAAGATTACAATTGCCAGGGGTGGCTAGGTGGTGTAGTGGATAAAGCACCGGCCTTGGAGTCAGGAGTACCTGGGTTCAAATCCAGTCTCAGACACTTAGTAATTACCTAGCCGTGTGGCCTTGGGCAAGCCACTTAACCCCATTGCCTTGCAAAAAGCCTAAAAAAAAACCCAAAAATAACCCAATTGCCACTGGACATAAAACATAAGAAAACAAGGGAATTAGATTAAAAAATATTCCACCCAAATTTGCAATATGAAAAAAAGTAATTTTTAGAAACACAGAAATACCAAAAGTTGACTTTTGCTTGCAACCTCAAGGTCTTGGGTTGGATAGGTTACACTTTATATCAGACTTTAGTGTCTCCATCTGTGAAGTGTACATGTATGATAGACAAAATGAACTCTGGAAATGATTGTCCTATTATCCAAAAATAACAGAAGTTTATATTTGGTGTTGATGGTTAATTATTTCACAAAAACCTTATGAGGAAAGTAGTGTAGCTATTATTATTCCTATTTTACAGTGAGGATGCCAAAGTTCCAAGAAATTAAGTTATTGGCTCAGGGCTTCCCAGCTGGTAAGAAAATCAGCAAAATAGGTACAATTATCTTAGTAACCAAATGATCTTCAGAACCTACTAATCTCACTGACTTCTTTTAAGTCCCAATTAAAATTCTGGTTGATTCAGGAAGCCTTCTCCAACCCATCTTAATTCCAGTGCTTTTCACCATTAATTATTTCCAGTTATTCTATTTATAAATTTTTGCACATATTTGTTTGCTTATTATCTCCTTCATTAGACTATAAGTTCCTTGAGGACAGCTTTTGTCTCTTTGCATCCTCAGAGTTTAAAACAGTGCCTGCCACATTTGTAGCTTCTTAATAAATGACTGATCGATTGTTTGAAAACACTAATATAGGAATTCCTTCCTTTTAAACACACACTTTAAAGAATCACAATGTGCCAGACAATGTGCAAGATGCTGAGAATATAAAAACAAAAATTAAGTAGTTCCTGCCCTCAAGAAGGTTACCTTCTACTGGAAAACAACCTGGATTTAGATAAGCAAATACAAAGTCATTTTCCAAAGGGAGAGGGCATTCATTACTGAGGAAATCAGGAAGGACTTTCTGTAGGAGATAATACCAGAGCTGAACTTTGAAGAAAGTCAGGAAATCTATGAGGCAAGAACAAAGATGGTGGAACCATCTACACAAAGACCCAGATTGAGGGGTGGATCTTCTCCAGTCATCCTGATCCATATTATGGGTCCATGGCCACTGGATCTAGATGGTTCAGGAGGAGAAAATGAGGTTGGCCACTTTGCACAGCCCTTCCTCACTTAAATTCAAGTCACTTCCATGTCAAGGCATTAATTCCTTGATGTCAGAGACCTCTTTAAGAAGGAAGGACAAACCACAAGAATCTCATATCTGGAAAACTGTCCAGTTTATCATGGCAAACAGGAGGATTTTGTTTTGCATATATTTGTCTACATCTTGGCTCTTCGTTAGATTGTAAGCTTCTTGAGGGCAGTCACTGTCATTTCCTTTTTTTATATCCCTATCACTCAGCAGAGTGCCTGGTAATTAATACTTGTTAGCTGATTAATTGATGTCAAAACTAAGTCAAAAAATGTATCCTTAGTTTACCATATAAAATCTTGTAGAGTATGACCTCCCCTGAAAAAATAATATCCTCCTTCATTTTGTACAGACAAATAGACAAAGTGCTAAGGTATTGGTGTATGAGAGGACCAAACAGATCAGTAGAGATAGTCTGACTGCAGTCAAGATAAGGTATCACAAATGTGGCCATACACAGTACTTTCTTTTATGAATATATTTCTCTTGACTCCTTCCTCAAAGCTCTGCCCTTGACACGAGATATTTCCTGATCTCCTCAGCTGTTGTCTTCTTAAAAATTAGGACATCTTTATTTGCAATATGAAAAAAGTGGTATATGTACAATAAACTAATATAGCAAAAATCTCAGACTTTTTATTTTCAAAAATAATATTATTAAAAGAGGAGAAATGAAATACCCAATCTAGACAAAAGCAAGAAAATCCAGTCAAATCAAGTGACTTTCTCACATGTCTTTAAATGCTTATAGTTAGTGACATAGGACCTAGTAAGAGTAAGAGTAGGATTCGTAGTCTTAGGTTTGGTGGTTAGTGTTGCTTGATCAAACCTTGAGTATTATTTTTTTCAAAATCATGCAGATTCAGATAGCAATCAAATAATCTCTAGAGCTTTCCTTAAGTCTAATTAATCTGTTCTTTCTCCAGTGTTGAATTTGTTTTTATCATGTTTTAGAATATTGTGAGGAATACTTTAAAACTTATGTGATGTTTCCATAATTATGTTTTTATTTCTTCTGCACATGAAACTCAATTCCATAAGGGACATGTCATTGGTTTTAATTACTTTCAATATCTTTGTTCTAAGTGAATGTTAACTGTTACCACATATACAATATTTAGAGTGTGGGTGGGTGTGAGAGTGTGTATGTATAAATAAGGAGAGGCATTTTTAAATTCAATAAAAATTAAAAAAACAAATGGTAAATGTACAATATATACATATTGTCTTCTTTATTCAAATGAAAGCTCAAAGAGAATCAGGAAGCATTTTATTTTATTTTATTGCAACCCCCAGTCTTAGATTAGTGACATATTTTGTTGTTGTTCAATTGTTCAATCATATCCAACTCTTTGAGATCCCCTGGACCATAGCCTACCAGGTCCTTCTATCTTCCAATATCTCTGGAAGTTGGTCCAATTTCATGTCTATTGTTTCCCTGATACTAAATATTCCTCTTAACCTCTGCCATTCCCTTTTCCTTTCAATCTTTTCCAACATCAGTGCTAGAGAGTAGCTGATTAATAAAGGCTTTCTGGGCAGCTAGGTGGTACCCAGAGAGCCTTAGATAGAGCACCAGCCCTGGAGTCTGGAAGACCTAAGTTCAAATCTGACCTTAGACATTTAATAATTACCTAGCTGTGTGATCCTGGTTAAGTCACTTAACTCCATTGCCTTGAAAAAAAATAAAGGTTTTCTGATTGATTGGTAGATGATTAAATCTAGACTGGGAGCTGATGAGAATTCAATAAATATTTTCAGAGTCTAGGGTATACACAAAAATCTAGCTAATTTTTCTGATTTTAGTTGATTTAAGCTGTAAGATCACAAGAGGTGCGAATTTGACCATAAGAGTGAAATTGGTGATTTCAGTCATCAGTTGAATCACCAAAGACTCAGTTCTACCACTTACTAGCCCATAATCTTGACCAAAACACCTAGGGCAGGTCAATTTACTTCTTTTTTGTGTCCGTTTCATTACCTGTAAAATCAAGGGGTTGGACTAGATGACTTCTTAAGTCTTTTCCAATTCTAACTCTGTGACCCAATGACCTGACTCTTATGCCAAGCCAGAAAGGCTTTGAGAATGGACCTGGTGATCTGGCTCCACCAGCTAACTCAAGAAAGCCACCTATGACATCATGGAAAAGCTTCAGTCTGCATACCACATCAAGGAAACTGATGACCTTTTGAAGGTTTGAAATATAAACTATATAAGAACCAGAAAGAATTCATGCAGAAGCACCAAAGGAACTGTTTTTCCTTATATGTGACTCATTTGAACATAAGCAAAAAGTTTGGTAATTGTGGTCTGACTGATGAAGAGCAAAGGAACACACTCCCTTTATAAGTCCACTTTGTTCTTGGAAAGTAACAAGGGTTGACTATGGAATCTTGCAAAAAGAGCAGGGTATCTATTAGTGCTTGGGTCTGGGCAGGGGATCATAGCATGCAAGACCCAGTAGGCCAGAGGGTTGAAAGAACTGGAAACTAGGTTGGACCAGTTGCCTCAGCAATTAAAATGGGTATCCAGGGAAGAGATTATAGTGGGAGTGGTTAGTTTGCATAAATGGGGCCATGAAATCTGAAGGAAAACAAACCTGAAGTCAAAGCTCTAGGCATCATTCCAAAGGGAAGGCTACAGACCAGGTCTTGAGATCAAAAAGGCTCTGAACCTAACTAGATCTGGGCAATTACAACCACTGCACAATGGTAGTAAATGGAAATCATATAACTATTAGAATCCTATATTTATTACCTTACTTGATCTTTACAATAATGACTTTATGAGATAGATGTTATTATTACTTCAATTTTATATAGGACAAAAATTGAGTTTCAGTGATGTTAAGTGATTTCCCCATCATCACCTGGATTAAAAAACAATGATGGTCAGATCAGAAACCAGTTGTCTCCAGACTCCTGTTCCTGCCTCATTAATAGCCTAGGATAAGCCAGTCAGGTATGAGGAGACAGAGAGGAGGGAGGCAGGCAGAAGCATAGTCAATTAAGGTTTGAAAGCATTTCAAAATCTCTGTCCAAGGTCTGAATGAACAAGAAGGCAACGAGTAAAAGTGAGGTCAAAGTATACAGGTCAGGGATGAGGAGGGTACAGGTGGTTTGAAAGTATATGGGTCTATGGTTAGCATCCAGACATCCATAGCAGAGTACAGGCTCTGAGGTTTCAGATATGGGATGAAGTTCAGGATTCTAGCCTGAACAAAAAGAATCAAGTTCAGAATTAGAACAATGCCTGAGGATCAGAAAGTGGCAGGGTGTACACTACTGCTGACTCAATCGGATTATGAGTATTTATCTCAGGATGGGGTTATTTATCCCTTGCCCTAGATTTTAACAGCCTTCGGCACAGGCTGAAAACTGTCAGATGTGGGCTGCTCCTCAGAGCAAGACAAGGTTCTCCATGCTCTGATGATCTCAACAAGAGTCTAAGTTCCTTGTAAAGACCTCTCAGTTCCAATACTATATACACTGCCCTCACTTTTTGCTGATGAAGGCTAAAGACAAGTCCATAAAATGAATAAAAGCAAACATATCAACCACAAGAAAAAAAAGATTCATTATCCATTCCTGACTACCAAGAAACTAGAGAGAACAAACCAAAGATAAATAAAGAAGTTGACTTCACAAAGGAAAAAGGAAGTCTGATAGTCTACAAAAAAAGTAAAGTTCAGATCCCTCTACTTCCCAAAGCATTTAGAAAATGCTCCAGGGGTGAAAGACTACAGATTCATTTAAACATATAAAACTGATCACAAATCACAAAATGATTAAACTTTAGCACCATCTCTACATTTATCTATCTTCTTTTTATTAACTTCTATGAAAAAAAGGAGTTAAGACAATTCAATGCAATAAGCACTTATTAAGCACCTATATATTAGGTGTTATAATGACAAAACTAAAAAAATAAAAGCTCCACGGAGCTTATAAATATTAGAACAGCATATAAGTATGAATAATTACAAAATATATGCAAATACAAATATATACAGATATAAATACAAAAACCTTTTTTTGGGACAAAATATATACAAATACAAAGTCATGTGGGAAGAGTGATACTAATAACTGGAAAATAAATAGGATTTAGAACTATGATCCTTAAGAAGAATCATAGATTGAAAACAATCAGAACTGGAAGAGGCATGGGAGATCTCTCATAATAAGATTATATAACTAGGAGTAGGAAAAAAACAAAACATTCAATCCCCTCTTAGACATTCAATCCCCTCTTTTTTCCAGTGAGCAAAATGACACCCAAAGAGAGATTAAGTCACTTATTCAGTTTCTCATAAGTACTAGGAGGCAAAGATAAGATTTGAGACCAAGTTCTCCTACTCAAAGATGTAATTTTCTATAACATCTCCTTGTCTCTTTAGCCCAATGCCCTCATTTTTTGTTGTTTTTGACCATAGAAACGAAACAGCTAAGGCCAGAGAATGGAAATGACTTGTTCCAGGTCACATAATTAACACTGAGTTGCTTTCAATAAATGTTTGTTAATGAACTCTCCATCTATAGCCAATGAGACATTCCAGTATCAATAAACTACTAGACATCTTATCTTGAGGGAGAGTTGGGGTACCTGCCCCAGTACTGCTAGAACTTAGCTTTGAGGTCTTGGTCATTTCACTTCTCAACCTCAATTTCCTTTTCTGAATAATGATTGAATTAAATGATTTCTGGAGACAATGGGGGGGGGGGTTTCTCTTCCAGTTCTGATATTCTTGGATCATTATGATTCAAAGGAAATCCTGTCTAGCCCAGTGGCATATCTGGTCATAAATAAAAAGGAAAACAAACACTTAAGAAATGTAGGATTCTGATCATTAGGACCCAAGCAATTTGCTGGGCATCATCTCTCAATGATTTGACTTTTGTGGACTGAAATGTCAGAGATGATCTCTGGATCTTCTCAGCTCCTCTGGGGCCCTGTAACTATTGGACAAGGATTTGATATCCTGATCAAAGCATAATCAAAGCTAAAAAGATAGCAAAGACAAAATTTGGGAGAGAGCAAAAGCATGACTGGTTTTGACTCAGCACGTATTCAATTTTACACAAAAATGGTCAGATTCTGGATTTGCTTTTTGTCACAATACAAGTATAAATGTACCTAACTCTAGGGTGGCATAGGAAGACTACAAAAAACCTAAGGCATCTCCACTTCCCAGATAAACCATTTTCATAGATTATATACCTGTAAACAGGAGCAACAAGAGGACCAATGACCTGCAACTAACATCCCAATCATACCTTAAAGACTTACCTGATCCTACCGTTGCTCTGTTCTCAAGGCGATTTTACAATCTATGGAAGTGTATTTATTAGCCATTTTTTAAAAAGTTAAAACACACATACTTCTCTCATATAACTTGTCTACTAAAGTCCTAAGTAGAAATGTTAATAAAATCCACTGACGGCCAGCCTCAGTCAATCTTCTCCACCTGTTTCTTTGTCCCATCTCTTGACATAAAGCATGTTGGCCTTTTCAGAAAGATTCTGAATAAATCCAACTGGCTACCATAGTATGCCCACAGCACCATTATGTTTGAAAGTTCATGAGCATAATTAGCCCATAGATTTTACTAGAGAGAATGGTTGGGAAAGAACAACTAAAAAAGAAAGAATAGACAAATCACTTTCCAAATAGGGTATAGAGGGAATAAAGCTTTTGATGCTCCTGATGGCATCCACTGATCAGCAAGCATTTATTAAACCTACTATGTGCTAGGGCCCACCCCAAGTTATGCTAATGTAAAAACAAGAAAAAGCAAATCCATCCCTCAAAAAGCTTATATGCTATCAAGGAAAAAAAATAAGTATATTCAAAATAAAGATAGGATAAATTGCTGATATGAGAGACAATATTAAAGATGGAGGATCAGGAGAGACTTGTTGGAAATTTGTCAAAATGGCAGAGTTAAGTGACTTCAAGAAACAGAGGTGAGGTGAGAGTATATTTCAGGCACTGGAGAACAGCCAAAGAAGACATAGAGACTGGAGATGGAGTGGAGAGTGAGGAACTCCAAGAAGGACAGTTTGATGACACTATAGAGTTTTAGGAAGACTGGAAAGGTAGGTTCAGATCAGGTTGGAAAGGGAATTAAAAGCTAAAGAGACAAGCTTATCTTTGATTCCAAGGGCAGTTGAGAAAACGGGTAGTGATGTCACTAGGTAATTTGTTGGAGTTTTGTAAAATATCTTCTTGTTTTCTTCTTCATATGAGGAAAGGATAAGAAGTTCTTTGAGCAGAGGAACATAAGAGTATAGCTTGGATTTTTCTCAATTAATTAGCTACGATAGCCTGAGCAAGATAAATAGACTTCCTATAATAGAGATAGAAAAGGCACAGCCAGTCATCAGCAGATAGGCAGTTCAGGTACATTTGGACACCTGGAAAAATGAAAGGCCAAGGGCAAACTACTCCAAAGGATTCTAAGCTTAGTGTTAAGATTCGGATTGAATTAATAAAGCAAAAATTTCTAGATGAAAATGTGAATTGTACCATGAAAGTTAATTTATTTGAAAAGGTTCCCCTACCCCATCAAAATAATCTCTTTAGCAGTTGGCACTGCTAATGTTAAATTATTTTTAAAATACTTTCGAGTTTTAAAAAATGTAGGAAAAGAAAACATTGCTACCTCAACCAATTTGTCTTACTATTTCAGACTACAGAGTGCTGGTAGCACAATTACTATTCACTGTGGGGGTGATTGTTTTCTTCTGAGAAGCAAACAAGCCTGCATCTGAAAGGTCAACTGTAGAATTTAGGTTTGGAAGCATCAACAAATATCACAGCTGCAATAGATGAAAATCATTCCTATAATCAATATTAAGGGCAAGTACCCTAATTCCCACCCCAAACAGCAAAATAAAAGTGTTAAGAATTTTCTCTTCCATCCCTTTCATCCAGACAATACAAATTAACCAAGAGATTCAACAATTGTCTGGCTAACTGAAGGTAGACAGGCACAGGATTCAGTTATTCCAAACACTCTGAGGTCAAATCTTCATTAAACTCTGTGAATATTGGGAGATGAAGCTAAGTTAAGGACTCCAAGGATATTCTGAAATATTCTGTAAGTATTTGATGCATTGATCCTAGAACAATAACTCAACTATGAGTCAAATGTCATTATGATGAATTTCAAAGCATATTCAATTTCTTTCCTTGTGAAAGGAAGTTATCCCATGGATTATGTTCAGAATGGTACTTCCTGGTTCTGGTTAACCACCTGAATTGGCTCAAAACTCAGGCAAGTTGGCAATAATGAACTGACATGGCTGATTCTGGTGTTTGTTTTTGTTTTGTTTTGTTTTTATAGGTTTTTGCAAGGTAAGTGGCTTGCCCAAGGCCACACAGCTACGTAATTATTAAGTATCTGAGACCAGATTTGAACTCAGGCACTCCTGACTCCAGGGCCAGTGCTCTATCCACTGTGCCACCTAGCCGCCCCTGATTCTGGTGTTTGAAGGAGTCAGAAAGCATAGAAAATATGTGAAAAGGCCACCTCATCAATGGTGGTTGAATATGAGCAATTGATGTGATCTTTAATAAGGTCACCTTAGTTCCTTGCTTTGACTTTTCAGAAAATGAGCTCTGATTGTGGATTCCCCAAGGGGGAGTGGGGAGCAATGGATTTTCCTGGCACCCTGCTCTAGATCCCATGTGAAACATAGACTGTACAAGGTGAGCATACACCTGAACTTCTAGCTTCCTTTTCTGCTCTGTAATTTTTTTTCCTGAGTGGGTAACTGAGCATTGGTGTAGAGTTGGATATTTTTAGGCTTTCAGGCCATCTTGGGTCTGAGAGGCTCAGGGGTCCTGGATTCAGTGAAGAGTTGGTTGATGGAGAAAGAAATGTCTTCATCAGAGAAGACATACACCTACAAAAAGATTGGTTCAAGTGTGGCTCATTTTATTACCAGGCAAAATAATGATGATGAGAATGATAATTATAGCTAACATTTATATAGCATTCAAGGTTTGCAAAGAACTTTACAAATCTCTCATTTTATCTTCTCAACTCTGAGAGGTAGGCACTGTTTTATTATCATCATCATCATCATTATTATTATTATCGTCATTTTTGTTATTCCTGTTTTACATAGGAAAAAAGTGAGGCAAAACTGGTTAAGTGACTTGTCCAAGGTCACGTAGTTAGGGTCTGTGGTACCTCCCTTTCAGGTTTGTGAGGATCAAATGAGATATTTGTAAAGTTTCTGTACCAACCTTAAAGCACTACACAAATGCAAACTAATTATTATTATACTATTACTATCATCATCATCATCATCATCATCATCATCATCATCATCATATACTCAACAAGAAACATTTATTTTCCCTTATAATTCATTAAACAAGTGAGTATACTAAAGCAGCCCAATTCTTTGGCAAACAGAAATAGATATCTTCAAAACTGAGGCTTCCCACCAGACTCTGGAGGTGTTAAAGTTTGCCTTCCATGAAACACTAGTGTAATGCTCAATTGTAATTGTGTTTTAGTAAGATGAGAAATGATTTAATTGCACTGAATCAATCTGCTTAATTATTTCATGCTTCTTTCTATGGAATTTTAATTATCCTAGCAGTTTAAAAGTTGAAGCTTTTTTCTTTGTTTGGTTTGAACCCCTGTGATTTAATTGGTTTCAGGAATCCCAGGTGAGGAAAATCCTTACCCCAAGCAAAGATCAGCAGCAATTGCTCTACAATTTAGAGACTTTAGAAAGTTGCTAAGAGTTGCTGAAAAGTTTCCCCAGGTCCTATAGACTCTATATGTCAAAAGCAGAACTTTTAGTCCAAGTCTTCCTTAGTCAAAAGACAGCTTCTCATAGGTTGGTCTTACAGGAATGATTTCCACAGAATAAGGGCTCCCTCCCCTGACACAGAACACAAACCCTCTAGAGGAATCATGAGTTGTTGTAGAAGAAATATTTCTCAACCAATAGTCAACTTTTCACTGATGAATGTTTTTATCACAAACTAGACTTGTTCTTGGAAAACACACAGAGTCCATTACTGGGTCAATATTGGAAGCCTTCCCACATAAGATTTGCCAGCTTGTCTTCTGTGGGAAGAACTTTCAAAAACCAAGAGTCATTGCCATTCTCCAATGTGAGACATCAGAGCAGGGCCATTGTGGAGAAAATGTATTCAAGAGAAAATAATCATTTGCATTAATTTTGTTATAAACCTCAAGTAGGGGCTGTCAGTTTTCTTAGCAGCAAACAATTCTATTTTAGAGAAATGAGCACAAATGATGGATGAACATCTGTTCCACCTAATCTGGGAGGTTTCCATTCATATGAATCCACACTGCCTTAGCACAAAATTAAGAAGAGAAGGAGGGATGAGGTCACAATGTGCTCTGCAACTCTCTAATGATAGTTAGCTGGTGTTTGTACATTATCTCAATAGAAGACAAACTGCTAAGGGGCAAGCAGAGTACTTTAACTCTTCTAGCTATTGCTTAGCATAGTATTTTCTATAATGACTAATGAAATAATATATGCATGTTCCTTTATAAATTTTAAAACTATATAAATTTTAGACCAACATTCCGATGCAACTCAACATAACTCAATCTGGAAAACATTTATCGGTTGCCTACTAAATGTAAGATAAGATAGAGGCAAAATGGTATACTGGAAATAGAGCCAACCTTGGGGTCAGGAAGATCATGGACAAATTCTGATATTTATACATATGACCTATATGATGAGCTAGTCACATAATCTCTCCATACTACAGTCAACTCTCAGAGCACATACAGATTTGTTCTGGCAAAGGCTTCCTTACTAGTGATTCCAACAAAATTTACTCATCTGGTCCAAAAAGAAAAAAAAGAAAAAAAAAAGGAAATCACTGAGAACAAAAAGATCAAAAAGAATACAAATAATCACAGACTCCAAAGAACTCACAACCAAGTTGGAAAATGAGAGAAACAAACATATAATCGTTACAAGACCAAATGAGTGGGCGAGGAGAGGACAATTTTGGATCCCTTTTAACTATGGAGTTGGGAATGGAAAAATGCAAGGTACAAGTTTTAATATCCTTCACTCTTCCACTTTCTTTCATCCTATCAATTGAGAAATGGATTCATTCCCTAGAGAAAATATTGCCTTTGATCGGTCAGCTTTAACGAATACGTTATTATACAAAGGTATAAAGGAAATTCTCTGCTCTCAAGGGCCTTACTAAACTGTGTTATATGTAAAAGCCCTGGACTTGACAAAAGAGATCTGGGTTTGGATCCCACCTTAGTTTGTGACCATATACAAGTAGCTTCCCTCAGTACTATCTAAAGTCCCAGTATTATTTCACTTGGTAATCTCTCATCAGCTCTCATTGATTCAATGATCATTGCCAAGCTGATGGTTCTCAGATTTACTTACCAGGACCAAAATCTCTCTTTGAACCTCCAGACTCACATAGCCATTGGATATTTTGAAGTGGATATCCAACTCATCTTTCCTCCTTCTAAACTTTTCCTTCATTGTTGATATCATTCTCTGGCATCCAGCCTAGACTCTTCACTCTTTTCATCCCTTATATCTAACCTGTTGCCAAGTCCTTTCAATCCTCATATCTTCCTGCCTTCAGGCTCTCCCCCTCCAGTCCATCTTCCACTCTGCCATCAAATTGATCATTGTCTAACCATGTCACCATTCCCCCCATTCAATAAAATCCAGTGGATCCCTATCACCTCAGGGATTGAAAATAACATCATGTCTGGCATTCAAAACTCTTCATAATCAAACAAAACCTCTCCTGTCTTTCCAATCTTCTAACTCCATACTCTTCCCTATGTATTCAGTGATCCAGGAAAACTACTCTTCTTGCTGGAGCCTCTAAAAAAGTCCAGTACCCAATTCTGGACATTTTTACTGACTGTCCCCCTCTTATATCTGTAATATTTTCCTCATCCTCTCCACCTCTAGGCTTCTCTGGCTTCTTTCAAGTCCCACCTAAAATTCTACCTATTAGAGAAAACCTTTTCCTTAAATTTATTCTAGTGTCCTCCCTTTGTTGATTATCTTTAATTTATTCCAATACAGGCTTTTTGAACATGATTGTTTGCAGATTATCTTTTCCACTATACTGTGAGCTCCTTGAGGAATTCCCCCCCATGCTTAGAATAATGCCTGACATTTTAATAATGATTATTATTAATGCTGATAATAAGAAGGCACTTAATAAATGCTTATTAACTGACATCAATAAAATAGAGATAATAAAACAAGTGCCAATTCTCTACAAAGCTGTTGTGAGGTTTAAATGAGATGATGAACACTGAATATTCTTTAAATTCTACCAAGGCGGGGGGGCAGAGCCAAGATGGTGCCATGACAGGATCGTGTCTTAGGCACTCCCTCATAAATCTTAGAAACTAAGAGACTCTAAATTTTCGAGAGACAGAACCCACAGAGGGACCCAGGAAGGCAGTTCTCCTACTCAAGGTAACCTGGAAAAGAGCAGAAAGGCTCTGCCCCTCAGGGTTGGAGGGGCGGCCTGCCAGAGGGGTGGCCCAACAGAGCGAAAGAACTTCAGGCTCCCAGAGGCAGTCTCAGGGCGCTGGAAACCAAGGCTCACAGCAGCAGGGGAGTTTCCTGACCTACACCTTGGGGAGCACCAGACACAGATTGGGGAAACAGCGGGGGACCTCTGCCAGAGTGAGTATTTGAAGCCCAGTCCTCAGGGCACACAGCAAGCAGCATGGCTAAGGCAGTCCAGATCAAGGAAGCAGAAGCAGGCAGAGCCCCCAGGGCATGAGCCCATTGAACCTAGGGAGCGGGGTGAAGAGAGACTGCAGAGCTCTATCCCTAGAACAGGAAAACTGGGGTTCTGACCACATTAAGATCCTGATCACAGCCTAGGCCCCCCCATAGAACCAGGACCCCCCCACCTCAGCCCCATGGCAGAGGGGGGCACATGTGGTCATTCACAGACCAGGAGGGAGGACAGAGCCTCACACATTGAGACCCTTGTGGGAGTGTCCCAAAAGCTCAGGAAGCACCCCAAAACAGGCTCAGGCTGGGAAAATGAGCAAACAGAGAAACAAGAGGAACACCATTGAGAAATATTTTGCCTGTGAGCCCAAGAAGTATCAAAACACTCAGTCTGAGGAAGAGCAAGCTCCTGCATGTAAAGACTCCAAGAAAAACAGAAATTGGGATCAGGCTATGACAGAGCTCAAAAAGGACTTTGAAAATCAAACGAGGGAGTTAGAAGAAAAACTGGGGAAAAGAAATGAGAATGAAAGTCAGCAGCCTAGTCAAGGAAATCCAAAAAATGCTGAAGAAAATAGCATGCTAAAAACCAGCTTAGGTCAAATGGATAAAACAGTTCAAAAAGTTATTGAGGAGAAGAATGCTTTAAAAAGCAGAATGGGCCAGATGGAAAAAGAGATAAAGAAAGCTCTCTGAGGAAAACAAATCCTTCAGACAAAGAATAGAACTCAGGGAGATTGATGAATTTACAAGAAATTAGGACTCAATACTTCAAAACCAAAAGAATGAAAAATTAGAAGAAAATGTGAAACATCTCATTGAAAAAACAACCGATATGGAAAATAGATTTAGGAAAGATAATTTAAAAATTATTGGAATACCTGAAATTCATGATCAGGAAAAGAGCCTTGACATCATTTTCAAAGAATTACTACAGGAAAATTGCCTTGATATCCTAGAAGCAGAGGGCAAAATAGAAATGGAGAGAATCCACAGATCCCCCTGAGAAAGAGATCCCAAAAAAACAACCCCCAGGAATATTATAGCCAAGTTCCAGAACTCCCAAGTCAAAGAGAAAATATTACAAGCAGCCAAAAGGACACAATTCAAATACCTTGGAGCTGCAGTCAGGATCACACAAGACTTAGCAGCAACTACATTAAAACTTCATAAGGCTTGGAATATGATATACCGGAAGGCAAAAGAGCTTAGAACACAACCGAGAATCAACTACCCAGCAAAAATGAATGTCCTCTTCCAGAGAAAAAGATGGACTGTCAATGAACCAGGGGAATTTCAAATGTTCCTGTTGGAATGGCCAGAGCTGAACAGAAGGTTTGATCTTCAAATACAGGACTCAGGTGAAGCATAGAGATTGGAGGAGAAGGGGAAAATATGAGGGACTTAATGATGATGAACTGCATGAATTCCTGTATAGAAAAATGACACTGATAATACTCATATGAACCTTCTCAATTAACAGAACAGATAGAAGGAGATTTTATAGATGAAGCACAGGAGAAAGCTGAATTTGAAGATAAAATATGGTGTAAAAGTGGAATCAATAGATAAAAGGGAAATGTAATGGGAGAAAGAAAAAGGAGAGGGGGAATAGGCCAAGATATTCCATATAATAAGATTTTTCTTTATTCCAATGAGCTATTGCAATGATATGGAAGGGGGGAAAGCAAAGGAGAATGAAGTAATCTTCGCTCTCATCAGAGGTACTCAATGGGGTATAGACATCTGGAGTAAGAAGGAGAGAAGGGGGACAAGGGGAAGGGGTGGGGATGTGAATGATTGAGGAGAGGATGGACCATGAGGGGAGAGTGGTCAGATATAACACATTTTCTTTTTTACTTCTTGTAAGGGGCTGGGATTGGATGGCCTGCCTGGGACCATAGGGCCAGGTGGATGCTGGGCCTAAGGGGTGGTATGGGAGCTCAGGGGCTCGGGGCCTCTTGGCCCCAGGGCCAGGGATCTGTCTGCTGTGCCACTCAGCTACTCTACAGCAGAGTCAGAGTAAAACAAGAGAGAAAATATAATACATGTTAGTGGAGAAATAAGAAAGGAGGGTGTTGCAATCAGCTATGGCAACGGTGGAAAAATATGGAAGTAACTTTTGTGATGGACTTATCATAAAGAATGTGATCCACCCATGACAGAGTTCATGGTGTTGGAACACAGACTGAAGCAAATTAATTATTATTATTATTATTATTATTATTATTATTATTATTATTATTAGGGGGGTACAGGGCAAAATGGGCCTGGGTGCCCTGCCTGGGCCTGCATAGCAGGGTAATTGTTGGGTCTCTGAGGCCGGATTTGGACCCGGTTGCTCCTGGCTCAAGGGCCAGTGCTATGTCCGCCACCCAGACGCCCCTACTATTATTACTATTTTATTTTATTTTACTTTATGCCTTTTTTTTTCTTTTTTTGGTTTATGCAGGGCAGTGGGGTTGGGGTGGCTTGCATGTCACACAGCTGGGTGATTGTTGGGTATACAGGGCCGGATATGGGCTTGGGTGCTCCTGGTTCCAGAGCTGGTGCTCTATTCACTGCGCCACCTGGCCATACCTACAATTATTACTATTATTTTTTTTAATTTTAATTTTAATTTTTTTCTCTCCCATTTACTTTATCGCTCAAGTGAATCTATATTTTTTTGGGGGGAGAAGGCATTTTGTTTACTCTTAAATAAGAATATTTTATTAATGTATAAAAAAATTGTACCAAATGATAATAAATATTAAATTTAAGAAAATAAAGAATTCTGTTTTGAACAATGAAAAAACTGAATAAATAAATTCTACCAAGTCATTCCAGCAGGAAACCCAGGTCTAGCCAGCTCAGGTGTTCTCCCCACTCCTCTGTTGCTCTGGACCTCTCACCCCAAGGAACAGAACCCCTCCAGAATCCCTCCTCTTCCTCCTTCCTTCTCTTTAAAGTTAAGAAGGATCTCTTAGTCATTGAATCCAATGGACTTTTCTCAGTCCTTATTCTCCTTGACCTCTCTACATTTGCTGACTCTGTTGGTTACTCCTCTTTGATGTTGTCTTCTGTCTTAAGTTTTCAGGATACTTCTCTCTTCTGATTCTCCTTCTACCTATCAGATCATATCTTTTCTGTCTTCTTTGCTGGATCCTCTTCAGGATCTAGGGTTCTATCTGGAGCCCTACAAGAACACCCTGAGACCACCTGGTGCAGTCCTTCATCACCTCAGGCCTAGAATATTGCAATAACCTACTGTTGGGTCTGCCTGTTTCAAGTCTCTTATGATTCCAATTCATCTTCCATCAGTCTCCAAAGTGATTTTCCTAAAATGTCGGTCCCACTATGACACTACCCCCACTCAATAACCCCCAGTGACTTCCTCTTGCCACCAGGAGCAAATACAACATGCTATTCAAAGCTCTTCAGAACCCAGCCCCCTCCTACTTTTTCAGTCTTCTTATACCTTACTACTGGATTCATACCCTTTGTTCCAGGGATACTGACCTCACTGTTCCAGAAACAAGATACTCCATCTCTCCTGCTCCAGGGGATTTTCTCTGGCTGTCTCCAGGTATACAGCTTACTTTGTACATATTTGTTTGCATATTGTCTCTTCCATTAAACTGTGAATTCCTTTGAGGCTAAGGAATGTCTTTTCCCCTTTTTATAATTCCTACCTCTTAGCACCCAGTAAGCACTTAATAAATGCTGATAAATGCTCTTTTATTAACTTTGATTTAAAAATGAGTAAACTCAGGCTGAGAGGTTAGGTGACTTGCCCAGAGTCAAACATTCTAGTTTCCAACGTAGAATTCAAACTCAGATCTTCCTAACTCCAAGTCCAACAAGCTATCCACCATGCCACCTGGCCATCAAATAACATCCCTGCCTTGCCATTTTAGACTTAGAAGACATGCTAAAATATCCCAAAGAGGCAACATTGCCCTGAGGAGATGCTGTGCAGTGACCTGAGTGGATAAATGGAATTGGGTGACAGATATGTTAATTCCACAGCAGATGGTTGTAAAGAGAACTGTGAAGCAGGATATGCATGAGGGGACATGAACACTTAGAAAGATTTTAATGCTGAGTTCTTTCACTTTGAACCACAGAGATGTCGGGCTCCATTTGTCAGAGCTGGAGGTTGTCTTTGCCACAGAAATCCTTTAATGCAGGCGATAAGATATTCCAGTCCCAATGGGGATCAGAAAGGTTCATTAGGACAAGAACACTTGGATGAGCAACTTCAGAGCATAATAATATTTTGTCACTATCCCTTCTGTCACCTATCCCAAGAGCCAACCTCAGTGTCTCTAAGTTTGACATAAAACTAGATACATCTATCCTTTTGGCCACTCTGTGATAATTAATATTATTTTATTATATTATTAAAGCAATTAAATTATTAATGTTAAAATTAAATTGATGATTATCTTATATATTATAATTATTAATGCTTTATTAGCCAGCTAAGCATTTTATAGATGTTATCCCATTTGATCCTCAAAATAATCTTGTAAGATAGGCACTCTTTTATTATCCCCATTTTACAGATGGGGAAACTGAGGTCTGGAGAGTTTAAATGACTTGCCTAGGATCACACAGTTAATGAATAGGGATTTGAAGCTAGGTTTTCCTAATTCCAAAGCTAGGATTTTGTACCACCCAAGGACCTCTATAAAATGATATGAAAAGCATTCTTTATAGAATTCAGAGATTTGGTTCAATTTAATTGTTGAATTTTATTAAGCACTGACTGTGTACATGGATGAAGGGGGCAGTTGGATGGTACAATGTTTACAGGGCTGACCCTAGAATCAGGAAGACTTATCTTTGGGAGGGTTTTTTTTTTTTTGGTTTTGGTTTTTGTAAGGCAAGGACCAAGTGGCTTGCCCAAGGCCACACAGCTAGGCGATCACTAAGTGTCTGAGACTGGATCTGAACCCAGGCACTCCTGACTCCAGGGCAGTTACTTTATCCACTATGCCACCTAGCCGCCCCATCTTTGTGAATTTTTGACACTTACTAGCTGTCAGTCACTTCACCCTGGTTGCCTCAGTTTCCTCATCTGTAAACTGAGCTGGAGAAAGAAATGGCAAACCACTCCAATATCCCTGCTGAGAAAACCCCAAATAGGATCACAGAGTGTCAGACATAACTGAAAAGTAACTTAGCAACAACAACAACAATATACAAAGTACTAGACTTAGTGCTAAGGATAAGAAGATTAAAAAAAAAGAAGTCAGTTCCTGCCTATAAGGAAGGTGTCATCTCGTACAGCAGATATCACCAGTCCCTAAGTCTGAAACAGCATGAAATAAAGGAGAAACACAAAATGTTTTGTGAACCTTTGAAGAGGCAGGTGTGACCTTTAGCTAAGAGGGAGGGGCAAATTGCATTTAGTCAATCCCTGCAACTGAATCTTAAAGAGAGGAAACTCAAGAAGGATAATGAGGGATAATAAGGGTGGGAAGGAATATGATCCAAGTCTGAATAAAGGTAAAGATGAGACAGAGACATTAAAAGAGACTTTGGGATCCCTAGTTAGTCCAGTCTGGTTGAAAAATAAAGTCAAGTTAAGAGCATCTGGATCACAGACCTAAAGATTAGAGTTTCAAAGGGTCCTTAGAGGTCATGAAATCCAACCCTTTCATCATACGGGATATGAAAATTGAGGTTAGGCCAAGGAAAGTGACTTGTCCAGGATCACACAATGAGAAAGTATCTAAAGTAGAATTTAAATTCAGATTTTCGTCAGGCCAAACTCAGTACTCTACCCATTATACTACTTTGCTGCCTCTAACAGGAGAATGGGGGGAGAGAAAGAGAAATAACATTTATAGACTACCAACAATGTACTAGGCCCCATGATAAGCATTTTACAAACATTATCTCATTTGATCTTTAGTAGTACACGTACAGATTGGAGTCAGATTGCGGAGGGTCAAGAAAGCCCAAATAAAATTCTTAACACAGAAAAGTTTTCCCTTTAGTTTTTTTTTCTCCAGAGACTGGAAATACAATTGGTGTACAGTTGGTGCTTAATAAATGCTTTCTTGATTGATCCTTGCACAGGCTGACCACACCTGTTCTAGATGATAGGAAGCTACTGGAAACATTTGAATATCTGATTGATTCAAATGCAAAATTGAATTTTAAAAACTGATGTTAATGATAGCATTTTGGTCAGTCAAGCATCCTTCAATAATAGATATGTGCTCATCTGTATATTACCTTTGAAAGATGTCATTCACTTTTGACAGATCAGATGTGCCCACCATTTTTACAGACCCAATGGAATGGGGTGGAGAGAGTGGTACCTAAGAACCAGAATCTATAGCCCTCTCCCTTGAAGAACTCATGATGAAATTAAAAAAAAACACACCAAAAACAGCAACAACAAATTACAGCTTATGAGTCCTTTACTGACAATAGCAATACTGACATTTATATAGTGCTTACCATGTAATAAACACTTTACAATTATTATCTCATTTAATCCTCACAACACCTCTGGGAAGTTTTTCCTCATTTTACAGATGAAGAAACCAAGGCAAACAGAAATTAAGTGACTTGCCCAGGGTTACACAAGTATTAAGTATCTGAGTCTAGATTTGAACTCAGATCTTTTTTGACTCCAGCATATCTATCTCCTGAGTCACCTAGCTTTATTATCTTTGAAATATTTTCAAATTTACTCTCTCATTTTGTCTTTCCAATAATACTAAAGATATTATTGTCCCATTTTAACAAATTTATAATCTGAGATACAGAAAAAAATCAAGTTACACCCACACTCACATAATGAATTAGTGCCAGATTCAAGACCAGAATCTAGGGCTCTTTACTCTCAACCCCAGCTGGTGCAACAGTGTGTATGTATGTACATACATATATAGAGATTATGTATGTATGTGTGTATGTATGTGAGAGCATGCATGTATATATGTGATGCATGTATATCTGGTGTTAGGTGAAATTCATCAGAAAAAAGATGAGTCATGAATCAAAAGCAGCTCAAAAACACAAGAAAAAAGTCAGACATGGCAGATGAACAACAGTTATAATATCTCACTGGCTATATGTAGTGTTTGGAAAGAGTTATAAGGAATCAAAACAGAGAATACTGGAACACAGAAAAATATAAAGATGACAAAATGAAAAGATCATAAATTAGGCATTAGAATATATAGGTTCTACTCCTGGTTCTGAGAAAACCACTTAATCTCTGTGCTTCAGTTTCTATATCTGTCATCTAACCCTACTAGCTCCCTTATAGGTGGTTTTGGGGCTAGAGAGATAGAAGGAAAACACAGACATAAAAATGCTTTGAAAACAAAATTGAACGCAAAACCAATATGTGCAGAGGCTGCAATAGGCAGGTAGGCCAATCAGTCCAGCTGCCTGCCCTCTTCCAAATCCCAGTCTGGGAGCAAGGGTCTGAATCCTTGGCCACCCATCATCACCCCCTGGAAGCATCATGACAAGACTTACTTTCTAATTGCTAGATAAAATAGATCAGAAGTCCAATTGCTACAAATGATCCATAGGCAAATAAAAGAAACACAGTGGCTGTACTAAATTTGGAAAACTATCAAATCCTTTCAATGATCCCAAGCTGTTCTCAGCTCTACATTCCCATCATTTTTTTAAACAGCAATATTTAATTCAATAAATATTTATTAAATGCCTACCATGTGAACAGCACTGTGCTAGGAAAGTCAAGTCAAGAAGCAAGCTCTATGTGCCAGGCCCTAGGATACAGTGATAAGTGGAAAGAAAACCAGTTTCTTCCCTCAAGGAGTTTTCATTCTAATAAGGGAAAATGATAGATAAAAAGCAGCTGAAAAGAGGATGCGATAGAGATGAAGATTTTGATAGCCAGGGCACTGCAGAGAAATGAAGATGGAGAAGTGAAGACATGGTAGGAAGAACCGGTAAATCAGAGGGAGAAAAAGGCAGGGTGACTCCAAGGTGTCAAATCCAAGAAACAAAATGGCAAGGACCCCAAGGATAATGGAGAGAAACGGTAGGCATAAATGGCAGCAAATTACAATGAAGATTTGTGCACAAGTAGAAGCATAATGGGGATCCAGAAACTATATGATCAGAAACAGCCAAAAGCTTCCCCAATACCATAGAATGCTCAGAGATCTGAGACAAAGCCAAGGGCATATTGTATGTACCACCTACAGACAAAAATCACAGGATGAAGGGTGTGAGAGTCCCATTCTGTCCCTTTGAAAGGAATTTCCACTTGCTAAGATCATTGATCTATCAAAGTATAACAGCTCATATTCCTCAGTGTTTCTTGGTTCACAAAATGTTTTGCAAAATTAACTCCTCTAAACAACACCATGAAGGAGCTAAGAATCTTTTTCATGTTTCAGTTATCTTTGAATGGAAGCCAATCACCACAATTAGTCCCTCCAGGTCAAGCACATTAACGAAAAGGCCACAGAAGGAGTTTGCTTTGCTATTCCCCAAGCTACATCCTGTTCTACTGATTGCAGAAGGGAGGGTGGAGAAAAGAGGAATCTCAGTCTCCGGGGATCTCAGTCTGGTGCCTTTGACAGTAGCTTCAAATTTACTTACAACATTAATTACTTGGAATGTAGTAATGAACAGAGAGAGAGAGAGAGAGAGAGAGAGAGAGAGAGAGAGAGAGAAACACACAGACAGAAACAACACAGACAGAGACAGAGATAACAGAATAATAGCACAGGGTAATTTAAACCTGTAGCAGTCCAGGGCAAGGAAAGTCATTGAAACAGGAACTGTAAATGGCTTCACACAAAGGCAATAGTCACAATGGGGTCAGAGCAGTATTTGGAAGTAGACCCAACAATACCAGCTATCACCGTGATGATCACATAGCTATCCTTGGATGAATAGTAAGCTGTAAGCTATTGATGGCAAAAACCATGTCCCATGGTTCTTTGAATCTTAAATAGCACCTATCAAAATTTCATGAATATCTATGATGCTCAATGAATAAGTATTTAATCAATGACCATGACTGGTAGGAATTTTTAATGGTGTGACTTTTCTCTGAATTCCCTGTCCATCTCCAGGATTTGACCATAATGCCTCATTCTCTATTTACCCTACTCCCCTCCCTACTGATGGAGCTGAGAGTTCCCCAGATATCACATAGGTCGTACTATCTCTGGCTGACCACTAGCCTGGCAATATAGATTTATTTAAGTGTGTGTCAGCTACTGTATCCATTCCCACCTTACTTCCACCTCCAGGAATTCCCCACTTTCTCCAAGATTCAGTTCATCATACACAGTAACAGCAATATTGTAACAGTGATCAATTGTGAAAGATAGCTACTCTGGTAAAGGCAATGATACAAGGCAATTCTAAATTCCAAATACTGACTACCTTCAGAAAGAACTGATGAACTCTGTGTATAGATGGAAGCATACTTTTTTTAACCTTTAATTTTCTTGGGATGTGTATATGTGTGTGTGTGTGTGTTTTCTTTTGCCACATGGCTTAATATGGAAATAAGGGTTTGTATGAATTCACATGCATAATTATTACCATATTGCTTGACTTTGCAAGGGGTGGGAGGGAGAGAGAAAATTTGAAATTAAAATTTTTAAAACTGAATGATACAAATGTATATGGAGGGGCAGCTAGGTGGTACAGTGGATAGAACACTGACCCTGGAGTTAGGAGGACTTGAGTTCAAATTTGACCTTAGACACTTAATAATTACTTTGCTGTGTGACCTTGGGCAAGTCATTTAACCCCATTGCCTTGCAAAAATAAACCAACTCTTCAAAAAACAATTTGTATGTAATTGGAAAATACTTAACAAAATAAAAATATAGTAGAATGAAAAAAAAATTCATTTCAAGCACTCCATTCTACATGAACAGTCTTTCTTTAACCTCCAGCTGCTAATCCCTTCCCCTCCCCAAACTACTTTGTATTTATTACATGTATTTATAGAAAGTATTCGTTTAGGGCCCTCGTGGTAGTTTTGCCAAAGCATTGTTTTACAGATGAGAATCCCCTCTCCTTTCTCTATTCCAACTCCAAAGAGGGGTAGGAGCATTGATAAATAATGCATAGAATTACCCAACAATACAGATCAGCTCTCTATAGCTTAGATGAGGGGGTTCTTAATCTGAGGTCAATATATATACAAATAGATTTCAAGAAGTCCTTGAATCTGGCTGTGGAAAAACTATCTATTTTCACTAGTCACTGACTGAAATTTAGCATTTCCTTTATGATGTTCGGAGAGTTCACCCAATGGCCAAAGGGGTCAATAATACAGAAGAGGTGAAAACACCCTAGTCTAGGCAGACCAACATGAAGAGAGGCATGGTCTGAAGAAAATCTTGGCATTTGGTTTGTACCTGAGAAGGTCAAATACTATGAACCACAGGGCCAGCTCCCAATGGGACTTGTGAGTTCTCTGTTGCCTGAGTGTGCCCGGGCTAGATTCATCTCATTGATTGATTGTGTCATTAACACCTGCTTTTCCCACTGTCTAATCAATATCAGGCCCACAAAAGGAAGACTACACCTCCCTTCAGAAGAAACTATTAAGAGGTTGATTCATACTTGGCAGGTAGAACTGTACCATCAATGAGTTGAAATTCATCTTCAACTTGTATGCTTGTCTGCATCAGTACATAATTCTTGTGGTCATTTATCTTTTATGGAACTGGACTGAAAATTACCTGAACAGCAGAGCAGAAGATGCACCATGTAGTGACCATCTGAAGTCTGAAGTAACCTCAGAGATCAACAAGTCCAGATGAAGCCATCAAAGCTGTATCTGTTCGTACCAATCCCATTTAGAGTTTTCTTAGTGAAGTTACTGGAGTGGTTGGCCATTTCCTTCTCTGAAGCTCATTTTGCAGATAGGAAAATGAAGCAAACAAAGGTAAGTGACTTACCTAAGGTCACATAGCTAGTTAAGTGTATGAGACCAGATTTCAATTTGTTTCTTCCTCCTTCCACTGCATCACCTAGCTATCTGTGGAAAGATTAAGGGTAACCAAGGGATACATATCTCTAGATCTAGATCTATTTCCAAGTCTATCTGATCTAGGGACAAACTCAGCTCTCCTAACTCTTTGAAGACAGCACAATATAGTGGAAGGAGCATTTAATTTGCAGCCAGAAGACCTCGATTTGAATCCTGCCAATTAATAAATGAGGCAACTAGATGGTCCACTGAGCAGCGTTGGAGTTGAAATCAGAAAAATCTGAGTTGAAATCCTACATATACACTAATCATATGTAACTCCTCAGGAAACTTAGCTTCTCTTTGCCTCAGTTTTCTCACTCATTAGCACTTGTCTCCCAAATTTGTTGTGAGAATCAAATGAGCTAAGATATAAAGCATTTTGCAAATTCTACAATGCTCTAGAAATGCTATTTATTATTCTTACTTATGTGAATGTGAGTTATACTTTAACCTGTCTGGGCATCAGTTCACCTCATTTGAAAATGATGAGGTTAGGGGCAGTTGGGTGGTTCAGTGGCCTGGAGTTCAACGGCCCTGCAGTCAGGAGGACCTGAGTTCAAATCCAGCCTCAGACATTTAATACTTAACCCCAGTGCTTTGCAATGAAAGGAAGGAAGGAAGGAAGGAAGGAAGGAAGGAAGGAAGGAAGGAAGGAAGGAAATGAAGAGTTTGGACTAGATAATTTCAGGATTTTGCTTCCAGCATTAAATCTATATTCCCCATTCATTCCCAGAACGAATCACACAATCTCTCTCATTTTCAGCTTTTAAGACATCTGAATTGCCCTTAACTTCAATGCATTTCATCTAGTATACATGTACATATTTTGTGCCCTCTCCCCAATGACCTAGTTTCCCCTCCTAGCTTCCTTATTCTTATTAATGAGTATGCTATCTCCCAGGCTTCAAATAATGATTGTTTTGTTATTCTTTTTCATTTCTCCCATCTATTTCTCCCTTATACCAAAGCACTTCATATTTCCTAACTCCATCCATAGTATTATTTATTAACCAGCCAGCCCTATCATTCCTCCCTCCAATCCTAGCCTGAGTTCTCATTCAAGGTTAATCTGACTGAAGCATTCTTCTCCTTATACCATTCCCTGACCCAGAAGCTTTCAGGGCATCCTTATCCAGTCCCAGTCCCCTAACTGGCTTTCCAGATCCTTCAGAATCTGATCCCAGATTACCATCTCTTTTCTCTCCTATACAAGAACCACTGTCTGCAGAACAGGTTATGCTCATTCTACTGTCATATGTTTTTGCTTACATTACTATATCTACCTGTAATATCCTCTCCCTGTAAGGATTCCTGCTGCCCTATGAAATGTCAAGACAAGACTTGAAGAGATCCTCCTGTAAAGTCACAAAGATTCCTGGTTTGCACAATCCTAGAAGGGGTTTCCCCAATCATCAGACTTATTTCTCAGTGTTCATTTGTTCTATAAGAATCAATCTATCAGGGTGACTAGGTGGCACAGTGGATAGAGCACGGCCATGGAGTCAAGAGAACCTGATTTCAAATCTAATCTCAGATATGACTATTAATCTTAACCCCATTGCCTTGCAAAAACCAAAAAATAAAATCAGTCTATCAATAAAAATTTAGTAAGTGCCCTTAGGTATCAAGCTCTGTGTATTATACACAAACATATAAATGCATGTATATAAGCATATATATGTCAAATTTAAAGAGAATGCAAACAAAGTGGTACAGTATAAGGTAGTTTTGGACAGAGGGCACAATCATGAGGACGTCTGGAAGATGGCATTTAACTCACATCTTGATAGGCAGCTAGGTCTTAGAACTTACCTCCCAGTAGTAGTCAGGAATGGGATGCTTCGGCTATGTGATGGAACACTCATCCCTCTTCCCTTTTTATAAACTACACAAAGCACTTTATATTTCCTACCTCCACCCATAGGATATGCAAATCTGCTTTCTGTTTTCCATTTTATATGAGGGGCTGGGCTTTCTCTGAATCCATGTAGTCTGGTTTTAACAGTTGGCTTCCCCAATGAGCTAAGATCTTGTTTTCTTTTGCAGGGGTAATGCGATTATACCAGTTGGTGTTGGTGAAATCCCCTTCTTGTGCTCTTCTCAGCCTAGTGACATTTTATTACTTTTTAAAGTCCAGAATAAAGTACTACACTCCTGCAGTAAAGCCTTCTCTGACATCTCCAATCCCCAATTCCCTTGACCTTTTCTAAAGCCCTACCATACTTCTCTCCTCCATTCTCTCTATGATTTAAGGCAAAGGGAGCAGAGGTGAAAGAGATCTCCTGTTCCAACAGTACATATCCTAACCTCCCTGGGTATAGGGATCCCAAAGGAATTACTGTTAACAGCTGCAACAAGCAGGATTCCAAGGTAAGACCAAGCACTGCTGGGAAGAGAACTCACCTTAGCAAGCTAAACTCGGGAGGATTTGTAGATATCTTAGCAACAAGCTAAAAGAGAGTTCATGTCACCAATGCTAGTTAAGCCTACATTCATAGTGTATGTCCTTACTCAGGACCTGCCTAATCTATCCAACAGGAAATAAGAGATGCCTATTCACTTCCCATCAGGACTATTCCAAGAGAATCCAAATTGGTCTCCTTGCATCCATTGCCCACCCCAACCTTCTCAACTCTTTTCTTCACATAGTTGACAAATGTATATTGGCGTGCATCCAACCCTGTCACTCCTTACTAATGAATCTTCAATGGCTCCCTATTGTTTCAAAGATAAAAATGCAAAGTCTTCATAGTCTGACTCCAGCTTCTCTCATGCTGTCCAAGTCAACAAACATGCATTAAGAGCCTTCTTAGGGGTACAAAAGCAAAAACTTGTTCTAACTCCCTAAGAACTCAGGTCTAATGAGAAAGATAATAAATATACAATTATATGCAAAAATTACTCCCTCTCACCTACTTGACTTGCCAACCAAAGTGAACTACTTGTAGTCACTCATACAAAACACAGCACAGGCTGTCCTCACTGCTAACTCCTAAGACTTCAAACCCAACTCAAGGGATATCTCTTAGAATAGATCTTTTTTGATTTCTCTGCTTATTAGTGATCCTGAAATCGCTTTGTATCATTGTTATGTTTGCATGCATGTATGCATTTTCATGGATACACATACACATAAACTCATATACATACATGTATGTGTAGATATCATGTTTACACATATAAACATGTATGTGTGTTTATGCATTATAGAATATAAACTCCTTAAGAATACAGATTGTTCATTTTGTCTTTATATCCCTAGCAACTTGGCATTAGTCTCTGGTGGTTAGTTAATTAAACTGAATGGGGTATAACAAAAGATTACTAAACTTGGAATCAGACAAAGTGATCTGAAGTCCTGGCTCTGCCACTTCATTTGTGATTTTGGCCAAGTAAACTAATTTCTCAGTGATTCAATAGCTTTTTTAGTAAAATGGGAATAATAATACTTCTGCTAACTTCTGCACCATATTGTTATGAAGAAAGTGTTTTGTAAATGATAAAGCACTTTAGGGGCAGCTAGGTGGTACAATGGATAGAGCACAGGTCCTGGAGTGAAGTGGTCCTGAGTTCAAATGTGACCTCAGACACTTGCTAGTAAATATACTAGCTATGTAATCCTGGGCAAATCACTTAACTCCATTGCCCTACAAAAAGCAAAGGAACTATAAAGCACATTATAAAAGTGATTAAACCACTGACTCCAGATAGAAAAACTGGCTCCATATATAACCTTGTCCAATCATGTTCCCATTTCTGTATCAGATAGTAAAACTGAGGAAAAGCCCATAAAACTCTGCTGATGGGGCAGCTAGGTGGCACAGTGACTAGAGCACCGGCCCTGGAGTCAGGAGTACCTGAGTTCAAATTCAGCCTCAGACACTTAATAATTACCTAGCTGTGTGGCCTAGGCAAACCACTTAACCCTATTGCCTTGATAATGGGCAGTGATAATGGCTACTGTGATTCCCAGAGGGCACCTGGTCTGACACTCTATGTCTTCACTTCTGAAACAATGCTTCTAAGAGGGATTCTGATAAGTGTCAGAGAAGAATAGAGAAGGTACAACCACAATAGACAAGATTGTTGTTTGTCTTTCATTCCTGAAGAGGCAGATGACATGCAAGTGAATTATGGAAGGTGATGTCAAGTGAGGAAGGACTGGGCAAAATCACCATCCTCACTTTCTTCTCCAGAGCCATCTAGATCCAGTGGCCATATATAGACTGGAAATGGTCTCCATACAGTGGAAGACCTTGGCCTTTTTAAGCTAAGGAGGTCTTTAACAAGTCTCAGTTTGCCTGAGCTAAGATCCATTTGGATTAAGGCTAGTAAGAAATGAGACAAAGAATGACCTCTTTTATCTAGTCAAAAAAAAAGAAAAAGAAAAAGAAAGAAAAAAGGAAGGAACAGAGAAAGGAAGGAAGAAAAAAACTGACTAAATGGAGTCATGTTGAATGTCAAAAGGTACTGTATTTGGAACCAGAAAATTTGACTTCAAGTCCTGCTTCTTGTACAGAACATTTAACCACTTAACCTCCCAGTTATTCTTTGGGCTGAGCTCCAAGTCTGGAGAAATCTTCCTCTTATACTTATTAAAAGGTCAGACAACCATGTGCCCTTTTCTCACTCCTTTGCATATAAGAACAAAAGTCTTCTGGAAATTTGAGAACTTAGGAGACTCCAAAACCAGAGAGACCCAGGCAATTTACTGGAAGAATAAACAGACTCTATTTAATGGCTAAACAAGTTGTGCTATAAGAAATGATGAGCTGAATGATCTTAGAAAAACATGGAAAGACTTGGATGAAATAAAACAGTAATATCATTTTAATAATCAAGTTAATTATAAAGGTCAAATGAAGAAAAATGCTATCTGTATCCAGAGAAAGAACAGATAAATAGAAATATATATAGATTAATTTTCTATACATACATATTTGCATACATGTATATGTTTCTGACTGTGTGTGAATCCTAAGAGACCACATGAAGTATCCATCAAAAAAAAGCTCAAATGAAATGGTTTAAGAAAAAAATGAAATATCATAGTCTTGCTACCAACATATATATATATTTATGTCTAATGGTAGTCATTTCAAAGGAAGAGGGTAGGGAGTAGAGAAGCAAAAAGAGAAATTTACATGATAAGTTTTGTATATTTGAAAGGAATCACAAGTTATACATAATAGATTTGCAGTTTCATGTACAATCATCTTTTTTAATGTACTGTTATGGAATACTTGTTTTATTCTATAAAATAAAATAATTTTTTTTAAATTTTAATAGACTCTAAATGGATATTGACTGAGAGTAGTTCAGCCTGCAAAATTAATCAAGGAGTTATATGGACTTTAAGTCAAAGAGAGACCCTAAGGCAGAGAAACAATTCCATTAGATGATAAATAATTTAAGGGTAGGGACTGTCCTATGCCTTTTTTTTATTCCCCCAATGCTTAGCATTGTGTCTGTCACACAGTAGGTATTTAATCATTGTTCACTGATTGATTTGCATGGTGATTGGAAAAGAAAGTAAAAAGTATGAGACTGGTGATTAGCTGGAGAACATCTGGATCTGTGTTAAGGTTAGGAGTGTCCTTCCAAAATAGAAAAACACCCATCTCAGATAAGACTCAGAAAGATAGATAAATCTTATGGGAGAAAGCCACCAAAGTTTCTCCCCACTCACCACCTCTAGTCCATTAGCTAAGTATGCTAGGGTTGTTTTTTTTCCTTCCTAAAATAGCTGTATCAGAACCATCATTTTTCCCACTGGTCCCTTCCCTCTGAGAAGTTCTCCAACAACTTCTCTTGTTTGTCCATAGTTGTTTGGATGGTGTCTTTCTCAATTAGTCTGTGCGTTTCTGAGGATTGGGGCTGTCTGTGCCTTTCTTTGTATCTCTGGACTCTGCAGAGTGAAGAGTTAGTTATTTAATAACTGCTCTTTTACTGACTGACAGAAAGCCTCTGGGATTTAAGATGAAAGAGTAAAGCTAGAACCCTTTTATTCTCCCATGAGGAAAGAGCAGGACCCCAGTTAAAGTCAGAAACGCAATATAGAGCAAAGCTTTATAGTTCTTTGTCCTGGGGAGTCACACCTGGCATCAACGAAAAAGAACTAGGTGAGTAGCATTGAGTGACCCCCATGAGACTAGCACAGAGCTGGTCTGATGAGGACAGTGCAATGATATCCCCAGAACATAAGAACAGCCCTGCAGTGTTAGAAGTGAGACCTAATCTTTCCATGCATATGCTCACCCTCATGGGCTCTCTATACATGTACCCCTCCAGCATGGATCCTGAATTTATTCCCTGTGAGTATTCCTCTTCATGCATTTGTGATACCCATATATGTTCAGTGTCTTTAATCCTCCAGCATGGGTGTGACTAAATCTTCCTATATGTGTGTGACCTTCTATATCTATTCCTTACAAGTGTTTATGCTTCCCAATGACAATATGTAAATTATGTAGGAAGAATGGTCAAATTTTATTTACTTTTTATGGTTACTATTTTTGTTTGGGTTTGTTTTTTGTTTGTTTATTTGTTTGTTTTTCTGCTGTCTTTCTGTTATTTTATTAAGTACTTTCAGGTTGAATTAACCATGTCCTCTGGCTGACTAATAAATGTGGACACAGTAGTGGGGGCTTATGAGAAGTAATTTTGAATGGCAACAGATCCAATGCCTTTGCCTATTTCACTAAGGAGTTGGATATTACCCACAGGCACTGTATAGACAGAGCAATAATATTTGCTCTGCCTACCTCACAGGGTTGTTATGATGATCAAATAAAATAATATATTGTGCTTTAGCAACCCTAAAGCACTATGTAAATGTCAGACATTATTATTAATTTGACAACTAATACAGTAATAGTCAACAACTGTCTTCAAAACAAAGATCCAGAAAATAATCAAGGAGACAGCAAAGACCAAGGTGAAAAATAGGGAAAATTCCAAAGGGACATTCTGGATCCTTCCTAAGCCTTAAGTAGAATCCACTGGGTCTAATCTTAACTGGACAAGATCTATTCAAAAGGCCAACTGTCAGTAGTTTTCAAAGATAGAAATAATCCTCGTTGTATCTTCCAGTTACCTTGGCAGGAAGTAAACTTTCAGATATTAAAATTCATGTACAATGTTCTCTGTCAAATGTCACTTGTCAGGAGTGCTTTTCTCCTGTACAGGCAAATGAAGAGGAAAATATTGTCTCCTGATTTATGCAGCTCTGTGTCTGTCACAAGTCCAAGATGTTTTTGATAGCAAATGACTTTGATTTCAGGAAGTATGACCTAGGCTTCTCCCATCATATCTTCCACTGCTGCTGCCTCAAGTGTTCCTAGCCCTGAAGACAACAGGGAAGTGTTGGAAGTGGTGAAAGAGCCTTTGGGATCCAAAGAGGCAGAAAAAATGAAAATGAAGGAACTGGACTTTTTTCCTTCCTGAAGAGCTGAGAGCCCACAGGAGCGGATACCTATTTTTAACCCAGACTGTTGCTAAGAGAAGCTATCCAAGGTGTCTTAAACCAAGCCACAAAATGGCACATTTTAATTAAGAACTCTTGAAAGGAGACTCTTAGCTCAGGGGAGGGGTAGAGATAGGGAATAAGGTTTTCTTCTTTTCTTGTTTGATTTCCTGTCTATTTTGCCATCATGATAGGCTCTCAAAAGATTGTTCCTTAAAAAACATTATAGTAGTACATTTAACATAAATTACTTAAGAATCCTAGAGGTCAAGAGAACCCAAAAGACAATCTGGTCAAACTCATTCATCATAAAAAGGAGAAAACTAAGGACCATAAAGAGGGTAAGCAAATTGCCCCAAGATTGCATGGCTATTTAGAAGAGCCAAAACCTGAACCTCATTTTTGTCATTTCCAGTCCAATGTTTTTTTTGCTATTCAGCTCAATCCAAATCAACAAATTATCAAGGGCTTAGAAAAAACTATGCAAGTGATTCAAAGTCAACAAAGAAAGAGGGTCTGCCTTCCTGATGCTTACTGGGATTGTAGATAGAAATGGGGTTATAAATATGCACAGAAAAAGAAATATAAAAGATATGCATTAGAAGCTTCAGTATCTTTCAATTTATTTTGACCATGAAACATTTTGGGTCTTGAATTTTAATATGTGTTGAACTAGAGAATTTGGGGCTATAGTATACCCCTGGGAATGAGGCAAGAGAAGGAACAGGGAAATTTGCAACAAAATATTAGCAATTAAGTCTACTTTCGTAACCCTCAAGCTACCATTTGTAATAAATATTTTGCCATATAATTTCTTGTTTCATTTGAAAATCTAATCCTGGTTGTTATTTTTCTCACAGAATTTCTGCTTATAAGAGTTATTATTCACATTGTGTGAAACGTAAGTTTGGGAAATACAGTCCTAGATCACCTAGGAATAATGCAAGGGAAAAAAACCCATCAACAACTCAGAACAAGGGAGGGGAAAAATTTGGTTCCCTGGGTAATTGAAGTGAAAAGCCCCATTAGCATCAAAAGACAGGCATCTGTTTAACTTAATTTAACTGTAATGTTGGAATGAGACTTAGGGACATGCATGAAGACAAAGGAAGTCAAAAGAATACCATATGAGACCTCTGGGCAGACAAAAGCAATTTAGAGCTTCAAAACTAAGAGAGTCTCTGTCAAAAAAACCCTTACAAAACAAGTTTGAAGCCTTCGGTGTTATTTCCCCAATGCTTTGACAAAGTAAGTTACAATTACCAAACAGATGGAATAAGAACATATTTCCCCCCACATAATATAATATCTACAAAGAGAAGCAAAGAATTTCATTAAAACACCAGTCTCTTTACTAGAAAGGCAAAAAGGTGTAATAGAAAGTGCCCTAAACTTAGAAGTCAAGAACCCCAGGTTGAGTGTGACCATGGAACAATTAAGCTCACAGAGCCTCAGTTTCCTAATCAGCAAAAATGAAATAATATTTTCATTACTTAGCTCATAGATTTGTTTTCAGGAAAATGCATTGTAAGCAGTAAGAGCTAGAGAAATATGTGTAATTAATATAGCATCTTGTCAAAAGATAATTTATTGCTTTACCCAGTAGAAAAGCAAATTAAAGGTGGGCATTTGAACAAAGCTGAAGAAAACATTGGACATTTTTGTTTTTAAATGTTATGAATTGAGAAACAAAGTGCTAGAATTTGCAATTCTATTACAAATGAAGTTTCAACAATCACTGGTAAGATTCAGTATCTTTGGGGAGGCTAGGTGGCACAGTGGATAAAGTACCAGCCCTGGAGTCAGGAGTACCTGAGTTCAAATCTGACCTCAGACACTTAATAATTACCTAGCTGTGTGGCCTTGGGCCAGCCACTTAACCCCATTTGCCTTGCAAAAAAAAAAACCCTAAAAAAAAAGATTCAGTATCTTCTCTAAGCCTCATGCTAAATAGAAGCATTCTTAGGGTGAGAAGGTCATTTAAAACACTTTAGATGCAGGCCAGAAAGGGTATAGTACAGGCACCACAGACAGGTATAGACCCAGCTAAGACAGAATGTCATTCAATAAACTTGCCCCAGGGTTAGAAAAAGATATTTTTGCCTCTTCCTCGTATTGTTTCTGCCTATGTGGGGTAATATGTAGCCCTGTTTTAATTTTTTTTAATTAATTAGTTTTTAATTTATAGAATAAAACAAGCATTTCCATAACATAAAAAGATTACTGCACATTAAACTACAAATCAATAATATACAACTTGCTATTCTTCATATATGTAATAAAGATTTATAAATTTTCCCCCTTTTTCTTCCCTCCCCCTCGAGAGATTAGATACAAATAAACACACACACACACACACACACACACACACACACACACACACACATATAGAGAAAGAAAGATACATAGATACATACATATGTACAATTATGCTATGCCTTCTATTTTATCTATTCTTTCTCTGGGTATAGATAATGTCTTTCTTCATATGAGCATTAGCGTTAATTTGATATTATATGTTACATTATATAATTATATGTATTATTATTTATATGATAAAGTTATTTATAACAGCTAAAATGACACATATGCTCAGTCATTCCTGAAACAATATTACTGTTCTTGCATATGATGTTCTCATTTTGCTCATTTCACTTCATTATTTCATGCAATTCTGTCCAACTTTTTCTAAGATCATTGAGTTTATCATTTCTTATGGCACAGTAATATTCCAACACAATTATATACCACAACTTGTTCAGTCAATCCCCAATTGATGGACATCCCTGAGATTTTCAGTTAGGTTTTAACACTATGTTTTTTAACAGTACCTGTTTTATGATTTTCTGGCTGCTTTCTTCAAGTTTCAGCCAAAGTTTTGCCTTCTACAAGGATCTTTGCCCAAACCTCCTTAAACCTAGTGCCTTCCTTCTGACTAAACTCTAATTTGTCCTGTATATATCTTATTTGTCCATAGTTGTTTGCTTGTGAACTCATTATACTGTAAGACCCTTTAGTTTGTCTTTGTATCCAAAATGCTCAATCCAATGTCTGACAGACACAAGGCAAACTATTATTAAATGCTATTGACTGAGTGAATTTTTTTTTTTAGGTTTTTGCAAGGCAAATGGGGTTAAGTGGCTGGCCCAAGGCCACACAGCTAGGTAATTATTAAGTGTCTGACACTAGATTTGAAACCAGGTACTCCTGACTCCAAGACCGGTGCTTTATCCACTATGCCACCTAGCCGCCCCTTGAGTGAATTTCTTAAGCCCAATTTCTTTGACCAATCTTCTTTATAGAATAGGATTTCCATACTTTTCTCTTAGACTTTTTCCTCCTACCTAGTTACTTCTTAGTGTCCTTTGCTGTTTCAGGATCATCCTCCTCCCCTTCCCTAATTGTGGTTGTCCCACAAGGTTCTGCCCTAGGCTCTGTTCTCTATTCTCTTCCCTCTTCCTGGGTGAGCTTTTCTGCTCCCATGGGTTCAATGATCACTTATGTGGAGGCGACTCCCAAATCTCTATACTCAGCCCTTATTATTGCCTTGAATTCTAGTCCAGCATCTCCAATTGCCTGCTAGGCAGAGCCACTTCATTGTAGCACAGACATCTCAATCTGAACACAAAAAAATTAGGTCACCATAAATGAGATCATAATTTTAAAGCATTTGATAGGTATTCAAGCATTGCTTCTACTTCTACTTCTATAACTACTACTACTACTACTACTACTACTACTACTACTACTACTGCTACTACTACTACTACTATTACCATCACTACTCCTTCCTGCCCCCCCCCTCCTGATTTGCCTGTTTCTGTAGCAAAAATATCACTTTAGGTACAAGAATGAAACCTTAGGATCACCTTTGACTCTTATTCTTTCTCACTTCCCATGTCTAGTTCAATTGGCAAGACCTGCTAATTCTATCCCGCCCCCCCCACCATTTCTCACATCTGTCTCCCTCTATTTCGCAGTTACCACTCCAATTAAAGTTTATATCATTCTTCCTTGTATTATCATAAAACCTCCTAATTTGAATTGTTCCTTCCAGACTCTCTTCTCTCCACTTTGACCTCACATAGCTCCCAAAAGTGACTGGCCTAGAGTCACAAAGATAGTATATGCATGAGAGATGGTTTGAACTCAGGACTTTCTGTGTCCCAAGTTCTGCAATTCTGCATGTGTCACTTAGCTGTATAATAAATTGGCAATAATAGTGACAATAATAATGGTAAGGATGAAGAAAAGAAAGGAGGAGAGAGGAAGAAAGATGGAGGAGAAGAGGAGAAAGAGGAAGAGGAAAAATAAAATAGTACTAGTAAAGTAGTAGTAACAAACATCAGCAACATTTTAGTGCTTTCAAGGGGGCCCAGCCACCAATACCATCACCTTTGTTTTTGACTCCTTAAAACATCAGGCATGAGCTTTATTCCAATGATCCAAGATGCTTAAAAAACTTGAATTCTTCTAGAACTGAGATTCCTTAGTCCCCAATGGACAGTTACTACCTTGAATTTTAATCCAAGAATCAACTCCCCTTCCCTATATCTTTCCCCAAAGGACAAAGGGGAAATAGATCACAAAAAGATGTTGGGGGCGGGGGAGAAATGTAAATATTTACAGATGAATTCCTTATCTACCCAAATGAGAGGCTTTGATTAGAAAATCCCTAAAATCCCCGGAAGTAAAACTTATGACTCAACTAGGGTCTTAGATACGGGTCATACAGACCTAGAGAAAAGAGAAGTAGCTTAGTACCATAGAATGAGCACCGAGAATTCTTGGAAATTCTATTCCTGCCTCTTACAAGTATTACCTCTGTGATCTTGGGTAAGATCCTTAACTTCCCTGGTCTTCAATTTCTTATTTGAAAATGAGGGAGTTCAACTAGATGGCCTCAGGGCTGCTTTCCAACTCTCTGATCCTATGACTTTGTGAAAGGGGGAATAAGTGTGAAATTCAGAGAGCCAAGCTTAAATCCTACTGTGCAGATGAAAATCTCAGTGTACACAAAGAAGCAAAATATTTTATCTCCATATTATTTCACAACTGTTTCTTTGTTCTGGCAACTCCATAATTACCACAGTCAAGGTTCTTCAGCTGATTCTTTTGTGTTTTCCCTCTTAAGTGTATGGTTTTGTTTTTCCTGCAGCTGAGGAGGCAACCTGCCAGGATTCTGCATGCCTTAGTCATGGGAGGGGGACTGGGAGTGGGGAGGGCCATTAGGGGCTCCTACCTACTAAGACAATGGATGGGATATCAAGAGCTGGGAGTTTTCCTTTTCAGATCAATGCAACAAGGACCTAAGGTGAGGAAGTTGACCCACCCATGTATTTCCCAAGGAATGTCATGTTTTCAGACTGACCCACAGGTGGGTGAGGCTCTGCGGCCTACTTTCCCCCAAGGAGATTAGAGGATTGAAGGGGGAGATATGATTGAAAATCCTGGGTTTAATTAATCTGGAGTTTACCATGCTCTGTCTTATCTTCTACTGGGCATTTTCATTATGCTCATCTTTTGTTGTACTTATAAAGTTCAAATGTTGGGTTCTCCTAATAAGAGATAAACTATTTGAGATCAGAATTTTGTTTTGTCTTCAAATATCCCAGTACCTCTCACAATGCACATAGTAGGAACTTAATAAATGTTTGTTAGATTATAATGTTAATCACTACAGATTTGAAACAAATTATTAAAGTAAAAACCCACTTTAAGGACACACATGGAGAAAAGATGAATACAGATGTTTCCAGGCAGAAAAAAAAAGAAATGTATACTTACATATAATATGTCGGATATATTCCTTCAAAATACCAGCAATGTTTTTTGGCCTCTGTACACTGCAAAGAGAGGGGGAAATATTCATAAGCAATCTTTTACCTTAGAAAAGCAACTTCAAAAGTTCCCAACCAAAGAAAATAAAAAAGAAACCCTGTGTTGCTAAGAGATATTGGAAACTGGGGGAAAACTGAAGAGTAATTTCTTTCCGTGAAAATTTTTTATTCTTCAAAAAAAAAAATTGCTTTATGGATTTCCCTCCTCCACTCCCTCCCAGGTCCTCACAACTTAAAATAAATCAAATAAAATTATTTTTATGGAAAAAAACTTCAAGTTTTCCAGAATATAGTTTCATGCTCCTAAGCTTATAAAGTCATTTTAGATCTTTTAAACACTAAAATAATGTATTTATGTATTAGATTTATTTATTTATGGTGTTGTTGTCCAGTCATTTTTCAATCATTTCTGATTCTTCATGACCCAATTTTGGCAGATACTGGAATGGTTCACCTTTTCCTTCTCTAGCTCATTTTACAGATGAGGAAACCAAAGCAAATAAGGTTAAGTGACTTGTCCAGAGTCACACAGCTAGGAAGTGTCTGAGGCCAGACTTGAACCCAGGAAGATGAATCTTCCAGACTCCAGGTCCAGCACTCTATCCACTACACCCCCTAGTTGCCCTATATATATTTCTATTTCCCCTCAAATTCATGCATGTGATTCTCTTACGTTTCTAGTTGTATGACTATGGAAAAGTCACTTCACCTCAAACTAAATTTCCTCCCCCATAAATGGGGATGAGAATAACAATTGTGCTACCTACCTCCCAAGGACACTGAAAGGGAAGTGCTTTATATACTTGAAAGCAGTGAACAGACTTCAGAGGGTGACCCACAGGAGAAAGAGGTTGGAATCCTAGCACTACCCCAATTGACTCCATGGCCTTGGACAAGCCAGGCCCTCTCCCTTGGATTGAGTTCTATGATCTATAAAATGAGAAGAGTTTTAGTGTGTGATCTCTAAGATCCTTTCTAGCTCTGAGACTCATTGGATTTATAAACAGAGATCTGTACAAACACATTTTTTAAAAAGTCTCAAACAAAGTCCCTATCATACAGTAAAAATAGTAGTCATCTGGAGTCCAAAAGACTAAGGTTTAAATCCTATCTCTGATACCTTCTAGCTGGGATATATAGAGAAGTAAAGGAGCTGAGATCATCCAGGTGACAAGGACAACACTTTAAGCACTTTGTTTTGTTTTATATGACCCTCATTATAAACTGAGGCAGGAAGAGCAGGTATAAATTATTCCCATCTTACAGACAAGCAAACTGAAGATCAGAGAGGCTAGGACCATCTCATGATCACTTAAAGCTAGAATTCAGCTCAAACTTTCTACTCTTACTGCTACCAGGACAGTTCTATAAAGGAGCCATCAAGCAGGTGACTGCTCCTGGAGGCAAAAATAAATTAAAATAACATAAAATAAAAAAAGATATGAGGACATCATCTTTCTGATGTCACATGGGTCTGAGTATGTTACTTTATGATAAAAGAACATGTGGCTATTTGGACTTGCAGACATTTCAGGATCTTCCTTGGAAGCAAGTGACTGAAATTTTATTAATGAAGAAATGTTTTGAAAGAAACAAGCCATCAGCTAACCCTCCAGTTCAAACAATGTCGTTCAGGCAAGAGAAGACATCAGTTCAGTTAGAGAACAGCTGTTTTCATTGCCCCTTCTCCAGTTATTCTCCATAAAGCTGACATGTTTGCCAATTCATTTAATTTTAGTTGGGTTCCTGGGTAATGTAACAAAGCAATCAGTCTCCTCCCTTAGTCACCCATACTGTAAGTTAACCCCCTTCAAAGTATACTTCCCAGTTTAATCTAATCAGAGACAAATTCTTATTGTCACCTAATTTGTAGATAGGGGGATCTATTCCTAGCAGTACCAGCTATCTCCTCCCCTTCTGCTGCTGTCCTGGATCCAAGCCCCCTTCTCAAACTGGAGATGAAGAAGGAGGGAGACAGGTGGTAGTGGAGGGGGGGAAATAAGCTTTAAGTTTGACAATTATTCCTAGGCTAAAAACATACACAAAACCAACACAGGATGAACACAGATAAAGAAAAATGAGAGGCAACCCAGTAATGCAGAATGATCACTGACCCTGAACTTAGAAGTTCTGGGTTTAAATCCCATCCCTGCTTGCTTACTACCTCTGTGATCTCAGGCAAGTAACATGCCCTTCTTGGACCTCAATGACCTCTCCTATAAAGGGGTATTACCCTTGATGGTCTCAAGGGGCTCTTCCAGTTCTAGGTCTAGGATCCTATGGCCTTCCCAGTCACAAGTCCCCTTATACCTCTTACATCTTATGATTCTTCAGAAGACGGTATGACCAGATCTTATAAAACACTACAAGAAGAGATTTTTTCAAGGCACCTTAATATTGAGATTATTTTTCTCTTGTATTAATAACTAATTAATGAAGTAGGACCAAGGTTTACCCCTTTTCTTCTTTCTCATCCAGAAATAAACCAGAATGGGAAATCTTGGGTAAGATTAAGATACAATCAAAGACAGTAAAAGAAATTCTGTAGGAAAACTGATGCATTCCTGCTTATTGTGTTTATTTGCTCAGGCATATCTGGGAAAATATGGATTCTCCACTTAGTCAGATAGGTGATACGGAAATTGATAAATCTCTGGCCAACACAAGGTAAGCTAGTATCCCCAAGACCCTCATTAGAATGAGCCCACATCTTATTATAATATTCATTTTCTCATTAATTATTAACCAATCAGAGTTGATTGCTGCTCTCAGAAATAATCACTCTTCCAAGAGGATATAAACTATGAACCTATAATGATGAGGGGTCTTTTCGCATTTGAAAGTACCACTGACTTCTTTTATTAATAATAAGCTAGCATAAATTACCCAGAAACTCTTTCTCTCAAACTTTTTAAATGCCACAATATGGTTGAAAGAGGCTTTGAGGTGGAGTCTTAAAAATCCCAGTTCTAATCCTAGCTCTAATACTTCCTAGTAATGAGACCTTAAACTAGACCTTGGTTGGTACCTCACAGGACTTTAGTGAGGAACATGCTTAGGAATCTTTAACCTTCTAGGGAAATGTCTGGGATCCTAACTCTGGCTTTGTGACCCTAGGCAAATCACTTGACCTCCGGGTCTCAGGCAAGTTAAAGACTAAAAGTTGAATTAGATTGGTCAATGGGGTACCTCACATGGAGCTCCCTATCCTGATAAGAGAGGAGGCCGATTTCCTCATAAATAAAAGGAAAAGATTGGAGCAGATAATTTCTTATGTCCTCTTTATCTTCATCCTATGAACTCCTCAGTCTTACTTTATCTTTTGTTTGCTTAGTCTCAGGGAATGGAATGCTTGCCCCTATTCTTGCCTTGGAAAAGAGTATTACTATGCCAATGTAATCTCTACTCATCTCTAATTGCTTACCACCTGTGGGATATCAGGGCAAAGTGCTTAACCTTCCTCAGTCTTAGTTTGTGTAGCTGTAAGATTAATGAGACGGACCAAATATCCTCTCGGGTCAGCTCCAGTCTAAAAGGAAGATCCTACAATTTCCTTCTAGTATCCCTAACCCCTACCCATTTGTTTTGATTCTTCCTTTCTTGCAGAAAATATCACATTCCTTTAAAAGTTGTCTTGGTGTTTGTTATTTGTTTCTACTAGCAAAGAAAGGGAAAATTCAGAGCAGACCATGACCGGCCAGGCTGCCCCGGCGCCCATCTTCCAGGCAGGTGAGGACTGCCAGCCCTCCTGGGCCAGGGTGCCCACCCACTACGACAGGCCCGACACGCACCTGCAGATCCTGGGCAAGCCGGTGATGGAGCACTGGGAGACCCCCTACATGCACTCGCTGGCCACCGCCGCCTCTGCCCGAGGGGGAAGGGTCCTGGAAGTCGGCTTTGGAATGGCCATTTCGGCCAGCAAAGTGCAAGAAGCCAACATCCAGGAGCATTGGATCGTTGAGTGCAATGATGGCGTCTTCCAGCGGCTTCAGGAATGGGCCCAGCATCAGCCCCATAAGGTTGTCCCCTTGAAAGGCTTGTGGGAAGAGGTGGTGCCCAGTCTGCCTGATGGACATTTTGATGGAATTCTATATGACACCTATCCCCTCTCTGAGGAGACCTGGCATACCCATCAATTCAACTTCATCAAGGCTTCCCGCCTGCTGAAGCCTGGGGGTGTCCTCACTTATTGCAATCTCACATCCTAGGGAGAACTGCTGAAGACTAAGTACACGGATATCAAAAAGATGTTTGAGGAGACCCAGATTGCAGCCCTGGTGGAGGCAGGTTTCAAGAAAGAGAATATCAGCACTACTGTGATGGACCTAGTGCCCCCTGAGGAATGCCGCTACTACTCCTTCCCCAGGATGATCACCCCAACAGTCATCAAACACTGAAGATGCCAGTTTTCTCTTCCTACCAGGCTGACCCTGGACTGGGGGCACCAGGGACTCTAGCCTGCTAGGTTTGCTCAGTAGATCCCAGACAACATATTAACAGCACTTGACAGAGGAACTTGACACAAGAAGAGAGGCAGAGAGTAAGCAGGGGATTGAGGGACTCTCTAGGCCTGTCTCCTGACTCAAGGCCCCAAGGGTAGTAAAGAGGCTTCTGTTTTAATCCAACAAAAGCATATTAAGCTCTGGGCTGAGCCCAATGCTAGATGTTAAGGTTTAGGATTTTTCTGTCTTTTGATTTGTCTACCATCTTAGTCCTTGAAAGCCACTCAGAGCCTTAATTTGTTTCATTTGTAGAAAAGGTACATGTACCTGCTTGACAGGAAAGTTAATAATTAGGCTACCTATATGGAATGTTCTTCACCAAAAGTCTCTCTGAGGAATTGTTTTAAGGAAATAGGCTTCCCCTTTTATGTAGGGCTTATCAAATGCTCAAAATGGTGCTGGGGAAGTCCAGAGAAGTCTAAAGCTTGGCCCCCTAGCTTTGAGGGGTTTATACCCCAATTTAGACAGAGTATTGCTGATCCAATAGTGAGTCTAGGGGTCAAATGCTCCTATTATGAGGTTTCCCCTCATTGGAGGGCTTTAAAGAGTCAACATCTACTTGTTGGGGATGGGATTCTTGTTCAGATGACAGCTGAATTAGATTGCGTGGCTTCTGGGGTCTCCATAGCACCCCTTGGGATCAGGGAAAATGTTTTTATCTTTCTTTGTAGCCTCAGGGTGCAGCACAGTGCCTGATACTTTTAATACTTTCTTGTGTGGCCAGTTAACCCCTTTCCTTTGAGATGGGCGGAGCAAAGAGTAGCCCCATGTTATAGATGGCATTGGATCTACTAGAGAAGACCCAGGTTCTTGTCTCACTTCCGGTGGGTACCGGTGTGCCTCTGGGCAAATCACAGAGCCTGGTTCCTCGGAGAATCTTCTTCAAATTAAGCTGCAGATCTGGATCATTGGAGTGTCCCCTTTCATCGCTAAAGTCAGAAGTTCAGTCCCTTTCCCTTTATAAGTGAAAAAACTGAGAAGTGATTTGTTTTTAGACACTAAAGTTGGAGTTGGGATCAGTCCCAGAGGCTGAGGGACTCTAGGCTCCAGCAAGTTCCACCATCCCATTTGTTCTCTTTCAGTCTGTTTCCCTATGGAAATCCATTTGAAAGCCTTAATTTTTACTAATACACTGTGAGGTCCCCCCTCCATCTTTTATTCAGATTTTGGTGCTCTTCAGACCAGGTGCTCTACTGGGGTGGCAGAGGTCCTGTGGGGGAAGGGAAGGCCTTGTATTTTCTCAGTTGTAGCAGAAAACTTGCTGCTAAAATAATAAAGCAATTCTGACCTCAAAAATAAAAAAAAGAAAGGGAAAATTCTTAGATATTAAAAGGGATCTTCCTATGACTTTCCTTCATTTTAAAAAATTAATTACTACAGGAAAAGGAAAAGACCAAATCAAACCAGATACTAAGTGATGGAACTCTGAATGAGATCCAACTCCTTATCAGGACAAAACAAATCTCAGACCATCCTGGGCAGAGAATTACAGAAACTGAAGCAGGAAGGGACTTTTGGGTAGTGGGAGAATTAAATAAGAAGATGGAGATAGAAAATGGTAGAAGGACTGGTGGTTACAGGCAGAGCAGTCTTGGGACTTGGGAAGTCAGGAATGGAATAAGAGAAAAGCAGCCTGAGGTCTTTATAGATCCTTCCTATTCCCCTTCTTGTCTCATTGCTACAATCGGTCTTGCCACTGAAGACCCCCCTTGTGTAAAAACCCATTAACTAGATGGAGTTCAGGTTACCTCAGGCAGAAGTCATAGTGAATATAGAGAGGGAAAAAATGAGAAAAATCCCAGGCAGCAGCATTAGAGAAGGAACAGAAGTTCCAGAGGCTGCCAAAAATTCTAGATAACTTTTTGTGGGTAAGGGACAAATAAGTAAGTTCAAAACAAGTACGTTAGACTGCCTGGGTGGAACTGGGAATCAATCAATTAGTCAGCATCTATTAAGCACCTATTCTGTTACAGACACAGTGTCAGGCATTAGGCATACAAATATGAAAATGAGGCATTGCCCTCCCTTATCCCTAAGGCAACATACAATACATTTACATAAATAAAAAATAAATACACAGTGGGGGTGGGGGGAGGGTGGTACTAACTAGTGGAATATGAAAAGACCTCTTGAAGAAAGTGACACTTGATTAAAAATTTGAAGGGAATCAGTTTCCAAGGAGAGGTGAAGAGGGGGATGAGGACATTTCAGGTATGAGGGACAGTGTGTACAAAAAAGAGCTGTAGGAGATGGGATGTTGTATACAGGGAACAGAGAATAGACCAGTTTGATTAAATGGATAACCTTTATATTAATTAAATGATTGAGAATGTGCAGACTATTCTGTAGCTCATTAATTCTGCTTTCCAGACACAGCCTCCTTGCAGGAGCCTTCCTTCAGTCTACCACACATCATTATTTCTGGGTGCCCTAGTGAATTCAAACAGGTCAGGTCAGCCTAATCAGCGGCCCCTTCCATTGTGTCTTAGCCCATTCACTCCCACTACATCTCCCAGAATGAAGCTTCTCACCAGGGAAGAAGATTTCCAAACAAAGTCTGCCCAGAATATTTAATAACAGCTAGGTAATAGCAGGAAGGAACATACAGGCAGGAAGCAAAAATAAATAAATAAACAACAAATAAAAACTACCCAGACACTTTGATAGATTTCTTTTAAACGTGTGGGCATCAATATTTCTTTTTTTTTTAGCTATTTTTCCAGTGGGAAAACTAGCCAAGAAGAGGCAAGTAGTCAATAGAGAAAAGGTTTCTCTGTTCACTGCAAATTATTAGTGCCATAGGAGCAGTTGACTTTGCAACACTCATCATTAATGATCTTCCCCCCAAAAAACTCTGTGAAGGTGAGGACCTCCCAGAGGATGATGCCAATTCCCCCAGGTCTCCCATTTCCTAGTTCACACCTGGGCTGAGCAATACAATGCAGTGTGACTGCTCCCTCCTTCCTTCTCTCACTCCTGTCTTTTCCTTCCTCCCTTTCTTCCCCTCTGTTATCCTGCCCTACCAAAGCAAAGAGAAGGTCCATTTAGAAGACAAGAAGGGCAGCATTTCAAGCCACCTACCTCCTATGATATGGGGGAGAAACACAGAGACATACAAAGAACAGATCACTATTTAAACCACTTCTCTTCCTCTTTGCCAAATGGTATTTTGGCTTTTCCCACTTCTTGCCAAGCAGATATAGTTATGATGTGATGAAGAGGGCAATGATCTTAAGAGTCAGTAGACAGGAGCTTTCTCACTTATTTCATCACTTATCAGATTTGTGACCTTAGGAAGTTCAAACCTTAGGTTCCTCATCTCTAAAATGATGAGAATAATCTCCTATTTATATACCTGATGTAGTTAAAGGGATGTGAAAACCCTTTTCAACTTGTAAAGCACTAAATAAATGTAACCATCACCATTATCATTGATAACAACTACTGTTATTCCTTGTTAATAATATTTATTATAATTGCTGTTGCTAACTACAGAGATGCAGCCTGATCATCATCATGGTATAGCAGACACACAGAATAAAACAAGATCCCACTCCTGACTCAAACGCATGGGGAGCAAGATTTCCAGCAATTACTGAGTTAATCTCCATTATAGAAGCAGATTCTTGATGGGAAAGAAGGAAAGTAAGGCAGCCTGGAGAGATAGGAGTCTAGGACTTTGAAATAGGATGAGCTAGATTTAAATCTGTTCCCAGAGACTTGTTAGCTCTGTGATGCTGTGTAAACAAGTTCTCTGTGCTTAATTTTTCTGAAATCTAGTTAATATGAACAGTTTGATGACTCAGTGGATGGCTTGGTCTCAGGAATTCCCAAGTTAGAATCTGGTATCACACACTTAATAGCTGGGTGACCCCAGACAAGTCACTTAATTGCTACCTGCTTTAGTTTTATTTTCCCCAATTTTAAAATGGGGATAAAAAGAGCATCATCTACCTCCTAGGATTGTTGTGAGGATCAAATGAGATAATAATTGTAAAGTGCAGAGTCTGAGACACAATCAGTATAAAAGTGGTCCCCTTCTTATGAGGCTCAAGCAAGATAATTGTGTAAAACATTTTGCAATCCTTAAAAAATGCCTTATAAATGTCAGTTATTAGAATTATTAATGAGGAATCTTCTCCTTTCTATGCTCAGGAATCTCCTAGATTTGAAGAGGAGGGAGGCATAGCAGCTCATTAAGTATCATGACATTCTATGCTCTGTTCTGAAATCATCCTCTGTGTCAAAGATCTGGCCATCATTGTCTTTTCTTGTTTTCTGTGCAGTTGTCCTAGGGAATGTGAGAAGAGGGCAGAGGGTGAATCTATACACTTCTTCAAGTTGAAGACTGAGCTGCATCTATTCTAACCAAAAAAAGAAACAATAAGGAATTCTTAATTATTCACAGGAGGCAGCAGTGTTGTTGAGAAGCCCTAAGGTATTTTTATTTTTTCCTCTTGGCCAGGTCCATTTAGATCATTTGTGACTTACCTGTAGACTTGGGCCTTTGCATTGGATAAGTATTAAAATTGCTCTATGCAGATCAGAACTTTGTTTTAAAATATATGACCTTTAGTTCTCAATAATAATTCCAACACAACCCAAGCTTTGACAGGTCCCTTGAACCAACCTATTGCTTGTTCATAGGATCTTTGTTCAAGTCTCAGCTTGACTAAGTTTAGGGAAGTTCACTGGGGGTTTCATAGCTATTCATAAATGTCATCCTTTTAATAAGGCACGGAGGGCTTGCTGAACATGTCTAAAATTGAGGCCGTAACTATACCAGTCTGTGGGCCTTTTGAAATACTTTATTAATAGGAAGGAATAAAAAGAGGCAGCATGCTAAAGTGGAAAGAACACTCAATTTTCAGTCAGAGGAAGTGGGTTCAAATTCTTATTTTTTTATAATAAGTGTGTGACAATGTGACCTCTCAGGGCCTCAGTTTCCTCTTCTGTAAAATCAGGGATTTAGACCAAATGACTTCTAAGGACCCTTCCATTTTTAAATCTATGTTACTTCAATTTGTTTTTTATTTAATCTTTTTGAGACTGAATTTCTCTCTCTTTCCCAGACTGAGACTGCAGCAGACACTCAAGGTGCCATTACTTTTTGCCATAGAAGTTTTAACTTGTTATTCTAACCTGGGCTGATTTGTTCCACCTTCAGTCACCTGGTAGTCTCCCTTGATCTTAATCTCAGACTTACTTTGGATACTGGTTAGCTTTAGTCTAACTGAAGTTCAGAATTCCTCAGTCTCCCTCTTTGAGTGTACCTACTCCCCTGAGGGGGGCCAGACTGAATGTCGAGCTACTGTAGCTAACAATAGCAAGTGTTATTAACAATGAATAATAGTAACTGTTGCTGATAATGATGATGGTGATGGTTTCCATTATTTGGGCCTTTACAACAGGAATTATAGGGCTACATCATTGCATGCCAAGAAGACGTGCTCACACTAATAAATCATGGAAATTGGGGCAGTAGGGAAAGCCACGGTGGGATGAGTAAAAAAATCTGCATCATTTTTGTTATTACAAACAGCTCAATACCCATGCCTTTGTATGCTAAATAGTGTCCTTAGCTATTCCTACAAAATATCTCTGGAACACCTAGACCTTCATACATAATCTCATGCAGTGGGTCCCTTTGGGTTAATCCTCAGTAAGGCAACTGGAAGTTTGTGACACAACCCTGAGTAACTCATTTACCTTCTTGGTTCCAGTTAGCCAGTCAGTTAGCCTAGCATCCACTAGGCAGGGTGTCAAGAACAATACAAAGACAGTTCAGGGACTGTCTTGATTTACTACTTCTATTGCCATTACTTGGAATAGTGCTTTGGACATAGTAAGGACTTAGATTTTTCCATTCTATTCTATTCTTTCTTTTATCTTCAAGAGAAGAGCTGTGAGGGGCCACTGAAAAACAAAAGGCAAGCGTCCCTGTGGGCTGGGGATTCAGATGTGATAGGCAGCACAGCTCAGTGAGAGAAAGGATGTACCAGACTGGAGAGATCAGAAAGTCTGGGTTTTTCACCATGGATGAGAGGTACTACTGGATAAGTGACCTCTTCTCTGGGCCTCACTCCCCTGACTATAAAACTGAAGCTGATAGCACTGAAGCTGACAGCACCCTACAAAGTTAAATGAGGTAATGTAGCTATAATTAGAGTGATATAAATGTAAAACTATTATGATCTTCCTATCAATCTGACAACATATGTCTAGCTGCCTGTTTTTCCATGTAAGAAAAAACCTGTTAAAAACTTAGCTATAACTGAGAGAGAAAAAGAAATTAATCCTACTTCCTCCTAACTTCCACCTCCCCTCCAGATGACAGATCAACCAACCTGTTCATTGTAAATCCTATCATTTGGAAAGAAAAGCCCACTATAGTCCTTAGCCTAATGGTGCAAAATGTTACTATAAACAGCTCAATGCCCATGCCTTTGTATGCTAATTACTGTCCTTAGCTGTCCCTACAGAATATCTCTGGAACACCAGGACCTTCATAAATAATCTCATGCAGTGGACAAGAGAAAAAGAAGTTAAAGGAAGGGCCCCCTTGGGTTGGTCCTCAGAAATCCAGGCAACTGGGCGTTGGTCTTCTTTGTTCCAGTTAGCTAGTCAATAGTAACCACTAGGCATTTGTGGTAGTGTGTAAAGAACTATACAAATCCCTCCATTAAAAAAGGAAGACTAAGAGTTCTTCCCATTTACATTAAGGACATTGATAATCATTGCCAGCAATGTCATGGAGCTAGTAGAAGAATTACTGGTGATTTATAAATTTCTTTAAGAATGGAAAGGTAGGAAGGGGTGGCTAGGTGGCGCAGTGGTTAAAGCACCGGCCCTGGAGTCAGGAGTACCTGGGTTCAAATCCGGTCTCAGACACTTAATAATTACCTAGCTGTGTGGCCTTGGGCAAGCCACTTAACCCCATTGCCTAGCAAAAACCTAAAATACAAACAAACAAAAAAAAAAAGAATGGAAAGGTAGGGAATCATGGCAGGGTCTCTGAAATAAGAAAAACAATCATAGAAGTCTGGAATCTAAGCCAGATTGCTTATACTAAGTCATACATAAAGAAAGTTTCAGGAAGTATATTATATGGACTTGAAGAATGGTAAATGCCATTATTCTGACCCAAATTTAACAGTATAATTTTTTATCCCTCAGTCTCATGAATCATTAAAGTCTTGTTTGGAATGAGTAGGGGTATAGTAGGAAGGACCATGGAGGATTTATTTGAAATTTTTAAAAAGTCAAACATCTCAAGAAAAATAATGAAAAAAAAAGTGTGAAGGAAGGAGGCTATCCCTAGCAGGACTCAAACAATATTATAAAGTAAATGTTAAAATTATTTGCAATAGGATAATTTTTTCCCTCTTTTGAAATTCATCAGTAGGACAGATTAAGTAGCATATAAAAGCAATTGAACATGATTACATAGAGTTGCAAAAACCCAAAGAACCCAATTACCCAGGTAAGGATATACTATTTGACAAAACTTGCCAGAAAAAATGGAAAGTAGTTTGGTAGTCAATTTATTTATTTATTTTAGGTTTTTGCAAGGCAAATGGGGTTAAGTGGCTTGGCCAAGGCCACACAGCTAGGTAATTATTAAGTGTCTGAGACGGGATTTGAACCCAGGTACTCCTGACTCCAGGGCCGGTGCTTTATCCACTGCGCCACCTAGCTTCCCCTTTGGTAGTCAATTTAAACCAACGTTTATGCCATATCCCACAATAAATTCCAGGGATGCATGCCCTAGCTAGAAAAAACTATTGCATCATAAATTAGAAGAGTTAGAAAGAAGATAACTTTTTTTAACTCTGTAGAGAAGAGAACTTGCTCAAAGAAGAAACCAGAAGGATCAAAGGAGATAAGATGGATAAATTTGATCACATAAAAACTTTTACACAAACAAAATCAATGAAATTAAAATTATAAGGGAACCAATTAACTGGAAAAATATTTCAGCTAGTCTCTATGCTAAATGTCAGATATATAAAATATATAATCAATGGAATCAAATACAGAAGAGCAAGAGCCATTCCCAATGAATACAGGGTCACATGGTATGAACAAGGAATTATCAAGAAAAGAAATCTAAGGGGAGGCTAGGTGGCGCAGTGGTTAAAGCACCGGCCCTGGAGTCAGGAGTACCTGGGTTCAAATCCGACCTCAGACACTTAATAATTACCTAGCTGTGTGGCCTTGGGCAAGCCACTTAACCCAATTTGCCTTGCAAAAACCTAAAAAAAAAATTTAAAAATTAAAAAGAAATAAAAAATAAGAAAAGAAATCTAAGCTATGAATAATCATATGCAAATGCTCCAAATCACACATAATAAAAGAAGTGCAAGGTTCCACTTAACACTCATCAAATTGGGAAATATAACAAACAGGGAAAATGACAATTGCTGGAGAGAGTGTGGAAAATAAAGACCCCTAAAAGATCATTGTTGGGTTGTGAATTGCTCTAGTCATTCTGGAAAGCAATTTGTAACAAACCCCCCAAATCTACATATATCCTCTAACCCTGCAATACTTCAAAGAGGAAAAGGATCCATGTGTACAATATTATTCAGAGTAGCAATTTTTGTTGCAGTAAAGAATAAAAACTAAAGGGAGTGTCCACTAATTGGGAAGAAGTTGAACAAATTATGACATATAATGGCATTAAATTATATTACACCATAATAAATAATGAAAGTGATCACTTCAAAGAAACCTAGAAAGATTTATATTACTTCATGCAGAGTATAGTAAGAACTATCAGATCATCTTACAATGACTATAATACTGTATATGTATATATGACTGTAAAAAAAAAAAGAAATTTAACAACTCCAGTCAATGCAATATCCAACCAGGGTTCCAGAGTACTCATGATGAAGCATGTTCTCCATCTCCTGTCAGAGAGGTGCAGAATGGACATATATTTTTTGACATGGTCAGTGTATACATTATTTTTATTTGTTATGATTATTTGTAATAAGGAAAAGGTTTTAAAGGTTTTTAAATCAGGGAGCAGTGAAATTGATATGGAGTAGGAATACTAGTAATAAAAAAATGTAGAAGCAATTTTTAAAAAAATGAAAGAAGATAAGGAAATACAAACATGAAGGGAAGCTTTGAAACATATTGAATTTATTTCATATATTATTTTGAAACACTATAAGTGGCTTGCCCAAGGCCACACAGCTAGGTAATTATTAAGTGTCTGAGACCGGATTTGAACCCAGGTACTCCTGACTCCAGGGCCGGTGCTTTATCCACTGTGCCACCTAGCCGCCCCTCAGTTTACTTATTTTTAAAATAATGATAATAATAACACTTACTTCCCTGGATTGCTTTAAGGATAAAATGAGATCACATTTGTACAGTGCTTTGCAAAACTTAAATCTATATAAATGTTAACTCCTTTTTAAAAACTCAACAAAAATTTTCACTTAACCCCGTTTGCCTTGCAAAAACCTAAAAAAAACCTTCAAGTTCAAAATAACAAAAACAACAATTAACATGGGGATTTGGAAAAGGGTCATGTAGGTTTGAATATCAGCTTGGATACTCTTACACTATGTAACTCTGAGTCATTTAATTTCTCTAAATCTGAGTTTCCACATTTGTGAGATGGGGGTGATATATGAATTATCTACCTGACAGAGTGAGAAAGCACTTTGTAAATTATAATATACTAAATTAATATGAACTGTAATTATTGTTATTATTATTAATAATATTATTATTGCTACTGTCCCCTAATAGTCTTCCATTACTTTTTAAATTCTTCTCTAGATTGTAAGTTCTTTGAGGTCAGGCACCTATTCCTTTGTCTTTGGATCTCCCCCAGTATCTGGTGCATTGCTATATATCATATTTGTGGAATGAATTAATGAATGAATTGGTGAATGAATAACTCACTGAATCTCTTTGTTCATTTTTAAACCAACCACATTCAGACACTATTTTACTTCGGGAAAATGAAGCTTTTGCTTTTCAGCTGTGCTGGATTGAATGGTGAATCAGTGATAGTCTCCTAACAATGTAGTTTTAATTATGCGATGCCTTTCTCTGTCTGGAGTAGAAATATCCAATCTCTAAAGGAATAAGAGAAAAACTACCACCTTGTAAATAGGAATTACCCAATGTAACTAACTAACATATAGTGATAATAGGAATCCTGGAGACATGCAGATTGCTTTACTTACAGCTGCTACATTTTAAATCAAACACATCTGTCACAAGCAAGACAGCCCACAATTAGCTTCTAAATGGTGAGAAGGCTTGAGTAGGATCAGCATGCTGCCTTGGCTATTTGTCAAAGGGGAGCACACCCCACTGTGCCATGGGGCTGCCTTCACATCCATCAAAAGCTGCACGAGACACAAGCAGCAGTGAGATCCTGGTCAGCTTCCAGTTTCAGCCCAATTAAAGGGAACACCTTTCACTGCATACAGCCACCAAAACAAAGAGACCCTCAAGAATGTTAGCAAATTTTACGCTCAGTACCTTGGACAGTGGCAGAGGGCAGCGAGAGGACTTCTGAGGCTAGAGCTAGAATTTATGAAAGGAATGACAGATAGTTATTTTACGGTCCCTGAATTTCAAATAATGAATAGAAAAGGCCATGGTTTTGAATTCTACTTGGGAATGTAATCAATGGTCCAAGTGATAATTTCTTAATGCCATGGTTTTCAGAAATCCTTTGTTTCAAAAATAACAAACAAATCTTATCTATATGGAGGACAGACTTTCAGATAGAGAATGGGAATAATTTCAGAGTGTCTAAAACATTAAAAAAAAAGAAATCTTAGGAATCATCTAGCCTAATTGATTTACTTTTCAAGTCAGGAAACTGATCCCTAGAGAGGTTAAATTGTTTGCTCAAGGTTATACAATCAGTAGATAACAGGGTTGACATTCAAGTTGAGATCTCCTGATCTAATTTTCTTTCAATTTTGAAAAAAAAAAGTATCAATTATAATTGGTACAAAAACAAAGAAAAACGACAGGAAAACACACTCAGCTGACTTCTCAGTGATACTAAGTCAAAGGCTTACAAAAGACAGCAGTTAAATTTAATTCAAACAAGTCTTAAGGATACAACATGTGTAAGGCATAGTGTATGTCTCTGAGGGGCTGAGTTTGGCAGTGATAAGCACTAATACAAAACTGTGTCCAATAAAGATCGGACCAGTCTGACATAATGGAAAGATGATAACTTTAGAGTCAAATTCAAGTTCAAATCCCAAATGTGCACATAAGTGATGTTAGGCAATTCATCTAAGCTCTTTAGACCTCACTTTCTCCAGCTGTAAAATGGGAACTTTGAACTAAATAATCTCCAAGATACCTTCCAGTTCTAAATTCTATGATGTAGCTGCCATTTAGTTGGCAAAATCTGACAGACTCTTTTATTTGATGTAGAAATAACAATGATAAGTTTCCTTTCCCAAGAGTCTACATAATCATCAAGACAAAGGTCTTTGTCCATAACTTGATATACAAAAAATGCTTTGGTCTTTTGTTTCTTCCAACTCTCAGTTTACAAAGTAACCTCCTAAATACACCAAAAGCCTCCCTTTATCTTCTATCTTCCTTTCCTTGGGTGATAATTAATCTTCAAAGGCTCCCTATTTCTTGCAGGATAAAATTCAAATTCTTTAACAGCATTAAAAACTCTACAAAATGGAAGGGGGAGGAGGAGACCCCCAAATTCATACATTCTGGATCCCACCCAATTTCCAACTTATTTCAAATTACTTTATTTCACCCTGTGTTATTAGCTATTCTCTGAACGTAACATTCATCCTCCCACTTCCCTGAATTTACACAAGAGAACTCCCGTCAATTGTCTGGAATGCCATCCTTCCTCACCTGTGTCACCTCTTAGAACTTCTAGCATACTTCAAAGCAAAGCTCAAGCAGTACCTCCTATTTGAGTCCTTTCCTGGTCATCCAGTTACTACTTGCATTTTTTCCCTCTTGAAATTACTTCATATATTTTTATTTACTTATTTATGTACATGCTAATAAATGTTTGTTGAATATTGTAACCTCAAGTAGAAGCAAGATCCTCCAGGGCTGGATTTACTTAATTGTTGTTGTATCCCTAGACCCTAGCAGAGTGCATTGCTTGCACATAGAATATGTTTAATAAATGTTTATTGAATTGAATCTCTCCTCTTGGACCTCACAGAGTATTTTATTTTGCAAAAATCTAACAGACTTAAGCTATTGTGGATTATAGTTATCTAAGCTTGTGTTTTATGATTCTACAAGTCTGTAAACATCATGAGAGCAGAATTAAAGTTTAATTTAATTTGGTTACCACCACCATGCACCACCTCCAAATCTAGGCCAGTACTTTGCAAAGAGTACTTGCTTTATTAAAATGTTTACTCGATGAATGAACTAGCATAGGTGAATGGGCTCAGTGGCACAGGGGATAGAGTAGGGAACCTTTCAGGTACCCCATTAACTGAAGGCAGAAAGACATAAGTTCAAATATAGTATCAGATACTCACTAGTTGTGTGATCCTGAACAAGTCATTTAAACTCTGTTGGCATGAGTTTCTTCAACTGTAAAATGGAGATAATAAAGCACCTACCTCACTAGATTGTTGTGAAGATTAAATGAGATAATATTTGTAAATTGCCTGATCCCTTAGATACTTCCCCTACACAGAGAAAGTACTATAGATTCAGCAAACTGCCCCATATATATAATGCCCAATGGCTGTCCAATAAAGCAGAGAAGCAATGACCTAGGCAACCCCCCCCCCCAAAAAAAAATCTCTCTGCTAATGGCTGAAATTCCAGCATCCTTGTGTGGTAAGCATTACTACGACAGAAATCTTAACTTAAAAAATCAAGTGGACAAAAACTCCTGGGAGGCATAACGTATTAAATCTATAATGCCCCAGCATTTCATCAGTCATCTATCTTCTCCCCAGGACAGGTGAATCCTTGAGAGACAGTCAATGTAAAGAAAAAAGACAAACTTTTGGATACTTTCCATCCACATTGCATATATTTTTTATATATAATTGTTTGCATGTTACTATTTCCACCATTAGAACATAAACTTTATGAGGGCAGGGGACTAATTTTGCTTTTCTTTTTTAACCCCAGTTCTTAGCATGGTACTGTGAACATAGAAAACACAATAAATGTTTGCTGGCCAATTTCTAGCCACTGTTAATATCATACTAAGAGCTCCACTTTGCCCATTCTACTGACCCACTTCCTCCACCTCCAACTTAGTCCTAGAAATCAACCCATCCTCAAGGGCTGCTAGTCAGACCATATGATAATTAGCAGCACATTTTCTCAGAGCACTCCAATTTTCTCCAATAAAAATACAATGAAGTAGAACCCAGCACTGTGGGGCTGACTGAAAAATATTGGTCATTTCAAAGTGCAATGATACATGACCTTGATATTATGCTTAATCAGTACAAATGTACACTAAAGGAAGCTAAATAATCTCTCTCTCTTCATAGCCACAGCTAATTTCATAACAAAGCACTATTTAAATGCATCCAGGCTCCCTGGGCACATGTTCTGGAGAGGGCTCCCCAATCCTCTGTTTCTTCCCTTCCCCCATCAGTTCCCATCCTCCCTCAGCCACAAATTAATTAAGATCCAAAGGGCTAACTTTCATCTCTGCCATTAACTAGACCAGAGTTGAAGAAGGGCAGAGGATAAAACGATGAACTGAAGGACAAGGTTCCTGATTCATATTCATCCTCTTACTTACCCAAATGGAAATAGGCATCAAAGTGTGGAGTAAATGCTCTCAGGCCTCAGCTGGCTAGGCTGATCATTTGACAAAAACTAGGCAAGAGACGACTTCTTTGTCATGACCCATGCCTCACATCAAGGTATTTTGCTTTTGCAATCTGATAAATATTGAATTCTGTGTGTGTGTGTTTATGTACATGGATGTGGACCTATGTGTGTGCATGCATGAAACCAACACATTTTCTCCTCCCTACCCAGAGCTCAGAGGCAAGACGGTTGAAACCACCCTGTCCAATATCATTAAAGATCTTTTCTAGCCTCCTTTCCCCATCCAGTATTGTTGATCATTTTTGATGTTTAATCTGGCATGACATGGCTTCTCTATCAGCTTTCCTTCCTTTCCCCTCCAAAAAGAATCATCTCAGCTCCCATCTCAAAATGAAATTCTCATCCCCACCTCCCACTTGAGTTAAAATCATATTTCCTCCACATCTTCAGTTTGCACACCCACAATTCCCTTGAGACACAAAATCTCATTAACAAGGAGGTTAGGAAGGAGGTCATTCTCCCTTGGTTGTGAATATGCTACATGATATAGGTATGTCATCAATCCTGATCCCTTTAGGAGAGAAGACAATGCAAAAGATGTAAAGTGGCTTATGTCTGATTTATAAGGAGGCTCTCTCCATAGCACTCCTCATCCAAAAAAGGCAGCTTTGTGAGCTGGTTCCAGCTACAATTTGAAATGTCACTGTGCCTTTATGGCTCACTTTCTAATATGGTTAATGGCTTTTGCTTAGTGGAAATCACATTATATCATCCCTTTACATGTGTTCATTCAACAAAGATATAGCTCCTAACAAAGGTTGAGTAGATTGTGGAGAATTCATCTCAATATGCCCGAGGCAAGGGACCTCTTGACAATTATGTGCCAATGTTTGTCCATTTTCAAAAAAAGACTACAACTTCAGGTAGGTGATGATGCCATTACAAGCACATGTATTGGATTTGAGTGCTGTGCTAAGCCATCCAGGTCCAGTGGTCAGGTATGAACCAGAATGACTGGAATTAACCCTGGATGCAGATCAATCAGTGTTAAGTAACTTGCCCAAGGTCACACAGCTAATAAGTGTCAGAGGCTGAACTCCTGTCCTCCTGATTCCAAGGCCTGTGCTCTATCCACAGCACCATCTACCATTACAAGCTGGAAAAAAGTGGCTATAAGGAGAACAAGAAGGGAAGTAAACACTTAAGAACCAAACTCCATTAAGAAAAAAAATCACCCTAAGTCAATTTTTAACCACTAAATTCTATCATCTCCACAAAATCTCAAAGTGGACCTGAATTTGTATGCAAACCCTCCCCCAAACCTCACTGATAATACACTTGAATCTTACAACATACATACATCCTTCATTAATGCCTTCCCATGACTTTCCATTTATTTTATATATCACACATGCACCTAGTTATTTTAAATGTCTTCCTCATTAGAAGGTGAGGTTCTTGAGAGCAATGACAGCTTTTTTGTTGGCCTATTTGGCCTTTCTTTAAATCCTGAACTTCTCATAATGCCTTATTGCTTTTTAACTGAATGAATCTACTACTAATTTATCCTAAGTTCAAGCTGAGATAAACTTACAAGGGAGAGACTTGGAAAAAACTTGCAGAATGTTCTATTACACCTATTATATTTGGCTTGATGACAATGACAACTTACATTCATAAAGCACTTGTTTTGCAACTATATATATATATATATATATATATATATATATATATATATATATTCTCATTTGATTCTCATAGGAACCCTATGGAATTGAGACTATTAACCTCATTTTACAGAGGTCAAAACTGAGCTAGGAAGATGGTAAGTGATTTACCCAAGATTATGCAGCTAGTAAAGCAGCTAGGTGGTCCAATGGATAGAATCCTGGGCTTAGAGTCAAGAACAAAGCTTCATGAGTTCAAATCTGGCCTTAGCTATGTGACCCTATGTACATCACTTAAACCTGTTTGCCTCAGTTTTCTCATCTTTAAATTGGGCTTGAGGAGAAAATAGCAAACCATTCCAATATCTTTGCCAAAACCCCAAAAGGGTCACAAAGAGTGAGACAAAACTGAAATGATTCAGTATAACAATAACAACTATTAAGTGTTAAGGCAGAATTTGAATTCAGATCTTGTGATTTTAAAGCCAGAAATCCAGTTATTACTCTGGTTTCCTTGGAGTTTTTTCCCTTCACAATTTAGAAAATTATAGGAGTACTTGAACCCATTTGATATAACTGCTCCCCTAATAAATCCCTTCATACCTCATCTCAGCTACTGGGAGATGAGATCTTTGTTTCTGTTCCACTCTGATATTTGTCACATCCAGTTTAGATATGTCATTGCTAAGGAGATGGTACCTGACTCTGCTGGTATGTCTAACCTTAGTTTACAGCCTAGTCAAACAAAACTGAGAAACTCATCGCTGTTTATTTTGAAAAAAATATATAAGATGGACCATTCTCTATTTCCCCCCAAATGATTCTTAGGTGAGACTCTGAAGTTGTTAAAAAATGTTTAGAGGTGAAATCCAGAATGAATCAAATGCATGGGTCCCAGCCAAAAAGGTTTCTATGACAAATCTTTCAACTGTCATGCATCTTCATTCATATGAAACCAACAACTGAAGATTTAATTAGAATAGTACAGTAACAGAGATAACAGATGGGAAAAGCTGTGCTACTGTTATTTGCTGGCAATAAATGGATACACTCAAACTTGGCCCAACTCCAATCCCAGAAGGATAAACGTGTACCAGATTTTTCTCTCTGGAGACATGCTATAGAACATTCACCTCTTTCAAAGTGTTCTACAAGATACTAGATAAGCTCCAAAAGCCCTGTGTTAAGGACAAGGTCAAGACACATGCCCTTGGTAGTTCTTTTCTTAAATTGCTCCTTCCTTGGATGATCCTCATCCTTTACCTACCATTTAATGTAAGTCTTCCCCTCTTTTGGCAATCTCATCCCCTCCCTCAGCCCAATTGCTTTAGGTATTATCTCTATGCAGTCAACTCCCAAGCCTAAATCTACCATCCTGACCTCTCTTCTCAATTGCCTTCAGGCTCTCTCCATATGCTGATATCATCATTATCTCCAATATGATAACACTGAGCTTACAATTTTCTCCAGCTCTTCCTCCTGCCTTTACTAATATTACCTAGAGCACCACCACTCACCCACTTTCCCAAATTCTTGACTTTAAAGTTATATTTGACTCTTTCTTCTCCCTCAATTTCCAGATATTGCCAATTCTATCCTCCTATTAACTCTGAGCTCCATCCCCTCCTCTCTGGTCCCTCGGCTATTAGATTGGGAGCTCCTCAAGACCAGGGATTATCTTTTCAATTTCTTTGTATCCCCAGCTCTAAGCATGGTGCATGGCTTAATATATGTTTACTGAATGACTGACTGACTGGCACCTCTCTCATTATCATCTGCTTACACTACTTCAATATCCCTGAGCCATTCTTCACAACTCTATTCTTTTCCTTCTTCTAATACTAGTATTTTTGACCTTTTTTGGATCGGGGACTTTTTTTTGAAGTCTAGTCTGTGGGCTTTTCCTCAGAATAATGTTTTTTTTTAAGTAATAATGTTTTGAAATTCAAAATATATATGTAAGGTTACCAAAAAATTAATCACATTGAAATTCAACATCAATTTTTTTAAATGGACCCAAGATAAGAATCCCTGCTTAATTCATCCTTCATATTGCTATCAATATTTTTTTTAACATCAATCTGGTTATATCATTCCTCTGTTCACAATTCAGTGGTTCCTTTTTAATCTATGAAATCAAATTCAAATTTTTCTGACTGACATTCAGCTCTCTCCACAGTTGGTCAGTCAGGCTATCTTTCCAGTTTTTCTGTATTTCTCCCTTCCACTCATTCTCCATTCTATATTTCAGTCAAACTCAGCAAGTCTCAATCTCTAAAGCATCCTCATACTTCTCTGGGCCTTTGCTCAAGCTGAAGATTCCTCTATCTAGAATGCCCAATTCAACTCAATGAGCATTAATTAAGTAAGCACCTTGTATTGTAAGGCAATGTGCTAAATAAGAACTGGAGTCAGAAAACTTGGGTTCAGAACCCATTCCTGATTCCATAGGTCAAGTTACAGACCCTCCCTGGCCCTCAATTTCCTCATCTGAAAAATGACAGAATGGCCTCTGAAGTCCTTCCCAGCTCTAGAATGATGGTAATAGTTATGTTTTTCTAGTGTAACAGTCTTTAAATTAAGGACCTCTAGAAACCCCTGAGACTTTTTCAGGAGATTCTTGACATCAAAACTATTTTCAAAATAATACAAAATTAAGATGGTTAATTTAGAATACAATAAATATCAATATATGTAATCTACTTAAGGATCCGCACTAATTTAAAGAGTGAAAAGGCTGGCTGAGAAAACAGCAATATCGGAAGGTCTAGTATTACTAGAGAATTCTACTAAATTCTTAACCTTCCCTTAAAGTTCCACCCAATACTATCTGTCATGTGGGAAATGAATTGAAAAATCCCATCCTGAGGATCCTGTCTTAGGCACTCTCTGTTAAAACTCATAAGCTAAGGACTCTAACTAAATTTTTGAGAGACAGAACCCAGAGAGGGACCCAGTGAGGCAGTTCTCCTACTCAAGGTAACCTGGAAAAGAGCAGAAAGGCTCTGCTCCCCAGGGTTGGAGGGGAGGCCCGCCACAGCGAAAGAACTTCAGCCTCCCAGAGGCAGCCCCAGGGTGCTGGGAGCCGCAGCTCACAGCAGCGGGGGAGTTTCCTGAGCTACGCCCCGGGGAGCACCAAGCACAAATTGGCGGAACAGCGGGGAACCTCTGCCAGAGTAAGCACGTGAAGTACAGCCCTCAGGTCACACAGCAAGCAGGTGGCCACCTCGGCCCAGATCCAGGAACAGAAGCAGGCGGAGCTGGCAAGCAGGAGTCCCCAGGGCATGAGCCCATTGAACCTAGGGAGGGGAGTGGAGAGAGACTACAGAGCTCTGGACTCTGCCCCTGGAACAGGACTCGGGCTCTGACCACATTCAGATCCTGATCTCAATCTAGCCACCCCCCCCCCCCCCGAATAGAACAGCAGAGCCTCCCCCACCTCAGCCCCATAACAGAGTGGGGCACATATGGTCATTCATAGACCAGGAGGAAGGACAGAGCCTCACGCACTGAGACCCTTGTGGGAGTGTCCCAAAAGCTCAGGAAGTACCCCCAAAACAGGCTTAGGCTGGGAAAATGAGCAAGCAGAGAAACAAGAGGAACACCATTGAGAAATATTTTGCATATGAGCCCAAGAAGGATCAAAACACTCAGTCTGAAGATGAAGAAGCACAAGCTCCTGCATCTAAAGACTACAAGAAAAACTGAAATTGGGTTCAGGCTATGACAGAGCTCAAAAGAGACTTTGAAAATAAAATGAGGGAGTTAGAAGAAAAACTGGGAAGAAATGAGAGAGATGCAAGAAAAATATGAAAATGAAGTCAGCAGCTTAGTCAAGGAAATCCAAAAAAATGCTGAAGAAAATGGCATGCTAAAAACCAGCTTAGGTCAAATGGATAAAACAGTTCAAAAAGTTATTGAGGAGAAGAATGCTTTAAAAAGCAGAATTGGCCAGATGAAAAAAGAGATAAGAAAGCTCTCTGAGAAGAACAAATCCTTCAGACAAAGAATAGAATTCAGGGATATTGATGAATTTACCAGAAATCAGGAATCAATACTTCAAAACCAAAAAAATAAGAAAAATTAGAAGAAAATGTGAAATATCTCATTGAAAAACAACTGATATGGAAAACAGACTTAGGAAACATAATTTAAAAATTATTGGAATACCTGAAAGTCATGATCAGGAAAAGAACCTTGACATCATTTTCAAAGAATTACTACAGGAAAATTGCCCTGATATTCTAGAAGCAGAGGGCAAAATAGAAATGGAGAGAATCCACCTATCCCCCCAAGAAAGAGATCCCAAAAAACCAACCCCTAGGAATATTATAGCCAAATTCCAGAACTCCCAAGTCAAAGAGAAAATATTACAAGCAGCCAGAAGGACACAGTTCAATACCATGGAGCTGCAGTCAGGATCACACAGGATTTAGCAGCAACTACATTGGAAGCTTGTAGGGCTTAGAATATAATACACCAGAAGGCAAAAGAGCTTAGAATGAAACCAAGAATCAACTACCCAGCAAGGCTGAATGTCCTCTTCCAAGGAAAAAGATGGACTTTCAATGAACCAGGGGAATTTCAAATGTTCCTGTTGGAATGGCCAGAGCTGAACAGAAGGTTTGATCTTCAAATACAGGACTCGGGTGAAGCATAGACACTGGAGGAGAAGAGGAAAATATGAGGGACTTGATGATGAATTGCATGTATTCCTGCATAGAAAAATGACACTAATAATACTCATATGAACCCTCTCAGTTAATAGAGCAGGTAGAGGGAGACTTTATAGTTGAAGCACAGGAGAAAGATGAATTTGAAGATAAAATATGGTGTAAAAATGGAATCAATAGAAAAAAGGGAAATGTAATGGGAGAAAGAAAAAGGAGAGGGGGAAGAGGCCAAGATATTTCATAATTAGATTTTTCTTTATTCCCATGAGCTATTGCAATGATATAGAAGGGGGGAAGGCAAGGGGGAATGAGGGAATCTTCGCTCTCATCAGAGGTGGTTAGGAGAGGAAACAGCATATATACTCAATGGGGTATAGGCATCTGGAGTAAGAAAGAGAGGGGGGGGGACAGGGGGAAGGGGTGGGGATGTGAATGAAGGAGGAGAGGATGGACCATGGGGGGAGAGTAGTCAGATATAACACATGTTCTTTTTTACTTCTTGCAAGGGGCTGGGATTGGATGGCCTGTCTGGGACCATAGGGCCAGGTGGATGCCGGGCCTAAGGGGTGGTATGGGGGCTCCGGGTCTCTTGGCCCCAGGGCCAGGCAGGGATCTGTCTGCTGCACCAATCAGCTACCCTACAGCAGAGTCAGAGTGAAAGGAGAGAGGAAAATATAGTACATGGTAGTGTAGAAATTCAAAAGGAGGGAGTTGCCATCAGCCATGGCAATGGTGGAAAAATATGGAAGTAACTTTTGCGATGGACTTATCATAAAGAATGTGATCCACCCACGACAGAGTTGTTGGTGTTGGAACAAAGACTCAAGCACATTTTTTATTAGTAGTATTATTATTTTGGGGGAGTGCAGGGCAAATGGGGCTGGGTGGCCTGCCTGGGGTCGCATAGTAGGGTGATTGTTGGGTGTCTGAGGCCGGATTTGGACCTGGGTGCTCCTGGCTCAAGGGCCAATGCTCTGTCCACCACCCAGCCACCCCTACTATTATTATTATTACTATTTTATTTTATTTTGCGTCTTTTTTCTCTTTTTTTTTGGTTTTTGCAGGGCAGTGGGGTTCGGGTGGCTTGCATGTCACATGGCTGGGTGATTGTTGTATGTACAGAGCCAGATGTGGGCTCGGGCGCTCATGGCTCCGGGCTGGTGCTCCACCTGGCCATACCTACAATTATTACTATTATTTTTTAATTTTAATTTTTTTTCTCCCCTTTACTTCATTGCTCAAGCAAATCTATATTTATGGGGGGAGGGGTATTTCATTTACTCTTAAACAAGAATATTTTATTAATGTAAAAAATTATTTGCACAAAATGAGAATAAAGGTTAAATTAAAAATAGAAAAATCCCATCCTTGGTTTATTATCAATATAACATTTTGTTTTGAAATTTCTTGAGGCACTTATCACATGGCCTCATCTCCTACTATTATCATCATTGACATCTTAGTCTAAATGCTAGATTGTAAACTCTGACCATGCCTCAGTTAAATTTTCTATCTTCTGAAGTGGCTAACATACTGTCTTATATGTAATAGAAAGTTCATACATATTTATTGGGGGCAGGTAGATGGAATAGTAGATAGAGTGCTGGGCCTGGAGTCAGAAAGACTCAACTTCATAAATTCAAATCTGACCTCAGACACTTGTTATTCTGTGACCCTGGGTAAGACCCTGTTTGCCTCAGTTTCCTCATCTGTCAAATGAGCTGGAGAAGAAAATGGCAAACCACTCCAGTATCCTTGCCAAGAAAACCCCAAATGGGGACAAAGAGTCAGTCTGAAAAGCAGCAATATGTTTATTGCAAGATATCAATGTCAGGGGGGGGAAAAGATACTAATGACAGAGGAATGTTCATGAAGAATGAAGAAGATGCTTCATTAAGATAGCATCACTTGATTAACTATGATGGACTTGTTCATTTCAGCAGTACAATAATCAAAGACAATTTTAAAGGACATGATGGAAAATACCATCCATATCCAGAGAAAGAACACTGTGGAGTTCAAATGAAGACCAAAGCTTATTATCTTCAATTTTTAAAAGTTGCCTTATGTATTGTCATTTTTTCTCTCTAATGCTCTCCTTCTTCCATTTGGATGTCATTCTTCTCTCACAACATGATCAATATGGTTCTATTGTTTAGTTTGGGTTTTAAATAAAGATACTATATCAGACTGCTTTCTGTCAGGGTAGGCAAGGGAGGGAGGGAGAAAAATGTAAAACTCAAAACCTTGCAAAAAAAATGATTGCTATCTTGGATTTATAAATCATCTATTAGAGTAATAAAGGAAAAGATTATTTGAAATAGTAAAAAAAATGATTGGTTAAAAACTACTGCTGCAAAAAGTTGGAAAAACAAATAAATAAAAATATTTTTAAAAAAGATAACCACTCACCCCAAGAAGAATATTATGCAAAACCCACTTGTTTCCAAGTATATCACACAGACTCAAAAAGCACTGTAGGATGGATAATCTTTTGACAGGGAAACTGAATCTCTGTCACCACCAGCACACAGCTAATCAGTGACAGAACAAGGACAATTCCCCACTAAGATGCTCAAGACACTCCCCTGTCATCAAAGTCTAACCTTTTACCACCCCGCTGAAATCTTAACCACTAGACTGTCAATGACTAAGAACTGCCTTAAGAGCACTTGTGGTAAATAGCACAAGAAAGACCCAAATGCCCCAGCACATTAGCAAAGTACTCCCAAGAAAAAAGGGCCAGTGGAAAGGCAGAAACAGAATGGGAAAGGAAGAAAGCAAGAGGAACAAAGAGAGCCAAATGGCCCAAAGGAAACATATAGCAAAAAAAAAGGATATAAAGACAAGAAAGAAAATTTGGTTCTGAGAAAAAAAAATGCATGCTAAGAACAAGAGATTTAGTGTTTTAGGTTTATTTAAACAACATCTTCAAAATACTTGATTTCATAAACAATAATACAATGCCAATTTTCTGTGGCAGAAACTACAAATAACACATCTCCATACATTGTATTGACAGTATGTAGTAATGTTTATATTATAGGTAAGCAATATCTATGAAAAGTGAAAATTTGTATTTTTGATTCTCTCATTAAAAAGAACCTATCAATTTTCTGTGAATAACTACAGCACTTGAGAGAAAGAAGAGTGAAAAGAAATCAATTGTCTCTGAATTATCTGGAAAATAATTTGATAATTCATAGTTTTATTGAGTCCAGTTTCCTAGCTTTTATTGGATAATTCTCAGAGATAGATTTCAGAAAGAAAAATTGTTGATATTTGCATTATAAAGTCTTGTGTGCTTATTATATGTAAGCAAAACAGTAATTATAAATTTCCAAGAGGAAAAGGATTCCATTTGGAGAATAGAAGCAGAGGGCTAAGAAAACATAGGTATTCCTGGGCCTTTGACAAAAATGACTGTGGTGACTCCTTGATGAATTGCACATTCCCTTTTACATAGGTTCATTTCCAAGCTTCATGGTCAAGTAAAGCATAAGCTAAAACAAGATCTAATTGTTGCAATTCATCACAACCTAATAAATTATTCCTGAGAATGACAAAATCCTAGAACTCAATTAAGTCCTACAAAAAGTTTGTTAAAGGTTTATCATAAAATTAGAAAATATCAAAGTCTATTTTTTAAAGTTTTTTTTAAACCATTTAAACCAAAGACCACTCTGGCAGTCTGGTGAAGCTGCTGGATCCCTTCTTAGAATAATATTTTTAAACATATAAAATATTATACATAGGATTACAAAGGAAACCAATTATATTGAACATTTTTAATTTAAATAAAAGGATTTTTAAATCACAAGATAAAACTCTTAGCCTAAAGGAACCTTATAATTTATTTATTCCAGTCCTTTGTTTAAAGTGAGGTGATTGGTCCCAGACAGATGTAATTATTTGCCCAAGATCACACAACTACTTGATGGTAGAGACAGAATTAGAACTCATATTACTTGACATCCAGTCCACAGAATGAGCCTAAGACCCAACTCTGTGAATGAAGCATTTTGTACTGTGCGAAATTCAAAGATAAATGATAACCAGCTTCTGCCCCAAGAGTTTACAAGCTAAAACAAGTACAAAAAGTCACTAAAATAACAAACAGAAATTGCATCAACAGTCACCTGAAATAACCCAAGTGCTGCAAAGGTTAGAAATGAAGAAAACTTTGAGTTAATTTATTCCAATCCTCTTATTTTGCTGAAGGAGACACCAGAAGCCAGAGAAGTAAATTAGTTTCTGGGCCATGGTTTCTACATCTAGAAGACAATTTGTCTTCAGTCCAGAGCCGGGATTCTATACTAGTGATTCAGCAATGACTAACTTAGTGTTGTGAGCACAGATACTTCTTTAGTCACTAGCCAAGTCTATCATTCCCTCTGTTTATTGAACATTGATCTGGGAAATGAAAGAAACAAAAGAAATCTTGAAGGAATACCCTTCCTTTTAAAGGAGATCTGCTCGCTTGCCACAGACCCTCTCTAACACACTATACATTAGCCTTAGAATAATGAACAAGGATAGACCCAGGCACAAACCTCCCAGCTGCAATGAATGGGCAAGTACTTAGCCTTGCCTACTTAATAGCAGAATGATAGGCTCCCATTTCAGAAGAAGCAAGAGTTCACTGATGGGCTTATAGGAGATGAGACTTTTAACTAGGCTGAATGCCAATGACTGGAAATGTCCTTGAGTGTCAGTGATGAGAGCCAAGTGGAGAGAATAAAAGGATTGAGGTCAGCAGGCCACACACACAGCGTTTCACTTTCACATCTCTCATCACTTTGTTCTTGTTCAAATGAGTAGATAGCAGGGATTAGATTCTATTAAACCACTATTCTACAAGTATATTTATTGGTTTTTGAAAAATCTACTGATAAGCAGAACAATGACCCTTGAATTAAAGACTTTTTAAAAATTACATTTGGGTCATATTTTATTTTCACTTCCATTTTCAGCTAAAAATGATTTTTAAATTGGTCTACCTTGCCAGATGTTTTTTCTGCCACAGTACAGCACCAAGAAATCTGGTACATATTTTTTGACTACATTTTTGTCTAAAGTTCAATATATTTCATTAGAGTTTTTACAAAGTCACGTATTAATATAACTGGCAACTAAAATTACTTTTGGATTATCCCAGAGCAGTATAATGAAGTGGCAATAAATGGAAATTACAAGGGAAGCAAATCTTAATTTAATATGACTGAGAACTTTCTACTAATTAGAAAATTGTAAACAAAAAAACAAGGAAGGAAGGTAAAAGAATCATGAATCCATGAAGTCCCTGTTTCCCAGGGCTATTTAAGAGGAAGGTAGGTGATCATTAGTCAAGAATCATGCATCAGATAGGAACTGGACTAGATTACCTCTGAAGTCATTTCAAACATATCAGCTATGATTTAATTCAATAAATAGTTCTTATCTTTAAGGAGTTTAAATACTACTGGTGGAGAAAACTATAGCCTTATGATTATATACAAAATATATGCAAGACAGCTTCAGAAGGTGGTACTAATTGGTGGAGTTATGAAGAAGAAAAACCCCATGTAGGAAATGGTTTCTGAGTTGAGGTCTGGAAGAAATTAAGGATTATAAAAGGCAGGAGTGAGAAAAAAAGTGGTTTCCAGGCACCAAGGACTCTGGAAAGTCTTGGTGACAGGAAATGTAATATCAAGTGTGACAAACTGCAAGAAGTAATGTTAAGTTAGAACCAAAGAGAGTGGGAAGGGGCAGACTACATAGTGTATCTGGAAAAGCAGATTGGAAACAACTTCTGAAGGATTTTTAAATGTCTAATGGAAAAATTTATATTTGATCCCAAAGATAATCAGGGGTCATTGGAATTTATGTTTCCCTTTTGTTCTTCATTTATTTTTTCAGCCAACCAGCATTTATTTCAAATTTTTTTTTGTAAGATTTTTTTCCTCTCTCTATGACAGCAAGCAATGTGATATAGGCTATACATGCACAATCGTGCTAATCTTATTTCCATATTACTCATGTTATGAAAAGAATAATAAGATCAAAAGGGACAAAACAAGAGAAAGAAAAACAAAAAAAGAAACTAAAAAAGTGAAAATAGTACACTTTGATTTCATTCAGACTCCATACTTCTTTCTTTGGATGTGGATGGCATTTTCCATTATGAGTCCTTTAGAGTTTTTTTGGATCACTGTATTGGTGATCATCATACAAGTTGCTGTTACTGGGTAAATGTTCTCCTCATTCTACTCACTTCACTCAGTATCAGTCCATGTAAGTCTTACAAGGTTTTTTCCTGCAATTTTTCTGAAATGAAAGAGTCTACTCATCATTTCTTTTGACACATTAGTATTTTTATTACATTCATTTATTATAACTTGTTCAGCCACACCCCATTTGATGAATATCCCCTCAATTTCCAATTCTTTGCACCACCAAAAAAGCTGCTATATTTTGGTAATATGGGTTTTTCCCCTTTTTTATGATTTCTTTGGGATATAGACCTAATAGCCATTGGAACTTATTGAGTTGGCTGACAAGATCAGACAAGAAATGGAAAGATAATTATAAATGTCCTGCCTATCTCATAGGATTATTGAGAAGATAGAGTTCTGGAATCTGAAAAGTGCTAACAAATGGTATTGTTAACAGATCTGTATTAAAGTGCCATTTAGATACTCCCTATTCATTCTCAAAGACTATTCCTTGAATTTGGAATCTAAATATTGGCAGTCCTACAAATTCAGAAAGGTCTGGAATGTGGTCCCAGTATGAACTATATGACTACACTCTGAGCACCAAGTGGTGAAATGCCCTGGCCTCAGAAATTCATGAACATCATTGACAAAGGTATGCAGAGATTACCATTTGGGTCAGTGGAGAGAGTTAATGATATTGGGTTCCATTTAACAAGCACCCCAGGGTAAAAAATACAAGAAATGATCCTTCCCCTTGAAAAAATAGACCTGTAAACAAATAAGTAAACATAAGATAATTTGAGCAAGGAGAGAACACTAAAAAACTGTCTGAAAGAGGTAGTATATGGGCTGAGTCTTTTAGCCTGAAATTTTAAGAAGTGGCTGTAAGAAAAGAGTACATTCTATGCAAAGCAAACAGTAAATTAGGCAAAGACACGGAGACAAAAGATAAGAAGCCAAGTTTGAAAAAAAGCAAATAAGACAATTTGTCTATAATGAAGAATGTGTGAGAGGAAATAAAGTAAAATAAACAAGAAATATAGGCTGGGACCAGATTGAGAAAGGGATTACTTTATTTATTTAAAGGTGGGAGTTGGGAAGAATGAGATAGAAATGATACCCTGCCAGTCCTAGAAAACTACCTTTCAGAACACAAATGACATCATACGACAATGACAAACCTATTTTGTTCAGGTCATTCAATGCTGCCCTTGAAAAGTAATCTGAAACTCACTGGCATTGATTAGAGATTCCCTCAGGTTAACAATGCCTTAACATTTAATTAAGGCTTGTTGACTGACTTGACAAAAGTTCCTATATTCCATTTGTTGCCTTGGGGAAAGTGCATTGGATTTAGAATAAGGGGATTTGGGTTCAAAGTCCAGTTTGGATGATTACCAGCAGTATGAACCAAGGACAAATTACTTAACCACCCCAGGCTTCAATTTCTTCACCTATAAGATGGTGAACTAAATGACTTCTAAGGTCTCTCTTTCCCAGCTCTAAATTTATATTTCCTGGAGCCTTCATATCAAGAAACTACATTACTACAATTTTTAAATATTGAAATTGGCTGTGGGACCTTGTCCACCCTCTGGTAAAGCTTGAAACTTAGCTTACATTTCAAGCCAGTGTGGCTTTCGAGCCAAACAAGGTAATCATTTGAAAGGCATTGTCCTTTCACCACACATACACCATCTTCTGCACTCCAGTATTCATTCAAACATGGTAGGTGGCAAAATATGTAGTGATGGTATCTCAGGGTGTGAATACATTGGACCCAATAGCTCCTTAATATATCCCCAACTTTGCAGACCAGGATCAATGTCTAGACCAGTCAACAGGGTGCCTGTGCAGAGTGCAAAAGAAATCCATTTGAACACATATACACCAATCAAATTTCCCCACTGGTTGTAAAAGAAATTCCAACCAAGAACTATGCCTGATGATACCTAGAGGTGAATCGAAGCTGACTTCCATTTGAGTATAATCTCATCAATCAATAGACAAGCATGTATTAATTGCCACTCTGTGCATTGTGCTGGGAGGAGAAGGGAAGGTTAAAAGCTGAAGCAGACCCTATTTTGGAAGAGCCTATATTCTGTCAGAATCCTGTATCAAATAAGACTTCAAGACTACATTTTCCCCCATTTTGACAGCTGACATACATCTGAATATTCTTGTTATGACTTAAAGAAGGAAAAAGATTTTCTATCCATAAATGCCTCCCTCATCCCCACTCCTCCATCTCTCAGCATCTCTCAGTATTTTCACTTATTGTCTCCTATTCCTAGAATGTTCTCCTTTCTCATCTCAACATCCTGACTTCCTTCAAGGTCCAAGTAAAATAACACCTTCTATATGAAGTCTTTCCCCATCTTCTTAACCCTGGCCTTCTCTCTGTGCATTATTTCCTATATATCCTATATAAAGGTTACTTGTATATAGATGTTTGCATATTATTTCCTGAATTAGATTGTGAGTCCTTGACCTATCTTTCTCTGTATCCCCAGCTCTTAGCAAGTACTCATAAGAATAGATGCCATAGTAGATACCTATAGACTAAATGACTTTAGAATCAATGTCTCTACCTGCTCTCATTCAGACATATAGCTTTTCAAAATACATTCCAGGGCTCATTTCCTATCACGTTGGGCAGAAAGAACATCTGGACTGGTTCTATAAAGGTCTCTATTTTCCTACTGTGCAGATGCCCAAGGGGAACTCTCAATGGGAGTATTTTCATAAATCTCTCCAAATTAATTAGACAGTGAAATATTGAAAAGCATTCAGATTTCCTCTCTCATCTTAGGTGAATAATCCTACCTTCTAGATCCAGAGTTTCCTTTTGTCCCACCCACATGTACCAAGGGACACAGGAATTTACTTTGTGCTTATTTCAAAGTGAGTCTCATTATGGAAACAAAGTGGCTAAGAAGAATATAAATGAACTCATCTCAATAATACAGCATCTCTCTGGAAGAAAAGTCTCCAAAGAGGCATCTGCTGCTTCTTCCTCTCAGTGGGCACTAGAGCAGAGTTGTGAAATTTTAGACACTGAGGTCCCAAATGCCTGAAACGTGAAAATTGTGTAGAAAGATAACCTAGCTTGAGAAACAAGGACTAGGAACCAGGAGGCGTGAGCCAGACTCCAAGATTTACTAGTGATTCTGAGAATCGTCAGAAAGCTGTTCTGAATTCCACTTTTTCCATTTGTAAAATGGTGATCGCTGACACAGACCAGTTTCGTTAGCCGGGATTGATGTTCAGGGGATTAAATTCTATCTGTGACTCAACTTACATGTAACTGATCCCATATGTGCCTTTGAAAACAATTTCTATTTAAACAAGTCATTTTTCTTGGCCCTTGGTCAGACACCAAGTGTAAGTTTTCTTTCGTGGATTGATTCCCTAAACAACATAGTATCATGAAAATAGGACTAGATTTAAAGTCATAGAGCATCGATCAAATTCTGGCTCTTCTTTCTCAATCTATTCTCTACTCTATTTCTTACTTTTATGGATGGTTCTAGACCTCACAGGACTCAGCAAAAACAATGTCTTCCTTAAATATTTAAAACTAGGCATTAGGAGGATTTCTTGAACCAATTAATCAACCGAAGAGCACTTATGAAGTGCAGAGACTCTATGATAAGCCATGGAGAGAAAAAGCAAAAAGAGCTTCTGCTCTAAAGAAATTCACATGCTAATGGAGGTGATAACATATAAAAGACATATACTGTATGGATGGAAGATGATCTTTGAAGAGAAGACACTATCAGTTAGGTTGGAGAAAGGCCTTTTGTAGAAGGTAGCATTTGAACTGAGACTTGCCAGAAGTTGGGAATAAAGAGAAGGTAAGGAAGAAGAGTATTTCATGCAAGGGGGACAGTTAATGCTGAGACCAGAAATGGAAGGTCCTTTTTTTTTTCATTTTAAAGATCTTATTTATTTTGAGTTTTACATTTTTTTCCCCTAATTTTATCTCCCTCCCCCTACCCCCCACAGAAAGTAATTTGCCAGTCTTTACATTGTTTCCATGGTATACATTGATCCAAATTGAATGTGATGAGAGAGAAATCATATAACTTAAGGAAAAATAAAGTATAAGAGACAGCAAAATTACATAATAAGGTATCAGGTTTTTTTTTCCCTAAATTAAAGGTAATAGTCCTTGGTCTTTGTTCAAACTCCACACTTATTTCTCTGGATACAGATGGTATTCTCCATTGCAGACAGCCCCAAATTGTCCCTGGTTGTTGGACTGATGGAATGAGCAAGTCCATTAAGGTTGATCATCACCCCCATGTTGTTGTTAGGGTGTATAATGTTCTTCTGGTTCTGCTCATCTTGCTCAGCATCAGTTCATGCAAATCCCTCCACGCTTCCCTGAATTCGAGATGGAATGATCTTTACCAGGAATGTCAAGGAGATCTATTTAACTGGTTCATGGAATGAGAATAAGGGAGCAAAATGGAAGAAGACTAAAAAGATAGAAGGGGGTCATTATAGGTCAAAGGATTTTTACATTTGATTCTGGAGATGATAGGGAGGAATGGGACTTTATTGTGTAAGGGAGAGTGACATGAGTAGACTTCCAATTTAAGAAAATCCCTTTAGCAGCTAAGTGGATTGAATTGGGGAAAATACTGGAAGCAGGGAGATCCATTAGAAGGCTAGCACAATTTAAAATCCAGCAAAAATAATGATGAAGACTTGAACTTGGTGGTAACTGCATGAAGGGAGGGGATGGAAACCATAGAAGACATATTTTGAAGATAGAAATAAACTTGACAATTAACTAGGTATGTGGAGTAAGTGTAAGGAAATAAGAATGGCATCAAGTTTGCAAACCTGGGTACTTGGGAAGATGTTAGTGCTTTCAAGAGTAATCAGAGTTGGGGCAGCTAGATGGTGCAATGGATAGAGCACCAGCCCTAGGGTCAGGAGGACCAGAGTTCAAATCAAACCTCAGACATTTAATAATTGCCTAGCTGTGTGAACTTGAATAGGTCGCTTAACCCCATTGCCTTAAACAAATAAAAAAATTTTTTTAAGTTTTTAAAAAGAGTAACAGGGATGAGGCAGCTAGGTGACACAGTAGATAGAGCGCTGGTCCTAGAGTTAGAAGGACCTGAATTCAAATCTTATCTCAGGCTCTTACTGGCATCTATGTATGACCCACAATTGCCTCCAAAGAAGAGGAAAAAAATAATTTGGAAAATTCATTTGGAAGAAAAGATGAGTTTGATATAACATAAGTTAAGTTTGAGATGCCTTTAGGACATCCATTTCAAGATATCCAAAATGAATCAGTGATACAAGGCTGTAGCTCAGAAGATTATATATATATATATTAGATGTAGGATGTATATACAGATGAAGAAATGACACTATAGCTAATGAGAGCAACAAGTGAGATTATCTAAAGGGGGAAAAAGAAAAGGGCCTTGAGCCTTGGGGACACCCATAATTAGTAGATGACAATTTGTAAGAAGTGTTCAGTTTCAACCTCTATCTCCTTGAGAAAATGCAACAAATGAGGAGAGTGATAGCCATCAGTTTTCTGATCAGAGATACAAAACAAGATTTTCCCCAAGTAGTAAGAATCTCTTAGAGAACACAACTCCCATAGAGATCTTGACCAGTAAATAGGTTAATCTCAAAAAAGAAATAGAAGGTATTTTTCCCCAATTGATTGTATAAATTGGATGGGGAGCATTGGAGAGTCAATAGATGTTAAATATTTCCTATAATGTGAGATTTTAAAATTTCATATATATATATATATATATATATATATATACACACACACACACACACACACACACACACACACATATATATGTATTGTTTCTACTGATTTTTTCTCTTCCTCTTTTTCTTAGAAAAAAAAAAGAAAAACTTTGCTATTATGGATGTCAAAAATAACTGCATGCAGGGAAATCTAGGTGATTATAAAAATAAAAGATAACAAAAATCTATTAAAATCTTAATTGTTGGGGCAGCTAGGTGGCGTAGTGGATAAAGCACCAGCCCTGGAATCAGGAGTACCTGGGTTCAAATCCGGTCTCAGACACTTAATAATTACCTAGCTGTGTGGCCTTGGGCAAGTCACTTAACCCCCTTTGCCTTTCAAAAACCTAAAAAAAAATCTTAATTGTTCAGATTTAGAAGATAAACCTTAAAGATTGTTTGGTTAAACTCTCACAGATAAGAAAACTGAGCTCTAGGAAATTTGAGTGACTTGCCCCAGAATAGCCTAGTCAACAAGAAATTTGAACCCAGGATTCCTGAATTTAAAGAAATTTAGTCTACATTAAACTTTCCAGAGACATGTTATTTGTTATTATTTAGCTGTTCAGTCTTCTCCAATTCTTCATTATTTCATTTGGGGTTTCCTTGGCTAAGATACTGGAGGGGTTTGTCATTTCCTTCTCTACCTCATTTTACTAATGGAGAAACTAAAGCAAATAGAATTAAGTGATTTGCCTAGGGTCACAGAACTAGGAAGTATTTGAGGTCAAATTTTACTCCAGGCCTTAAATTTTTTCCACTGCCAACTACTTGTCCTATTCCAGAAACATATCAACAACAAAAAAAAGGCAGATCTGTAATGCCCATGCCTTTTGGTTCTCTAGAAGTGCTATAAGGCTAAACATAACATGCCTCCAAAACTTTCTCTTGGGGTACAAACAAGTTAGGGAAGTTTATATGGAAATGACACTCCTCTGTGGCTGCTCTAATATTGCTTCTGAGTAAGTAGCATTCCATAACAACATTCCCATGTCTGAAACAGGACCCTGGTGGCCTCAAAAGAATGAGGGCATATTGAAGGGTGATTATTTTTAATCATTTTGTACGGCACTTACTACATATCAACTTGCTGGGGAATTTATTTCAAACCAGAAAAGATGTTGTTTCCTTTTTATATTTCTTTTTCTTTTTTATATGTTCAAACAGAAACAGCAGTTAAAACTAATAAATGAGCCTCACAATTGAAACTCAAGAGAAAACAGAAAATGTAAGGGGGGAAAAAGCAATATCTAAACTCCTAACCAATACCAGTTGAAACAAGTAAAATACCTTAAGTTTATGTAGCTACTCTATGCAAGCTTGAAATATGCAATGTGCAAATTCCAGAATACAAGCTATTTCTTGGGAGAAAGTTAGGTAGAAAAGTAGCAATGTATCTAAGCAGCAATCTGAACTCTCAAAGCAGGTTATGACATCCTTGAGCAAGCTCCCCAAAGGAGACAGACATACATTCATGGTGTTACTTCAATTTTTAAAATGTCGTTAAAATAACTTTAAACCAAGCTAAACTCTTAATGAAAAATCCTTGGTGGACCAAAATATTTAAACTATCTCTTTGGAAAACACTCAAATTCAGGTTTAATGATCCAGTATCTGTTCAGGAGGCAAGAAATGAATGTAGAAGCAGTATGTATAGAATAAAGAACACAAGACTAGGAATTGGAGTATCCCATAGGTTCTAAGCATAGCTCTATATTAGTTGTTTGACTGAGTAAATTTGTTGTCATTCAGTTGTTTCAATCATGTCTGATTTTGTGATTCCATTTATGATGTTCTTGACAAAGAGAGTGGAGTAATTTGTGCTTTTTCCTTCTCCAACTCATATTACACATGAGGAAACTGAGACAAATATGGTGAAATGATTTGTCTAGAGTCAACAGTTACTGTCTGAGGTGGGATTTGAAGTCAGGAAATTGAGTCTTCCAGATTCTAGGTCTGCCACTCTAGGAAGGAAATAAAGTTCCACCCAGGAGTCAACTAAGTAAATTACTTAATTTGTTTGCTTGGCAGTTCCATTCTCTCTAATATGAGGATAATGCCTAACCTGCCTTCCCATAAACTGATAGTACAGATAAAGCACTTTGAAAATTGTAAAGTTCTATTATGCTAGTGGAAAAAATTTATTATTGAGAAAAGAAAGGGTTTAGAACCTTCTCTTCTCAATGAGCCTCCTTTAAGCCTAAACCAATTTAAAATTATAAATTTAGAGGGAGGAGAGACCAGAGAAATTATCTAGTTCCATCCCCCTCACTCTTCAGATGGAGAAATTGAAAACCAGAGGTTAAATTATCTGATAAAGCTCCCATGACTATCAAGGAGCAAAGGGAGAATCTGAAACCAGGTTCTCTGACTCAAAATTCAAATGTTTCTAAATCAACCACTGATTGAGCTGATCTCAGAAAAAACTGGATTGAGGCAAACTAGATTGAATACCTATAGGGAGCCCCCAATTTCATAAAAGGGGTGGTTTCAATGGGTTTTTTTAATAAACTAGACATATTTCCAAAAGAAACAATGTCAAATGTAGTAGTTAAGGTCTCGTGTGTGTGTGTGTGTGTGTGTTTGTGTTTGTGTAAATGCGTATGTATATAGGTGTATATGTGTGTTTAAACATATATAGACATATACCTATGTTTATGTGTATGCATGAAGATATAATACACGCATATATAAATGTATGTGTGTCTTTAAACCATACCTTAAGAAGAGGAATAATTCCTGTTATTTGTCCTTTGTTTTCAAAGAAGACCATGACGTCAGGGAAGGTGATGTCATGATAAGCATGCAAATTGGATTTAAGTAAGGGGGGGGGCTGTACTAAGTCCCCAGCCCCACTTTCTCCTCTGGAACCATCTGGATCCAGTGGCCAGAAATGAATCAGGACAATGGGAGATGGCCCTGGATCTGAGGCAAACAGAGGTAAAGCGATTTGTCCAAGGTCACACAGCTGGTAAGTGTCTGAAGTTAAATTTGAACTCAGGCTCTCCTGACTCCAGAACTGGTGCTCTACCCCCTGCACTACCTAATTGCCCAGCTTAATAACGCACAGATAGGTACATACATATCTACACAAATATGCATTCAAATATGTATAGATGTACAACATATATGAATACATGCATATTAAAATGTGTGTGCCTATATATAACATGTATATTGTGAATATGTGTATAATGTGCATATTAAAAAGGAGTCTAGACCACCCCAATTGAACATAGAATATGCCATTTTCATTATTACCTCTGACCTCTTCATTTTACTTAACTGTAAAATATGGGTAATAATAATAGCACCCACCTCAAAGAGTTGCAGTAAGGAGCAAATAATTTCCTATTTATAAAGTGATTAGCACAGTGCCTGGCCCATAACAGAAATCAAGTAAATGCTTCTTCCCTTCTCCTTCCCTCCCCAAATTTTAAAAAAGATTGTAAAGGAATAAAGTGCTTGAACCAATGGATTAAGATAGATGATACAACAATGGAAATATTGTAAGCATTTTAAAATATCAGACACATTTTAGGGCATATGGATAACATAATAACCCAGTCTGGAATCATCTATTCTGTCAGCAAGCCATTCTGGTGGTAGAGTGGCTCCAGCTGGGCACCTGAAAGAGCAAGGTAGAAAAGCAAGAGGGTCTGTCACTCTGTCATTCTCTCTCTCTCTCTCTCTCTCTCTCTTCCCCTCCTTCCCCTCAGGAAATCATATCTGAAATCATTTCTGAAAATCTATGAGATTCATCAGAGTTCCCAGTGTCATCTGGAGGTAGATTCCAGGGTCCAAAGGAGATTGTAGCAATGTCCCCAGATCATGAGAGTCGTTTTGCAGCATCTTCAAGATCTCAGAGATACTAAGGATAAACCATATATATTGGAGGAATGTAGCTACAGGCCCCTATAAGAATTTCCCCTTTGCCACAAGTGCCCTCTAAAGTTTGACCTTGTACACCAAAGATCTCTGGGGAGAGTTTGTCATTTTTTTTTGAAGGGATGTTTCCATAACAATTGTCCTTAATATATCGGTTTCATAAAATGTCTTTTCTAAAAACTAATTAACTCTGGCTGATAAATGTGAACACATTGGATAGGGGTTTGTGAGCATCAGTATCAGAAACCAAGCTACACCTACAACTTTGAGGAAAGTAGGTGAAGTCAGAGGCCTTCTGGGGACTTGGCCTAATGATTACAGCAGAAATAAAGGAAATAGCCTTGAGGGGAATATTGCATTTTCATTATCTTACTTGGATCTTTACCAACAACTCAGGGAAGTAAGCAGCTCAGTTGTTAATCACCATTTTACAGATGAGAAAATAGAGGCCCAGAAAGTTATAATGACTTATCCAAGCTAGAATATAAAATATACAGGTATTCAAGTAGTATATAAAAAAGACAAGAATAAAATCCAGATTTTCTGCCTCTGAATCCAGTATTCTCACCACATACTACCGTTTTCCTAGTATACTAAATATACTACAGTATATATACTTTATATAGACTAAAATTATCAAGAAACCAAATCATTATATATAAATGTTATTATTTGAAGATGCATTCAGAGTTCCAACATGACACATCAGGTTATACAATGAATATACCAAGTTCAAATCACTGGTAGTAACTATAAAGAGATAAGAAAGGGTATGCAGCAGGGAAAAGTTAGGAGGGGGGAATTAAATGGGGCAAGAAAGGAAGTGAAAAGATAAGAGTTAGTTGTACAAAATCATTGGATTTGGAATCTGGAGACCTGGGTTTGAATCTGGGGTCTACTGCTTACTCCCTTCATGGCTTTAGGGAAATCACATAAATTCTCTGGGCCTCATTTTCCTTATCTACAAAATGGTGACCTCTATAGATGACCTCTATAGTCCTATGTCTGTTAAGTCCTCCCTCCCTCCAAATAGTAGTCCTGAAACAGTGCCTTGGAAACCATACTGGCATCTACAGCTAAAGGAGCATTCCCACTGAAATGACAAGCAACACTTTGCAAATGAGATCGCTAGATCTTTGTCCAGAAAACATCAATCTCTCATTCAGGTTCATTATCATCAAAAGCTAATAAATACCATCTGCATTGGGGGAATTTTTGTTATTTTTTTCTTTTCTTTTCTTTTTGTTTTTTTGGGTTTTTTTCCAGGAATGAAGTCAAACTTACCTGGTGATAGTGTTCAGACTTAATGCTCTTCCCTTTTTTTGAAAATCAGTTTTTTTTTTGTCCTCCTCTAATCCTACATTGGAGATCACCTTCAGTCATCCTGATCTAAGTCTTGACAATGGAAAGAGTGGGGCTGGTAACATTGCATAGCTCTCCCTCATTTAAGTCCAGTTCACGTATAGGTCATGACATCATCTTCCTGATATCACTATCCTCTTTGAGAACAAAGTACAAACAACAAATGAATGAATAGAGCTCTGAAGTATTTTTCTCCAATCCTCCATGATCTTTCAAAGATCAGTGATAGTAGTCTGAGCAATCATATCTGTCAGTTCTTTCAGTTATCTAGGATCTGGGTGACTTGAGTTTGATTGATGGTAAAACCATTGCATAGGTCTTTTTAAAAAAATTTAAGTTAACAGATGAATCCTCTCTGCATCCACATGGGTCTCTCAGGACACTTCCCCATTTTCTTCCAATTTCATGTTATTTGTCTTTATCTCCAGAATTTCATTCATGAGCTCCCTTATCAACCCTATGCAGTTTTCCTCTAAAGAATTTAAACCATGGAATCTTCCCTCTGAGGACAGGGACAAGATCTAATCTAAACTTTGTCCTTGTCTTTTGCATTCCTAGAACAATTGAATTGAATTAGGGAAGAGATAGGTAAAGAAATAATGTAAAGTGCCAGATATCTTGCACTTAGCAGAACAGCCTTTTCTTCAAGCATTTATAAAGTATAGGAGATAATGACTCATGCCCTTCTGCCATTTGAGGACTCAGTGACATGTATCTAGGTATAATTCTACATAAAATATATCATTATATATAAGAGATTATTACATAACATAATACATATTATATATATATATTTACTGTATAATATACCTATTATATCTGCATAATATATAATGCATAATATACATATGCATACATGTATCATGAAGAAAAACCACAAGACAAAGCATCTGCTAAAGACATTTATATGCAGGCACAACTCCTAGAAAAGTTATTCTTATAATTCAATGTACAGCCTAAGTATGAGAATTCTTGTAATCATGGAAACATAAAAGTCAAAGGTAAAGAAAATTTAGTGAATTTGACTCACTTCGTATTGTAGAATAATTATGTGTTTTCCCAATAAACAGGAAAGAGAACTCTTCTCTACACTTGGGGGTTAGAAATGATGGCTATACATAGATATATGAATACAAGCATGTACGTAAGTATCCATGAATATATAGATTTTATCCATGTATATACATAAATATGTTGTTGATGGTTGAGTTGTGTCCAACTCTCTGTGACAACTCCATGGACTGCTTTTGCCCAGAGGCATATCATGCTCTCTTCACAAAGAGTGAGTCATATCCCTACTTTACTTTCCCATCCCCTGCTCTCTGCTCTGATTCAGCACAAAAATATCATAGTGGGGGGAGGTGTTAAAAGGAAAAAGTGGGAAATTATGCAAGAAATACAGGATTTTTTTTTCTATTTCTCAAGACAATGATTTCCCCTGGGATTTTCCAAAAAATCAACTCAAGTATGTAAAATAATTAGAAGAGTCGCTCTAGAGTATATTTGTATAAAGGGATATATTTCCACCCCAAGGAATAAAAGACAGGCTTGAGTCAACATGTGCTGGTACAGCTTGTACTCATTTACTAAGGAGGAAGAGGGAGAACGCTGACCCTGTCCTAATGCCAAACTGCCTTCCTCCATCAACAGGAATGAACATAAGAACAGTTCTCTCCTGGACAGTCTAACTCCAAGAGGTGTGGTCCGATCTGGAACACTTAATTCAGTTTAGCAAAGGTGATGAACTAGTGGGAAAAGCCCTCAAGTTAAGAGGGAAGAGATTTTCATTCCACTTGTTAGTTCTGTGATCAATTCCCAAGCATCCTTTATCTCTGGAATGGAACTTATGTAAGTTGTGGGAAGATTAGATGAGGTAATAGGTATAAGTGCAATAGAATTGGGTAGCCAGGTGGTGCAGTGGATAGTGAATCGAGTTTCAGTCTTCTTGTTAGGAGGACCCCAATTCAAATCTGAACTCAGACACTTGACATAAGCAGTGTGACCTTGGGCAAGTCACTTAACACTAATTGCTTCACATTCAAGGTCATCTCTAGTTAACCTGATTCAAGTCTGACCACTGGACGAGATGACTCTGAAAGAGAGAGTGAGACTGGTGACTTAGCACAGCACCCCCCCACTCAAATCCAATTCACTTGCTTGTCATGGCATCATCTCCCTGTTATCATGGTTTCTTTGAGAATGAAGGGCAAATATCATCAGTGGTGTAAATCAGAACAAGTTACACAGAAAATGGGAGATGCCAAGAATCCAGAGTTAAAAAGTGATTACTTTCACCTAGTGAGATAGGGAAGGTTTCATGGAGATAGTGGCAAAAGCACTGAAAATTAAAGGCTATTTCAGGCATGGGATATTGTGAACAAAAGATAAGATAGGCAGGAAAGACTGGGATGAATTGAGGGAAAAGTGAGTTCAGATTCCAGTTTGAGTGTACATGTGGAGAAATAGATTTTTCTACCTCAATACAAAACATACAAACCTAACCAATCAATCAATATTTATTAAGCCCCATTAAGCTTTGCACCATCATGCTGAGTACTAGAGATACAAAAAGAAGACCATTCCTAATGGAGGGGATAATAGCTAACAAGTATATAGATGTATAGGGAATATAGGAATAATTAACAGAGGGAAGGTACTAGAATTAACTTCGAAAGTTGAAATAGAATTAGTAAGAGCTTAAATATTCATTAAGCATTTCTGCAAAGAACACAATATTAAATTACTATCATAAATTACAATAGCTATTACAAGTCATTTCTAGACCCACAAGAGGTCATGTGGTCTGCCAGCTCCAAACCCAGACTATGAACTAATATACTGGAGAGTAGGAACAGAAATGGATGGAGATCCTTCAAAGTCTTCAGCCTAGCAAGAAGTAAGGCAGCAAGGCAGAAGTCATCCCTAGCTTCCTTCTACTAATAATATACCAACCAGGGAATCAATGAAGTTTTTATCAAGTGCATGCTATGTAACTAACCAGCACTGGTTGAACTGAAAAGTTTTTAAAAATCATAAAATTGTCTGTCCTGCCCTCAAAAGAATTATAAATGTAAGGATGAAATGAGTGATTGTTCCCAACTCTACCTCATTTAAATTTCCAATCAGTCATTTCATTCATATGCCTTGGATTACGTGAACATCTAGAATGCTACTGCCCAACTAGCATGAGACTCATGTTCAAACTGACCACACGTCAAAGATCATCTATAAATTATCAAATGAATTGAAAAGGAATTGATTCTAGAAACTGAGGTAAGTGGGATCTTTCAAACAAGCTAAAGAGGACCTACCTGGAATTGGGGGACAGGGGAAGACAGGGGCAATAACTTTTTTGTCTTGACCAAGTCTCCAATTCCTTTTGCTGAGAGGAGATTTGGCCACATTTGAAATAGAGATTGTTGGACTCCCATCCTGTCCTGTGTTCTAGTGGCATCCATGGACTACTGCCAGAGGTCTCTCTGTCTGTTAAGGTCAAATGGGCATAGATTAACTGTGTTTAAGAACAACTACTTAAGCATGGGAGATAAGGACTTTCAGCAGCTAGGAACTATGAGGTTCTCCCTGGCGACATGAATTTTCTAAACTTGAACCCAATTTTCTCGACTCTATATATTCTTGTAGAAGAGTTTGCCCTAGACTTAGGGATATCTTATCCCCACACACATGTTATTGTTATGCCATCTTAGTAAGTACACCTTTCTAAGAACTCCTTATAGCTGGCTGACTATATGATTTTCAGTAGCTAATTTTAAAGGGGAACATACTAGTGGAGACTCCAGTCAATATAGAACCAGCTCCTCAAGGAGGAGAGAAATATTAAGGCTTGCTCTAAGACTCAATATTTATCTGTGAGAGTTGGGATAAGATGCCCCAGAATTTAGATAGGCTACATCATCTAAGAGGGTGGAAAAAGAAGCAGCATAGGAATCAGAGACCATTTTTAAGAGCTAAATTGTGTGATCCTGAACAAGAGCAATTGTCATTCAGAAAGGGAAGAGATGAGGTGGGGCTTAGTGTGGTCAGGGAAAGCTACATGGAGGAAGCAAGATTCAAGCTGGGCCATGAAGGACAGGTAAAATTTGGAAAGCCCAAGGGGAAGAGGTAGGGTGACTAAAGTACAAGAAATAGTATAAGGAAAGACAAAGGGGGTGTTAACAAGCATGTAGGTCAGAAGACAGCAAAGCAACTGGGAGCAGCTTTTAAAAGTTATGGGAGAATAAGGTTCAAGTGATAGAAAGAGGCAGATGTGGTATTAGAGAATGAGCACTGGCTTTCTGGGAAGAAGTTGCAGTTTTGCCCATTTATTTAGCTGTAAGACTGAATAAATCACTGGATGTCTTTGAACTTCATTTTGCTAATCTGTAAAATGGGGATAATAATTCACTTTCCTGACAAGATTTGTTTTGAGGATTAAAAGGGGAAATGTATGGGAACCAATTTCAAGTCCTTTGTAAATACAAGTTATTATTATAAGTAAGGCAAGGCCAGATTACAGAAGGCTAGAGGGTAAAGGATCCTAAACAACGCAGAGGAGAGGCAGCAATCATCATAAGTAGGCTCTTGAGAATGACAGTTATTGTATGAAAGTGGGAGCCTTTAAGGAAAATGATCTGCCAGAGGTAAAAAAGGATAGATTGAATTGAAGGCCAATAAATGAACTGTTGCAAAAATCCAAAGTGGAATAATGAGAAACTCATATAGGTTGGAGGCCAAGAGAAAATGAAAAAGAGACAAAACACCTGCTTCTAACAATTAACTTGCTTAGATTAGCTATTTATGTCACTTTCTTGGACAGGATTTCTTTTCTTTTCTTTTTAACTTCAAATAGAGATGAGAAGGATAAAGGAAGGCAGTGAAGTTTCTCATGCATGGTAAGTTCACATTGATAAATAGTCAACATTAAACACAAAATGTCCTAATAACATATATGTCCCAATAAACCACCTATTTTATCTCTGTACCCAATATCTTTCTGGAGGGGGAAAAAAATCCTTAACCTTGTCAAATTGTATCTTTGTCCAAAAAAACAAAAACTGCTCAGGACCACAAAATGAAACCAGGTAACAAACAAGTAAACTTGGAGAATGCCCTGGAATTCCAAACTGGACTGCCATCTTAAAAGTCTCCATGAGAACTGATAAGGTTTCCTTGGTGGTAGGATCTAGACCAGAGAGGCAGTTCATCTGCCCATTTTATAGAGAAAGAAACTGAGGCCAAGGGAGAAGTGACTTGACCAAAGTCTCACAGGAAGTATTAGAGCTGTGTTTCCAACCCAGGTGCAGTGATTCTGAATCTGGAACTCTACTGAAAGGTTAAGTGTCTTGCCAACAATTAGGACCCAATGCGGAACTTGAACCCTGGTCTTCCTGGTTTTGAGGCTGAATCCACTAGACCCCAAGGAAGATACACACTGATACTTAGACCAACCGAAACTATTTTAGTTAAAAGAATTTATTAACTTCTCATTGCATAGAGCACTGAAGAATAACTCACCGTTACACAATGATTAAGCACTTTACTCACATTATCTCTTTTGATTCTAACAACTCTATGAAGCAAATGGTTTCTTAATAATAAAAATAATTAAAATACAAATAAGAAAAATTAGCAATTAAGATTACCAGGCATTCTGGAAGGTGCAAATATTATTCCCCAATTTGCAAATGAGGAAACTGAGCCATAGAGATAATAAGCAACCTCAGGATCACTAAGAATCTAAGGCAAGGTTCAAATTGAGATTTTCTTGAATTCAAATTCCATGTTCTCTCCCCTCTGTCACACTAGTTATGCTGTCATTATACCCATTTTGCATATTAGAATAAGAAGTTAATTGACTTCTCCAGAGTCACACAGTTGATGTGTGCATATGAGAAGAAAGAGAGATTTAATCCCAGATTTTCCTGACTTCAAACCAGAGGTCCTTCCACTCTTCCTCCTATCCTTTTGTGAAGAACACGATATCTGCAGCCCATTGGCCAATTCACTATGTGATCTTAATATTAAGACCTCTAAATTCCTGTCTATAAAATAGAACCATTTTACATGGGATATATATATATATGTGCATATATATATATATATATATATATATATATATATATATACCACCCACTAACTTCACAGTAATATTAGTGAAGACTCCATGTTCCCAAAGCCCCTAGAGTTCCTTTAGTGCAAAGACAACTAAGACAGGATACATTGAATCATAGATCTCTATGCAGATAAATCAGATCTGTCGGGGGGGGGGGGGGGGGGGGGCGGGGGGGGTGAGGGGCCTAGGGATTTTGAGTAGAGGAAGGAGGAAATAAAATGACCCAACTCAAGGAAATCTATCTAATTTTAGGATAACTATCATTTACATATAACTATGCTTTTATCATAATCTTTCAATTATATTCTTGGCTTGTTTTCCTTTTAAAAGAACCACAGACTTAAAACTTGAAGCTCCCTTAAGAATTCTCTCATTTTACAGCTTAAAGAAACTAAGGTCCAACATTTATTTGCCTAAAGTCACACAAGTAGTGTGTGCATCAGAAGCAAGATTTGAACCAAGGTCCTTGGACTCTAAATGCAATGTTCTTTCCACTACACCATCATGTTTTGCTTTAACTAATATGTCATCTTAAATCAGGAGAGGAAAACTTCTAGTCTAAAGGCAGAGTTGGGCTCAAGGGTGATTTCATATGGACCAGAGGCAAATACTAAAAGGTGATATCCTCATTTATACCTATAGTTGTGAAATACATTAGCAACAACTGAAAAAAATAATGGTGAGTTCTATTCCCTCCTATGTTCTCTAAGACCTAGTTACACCAGCCTTTTGCTATTCCTTACCTATTCTCCAGATTCCATGACTTTTCATTGTATATCCAACATGCCTAGAATGCTCTCCCTCCTCTCCTCTGGCTCTCCTGGCTTGCCTCCAAATTCAATTCAAATCTCACCTTCTATAAGAGGTCTTTCCCATCTTCCACATTGTTTATGCCTTCCACTCTGAGGTTACCATCGAGTGTTTACATGTTGTCTTCTCTATTAGAATGTTAGTTCCTTAAGGGCAGGGACTGTTTTATGCTTTTAATTTGTCTTTGTAACCCTAGTACTTAGCTTGGTGTTTAGGATAGAGTGAAAACTTAATAAATGAGTCCATGGAAGCCTAGCTTTCCATGTGTGGTCCTTGCTCTGTTTATCTCTGAATCATTGAGCATAAAGTTTTTATGTGAATTTCTTTCTATCTCCTTCATTCTCTTTTTCTTAATTTATCCTTCACTTTTCTCTCTTACCCTGTCTACATTCTTTTTTTCATTTCTTATTCTCCCTCCCTGATTCCCTTTGTCAAAATATAAAAGTAAAGTAAGTATTTCATTATTGAATTTTTTCCACAGAATTTTAAGTTCTCTTCTTAATTTAAAAATATTAAATGAATTTTAAGTTGTATATTTCTCTCTATGAAAAACAATAAATCAAGTTGATTTTTATTTCTATAGCCCTTTGGGTCCTTCTCCCAACCTTGTTGGTCAATGATTTTTGGTAAAAAATTTTTAAATCATTCCACTTGGTTATAAATCCTGAAGGATGTTTATTATTTTAGACAACTTGAAGGAAGAATATTTCAGTAATTGGTTAAATTTATACTTTCTGAAGGAAATGGTAAAAGTAACATATTGAATTATGCACCATAAAAAAAATCACTGTTGGAGTATATTCTCTCTTCCCAAGTTTTCAAAAACAAACTGTCTCATTTTAGAGAATATGAGACATTTTCTTTCTCTTGGCCTTAATGGATGGAAGAGAACCTGCAGGAATGCCTGAGGGCCAGCCCCACATTCCCACTGGTCAAAATCATAACTCTGCCAATGATGACTATACATTCATTAAACAAGTCTGACTGATCATAATTCTCCAATGCACATGAATCTTTCCACTGCAAAATGAGGCCACTTCATTCTTTGGACAATACCATGAAGAGTTTGAATAAATATGGGGGTTCTGAGGACTTTGCCTGTCAATCTGAGGAATCAGTCAGGGACGATTCATTTATTAGGGCTATAACTCAAATCAAATCCTCATTTATTAAGTGCCTAACCGTGTGATGAGCACTAGAGAAGCAAAGGCAAAAAATCAATAATCCCTGTCCTCAAGAGCCATACATTCTTACAAAAAAGGCAACATTTACATATATGAATACATTCAAAACACATACAAAATGAATATGTGGGAATTTGCAGAGGGAGGGCATTACTAGCTAGTGGGAGTAGGGGAGAGCCAGTAAAAGACTCCCAGAGAAGTTGGTTCTTGAGTTGAATCTTAAAGGAAACCAAGAATTCCAAAGGAATCCCTGACTTATTGCAGTAGCACCAAATATCCAGGAGAATGGGAACTCAGTAGATGTGAGTTCTAGCTTAGCCTCTGTCATTACCTAGCCATGGTCACCCCCCCCCCAAACAAAATGAAGCATCTGTACTGTATCTCTATGGAGGCTGAGAATTTCAGAAGAAGGCATACAGCTTGAGAAGATATGAAGAGTACACTGATGATGGAATAACATAGACAGGTATTTCAATGAATTCAGTAGAACCTAGATGTACTTGCAATGGCACGTGAAGCAGTTTTTATATTTTTCATTCTTTTGGTTTTGTTTTATTGTTTCTTGATATCTCATAAAGTCATTAACTTCCACTTGCTCAATTCTAGTTTTTAAGGGAATATTTTCTTCAGTGAGCTTTTGTTCCTCCTATTCAATTGGCTGATTATGCTTTTTTTTAAAAAAGTTCTTTTCTTCAGTGAATTTTTGTGCCTTTTTTCTATTTACCCATTCTGTTTTTTAAGGAGTTGAAGCAGCTTTTGAATCGAATGAAAAATGATGTGATGTGAATGAACACCAAGAGGGTTCAGGAAGAAGCCAACGAACTCAGAAATTGGATGAAAATGTAGCAGGTAGAAGGGATGAGGGAGGGAGTTTTCAGAACCACTAGGTGGGGAGATCCCTTCCCCAAGCTCAGTAAGAATAGGATTCAATTAGTGTGATTGATTCCCTTGACTTGGTACCATTATATTTGAATTCACTCTACATATTTCCAATAGGCTGGAACCACTTATTATATTTTATATAATCATAACTTTGAGTGGTGTAAATTTGAATTTTATGCTATGAATTATTAAATTCATTCAATAATTTCAGAGGATTTATTTGTACAACATAGATGTAGCAGAGAATTGGGAGGCTGGACATCTTTTCTAGCTCCTTTGGATATTTATAGGAGCAACAAACAGCTCAGGGTAGAAGTTAGAGAATGATTTAAACTGACTGTAGGGTCTGAAAGCTACCTTCCAGAGCAGGCTTTTTAGAATGGGGCCAGAATATCTGGCCTGGCAGTGTTTGGGGGATAGGACTCCAGACAAGGAACAGTAGCAGCAGGGAAATGAGGTACCAATGATAGGATGGAGGAATTCAGTGCCTGAATACATATATATACATATATACATATATATATATATACACACACACATATACATATATATATGTGTGTGTGTGTACATACATACACACACACACACACGCATAGTTTATTCAATAAATACTCTTGAAACTTTTTCATTGGTACTGTGAAGCCCTAGTCCTGATGCATGACCTCAGTGGTACTCCTCCCTCAGACAAGACTCAAAAGGATGGGGATGTATTCCCTAATTCTCCTGAACAACCGAGATTGAGTTTAAGATTATCAGAGGAAAAGGACCACTGCTCCTCAAAGTAAGGCTAAAGTATAAAAAAAAGACACAGTATCTTGGTACCCTCCAATGGATGGCTAGCATTTTGAGTAAACCCTATTAGCACTAGCAGAGAAAATCAAGTAAAGTTGGTGGTGTTTTTGTCATGTCCCAGTGGCAGTGAAAGATAAAAGGTTACAGTCTAGAAGACAAGAGAAGACAAGAATCCTGATTGAAAAGACAGGCTAGGAAGAATGGGGAGGAGACAAGGACCTGGTGAGGGAAAACCACAGCCCCTAATATGGTGGAGGCCCAGGCCTGGGAAGCAGAGCCATGACCAAATCATTTCAATCTAAAGTGAGAAAATGAAGAATTGAAGTAAGGAACAGAAATTGGGAAAAAGCAGTGAAACCAAGCCTATGAGGACTTAGAAAAAGAGTATAGAATCTTCTTTAGACACTGAGCTACTCTATGGAGATGAAAAGAAAGTACTGATGTTCTCTGTCTCCCATGTTCCTAATATCCTCTATGTAGGCCCTTCCTCTCCTCTGACACTGTTTCCCCTCTATTTTTTTTTAGATTTTTTGCAAGGCAATGGGGTCAAGTGGCTTGCCCAAGGCTAGGCAATTATTAAGTGTCTGAGGCTGGATTTGAACTCAGGTACTCCTGACTCCAGGGCCAGTACTCTATCTACTGCGCCACCTAGCTGTTACCCCTCTATTGTGCCTTCTCATCACCCCATCTTCAACCACTGCAATAGCTTGCTGGTTGCTCTCCTTGCCCCAAGTCTCTCTACTCTACACTCAACCCCATCCTCCACTCAGTTGTCAAAAGGAATAAAGATCTATCATCCATTTTTTGTTCAGTCACTTTTCAGTCATATCCAATTTTTTGTGATCTCTTTGGAATATTTTCTTGGCAGAGAGAGACTGGAGTGGTTTTCTATTTCCTTCTCCAGCTCTTTTTACAGGTGAGGAAACTGAGGCAAACAGGGTTAAGTGATTTGCTTGGGATCAATCACATTGCTGGTAAATGTCAGAGATCAGATTTGAACTTAGGTTCTACACAATGGGCCACCTAGCTGCTCATGTTCCCCATTAAATAACAACAACAATAATTATATAGCACTACGTACTAGGCAATGTGTTAAGTGTTTTGCAATTATTAGGCCATTCAAATAAAACTATAATTATAATAGGTAATATAATTATATAATAGGTGATATAATTATAATTCTAATCAATAACATTTTTATAAGTCTTACTATAGACAAAGCATTATGATAAGCACTTTACAACTATTATTTCATTTAATCTTCACAATGAACTGGAAGGTAGATGTTATTCCCATTTTACTACTGAGGAAACTGAGTCAAACAGAGGCTAAGTGACTTGCCCAAGGTCACACTGCTATGAAGTGTCTGAGGCTGCATTTGAACTCAGGACTGGTGCTCTATCCACTGAGCCACCTAAGTATATTAAAGTTCATTAACTTCCTGGCCTCTTCCTACCTTTTCTAGGCTTCTCCTTACACCTTCTTACACCTTACTCCCCTATTTTGCAATCAGTGGCAATGTCCTTCTTGCCATTCCTACTTAAAACACTTTATCTTCCAACATTTTCTCTGTCCTTCATTCCTAGAACACTCTCTCTTCTCATCTCTTCCCTCTGGTTTCCCTGGTTTTCTTCAGTACCATCTTCTACAACAGGGGTGGGGAACCTTTTTTCCTGACAGGGGCAATTTGGATATTTATAACATCTTTCAAGGGTCAATACTCAACTTAAAAAATTAGACTGCTCTATTGGTCAAATATTTAATTAGTTTACCCCCTAAAAACCCCCTAGATTTATTGAAATTCAAATCCTGCCTGTGTTGTCTTGGCAGCACCAAACCAAATGATTTTTCTGCCTTTATTTGATCCACCAACTGAATGTTCCCTGCCCCTGATCTACAAGAAGCCTCTCCCAGCATCCTCAATCTTTAGGTTTTCCTCTAAGACTATTCCCAATTTATTCTGTTTTTACATATTTGTTTGCATGTTGTTTCCCCCATTATCCAAAGGTTGTTACATAATAAATTTTAATTGACTTAACTTGGCTTGCCTGTGATCATATTGGCAAACTCCTCACTTCAAAAAGGGGGAGAGCAGAAGATGATATGTTCAAATTAAGAATCCCAGGGGAAAGCAGATGAGTATGTGCAGAAAGGCCAGTCATTAAATTATACACCTCTCCATATCTAATTATTCCTCAAGGCAATTTAAAGAAGATTAATATATATGTTAAACACAAGTGCACATGTACAACTTTTACCAGATTGGTCACTACCATGGAGAAGGGGGAGGAAAGGGAAGGTGGTAGAAAAATGTGGAACTCAGAAACTTGCAAATGGATGGATGTTGAAACCACCTTTGCAAGGCTTTGGGAAAAAATAAAATTTAAATTTAAAAAAATTGAAAAATTAAAATTAAAAAAGGATTAATATTTAAGGAGAGTATATATATGGGTATAACTAAAGGAATATGGAGGGGGGTCATTTCTACCTCACTCCTATAGCATTGATAAGTGATCTTCCAGAGTTATCAGGGTCATGATGGGAGATGAAGGAATTAAGTCATCTACATCTCGGATACCAAGGAGTCTTCCATTGATGGAAAAAAAAATTTAAAGGCAGATTGGATCTGAGAGACTGACTACCTTTAGCACTGACTAGCTTGGTTGAGAGTCCCACTTAGAAAGGAACTCAACAAGCTCAAGGTGATGGGCTAGTTCATTAAAAAGCAGAAAACACTTTCCTCTGGGGAAGTTAGCTGGCAATAGCAATTCAGCTGTAGCTATAGCAACAGATGGCTGCTCAGCAGAGAAGGCTGCTCAGCAGAAGACATCAGCAGGTCCCCATCCAATGGGGAAAACAGCAGAGATGAGAGAATCAAGGAATCTCAGCAGCATCTTGGGGAAGCATCAAGCAGCAGCCTGGTTCTAGTTAGGATACAGTCATGGTAGCAAGCTTTGTCTGGACTCATATTGTTCCATCTCCCACCAGGGCATAGGAATCTGTGGAAGAGTTGATTGAAGTAAGGAACTCTCTCTCTCTCTGACTCTCCCCCACTCCAATCTTTTTCTTTCTCTCCAAAACAGAAATAGCTTGAATAAAGATTAAATGTTAAAGTAAATAAAATTATTTCTAGCAGGCTGCCTAAACTACAGAATACATTATTAGCATTAATATTTTTTCCTTCAATAAGTTGCCAGCCTGCATCGGTGAAGGAATTTTCCACCCTAGGAATCCCTCACCCTGATAAAATCACAATTCCAAATATCATCACTGTTCATTCTTCAAGCTTGCTTTCTTCTACAATTTCATATAAGTCTTATGATCAGACTTCTTCATATTTTTTATTCTTTACAGCACAGGAATATTCCATTACATGCATATACCATATTTATTCAACCATTCCTCGATCAGTTGGCACATTTTATTTCCATCTTTTTGTCATTATAAATAATGCTTCTATGAACACTTTTTGCAAATTTTTTTCCTTGCTGTTAGTCACCTCTTTAGAGAACAGTCCCAGGTATGTTCTTCTGCTTTCAAGTAGGTAATAATTTGACTGGACTAGAAAGTTCTAGAAGTACATACACATCGAGGATTTGGCTACATTTGCTATTTCTGTGAGGTGATTAAAAACACAAGTGATAATCCCAAGTTTTGAACCAGGAAGCTTCGTGAGTGCCCAAGAATGTAAAGAATGTTCACCTTCTGATTTGGACAGACACTCAGATTCTCCATCAGCCAAGATGAAAATTTATACAGAACGTGAAAGATCTGAAGGAAAAAAAGGAACAGAATGGAGGGCAGGCCGTGTGAAATACATTCCTCCTCCATGAATGTTGGAAGAGGAAGGCAAGTGGTGCTTGCCAAAATGTGAGTGAGAACAGCACTGCTGGAAAATTAGCGCTCAGAGATTTGGAATTTGAAATAGACAATTCCAAAAGTCAGGTTTCTGAATCACAAAAGATTCCTGGGGTAAAATTTGGGGACTTTGTCATCAGAATTTGGCTCTCTAATAAGGGCAGAGGGTCGCTCTATTATAAAATATATTAAACATATTTTTAATATACATATGTATTAAAAGGCAATTTGGTGAAATAGATTGAGAGCCAACATGAGAGTAAGAAAGACCTCAATCCAACTAACATCTTGATCATATTGCCACATACTGGGGCAGGTAATTATTTCCTTTTAGTGCCCCAGTCTATAAAGGTGGAAACTGAAGGGAGGAGGAGATTATCAGTAGAGACAATTTGCTCTCCACAAGTTCCTTATATCAATGAAATCACAAGTAGAGTCCAAACAAATCAAAGAGGAAAGTAGATACAATGATAGCTAGCATTTTTATTGAGCTGTAAAAATTCCAAAGTGATATATATATATATACACACACACACACACACACACACACACACACACATTATCTCATTTGACTCTCACAAATACCTTATCAGGAAGGTGCTATTATTTCCATTTTATTTTATTTTATTTTAGATTTTTGCATGGCAAACGGGGTTAAGTGGCTTGCCCAAGGCCACACAGCTAGATAATTATTAAGTGTCTAAGGCCAGATTTGAACCCAGGTACTCCTGACTCCAGGGCCGGTGCTTTATCCACTACGCCACCTAGCCGCCCCTTTTATTTCCATTTTATAGATGAGGAACCTGGTGCCCAAAGTAGGTATTTGATTTGCCCAGAGCCATGGAGCTTTGGCTAAATGTCTCAGATAGAAATTGACCTCAGTCTTCCTAACTCCTGTCCAGAGCTCCATCTCCTGTGCCTCAGAGCTCCTCCAAAATATTTAGATAGACAGACAGACAGAAGATGAGATTTGACTGTAGAGCAAAAGACTTTAATATAATTATTTACTCTTGCCCACCAGGAGATAGTAAGGCAGTCTCCAAACTGCCATAGTTACTGTAACCTTGCCTAAAAGTTAGGTAGCCAAGCTGCTAAACCTAGTCACTATAACTAAGAATATCTAAACCTGATTTAACTCTTCAGGTACAGGGCAGTTAGTTAGTGGCACAGTGTTTAGAGCACTGACCTTAAAGTCAGGAGGATGGGAATTAGATCAATCAAATGCTTGCCACTAACTATCTGTGTAACTTTGGGCACATCACTTAACCCTGGTTGCCTCCCATCCAGGGCTATCTCCAGTGGTCCTGATTCCTATCTGACCACTGGATCCAGATGGCTCTGGAAGAGAAAGTGGTGACTTAGCACAGACCCTACACACACACACACACACACACACACACACACACACACACACACACACTCAAATTCAATTTACATGCTTGTCATGTCATCACCTCCCTGATGTGGTCTTCTTTGAAAATGAGGGACAGGGGTGGCTAGGTGGCGCAGTGGATAGAGCATGACCCAGGAGTCAGGAATACCAGAGTTCAAATCTGACCTCAGACACTTAATAATGGCCTAGCTGTGTGGCCTTGGGCAAACCACTTAACTCCATTTGCCTTGAAAAAAAAAACGAAAAAAAATCCCGAAAATGAGGGACAGACATTAACTCTTCAGGTCTACAGCCTCAATTCCCCAGACTATGAACACAGTTCTACTTTGCTTCCTCTTTGTGTATAGACTGAAAACTCATATGTCTCAGACTCACATCTGATCATTTTTAAGATTATTCAAGGTATGTTTACTTCTTCTACCAGAACTCTAAAATCTAACTTTTCTGTGGGGATTGGCAAAGATATTCAGTAACTAATCAGAGTTTTACTCAACTTCTTTCTGTCCAGGAATTGATGCTATGGAGACCAAAAGGAAAAAGAAAATATGATCAAAGCTCTTAAGATCCAGGTTTCTGACACGCTTGTCTCCTTTGAGGAACAGCAAGTTTTATCTGGCCCTGCAGTCCCAGCACTTCTTTTAAAGATGCTTTGTCAGAGCAGATACTGGTTCACCCAGTACTTAACATGGATAATCTATGTTAAGGACCTTACCAACCTTAAAGAGCTACATAAATGCTAGCTATTATTATCATTGTCACCATTGTTAGAGCTGTCAATTCTTAGAATAAACCTAAGCTCCTGAAACCCAACTGGTTTCCTCTTTCATTTCTGACCCTCATTCACTATTGACTTTCTGTGTTGTCCTCGGGGCTGTTCTCATTGTTTGATCCGAGATCCTACCCACAACATTCACTACCCCCCCACACACTTTCAGCTGATCTTTGGACTTTGGACTTTTCCTGATCTGGCCAGGAATGACTCACCAAACTTTTCATTTCTGCTCTTGATTTTTAAGACTGAGCTATTCATGGATGCCTAGTTATATAGCCCTGGCCAGCAACCATTTGGCCAGATGTGACACAAGCCCTAAAAGAGTTCACAATCTTGTTCAAGAGACAAGGAAAATAGGGTTGCTCAGAATAGCAAATGCACTCAACCAAAATCCCTGAACAAATTCTAGTTGAATAGCTAGTTTGCCATGTCATCTAATACATATAATGTGTATTTTTTTAAGCCAAGCATAAAACTTTACTTATCTTGATATTAATTAGTCCCAATGCTGCAATCTAGTGGTAAACTCAGATAGAAATGGGGACCATTATATCAAAAGCAGGAAAACCTGAGGGTGCATATTGAATTAGGAAATCATATTAATATTTGTAGTTGTTGAGTCATTTCATTTTATATGACTCTTTGTGACCCCACTGGGAATTATTGAAAAAGACACTGGAGTGTTTTGTCATTTCCTTCTCCAGATCATTTTACAGAAGAGGAAACTGAGGCCTGTGAGACTTGCCTAGGGTCACACAGCTAGTGTGTAAGGATAGATTTGAACTCAGGTCTTCCTGACTCTAGGTCTAGTGCTCTATCCAGTGTACCACCTAGTTGCCCAAATTTAAAAAATAACCCCCCCCCAAAATGTGAAGGAAGATGGCCTAGCCATCCACAACCACAAATTGCATTACAAAGCAGTAATTATCAAAAGTTTGATACTGGCTAAGAAGTAGAGTGGTACATGAGTGGACTAAATTAGGTACATCATACACAGCAGTAAATGATCATAGCAATGTAGCATTTGACAAATACAGAGATCCAGGATTTGGAGACAAATTCACTATTGGACAAAAATTACTACAAAAACTGGAAAAGTCTGGCAGAAACTAGATTTAGACCAATATCTCACATATACTAAGATTAGATAAAAATGGATACATGATTTAGATATAAAGAACAATACTAGGAACAAATTAGATGAGTATGGAATAGTTTATCTGTCAGATCTATGAATAAAAGAATTTAAGACTAAGCAAGAGATGGAAAGCACCATGAGATGTGAAAGGGACAGTTTTGATTATGTTATGTTTAAAAGGTCTTGCACAAACAAAAAGAATGCAACTAAGATTAGAAGGAAAACAAAACTAGGAAACAATTTTAACAGCAAGTATCTCCAATAAATACCTCATTTCTCAAAAATATATAGAGAACTTAGTAAAATTTATAAGATTATAAGTCATTACCAGTTGATAAATGGTCAAAGTTATGAATAAGAAACTTTCAAGATAGAAAAAAATCAAACTATAGTTGTATGAAAGAATACTCTGTTACTATTTATTAGAGAAATGATATTAAAACAACTCTGAGATACCACTTCACATCTAACAGATTTCCTAATAAGACAGAAAGGGGAATGAAAAATCTTAGAAGAAATGTGGGAAAACTGGAACACTAATGTACTGGTTTTATTTATTTATTCATTCATTCATTCATTCATTCATTCATTTATTTATTTATTTTTGCTGATGTACTATTGATGGAATTATGAACTAATCCAACCATTCTGGAGAGCAATTTGAAACTATGCCCAAAGGGTTATAAAATGGTGATCTAGCCTTTTTGATCTAGCAATACTTCTACTAGACCTGTATCCAAGGAGATTTTTAAAAAGGTGGCAGGAAGGACCTATTTATACCAAAAATATTTAGCTATTCTTTTTGTAGTGGCAAGGAACTGGAAATCGAGAGGATGTCCAACAATTAGAAAATGACTAAAATTACCTATGCTTTATTGCACTTTCATTGATGTTGTTACATATTTCTCAGTTACATTTTAATCTGGTTCCACTCAGAACTGTTGTGGGCCACATGCAGTCCATGGCCACATGTCAGACACTTCTTCTCTAGTCTATTAATATCTCTTTGGATCCTGATTCTTTCCTTCAGTATGTGTCATTTACAAATTCAATAGGCATCCTATCTATGCCACTCAATGTCACTGATAAAAATAAAGGTGCAGCATAGGGTCGGGCATAGGTCCCTGGTATTCTACAAAAGACTGGCTTTCAAGTTTATATAAATCATAAAAGTACTATAACATTTGGGTCTCATCATTTCAGAATTTGCAGTTCTGCATTATTACTGTATTAGCTGATATCTCACCATTTTGTTCACAGGAACAGCATGAGAAACTTTGCAAAGCAATTGCTAAAATCTGGATAAACTATCTATAACATTCCCCTGATCTACCAGACAAGTCACCCTTGACTGGTAGGAAATAAAACTAATTTAACACAACCTGCTCTTGATAAAGTCATATTGGCTGTCGTGATCTCTGCTTCCTTCTCCAGATATTCAGTAACCAACCTTTTCATAATTTCTCCTAGAACAGGGATTCATAACCTAATCATGAACTACTTGGATTTTTAGCAGTTATATGCCATTAAATTTAACATGATTCTGAGATAGGATTCAAAATTTCATTAGATTGACTAAGGGGTTCATAAGATCTGAATAACTATATATGTATATTTATATATATAACAGGTTATATGTATATATATATATAAATATATAAAGGTTACCATCACATAATATAATGCAACATAATATATATTAACATTATTTATTATTTATATGTTAAAGAATTATATTATGTTTATGATATATAGTATATATAAAGATAAGAACCCTTGTTCTAAAATGATACTAACAAATGAAATCAATTTCACTGGCTTATAGTTTTCTTTGGAAAACTGGGGCAACATTTACCCTTTTCCAATTCTTAGATATTCCCATTCTCCAACTATCTTTTAAAGATCATTAACAATGGCTTAGCAATTGATTCTACTCATTTTTTTCAGTTTCCTAGGATCTAATTGATCTGGATTTCATGTCTTGAACAATGTCTTGAAGAGATACTTGATCTTCTAGTATCTTCTTAGGTATCAGACACCCTATTTGTCATTTTTACTCTGTTCTTTCCAAAAGTCATTCTCTTTGGCAAAAAAAAACAGAAGCAAAATCCAAGTGAAACACTTCTGACTTCTGCCTATCCTTGATCATGTCTCCATCTAGCCACAAGAACTTTATTTGGTCATAGCACTTTCCCTAGTACAATTAAGATCAAAGAGATAGAGGGACAGAAACAGAAACAGAGAGACAGAGAGAAATTTTACACACACACACACACACACACACACACACACACACACACACAGACTTTTTAAAATCTATTTCCTTGCCAGTCTTCACAAATAAGCTTTAGAACTCCAAACACATCACAGAAGCCTCAAAAGAGTGTTTTGACTTATGGATCAAATGCCACAAAAATATCATTACAAAGATAATTCCTGCTTAACAAAAAGAGTTTTGGGGCAGATGGCTTTGCTCATCTAGTTATAAAGAGGAGGAACAGTATACACAACTAATTCAATACTAATGTTTCACAGATGGATCCCTCATAGCACAATTCTATTCAACCAGGGGTTTTTTGTTTGTCTGTTTTTGTTTCGCTTTGTTGCCATAAATGCTGTTTATATCCTAGATCCGATCGATGAAAGGAAAAAACTTAGGCCACCTTTTGTTTTGTAGGCAAGTAGCAATTATCTTTCCTGTCTTCCAGCCCCTTTCCCCTTAAAACATTCCAAGCACCTAAGGAAATCTAATTAAATTCCTTGGCCACCTACATAAAGACTCAAGAACTAGGATCTTCCCCGTCTTTTCTCTGGACCTCAGTTTCCTCTTTGGTAAAATATTGTAAGCTATGGCCTAAGTTGCCTTTCATATCTAAAATTTATGACTATCTCTCTTCCCAAGAGATGAATATCATTTTTTGCTACTTAATAATTCACCACAGAAAATTGTCTCTTGCTGACTGTATTAGAAAGAATACTTCTCATCTTTTCATTTCCAGGTCCTAAGCACTGAGAATATGACTTTATAAAGAAATTTTAACAAAATATTTTTACACGTGTCCTATCACATGCATTATATGAAAATGGCTGAAGAACTCAAAGATGTGGAAAGAATTCAAATCTGGCTGTGACCTCCTTGAGGACAAGGGAGAACTTACTCTTATTTGTATTCCAGGATACAGTAGAGTGCTTTCATTGTAGCAAGAACATAATAAATATTTAATTTATTCATTAATCTGGATTCAAAGTATCTAGATTTGAATTCTTGGTCTGTCAATGACTGTGACTGGCAATTCAATTTGATTCCATTCAATAAACATTTATTAAGTGTCTCCTATGTAACAGATACTGTGTTAAATTCTGGGGATACAAAAAGAAGCAAAAGACAATCCCTACCCTCATGGAGTTTATAATCTATTGGGCAAGTCACCTAACCTAAGTCTTTGTTCCTCATTTGTAAGAGTGGACTGTATGCCCTCTTAAGGACATCTTAAATCTATAATCCTAAAATCCTAATAAGAAATGATTACAGACATTTGATTTGAAGTCTACATCTTCAAATGCATTAAATGTAGGAAGGCTCTGATCATGATATCACCTCCTCAACATTTTGGTTCACTTTGTTATCATAGAAACACACAACACACACACACACACACACACACACACACCACTACAGTCTACACCAAGAGCACCAGCCCTGGAGTCAGGACCTGAGTTCAAATCTGACCTCAGACACCTAACTCTTGCTAGCTGTGTGACCTTGGGCAAGTCACTTAATTTTGATTGCCTCACATCCAGGGCCAACTCCAAGTCAACCTGATTTATAACTGGCCACTGGATCCAAATGACTGGAGGAGAAAGTGAGGCTGGTGACTTGAGCACCCCTCACTCAAACCCAATTCACTTGCTTGTCATGGCATCACTTCCCTGATGTCATGGTCTTCTTTGAGAACAAAGGACAAACTGGGGCTGAGTTCATGAGAAGAATGATGACTAATCAACAAATATTAACACTCCCAGCATTCTGAAAGTTCATTTTTAAGTTGTTCAGAGCTGAGTACACATCTTCCGACTTGGAAATCTTAATATTTCACATAATGTTCTGACGTGTATATTGTATAAACAAATGTGATTGAATACACGCATAATGCAAAAATGAAAAGTTAAATCAAGTTATCCAGATCATTCAGATCCCAAACAGGCTAATGAAGAAAACATGTTGAACTCAATTAACTAAGCTACTCATCGATACTGATTCACTATATTACTCCTTGTTTGGTCTAACCAAAACAATACCCGACCTAGAATTTAGTCCTTGCTCTGCCAATAACTAGTTAGGTGACAACAAGCAAGCCACAAACTTTCTGTAACTAAGGATCTTCCAATGAAAGGATGCTCTCTACAAACTGTTTTAGCTCTAATTTTCCATGATTCTTCATCTTTCCTATGTAGACAAAATGTCATAAATTTTGAAAAAAAATACTCAACAATTTTCAGTATCCCTCCTCGATATCCAGGAGACAATGTGATTTAGGAGGTAGAGAGGTGACCTCAAAGCCAGAAGGACCTACCTCAGTCATATGTTGGTTCTATCAACCTGAGTAAGTAAATTAACTCTTTGGTTTTCTGGGCAACTCCCTAAATTTCAGAGAAGAATCTGACCTGCAATGGTAAAGGAAATTTCTTTACCTGGAAATCCCTTAAACTAATGAAATCACACCTCTAGGCTCTCCCTATCCATATATATGTCATTCCTTCAACTAAAGTCTACCAGCAAATACTAATGGGTTTTTAAGATTACACTCAGGAAAATAAGTTTCAACAGGTCCCTGCTAGAAGGCAATGAAAGGTGGAATTCAACTGAACATATGTTTATTAAGCAAATATGTTTGTTTGCTTATCACTGTCCAACCCACAAAAGGCTTTGAATAAATACTGGTTCCCTTCGCTCTACCAAATTCTCAATTTCCTGCTAGTTTTTATGCATACAAAAACAATATGATGTTAACTTCACCTTTAGGAAATTTATAATCACATGATGAAAAATACTATTCGCCTCCAGAGAGGGAACTGATAAACTCTGCAGACTGAAACATATTTTTTCACTTTATTTCTCTAGGGGTTTGTTTTTGCAACATGGTTAATACGTAAATGTTTTGCATGACTTCACAAGTATAATGAATATCATATTGCTTTCCTTTTCAATGGGTGGGGGAGAGATTGGAGGGAGAAAGAACTCAGAATTCAAAATTTAAAAAGGAATACAAAAAGAAGAAAAGAAGAAAGACATCAAAAAGCTGTATATCCATTGTACAAAAGAAACATTACTAAAAGGTTTGGCACAAGATGGTTTATTTTCTGTGCCAGCTTAGTCCCCTTTGGAAGAGCAGATGCTTAAAATATTTACTCAAAACAGTCTTGTACATACTTGCTATTTACTGTTCATCAGGATCCATCAGAATAAGAATAAACAGATCTTGAAAAATCATAGTCTGTTTCTCTTATCTATATGTCCATATATAGAGATATATAAATAAATGAAAAATCATTGCTGAAAAGAGATACATTCATATTACTAATGTCTAAAGATGAAAGGATCTAGTTAGAAAAATAGTTAATATGTCATCATATCTTCAAAAGGGTGAAAAATGCCATTTAGAAGAATCCACAATAAAGCTGACACAAGAGAATCAACATATAACCCAAAAACAGCTGTGATCATTGTAAAGATGACAATACTATACAAATCTATGGATTTAATAATATATCAATCAAAACAGGAAAAAGAGATTTCATAGATTTAGCTTTTAAAAAAAAAGAAAATATAACTAACACATTCATCTGGAAGAACAAAAGGTCAAGAATTTCAAGAAAAATAATGGGAAAAAATGATAGAAGGAAAGGGTACTTATACTTCCTGTCTCAAATTATACTATAAAACTATAATTATCAAAATTATGTGGTTCTGAGTACAAAATTTAAAATTAGATCAGTGGAATAGATTATGTGAGCAAGCTTAGAATAAAATCCATAGAATATTTTAGTGTTTGATAAATCCAAGAATACAAATCATTTTTGAAAGAATGTATTCTTTAACAAAAAACTTCTGGGAAAACAAGTTGGCAAACTAGTAGAAAATGAGAACAAACTAGTCTCTTACATGAGACACCACAAAAAAATTCCAAAAAGATTGATCAACGATCTAGTGAGTAAAAGTCACATCATAAAAAAATTAAAGGAGAAGAGGTTATTTATTTCATACCCGTAGATAGAAAACTATTAATGTCATCAATTGTAATAAATTACAAGAGATAAAATAGAAAAATTTAATCAGTCACTCAACAAACATTTATCTAGTAGTTGCTATGTGCTAGTCACTGTCTAAAACAGAAAAGTAAGTTAAAGAAAGAAATTAGATGAGGAAGAACTTGAAACAATTTAATTCAATTATCCAATATTTAATAAAGCTAGGAAAAATACATTACCAAGGAAAAAATTCCCAATTTGATAGAACTGCTAAGAAAATAAGTTCAGAAGAAATGAGGCTTAGCCTTAGATCAATATCTTATACAACATTCCACCATAAATTATAAATGAATATAAGACCTAAATATTAAAAATCACACCATAAAAAATTAGAAGAAAATCATATCATATACCTTTCATTGCTATGAACAAGTATATTTTTAACCAAATAAGGAATAGGGGCAATTACAAAAAAAGAAAATAGAAAACTTTGAATGCATCAAATTGAAAACTTTTCCAAAATAAAATTAACCCATCTAAGAAAAGAAGAAAGGTGGACAACTGAAGGGAAAAAATCTTCATACCAAAAATCTCTGACAAAAGTTTGATATTTAAGTCATATGGACAATTATCAGAAATATATAAGACCAAAGACAAATCCCTAGTTGACAAGGATCAAAGGATATAAAAAAAATTTCTCAAAATAATTTCAAACACTGATAGACATATAAGCAATGTTTCAAATTACTAATACAAAAAACTCAAAACAACCCTGAGGTTTCGCCTCATACCCAGCAAACTCGCAAAAGCGACAAAAGATGAGGGACGGTCAATATTGAGGAGTTTCAGGAAAGAAAGGCACATTAAAGCATTGTTGATAGAACTTTGAACTGCTATAAACATGTTGTGGTAAACCCTAAAACCGGTTTCGAATTATGTCCAAATTTTTTGACTCAGAGATTTTATTCTTAGTCATATATCCCATGAAGGTGACTGCCAAAGAGAAAGTTTCCATATATACCAAAATATTTATAGCAGCATTTATGTTGTAGCAAAGAACTGAAAATAAAGCTGACACCCATCAACTGAGAAATGGCTTAACAAATTGTGGCAGATGTCTATAATGAAATATTATTATGCTATAAAAATAACTATAAAATAAAGTAAGTAACAATTATAAAAATAAATATAATAAAACATTATTGTGCTATAAAAATGTTACATTCAGAAAAGTATGCAGACACAAAGGGAAGAAAATGAAATGAAAAGAGCCAAGAAAACACCATATATATAGTGATTATAATAATGCAATGGAAACAACCTCAAAACAACAAAAAATTAACATTGCAAATCACAAAAAAATGTTCATCTTTTGTTTTCAAAAAAGACCAATGATATCATGAATGATATCTTGATTTGCCTATAATTGTATTCAAGTGAGGCAAAATTACACAACCAAAAAGTCACCAGCTTCACTCTCTCTCTTCCCAAGTCACCAAAATCCAGTGGCAGGACAAAAGTCATGACAATTAGATGTGGTTCAAGATACAACAGAATGACCTTGGTGTCTTCCTTGCCTGACCAGGCTCTAAGCACTCCATAGCACCTCTTCATCTTCATTGGAAGAAAATTGTTTTCATCTGCCCATTCTGCTGAGAAAATTCTTCATATGCTTGAGGATAAACATCCCCCTGACTCACCAATAAGTTTGAGAGGTGTTTTGAGTATTCAGGAAAAACTAATACTCTGGTGTCTGAACTTGCCAAGACCTTTTCAGAACTGCTCATCTACCATTGGGATCTACCTTCACCCAACTCTTACCTATGCCACCAAAAAGCTATAACTTGTGTAGTAACCACACCCCAGTAAAATGTCTAAGGGGGCTAAACCAGGTTGACACCAGAAAGAAGCAACATATTGAAAAGAAGAGATGAAAAAAAAAAACTTCCCTACTTCACTGAAGGAAGAGTTGGAGAAGTTGATTCTTGGGTGTGGAACACTGAATATAGTACAAGATTTTCCATGCTTTGATTTTGGTGATTTTCTTTTCTTCCTTTTCTAAAAATAGTTATTTGTTACAAGAATTAGCTCTCTTGAAAAAAGAAAGCAATGAGACATAAGAGGAAATTTGGATAATTGAAAACAAAAGATATTAATAAAAATCCTATTTTTAAGCAATTGAATTTCTCTACTATGGAAGTTAAATAGACATATTGCTTTGGGATATATTAAATAGATTGATGTCAACCAACTTCCTTATGAAATTATGAAGTTTCATTTCTATCTTGAGGCACACAAAATATAGAGAGCTAAAGAAAACAAACAAAAACACCTACCAACAATGGTAATACAAAGCATCACCAGAAATGCCCCCAAGTTGTCTACCTCTTCCCTCCCCATAGGACCATCTTATAATAAATAATATTTTAAGGAAAAATACAATGATAAAAAATTAGTAAAAGTGATTAATATATCAAAAAAGTCTGAAAACATATACAGTGCAACTCATTCATGGACCTTCTACCTTTGCAAAAGAGTAGAGTGAGGATATCTTTTCTCTCTTCTTTGGAGAAAGATTTGTTTGTAATTTTGTCACACTCAGTTCTGATTGCTTTGTGTTCTTCCCATTTAAATTATTGCAGTCCTTGTGCAAGTTGAGTTTTGTTTTAGGGTTTTTTGACTCTTTTTACTTGACTCTGCATTAGTTCATGTAATTCGTTCTGTTTCTCTGTATTCATTTTATTTGTGATTTCTTATAGCACACAGTTCCAGTCCATTCATGAATGTACTATCATTTGTTAAGCCATGTCCCAGATCAATGGACATCAATTTTGTTCCAATTCTTTTCTATCACTCAGTAACACAACAGTAAATACTTTGTTGTATATGGGTACTTTTTCCTAAACAATCCCTTGGAGTGTAAACTTAGAAGTAATATCTCTGGGTCAAAGGCATGGACTTTTATTTGCTTCTTTTGAATAATTCCCAAATGCTTTCCAAAGTAGTTGGAAAAATCTATTTAAATAAAAAGAGTTACCACCTACCTTTAAGACTCAGTCCAGGTGCTATCTCTACTGTAATGCCTTACTTGATTTTCTCCATCCCCATCCTTAAATATTCTTTCAATTCTTTATGCCATCTCAATTTTTGTTCCTTTTAATTTTCTACCAACTAGTACACACTAGCCCTGGAGTCAAGGGGGGCTGGGGGGGGGGCCTGAGTTCAAATCCAGCCTCAGACACCAAATAATTACCTAACTGTGTGACCTTGGGAAAGTCACTTAACCCTATTGCCTAAAAATAATTTTTTAAAAAAAATTCATAATCTACCGGTCTAATCAAGTCTTTGCTTAATCAAATGAATTTAGGATGGTCTCTAAGTCCTTTCCGGCTCTAGATGTACCAGCATGTGTTCTTTCCACTACAACATCAGCATTTAGAGAGGTAGTAGGGATATCATGATGGATAGGGCACTGGATTTGGAGGTTGGAGGACCTGAGTTCAAAAACTCCCTAGGACATTATTCCTAAGACCTTAAGCAAATCACTTAACCTTTTCATGACTCTGTTTCTTCACAGCAAAATGCGGTTGGGGTGGACTCAATGGCATCCAAATCTATGATTTTATTAAATATTTATTTAAATTGTCTTTATGGGTAATAATTATTTGTATATATAAAATATCTTTAACACAAACATTCACAAACGCATATATATTCACATGCACAACTATAAGTCAATGAAGTTGAGATATTGTATGCCTAATTTTAGTATCTTCCCCAGTATCTAATATAGTACTCCAGACTCAGGAGGTATTTGATTATTGTTCCAAGAACAGTGTTGACTTGAATTGAATGTGATAGGTAGGAGGTAGCATTCTGAACTGTAGTGTGCTGAGAAGAAAACAAATGTGAAGAGAGCATTCCAAACATCAATAATGGAGACAAAGATGTGAGACTCAGTTCTCTCATCTATAGCTTGTCCTTGGTCTGGTCTGAGTAACCACATCATATCAAACCAGCTAATAGGATCCCCTGAGCTTGGGTTTAGTATCCTTAGAGCTGCTGTGAATGTAATTGCTCTCAGAGCCCCAGGGACAGATGGCATAGAAACATAGAATATCAGACCTTGGAAAAGACTATAGATAATAAAATGTAAGAACTAGAAAGTTTCTTAGATCATAGAATGTTAGAGTTCAAAAGGGCTTCAGATCATAGAATGGTGGAGCTGAGGGGGAGACTCAGAACTAGACCATATAATGTTAAAACTAGGAGGAATCCTCAGAACCTTAGAAGTCATGTAATCTGGCCGCTTAATTTATAAATGGGGAAACTAAGACCCAAATCAGACCTCAGGGACTTGCCTGAATTTATATTGTTGTTGAGTCACTTCTGACTCTTCAAGATCCCATTTGGGAATTTTTTTGTAAAGATATTGGAGCGTTTTGTCACTTCCTTCTTCAGTTCATTTGACAGATGAGGAAACTGAGGCAAACAGGTTTAAATGATTTACCTAGGGACACAAAGCTGAGGTCAGATTTAAACTCAGGTCCTCCTGACTCCAGGTCCAGAGCTCTGGCCATTGAACCATCTAAGTGATTCTCCAAGTTTATATCACTAATTAATCATTGGATTAGGATTAGATCATGTATTGATTCTAGTGCATTGACTCCTCATTATATGGCTTTTCAGCATGAAATAGGAAGAATGGGAGAAGGGAGGGAATAAGAATTTATATAGAGCCAGACACTATGATAAATGCTTTTAAAAATATCATCTCATTGAAATAAATTTAGAGTCTTACTTTACTTGCAACTATTGTCCATAGAAATATGATTCTCCACTCTCCTAAACTGCAATAATCACTACCACACTTCCAGGGCCAGTTCTTTAAGCCTGGTTAATTCCTTAATGAAATTTTTTTCTAAATAAATACTAAAGCTAAAAAGAGCTACAGAAAAAAAAAATACCTTTACAAGTTGAAGAATAAAAGTCCAAGACAGAACTGCTTAGGGGTAAGAAGCCAGAGCTTTGTTAAGGAGTCATTTAGTGGAAAGGAAGTGCTTTGGTGACATTCACTACTGGTACAATTACTAAGTTGTAGAATTTTTTGGAAATCAACAGCATAAGTTACAGAAATAATTGTTCCCTTTAACCCTGCAATTCCATTGTTGCAATTATACCTTGAAAGTATTATCACAAACAAACACAGGAGCTATCTTATGTCTTGAAGGTTTTCACAGTAGTATTATTTAAAAATAAAAAAAAACTGGGAAGCTGTTTAAATGACTAATAATAGGAAAATGGACCAAATAAATTGTGTTCATCAATTTAATTGGATATTAATAATAGAATTAAGACATAAATATAAAGGACATGAAGAAATCATGAAGGCATTTATGAAATAGCGTAAGGCAAGATGAACTGAGTATATACTATTATTTTATAAGAGGAAATGTGAATGAGAACAAATAATTTTGATGGAAAATTAAAGGATGTCACTGAAAAATTAGGAAATATGTGTTAAAGCTAATATATTCAAATGGAAATAGATACAAATATGGTTTAGTTATACTGAGGCTTATATTTGATGTATAATAAATAATTTGAAAATGAAACAAAAAGAAACACATTTTGCTAGGTAATACCAATAAATATGGCAGCATAGGTGCAAATGCTATTCTACTGGAAAGGTAAAGAAGAGATCTAAGGAAAAAAAGGGACCCCTCTTAGTTAAGTCTTAGTTTTCGGTTAAGAGAGCATGGGATATTTGGGATAAGAACTTAAATGGATAGCATTACATAATTGATACATGTAAAAGGAATCAGGGTCTTAATTCTCCAAATTTTTTGATATTTTCCAAATACCATCCCCAAAATTTTGACCACATATATATGCTCAGAATCTTGAGTTTTCCCCTTGAGCTCTTCCCAGAAGTCATTGAGACTCAAATACTCTGCAGGGGGATTTTTCAGATATAGAAAATAAAGTGCAAAGAATAGCAAGATTGAACAACATAAGAGAAAGAGTTAAAGGATGAATGAGCCAAGAGTTCTGGGTCCTAGTCTGGACTCCAAAATTCAAGTGCATTATCTTCATTATCTCTGGGTCTCAGTTTTGTCATTTGCAGTTTGGCCCAGATGACCTCTCCTGTATTCTAAACCTAAAATTCTATATTAACTCTGTGAAATCTAATTACAAATTCAACTCTTTAGGAGTTTTAAAATAAGATGGGGGGGCAGCTAGGTGGCGCAGTGGATAAAGCACCAGCCCTGGAGTCAGGAGTACCTGAGTTCAGATCTGGCCTCAGACAGTTCACAATTACCTAGCTGTGTGGCCTTGGGCAAGCCAGTTAGCCCCATTTGCCTTGCAAAATCCTTAAAAAATAAAAAATAAAAAAATAAAATAAGAAGTGCCATGTGTTCATGAAACATACTGAGGAGAAGGAGAGCAGGGGTCATCCTTCATTTTACAAAAGAAGAAAGAACATTGTTCTTTACCATACAGGGAGCTTTCTATTAATAGGCACTGTACTTTCTTAAGATCTTGATGATGCTTTCTCATAGCTTGCACTCATTTTTCCTCCCACTAATAATAGTGTAACAACTCCCACCATGGATAAATTACTTAAACTTTCTGGTGTCCCATTGGAGAAGGGAGCTTCCACACTGGAAGTTCCATACATGGGGGGGGAAAAAATCACAGGTACAAACTAATAAAAATTAATAATCATTCTACTAATAATAGCAGCTCACACACACACACACACACACACACACACAAACACACACGATGCTTTAAGCAACTTATTAAATGTGTGCCTTCCAGTAATTTATTTCCCTCTTTAGGCTTCTCAATGGCACATCTATAAAATCAAATGTCTTCTAAGACACTATTCAACTTTAAGAATTGAGGATTCTTTATCTCTCACAACATCTTGGGAAGTGAGTAATAAATGTACTCTACCATTTTTACACATGAGTAAACAAGTTTAAGAAAAGTGAGAAATGATTAGCCCATTTTCTCCTAGAGAGCTATCTAGCAATGGCAGGATCCGAACCCAGGTCTATATCTGACTCTTTGTGGCTTAGGAAGGGGTAGGCCAGAACTCACAAAAGATTAGATTGTCTCTAACCTTAGTTTTCTGATTATCATCATTACCATCCTCTCAGCTTCTGTCCTCTAGCCTTAGATCCCTGTGGTGTACTGAGAATTCCAGCATATCTCTATCTATCTATTTTGACAGATCCATGGGTAAAATGTGCTCTTGCTCATTCTAGACGTGACCCCCAATCGCACTCTCAAGAAGAGATAGTTAGATGTTCAGTACTCAGATGACTTTGCACCAGCCCCACAAGGGCTCACAGCACTTACAAGCTTTTTAATGAAAGGTTACAGGGACATGGCAAAGGGCAATTTAGCAATTAAAAGGCCCTTTCCTCTTCACCTCTCTCTGAAGTGCTTTGTAATCCTTTTTACTTGCTATTTCTTCCAGTGTCTCCTATGGGAGTTAAATCAACAACATTATCATTCCCATTTCACAGACAAGGGCGAATGAGAGAAAACCATTCTGTGAGCCATGTGTCATATACATCTATCATATACATCTATGATGGGGTTCAATTCTCTTGACTTTGACCCCACCTTGCATTAGTCCAAGGACTCTCGCCTCAATCCATCAGAACTTATTTCAAGTACACTAGACACAGAGGAAGTAGTTTAAAAGCAAGTGATTTATTTCAGAAAGATATGTCTCCAAAGGTGAGCTAATGATATGGGATAATGACTACTATAATTATAACTCTGTTTAGTACCAGCCTTGAAAACAAACTTTATACCTTATATTATCTTTGTGCAAAATTTTGTCTTTTGTTTCCGATTACTATAAAATGTAAGAAGATATTGTCTGGGTTAAGAATTTCTTTAGCAGGGAAAACTTTGCCAGTTTGAATCTTCTTTCAAATAGCAATATTTGGGTGTTAATTATATTATTAATTAGTAACTATTAATAACTTGATTCTAACAGACATTAGACAAATTTTTAAAGCTTGAACAAGTTAGCAGGAAAGATGAAATGTAATTTTAAAAAAAATAATAATTTCTCAGACTGATTGAACATTTTTGTTTCAAGGTCAGAGCCAACTTCTTTGAATCCCTATACTCCCCATCCCCACTGAGTCCAAGAGAACATTAATAAAAAGAAGGAACAATGGTCTTCTCACAAGTTTGATTGAGATGCAGCAGGTAAGTAAGAATACTAAGACTGAAAACAAAGTCCTGAGTTTGAATGTGACCTCAGGCACTTACTAACTGTGTGGCAAATCACCCAACCTCTCAGTCCCAATTTCCTCATTTGAAAAATGGGGATGAATGACAACACCAATCTCTCAGTTATTTTAAGAATCAGATGAGATAATAATTATAATGTGCATAACCCATAACAGGCATTTAATAGATCCTTATTTCCTTCCTCCCTCCTACAAAGCAGTACCCACCAAGGATGCTGTTGAGAGGCACCTTTTTGGGCTCCATTCAAGGGAAAACAGAAAGTCTATTCATTTTATTCACCAATTATGGATGGCTAGGAAGACAGCAGAGACATCATATACAGATATTCTCTAAATTATCTCAACTCTGGTCTGGAGTCAGACCATCCTTTTACTCTATCACACATAGCTACCCTTAAACTTGGACTTGTGTTTGGAGATCTGTATTTGAATGCTGCCTCAGACATGCATTATCTAGGTCACTCTTGGGCTCAGTTTCCTCATCTATCAAACAGGGATAATATGAGCACTTCTTTTACAGGGTTATTGTGAAGACCAAATGAGATCATCTATTTAAAGCTCTATGCACACTCTATATTAATGCTTATTATTTATTACTTACATTAAAGAGTTGTTGAAATGCTTTGCATTTCATTAAGTCCCCTATAAATGTGAGCAATTATTGTCTTTAGTGAGACAATTAAATGAATAAAGAACACATTACCTTGCCTAAGCTTCATTCTCATCTTTTCCATAAAGATGAACACACACTTGCATATTAAATGTGTTTTCTTAATGAACTCCTACCAACCTAATACCAAAATCATGAAGATGCAAAACAGTGGATTAGAGAGTATAGACTTGGGAGTTGGGAAAAACAAAGCTTGAATCTTGCCTTTAAAAACTTTAAAAACTTTAAAACTTTAAAACTTACATATATCCAACCATGTATCACTCTCTTCTCTTCAGTTTCCTATTCTGTAAAATGGGCACAATAAGAGATACAATATTTGCCTCTTAGATTTGTTGTAAAGTCCCAGAGAGATGATATGTACATAAAGCATCATACAAATCTTGAACTCTCGTGGCACCTCACTGTTATTATGATTAATAACTAAAATTCAGTCTCTGAGTTTAATTTGTCCTTTGTCCCCCTGGATTGCTGAAATAATTTTGCCAGATATGTTTGTAGAGCACTTTAAACTCCACAGAAAAGGGTTTTAAATTCGAGTCCACAATTTCTAAACTCTTTTCCCAAAAACACAATAAACAGGTCAACTTTCATTGACTCAGAAACATCTCCAAAAGAGGACTAAAAAGAAAGAAAAAAAAAAGATGGGGTCAATTATACAGGTAATCAATCAGTGGGTTTAGTTAGAAACAAGGGCAAGAGGAAAAATAGATAGGCATTTCTCTTATACAGTTCAAACCATCCAACAGATGTTCTCTCTCCTAGTTCTGTGAAAAAGGTGACAGGCACATAACCAGCAAATGACTTTCCCAAAAGCAGGTCCCAGGTCACAGGGTTGGAAGGGATATATATCAAAAGGCAGCAGTGTGGGAAGTAGAAAGACTTTGGCATCTGGAGTCATAGAGAAGACCTCAGTCCAAATCCCAGCTTTGCCACTTCACTCTTCTAACTGGGAATGTCGTTTTTGATAACATGAGACAATCAAACTGCAATGGTTTCCACTGCCCCTTTATCCTTGATCATGATCTGTAGCACCTTGAGCATACATACTCTTTATCGGTTTTGTTTATTCCAATAGTAATCTCCATTTAGTTTTCGGAGAATCCTGTATCTGCAATAGTCTCCCTCATTAACTTCCTTTTAAAATAAATCTGGAGCCAAGGACATTCCTTTTCAAGGACTTTCATAATTCTCTTTCCCTGGCCCTTTTGGAATTATTTTTTTTTATTTCTTTGTACATATTGCTTGTCTTTATTTGTATATGTAACTATATATCTTTCCTCCTAGTAGAATGTAAGCTTCTTGTAGGCAAGATTTGTTTGTTTGGCTTTGTATTACCAGTAACCAATGAAGTACAGGGCCTTGACCCAGAATCAGAGCTTAATAGAGGTTTATTAAATTTAAATAATGGCTTCTAAGGTTCCTTCCTAAATCTGTAATGTATTTATACATCATCTAATTTAGCATACAAGCGAATGAAAGAATCTACCTTGTAGTTTACATGACAGATGGTCTCCAGATCTAGCAAGTCACTTATATCCATTGCTGTCTGTCTCTCTGTCTCTCTGTCACTCTGTTCTGTCTCTGTCTGTCTGTCTGTCTCTCTCTTTCTTTCTCTGACTCTTTGTCTCTCTCTGTCTCTGTCCCTGTCCTTCTGTCTCTCTCCCTCTTCCTCTCTGCCTCTCCTTCTTTCTCTCCTCTGTTTCTCTCTCCCTTTCTCTCTCAGGACTGCCCTAGTGCCCATTTCCTTTGACGTCAAGACTACAAGACCTTGCCAACAATGATGAGAGATTCCCTGAAAAGCAATCCTGGAAACAGAAACAAAAAAAAAAATAGATAATGTTGACTGGCAATTACCAATAAACACCAGAGGATTTCAAGAAAGCCATTCATCACAATTTTTTACCTCAACTTGTCCTGATCCAGTAAGGTCAGGTTTGTACTTTTGTCTGGCTTCAGTATTGTTGAGACTCTAATGATGGCAACATTAGTCCTGACAGCCTAATTAGAACCGCCAATCTCCCTGAAATAAATTCCACTTGGAAGTGTTCACAGTCGCACTAGAAGCATTATGGAGTTCAAGTTAATTACATCTTTATAACCACATTTTCCAATATCTATATTATTAGACCTAGAAGAAAGGCATTGTTAGAAAGGAACCAGATTTAATCTTCTCTGCAATGCTATTTTAAAACTCTTGATTCAGGGAATTTTTTTTTTTCAAAAAGGACACATTTTAAGCTTTCTTAATTAGACTCTAAAACACACTGGTAGAATTTTTATTTTTGGAGAAATGAAAATTTTCATTTCTATGGGAAAGTGGAAATCGGGAAGTGGGTAAGAGTAGCTTTTGGTTTTTAACTTGGCAAGGTCTATCTATGTAATGTGCAACCCTCAGAGGCCACACCATTGATGTTCCTTAATTCAATTCAAAAAACATTTATTAACCCAAAAAAACTCACTTATTAAGTATCTAAGATAATAAGCAATGGTTATATTAAGGGAAAAATTATCTTCAAAGAACTTATATTCCACTAGGAAGAAACAGCACATAAATAAATAAAAACAAAATATAAAAATGCAAATAAAAATTAATTGGGGGAGGTGAGGTGGGGAAGATCAGAAAAGACTTCATGAAACAAGTGGAATTTAGTTGAAACTTGAAGAGAGTTAGGGAATCCAACAAGTTGTAAAGTAAGAAAACATTCCAGTCATGGGGTGCAGCCAGCACAAAGTCATAGAAATGGACCTAGAGTTAGACTTGGATCGGCAATCAGAAGACTCAGATTCAAATCCTAGTTCTGCTATCTGTGAACTATTAGGAAAGAATTTTCATTTTCTTCAGTCTCAGTTTACTCATCTAAAAAATAGGAATAACCATCTCCCATCATAGAGAATTATATTTGTAAGGTGTTTTATAAATTAGAAAACACTACTTAATAGCTAACAATTTCCACCTCAAGGTTTGCAAAGCACTTTACACAATTTGTATTATTTGCTCCTCACAACAATCCTGTGATATCCATGGTATTCTTATCTTCATTTTACAGATGAGGAAACTGAGGTTGGCAAAGGTTGACTTATCCAGGGTTACACAGCTGATAAATATCTAGGACAGGAGTCAAACACTCAAAATATTCACCTAAACTACATAAATGTCTGCTGTTAAATGAACAAAAACATTTGTGACCATTCTTTTCACTGGAGTCAAAAATGATAACTTAAGGAGGAAGGAAATATCTTCTAATTGGTAAATAGCTAAATGAAATGTGGTATAGGAAGAATAATGGAATATTACTGTGCCCTAAGAAATAATGAACAAATTCAAAGGTTACTGGACAAAGTACAAGTGGGGAAGAATAATTTATCACTAGAATAATTTATCTAGTGATAACCTTACAAAGAAGAACAACTCTGAGAGACTTTAGAAGTCTAATCATTGTAATGATAGAACAAGATTTCTAAAGAAGGATGATAAAACATACCACATACCTCTAGTCCTAGAGGGGATAAAACTAAAATACAAGGGGAAACATTCAATTTTGGACTTAGCTAACTTAAGGAATTTGTTTGTTTGATTTCTTTATTAAAGGAGTGTTAACGAGAGAGATTAGATAAAACTAAAATACAGGGGGAAACATTCAATTTTGGACTTAGCTAACTTAAGGAATTTGTTTGTTTGATTTATTTATTAAAGGAGTGTTAATGAGAGAGATTAATAAAAAAACTTGTTACTTGAAAAATATATTTTATAAAATAATCATAAAAAATAATGATCACCTACATAATTATTATGGAGAGACAGTTTGGGAAAGTGGATAGGACATCTGCCTGTGAGTTAGAAAGACATAGGTTCAAGTACCATCTCTAACACATACTGGTTGTGACCCTGGGTAAGTCACCCTTTGCTCAAAGTTCTAGGCCAATGGAATCAAATCCAGACAGAACCTGTTGCCTGTATATTGACTTAGAAAACCACAAATTAATATTATCTTTGTTTATTGAATTTATTTTGTTAAACATTTCCCAATTGCATTTTAATCTAGTTGTGGGCAAGGAGTTCTCCTCTAGGCAACTGTAAGGCTACAAATTGCAAAGAGAGTACTGTCTTGTAGAGGAAATTTCATCTATGATTTCCCTAAATCAATGAAATCCAGCTCTTCTCCCTAGAATTACTACTATTTTCACCTGAAGCTTGAGAAATTCAAATGGAGTAATGTCCTCAAATATCTCATTGCATTTGTGGTATGAGATATGATTCATTAGGACACTTATTCTATTACAATCAGCATTAATCAACTTGATATTCTATATAAATCATATATGGATAATTAGACAAGATAGATTCTTAGAGAGGGCTCTCATATCAGGTCTCAAATGTAATGTTTATCACTTGTTTACGAGTTATGAAGCTCACTTGTACAACCACAAGAATGCTGGCAAAGATATCTCTATCCTGTTTTATTCAAATTCCTAGTCCAAACCCAGCACAAGTGGGATGTTTTGAATCTTTGGAAAGTTCTCCTATTTATTTTTGTACCTCCAGACCATTTTCTTGTGTCCATGGTGATGACTGTTGCCTTGCCATCTTAATTTCTGGCCCTTGAAACACAGTCCATCAACCAATGGGATTCTGCATTTTGTGTAGCTCCTTTAGAGGGTTCATGCCTCAAATCTCATAAAAATAAGATCCTGGAGGAAGGGGGCATCTCAGATTGAGAGTAAGAGCTGAGGTCCACTTAAGGGTGACCATGGACCCTTTCATAAAGCGTCATTGGCTCAGAGCTCTGCTTCGTTAGTATTTCTTGTACGTTGAGCAATTATAATCTCCACAATGGATCTGTGATGTTCATTTCTAAGATTACAATTACCTGAGAAGGAAGGAGGGAACATTTTAAAATAATTTCCAGAGTTAGGATCACAAAATTTGTTATTTTTTGAGTGTTTATCTATGCTTTTTTTTAAAAAAAAATATGACTATCACTTTCTGTTACTCCATAATCATGGACCACTAGAACCCTTTTCATAAAGAGGTACCACTAAAGAAAACAAAATATTACACTGGCTACATCTGACAAAGGACATGGTTTTTCTCTTTCTTTGGATCCCCATGGAGTCTGGTACAGCAAGCCCTTAATAAATGTTAATTGATTGATAATTTTAACAAACCAAGGAAGGTTTTTTTGGTAGCACTATGAAAAACCCTAAGGATATGCATATGGACATATAATTGAGCAAGATTACCAAAGGGACTTCTGTAGAAAAAAATAAAATCTGAAGAGTGGAAACTCATCCTGCTAGACATCACAGCATACCCCAAAAGGAATAATTATCAAGACTTTCAGTCCCAGGAAAGAAAGAAACAATGAACAATGGATCTAAACAGAAAACCTAGAAATATAATCAAATGTTGGAATTCAAATCAATTTCACCAATATTTATTAAGGACCTCCAGTTCTTCCTCCTTTGGAATACATCCTCCTCTAAGGAACTGAGCATAGTGGTGGGTGGTGCTAAAGAAAAGCTTATTTATTACATTGATTGGCTTGTTCAAGAGCTACCCATTTTTGGCACTTATAATCTACATTTGTCTAATTCAAATAACAAAATACTGGGGAATAAAAATTCTTACAAAAGGAATAACAGGCTCATACTATGTAACTGTAATAAATTGCAAGTGGATAATAATAATAATGATTAGCATTTATATAACATCTTAACGTTTACAAAGTACTTTACAAATCTCATTTGATCCCTACTCCAACCCTAGGAAGTAGTGTTATTATTTCCATTTTACAGATGAGGAAACTGAGACAGACAGAGATTAAGTGACTTGTTTAGGGTCACGCAGTTAATGTCCAAGATCATATTGGAACTCCAGTCTCCAAGTCTGTATCTCATTTTCCTATGCCATCCAGGCAGCTAAACCAGGAGTTCCCAACCTTCAAGCCCAGAGGGCTTTTGTAAGTTGTTCCCAAATTCATATGTACCCCAAATGCTGACATTTTATGATTATGTGTTTTCTCAACCAGTAGCTACTAATAAGAGTTACTACCATTTGAGGTTCTAGGATATTTTTTGAAATTAAAAACAAGTCCTCAGATTCCAAAAGGTGAATAATTAAGCTAAACACTGAATCACTAAATCATTTAAAAATTGCATTTATCTCAATTGGAATGTTTATCTGTGGAACAAAGTTTACAAACTAATTGGAACACAATCATGGGATGTGCTCATATAAGAAGTTTAAATTCAATACAATGCAAACTAATATAACTAAAGTAGAAATAAAAAAATAATAGATTGTACGAAAATAGTAGGGATATCTGTTACCTCTCCTCATAGTTTAGTTATTTTAGATAACAATTTAAAATTTTTACATGGTCAAAATCATTGACCTTGTTGCCAATAATGTATGTAATTTTGTTTACATATACAAAGTCTTACCTAAAGAATCTACCTAAAAAATCTACAGTTTTTAAATTTTTAAAAGTAGTATCTTGATGACAAAATCAATGGTTACTGGACTAGTGAGAAACAGGTAATCTAGAACTATGAACCAGCTCCATCTTTTGGGAAAACAATTGTGGAACTAAAGAACAAAAGTTACAAAACAGATCACACCCTTTGACACAATGATCCTACTGCTTGATTATATTTTAAGGATAAAATTTTTAAAGGGAAAGAAAAAGATATAATCATACAAAAATACTCAGAGCAGTTTAAAATTCAAAACACCAGTAATCTATAAGAAATTATTTTTTAAAATGGAAATAATTGACACGGCTGGGAAAGATATGAACAGGTGATTTTTGTATTGCTGTAAAGAAATACTATTGTGTCATTAAAACAGTTATAACCCAATATTCCCTTTTGGTAGAAAATTCCAGTCTCAAAACTCCTTTCACCAAAGCAAATCTGCACCTCAACTTCACTTAGAGAGTTGCCTGGGGGCTAATACCTTAAGAGGCTAATGATCCCATAGCCTATAATATCAGGCCAAGACTTGAACCAGTTCTGTCTGATTCTAGGGTCAACCTTCTATCCATCACTGTCACACTATCTCTCAAAATAACAGCAAAAAGAATTAAAATATATGTAAAAAATTCAGGATAATGCAAAATAAAAACCTAGAAAAGTATTTTGAATAACTAGAATCCATGTGTACAAACATTCACACACACACATATAGCCATACATTGATAAAACTTTGTAAATATATGAAAAAGAGATCATAAGAGGACCTGGAATATAGCACTTTATTGTTATTCCTTTTTCAAAACACTTTTTTTAAAAATGCAATATTTCTGATTATATCTGATGATTATAAAGCATAGAAATTAATGATTAATTCTGAACTAGAAATCCTATGCCTATTTGTTACAAGAAATTAGTTTTACTTTTTTTTTGAATGGGGTAAGAGGAGGGAGGGAGTAAAAACAGATTTATATTTTTCTTCTTAATAGAGAGGGAGGAAGGGTGCTACAAGCTGGAGAATGCAGTATGCCCTTTCAGATGAGGTCATTGTATTATTTTACTTAACTGTTTTACTTTGTCATATGAAACCTGCCTCAATCTCTCTGCTGACCTTCAATTTTTCTTTTCCAACTGTCTTTCAGTCATCTCAAACTGGATATTCAATGGACATCCTAACTCAGTATGTCCTCAGGACCTCTAATACCATTGTATCAAAGATGACTGGGTATGCGGAATTCTTGGAAAGTGGAAGTTTCACATTTGTGGAGGTCTTGACATAACTGATAAGGTAGAAGCATCCTGAGTTTGGGATGATCCAACCCTTTGGGAGGAGTCATCCCTCCTGATAAGTCCTCCTGGACATACCTCCTAGTAGGCATCTCTGATACCCAGCCCCATTCTTAGGTGAAGTCCATTTATTTGATGGACAAGACAGAAATAGCTTTTCAAATTCCTCCTTCTGATAGTGAAACTGTAGTAAAATAAAAACCTTTCAAAGCTTTATCCTTGGTAGTTTGGCTCTCTAGTCAGACCCCATCTCACATGCCTACATAATCAGCAAGCATAGAGAAATATTAATAAAAGTGTATATTCATCTTTTTTAAGGCCCTACCCTAGATGTTAATGTTTGTCCCTTTATAGGGTTAAAACATAATTAATCTAAATATTAATTTTAAGACCAAACTCATGGAAGACCTCTCCTCAGTCCAAAACAGAACTCATTATCTTTTCCCCTAAATGCTCCATCTCTCCATTCCCTATTACTGAATAGGGTAACACCATCCTTTCAGTCATTCAGGATCTCCAGCTAAGAAGTCATCCTAAGGGGCAGCTAGGTGGCACAGTGGATAAAGCACCAGCCCTGGAGTCAGGAGTACCTGGGTTCAAATCCAGTTGCAGACACTTAATAATTAGCTAGCTGTGTGGCCTTGGGCAAGCCACTTAACCCCATCTGCCTTGCAAAAACCTAAAAAAAAAAAAAAGTTCTCCTGAATTCCTCCATATCTCTTACCACCAACTTACTCTACCACCAACATCCAAGCTGTCACCAAGGTCCTTCAATTTTATCTGTCCAATATGCCCGCTTCTCTCCACTGACACTCCTACCACTCTAGTACAAGCTTTCATCACTTCACATCTGGACTATCATAATAGCCTGCAGGTCGGTTTGTCTGTCTCGAATCTCTCCCCATTCCAAACTTTCCTCCACTTAGCCACTAAAATGTTTTTTCCTAAAAATACAAATCTCATCATTTCACCCATTTCCCCAATTTATAAACTCCAATGACTCCCTATTTCCTCTACAAGGAAATGTTTGGCTTTGTTTGGCATTCAAAATACTTCATAACCTGGCTGCTCCTACCTTTCTAGTCTTTTTACACACCTTACTCCCCAACACATACTCTTTGATCCTGTTACCCTGACCTTGGGGCTGTTCCAACAAGACCCTCCCACTCTCAGTTTTGGGCATTCTCTCTGGCTGACCCCATTCTTGACCTACACACTTTAACTAATGACTTCCTTTAAATTCAAACTAAAACCCCACCTCTTAGAGGAAGGCTTCCTCAAACCTTAAGTCCTGTGCTTTTCCTCTCTTTCATTATTTTCTATTTATCCTGTATATAGCCTGCTTTGTATATATTTGCTTCATGTTGTCTACCCATTAGATAGTAAGCTCCTTGAAGGCAGGCACTGTCTTATGCTTCTTTTTATATCCCCCAATGCTTAGCACATAGCAGGCACTTAATAAATACTGATTAAAGTCACAACCTCCTCCTCCCTCCTCAAAAAAAATTTCTGGTTATACAGTCAGTTCTGCTGAGCTGGCGTTAACATATGGAAAGCACAAAACAAATAATGTAAACAATCATGGTTCCTAAATCATTAAGATTTGAATTAGGCTTCTATTGTTATATTTAAAATTTCCATTTGGAACTCAAAATCTTATCAAAATGAATGTTGAAAACTATTTTTATATGTTATTGGAAAAAATAAAATTCTATTTACCAAAAAGAAAAAAAAATTCCCCATAAGGTCAGTCCAATACACAGGGTATCTGGGGAAAGTATCTCAAGGTTCTAAGTTCCCAATAGGAAATCCACAAAGGAGATAATTCTCATCTGGTTAACCAGGGGCTAATGGGATACTAGAGACCTTGAATCATTCCACTACCTAAGGAAGATTTCCTATTCTTTTTTTTTATTAAAGATATTATTTGAGTTTTACAATCTTACTTCCCTCCCCCCCACCCCCCCACGGAAAATAATCTGTCAGTCTTTACTTTGTTTCCATGTTGTACATTGATCCAAATTGAGTGTGATGAGAGAGAAATCATATCCTTAAGGAAGAGACAAAAAAATCTAAAAGATAACAAGATCAGACAATAAGATATCTGGTTTTTTTCCCTAAATTAAAGGGAATAGTCCTTGAACTTTGTTCAAACTCCCCGGTTCTTTGTCTGGATACAGATGGCATTCTCCTTTGCAGACAGCCCAGAATCGTTCCCGATTGTTGCACTGATGGAATGAGCAAGTCCTTCAAGGTTGAACATCACCCCCATGTTGCTGTTAGGGTATACAGTGTTTTTCTGGTTCTGCTCCTCTCACTCAGCATCAGTTCATGCAAATCCCTCCAGGCTTCCCTGAAATCCCGTCCCTCCTGGTTTCTAATAGAACAATAGTGTTCCATGACATACATATACCACAGTTTGCTAAGCCATTCCCCAGTTGAAGGACATTTACTCAATTTCCAATTCTTTGCCACCACAAACAGGGCTACTATAAATATTTTTGTACAAGCGATGCTTTTACCCTTTTTCATCAAAGATTTCCTATTCTTTCCATGGACAGAGTTTCTGAAACTTCTCCTGAGATCAGAGAGGACTGGAACTTTAATTAGTACTGGAGCATGTATCACAAGCCATGTGAGAGAAAGGATAGGCATCTACCCATTCCAAATCCTGGTTAGCTTAGATATGCAAGCTACCTTTTCAAATTCAATTCTGGGGGACAATAGGAAGCATTTGGACAGAGGGAAGCAACCTGCCTGCAAAGATCCTCAAAAGTTGTTTGTCAGCTGTCCATTTTCATTGTCTCTGATAGAAGTGGGAAAGTATCAGGTTAACCTGAAGCCAGGCTATAAATCTCTGAAATACTGATGGAACTGACAGGTTGAAAAAATAGCAGTCCTTAAAGTTCACTATTTTAGCTCAAAAAGAGCAATGTCTCAGCAAAGATTTGTATAAAACTCAGTCAGGTTACAGACTACAAAATAAACTCACAAAAAAACAATGTTTCTATATAATAACAACAAAATTTTAAAAAAAAGAAATATCACTCCAAAAATGATTCATCCTTCCTTGCTAAGTATTTTCCTATATCTCTCTTTCCTTTTGTAGTTAAATTCCCTGAAAAACCATCTACAATTAGTCCTCCAAACACTTTCTTTTTCTGAATTTCTATATTATAGTAAAAGATCTTCACAACCTAGTGGTCAACCTCAATTCCCCTCTCTCTCTCTCATCTTTCACTTCCAATCAGTTGCTAAGTTCTGCCATTTTTATCTTCCACTCTTCTGGACTGTTGCAATTATCTGCTGGTTGGTCTCCTTGCCTCAAGATAGGGCAGTGGATAGAACACTGGACCTGGATCATGAAAATCAGAGTTCAAATTTGACCTTAGACACATTCCTAGCTGTGTAATCTTGGGCAAGTCAGTTAACCCCTACATACTTCATTTTTTTCATTTGTAAAATAGGAATAATAATGACACTTACCTCCCAGGATTATGAGTATCAAATGAAAGAATGTTTCTAAAGTGCTTTAAAAAGTACCTGGCTCACAGTTAAATATAAATACTAGTTATCATTATTATCATTATTATCATTATTATTATTATTATTATTATTATTATTATTATTATTATTATTATTATTATTATCCCTTTCCCCTTTAGGCAATACTCCACTCAGCTATCAAGCTGATGTTCTTAAAATGCAAATCTGACCAAGGGGCCACCCCATTCAATCAACTCCAGTGACTCAAAATCAACTCCAGGATAAAATTAAGATCCACTGGACTTTCACAAACTTGGCCTCTTCCTACCTTTCCTGTCTTCTTACACCTTACTCCCTCCCACCACTACAGACTCCAGTGACACTGACCTCCTTATTATGGCACCCACTCAACCGTCCATAGCGCTCAACTTCAGAATTTTCACTGGCTGCTTCCCAAGCTTGGAACTCTCTCCTCCTCCTCTCTACCTTCTGGATTCCTCTGGCTTCCTTCAAGTCTCAATTAAAATCCCATCTTTTACAAAGAAGCCAAGATCTTCCTCTGTGCCTTTCCTCTGAGATTAACTTCAGTTTATCCTGTCTATATTGCTCTGTATATAATTTTTAACATGTATACCCTTTCACACACACACACACACACACACACACACACACACACACACAGCACCATTGAACTATTAATTCCCAGAGAAATAGGCACTGTTGAACTTTTCGGGGGGGGGGCGGGGATGTTTGGGTGAGATGTTTTTTCTGCCTTTTTTCTGTATACTCAATGCTTATTATAGTATCTGGCAGATAGTAGGAGCTTAATAAATGTTTCTTAACCTGGGTTGACTTTTCTTTAAAATATAATTTACTATATGGGATGATTTTCCAGGAAGACAAGAGAAACCCCTGGTGAAATATTTGTGAAGCAAAAACAAAAAAAGAAAAGATGTCAATAAAATTTTATTTACAAAGAAAGCATTGACAGGCAGGTAAATCCATTTCAAATAACTCTTTCCCAGGGAGCATTTTAACTGTCCTTTGATTTTTGCAGTTTATTTTCATAGCTATGTGAAAGATAAGGGGTTATATTTCTTTATTTTATATGAATAGCAGCTTACATTTTTATAGGTTAAATTTTTTAAGTTTACAAAACATTTTTCTACAACCCTGTGATAACTATTATGAGCCTCATTTACAGAGAAAGAAACTGAGATTCTGAAGGATGTCATAGATCAGAGCCAGCATTTGTACTCACTTGAGATCTCCTAATACAGACCTTTCAATCAGTCTTGATTTAATGATACAAAAATCAAACAGAGGAATTCAGACTGCAAAAATACCTTTCTGTCTAGGACTAGAGACAAATCTTGGGAATGTCTTTATCAAGATGTGTCTCAGTTTATTTACTTGGAAAGCACCATAAATGTAGGCATCATTTGGCACTTGATAGTGGACACAGAGAACTATCTAGGAAAACCTGGGTTCTAGTCTTAACATTGACATAGAATGAACAAATCACTTAACTTCTAATCCTTGTAGGTCAGAAGTGTCAAACACTCATGGTTCACAGGCTTCATTTGCCTTCAACACATCCAAATGGGCAGCTATGTGGCGCAGTGGAGAGCACTGAGAATTAGGAAAATTCAACTTCTTGAGTTCAAATCCAACTGCAGATTCTTACTAGCTGTGAGATCCTGGGCAAGTCACTTAACCCTGTTTGTTTCAGTTTCTTCATCTGTAATAAGAACTGGAAAAGGAAATGGCAAACCACTACAGTATCTTTGCCAAGAAAACTCCAAAATGGTCCAGAAAAAGTTGAACACAACTGAACAATGACTCCCAAGTCAGACCTGAAACAGATTAAAATGTAATTTGGAGGGGCGGCTAGGTGGCGCAGTGGATAAAGCACTGACCCTCGAGTCAAAAGTACCTGGGTTCAAATCTGGCCTCAGACACTTAATAATTACCTAGCTGTGTGGCCTTGGGCAAGCCACTTAACCCCATTTGCCTTGCAAAAACCTAAAAAAAAAGGTAATTTGGAAATATATAACAAAATAAATAAAAAATACAATAAAATATAGATAACATTACTTTTTTTTCAGTTTTTTTAGGTTTTTTTCTTTTACAAGACAGTGGGGTTAAGTGATTTGCCCAAGATCACACAGCTAGGTAATTATGTGTCTGAGAATGGATTTGAACTCAGGTCCTCCTGACTCCAGGGCTGGTGCTCTATCCAAGGCTCCACCTAGCTGTCAACATTACTATTTAAAACCAAGTCAATATATGGCCTGCAGGGATCCCTATTCATAGCCCTTGCTACTAATTTGATTTGAATTTGATATAATTGGTCTTGGCAATTATAATAATAATGGCAAGAATAACTGCTAACCTTTATATAGTACTCACAATAACAATTACATCTCATTTTATCCTTACAGCAACTCTGGGAGGAAGGTGCTTTTGTTATCCTCAATTTAGAGATGAGGAAACTGAAGCAGAAGCTGAGGGACTTGTCCACAGTCACAGAGTTAGTGTCTGCATTTGAACTCAGGACTTCCTGACTCCAGAATGAAAAAGTGCTGGTCTATACCAATAAAGGGAGTATTCTCATCAGAGTTCCTTATATCAGTGAAATCACAGATCCAACCCCAATCCTATCCTCTGATATTTCTGGACATTTCCAATAAGAAATTCAAACCATTAAAACAACTCTCCAAATCAAATTGCAAAAAAAACAAAAAACAAAAAAACCCAACCTATTTATTAGGCAACTAATACTAAGAAAATAATATACAAATAAATGTAAGATACCATGCTAAGCTATTTCCACTTGCATTGGAGCTGATTGACAATAAGAAGCCATCTTTACATGGCTACACATTATAAGGAATATATGACATTTTTCTCCCCACCATTAAATTTCTCTGACATTTTCTTTTTCATTTAAAAAAATCTGGGATTTTAGCAGATCTGAAGATTTCTTTGAAACAATGGGATAATAGGTCAATAATTTGAACCAATGGGTACCAAGAAAGCTAATGGTACTTTAGCCTGTCTTAAGAAAGACATAGTATTTCAGGCATAGGAAAGTGATAGTACTCCGCACTGTACAGAAAACATCCATAACATTATACTCAGCATTGAGGGTCTAGTCTCTGAAGAATGGGTAAAGTCACTTTGACTCTAACATAGTGATGCCAATTTTGTCCTCCTGGAGAACCGAGAACAACAACCAACCAAAGGGCCACATCACTGCCTCAGCAATAATCGTTCACCCGCTACTGATTCTAGGTTGTCTTGGTGATCTTTTATGTTGTCATAAGCAGAGGATATCAAGTCATAATTTGAACTCACTAAGAGAGGATCCCAAGGATCCTTTCCAAGAAATTCAAATCACTGTGGTATATGAGATTTCCCAAGTGGAAAAACATCACATCACAACAAGGTGCTCTCTGAACCCTTCCTGAACCCAGATGATGAAATGCAAGAGGGGTTGTATTTCAGTGTAAGGAGCCCAGCAGGCAGGAGATACTGGTGATCATTTTCCTAAGCACTCACCCAGTGCTTAGGAGTCTCCCCATTGGGGGTGCTGCATGTCATCTTCCAAGTGACCCACCTAGAGTTACTCTAGGACCCCTGGGTGACTTGGTGGTCCTGAGCAGTAAGAGAACAATTCACCCACCCAAGGACACTGTCAAGCTATATGAAGGTGAAGGCATGGGCAGCAAGCCTGATGAAAAATCATGAGCAGGAAGGCAATGGATTTAAAGTTATCAGAAGGTCAGTTTCCTGGGGAGCTCCTTAAAACAATTTGCAAAATGTTTAGAGTACTCCCTGAAATAGGAAGGTCATGAAGGGAAAATACAGCTGCCTTAAATATAGACATTCCCTTCCTGGAAAGCATTTTACTGGCATGCCCCACCTAATGTGGTTAATGTTTCAATAAAAACATCACTTAAAATGACAGAGAGCAGTCAATGCCATGAAAACCATGTTATAAATATGGGAAATACATTCCTGAGATGGGAAAGGGGGAGAGGGGGTAGGAAGAATTGGGAGGGAGGAAGGGACTGGTGAGCCAGAGGTGGGGATATCCCAAGCAGGACAAATGGAAGAAATGAAGGAACCCAGACAGGGAAGAAAGGCAAAGTAGACTTAAGGGCACTGTTAGCCAAAGGCAGTAGAGGATGAGACCCCATGTCGAGTAGCATTGCAGATGCTGGTATCAAGAGGGTCAGGGCAGGACTCTTGTAGGCATGGGAGGCATGCCAGAAAGAGGAAATGTGGACTAGTGTCCAGTGATGAGAATTCCTGTGATGTTACAGTGGACTTCCTTTTTTTTCCTTCTTTCTTTAATTAAATTTAATTATTTTTGTTACATTTTGTTGTTGTTGTTTGTCCTTTGTTCTCAAAGAGAACCATGATATCAGGGAGATGATGCCATAACATGCAAGTATATAGTAAGGGAGGATTGTGCAAAGTTCCCAGTTTCACTTTCTCATTTAGACTTTCTTTGCTTGTTACATTTTAAGTTCTGAATTGTCTCCCTCCCTTCTCACAGAGCACTGGAGAAGGTCACAGATTTGTCACAGATCTTATATATGTGTATATAGATTCATATATATATACATTTATACACATATATGTAATTATGTGCATTTGTATAAAATATAATAATAATAAATATATAAAATAGACATTAAATCAAACTCTATTTCTATTTATTAATTCTTTCTCTGGAGATGAATAGTATTTTCTTTCCTGGGTCCTTTGTAGTTGATTTGAACATTTATAATACTCAGAAGAATTTACTCATTCACAGTCATTCTTCAAACAATATTGCTGCTACTGTATACAGCATTCTCTTGGTTCTGCTTATTTCACTTTTCATTATTTCATGTAAGTCTCTCCATGTTTTTTTCTAAAACCAACTAGTTCAATAGTACTCTATCACAATCGTATACTACAAGTTGTTTAGCCATTCTCCAATGGATGGGCATCCCTGCAATTTCCAGTTTTATTTTGCCAGAAAGAAGCTGCTATGAATATTTTAGAACACAGAATTTCTTTTCCTTTTCCCCTAAATCACCTTGGGAAACAGATTTCTAATTGTGGTACTTGTGGGTCAAAGGGCATGCACAGTTTTGAAACTCTTTGAGCATATTTTCAGATTGTTCTCCAAAATGTTTCATTAGTTCACAGTCCCATCAACTACAATGGATTTTCAAAGGTGGGACTTTGGATTGGCCATATTAATATAAAATGAAGTATAATCAAGTCCCTGTGTTCACGTTACAAAAGCATAAGGCCACCTGAGAAAGTCCTAGAGAGCAGACAGAAAACCCAAGGGTAAGGACCTTAGAAGCCCTGAGGAGATGCATTAGTGGTACATTCAGGCCGGGAAAACCCAGGCCAGAGGGTCCACAGTCCTGGACACCAGAGAGGACCCTAAAGATCCAGAGTTCTGAACTTCAAAGATCCAGGGTAGGGCCTAGCTCCAGATAGGAGTCAGCCAAGGAGCCCAGGAGACCCAGGGTGAGATGATCTCCACCAAAAAGCTAACTGAGGGCAAAGCCTGGCCCAGGTACATAGTTCCAATTTAGGAATTATATCTAGAGAGATTTAAAAAAATTTATAAACACCAAATCTTGTAAAAATTTAGGATAGTTTTAATGATCCCTCAGAAGTATATAATTCTAGGGGTGGCTAGGTGGCACAGTGGATAAAGCACCGGCCCTGGAGTCAGGAGTACCTGGGTTCAAATCTGGTCTCAGACACTTAATAATTACCTAGCTGTGTGGCCTTGGGCAAGCCACTTAACCCCATTTGCCTTGCAAAAAAAAAACCTTAAAAAAAAGAAGTATATAATTCTAAAACAGCTAAAAGCAGTGATTTGAATGGATTTTTTTTTCAAAGAGCAGTTCCTTATTTCTTATTTAATCAGGACAATAGATATAGTGCTGGATGTGGAGTCAGGAAGTTCTAAGTTCAGATCCAGTCTTCAACACTTACTGGTTTGTAATCTTAGGCAAGTCACTTAACCTATGCTTTTTTTAAATTTTCTGTAAAATGGGAACAATAACAGCACCATCTCACACTGTTGTTGTGAGGATCAAATGAGATAATATTTTTTAAAAAATGTTTAGTAAAGAACCTAGTACATGGTACCACATAAATGTATATTCCTTGTCCTTTCCTTCTTCCCTTCCTTTCCTTTCCCTTCCCTAATGGTGCTGTTCAGTACTAGGGGCTTGGCAATGAAACTGTTAGATGACTCTGGCAGCCAGCTGGTCACCACTTCATCACCTTTAGTCCCAAAGGCAATGAACAATTCAACATCTGGAAGGAGAAGTCTATTTGTTTGCTGTGACATGCAAGCAGTAATCATATACCTTTCTCCTGTAAGAAAATGCATCCTTCGGGGTGGCTAGGTGTTTGAGTGGATAAAGCACCGGCCCTGGAGTCAGAAGTACCTGGGTTCAAATCCGGTCTCAGACACTTAATAATTACCTAGCTGTGTGGCCTTGGGCAAGCCACTTAACCCCGTTTGCCTTGCAAAAACCTAAAAAAACCTAAAAAAAAATGCATCCTTCTTTTTTTGCTCATTCCTGTTGGCAGGAAATTTTCTTAGAAGAAAGGTGTGTATAGTCACTGCTTGCATGTTACAGTAAGAAAACTGACCTGCTCATAAAGAAGGATAAAGGAGTCATGCTGAGGGGAAGACCCTGAACTACCTTCCTACTTTCTAGAATGTAAGAGGCAGACAGGCAGGTATAACTGGATCTGGATCACTGAGCATTCCTTCAGATAAAATTAACTCTCTCTCTCTCTCTCTCTCTCTCTCTCTCTTTTCTTTCTATCCCTCTCTCCTACATAAAATGAGGGGTTTGGAGTAGGTGGTATCTAAAGTCTGCTTTACCTCCAGCAATATAATCCTAAGGCTGCCAGCTCCCTGAAATCCCAACCTATGGTCTTTTCACCAGGTAATACAACTTCAAAACAACATACTTCTGACTGCATTTCCCTTTAAAAGTTCTCTCCAGATTATTTTAGCACAGCAGTCAATTCAGGTAACGTCTGTCCTAAAATTTTGTTTCTAGGATATTTTAAAATACAGGCTGTCCCAAAAGTCTTGACTAGTCTCCTTAGCACTAAATTAAACATGTAGAAGGAACACCTTCTCTTTCAAATCCTTAAAGATCAACATCAATTTGAGAAGCAGTAGGAAGCTAATTTTAGGGCAATCTGAGAAAAAAAACTTTCTAGCAATTAGAACAAATTAAATCAAAAGAGAAATAGGATTCATTTTAAAGTAATGAGTTCTCCATTTCCAAAAGGATCTGAACAGACTACTATTTGTTGGACATTTAATAGAGGTGATTACTGTTCAAGTATGGGCAAGATCAGATGGCAACTGAGGTCATAACATCCAGATCTAAAGCTGGAAGGGATCTTGGAGATCATCTATTCCCTTGTGCTCATTTTTACACATGAGGATCCTGAGGTCAACCGGGGAGCAGATGTTACTTACTCAAAGTTACACAGAGCTGGATAAATGGAAGAACTAGAATTTGAACCCCCATCCTCTGTCTTCAAAGGCAGCTAGGTGACTCAGTAGACTAAAGTCCTGGGCATGGAGTCAGGAAGACCTGAATTCAAATCCAACCTCAGATAGTTATTAGTTGTGTGACACTGGGCAAGTCACCTAACCCTGTTCGTCTCAGTTTTTCCATATGGAAAAGAAAATGGCAGACCACTCTGAAATCTTTGTTAAGAAAACCCCAAATGGGGTCACAGAAAATCTTTCAAAAAAAAAGAAAATTGGACAGACTGAAAAATAATTCAGTAACAAGAATCTCTGTCTCCTTTGTTCTTCATACACTAACATTTGATGTAGATATGATGCTGTTTGCAGTATAACCTGAACTTATGTAAAATGCCTACTATATGCCAAATACTACTCTGGATAATGGCACTACAAAGACAAGAACAGAATTGTTCTATCCTCATTCCCTTTTAGTAGGAAATCAACTTTTCTTCTAAAGATTTCACCATTTTTTAGATTTTTTTATTTATTTAAGGCAGTGGGGTTTAAGTGACCTACCCAAGGTCACATGGCTAGGCAATCACTAAGGGTCCAAGGTCAAATGTGAACTCAGGTCCCCCTGACTCCAGGGCCAGTGCTTCATCCACTGCATCCCCTAGCTGCCCCCTACATAATATTTTGTAAGAAAAAAATTGAATAAGAACACTTGAGGTATACAAACAGCTGGTAGATCACATCTCTTACCTCCTCTGCTAGTTTATAACCATCTTCAGGAAAGGCAGCCTGCACTTTTTAACTCCTGTTTTATTTATTGTTATATCTTCCCACAGTACCTTGCACTAATAGACATTTTTACATTTTTCTTTAAAATGCCTGCTAAATTGACTCTAGAACAAAATTACAATAGCAGAATCTTCTCACCAGGACAGATTTGGATAGTTTGGAATATGTACACAGGTGTGTGTGTGTGTGTGTGTGTGTGTGTGTGTGTGTAAATTTCTTAGAAATGGGAAATAGCTAGAGTCAATGAGAAGAGCTGAGTTCAGATCCTAATTCTGAGATGAGCTGTGCATCCTTATTAATTTACCCCATCTGGGTCTCAGTTTCCTCACCTGTAAAATGAAGGATTTAGACTAAATGACTGCAAAGGTCCCTTTCAGCTCTCTATCTATACGCCTAAGATGAGAGGGTGACTGCTGTTGGGGTGCCTTGCCCAAATGCATGATTCACATTTCTGAAGAAACGAGGAGTTCCCTTCTGCCTCTTAATAGTAGATCTGGTCCTATCCAAAGTTAGACCAGGTTCACCTTCACTATTCCCCTACCCACTGACCAAGGATTTCTGGCCTTATACTGAGCTGGACACTGAGTTTAAGCACAGGTTTCCAGGACTTGGTTATCTAAAGTCCTGAACTTAGTGATATATTAAATTTGACTCTATTTCAAGTAATTAGTATCCATCAAGGCATTTTCCAAGTTTCACTGGGAACCTCCATTACAGCAGAGTTACTGCTCCATAGGCTTGCTATGGAGCTGTGATCTATCTTGATCAGAAATATAGAAGAGTATAAAGTGTGCCCCACTCCCCCATGGGGTGACAAGCTATTAATAACAAACACCGGGTATTGTTATAATGCCTTTGCTCCAAGAATTCAAAGCATTTAATAGGCAGTTCAAATAAATTCTCCTTATATCCCCTGACCAGCCATTGTAAATTTCTGCATTTACTGGCTTCCAATAATAGATTGCCCATATCACCAAGGTTTAGGAACTGCAGACTTAAAAATCCTGGAGCGGTAATTTGATAATGATGTTAATAGATTGTGAAAGTCCTTCTTAACAATCAGTTTGTAAAATAAAAACGGGCTAGTTTCTGCATCTGTTCTTAAGGAATATTCTGGTTTGTTTTGTCTAAAAAACCAAGGTCTAATCAAAGAGACTTTACGTGCCTCAGTCTAACAATTTTAACCTGCAAATCTCCAACTCCCTCTGCCTATTCAACCAGAGAATCATAGGAAGGAGAACTTAGAGGTCTCTATCAACCTCATCATTTTTAGGGATGAGGAAAATGAGGATCAGAGGGATTGTGACTTAACCAAGGGAATTGGGAAGTGACAGTCAGGATAGTTAGCTTTAAGGTTTTCAAGGTGATCCATTATCTCATTTTATTATCATAACAATTCTGGAAGATAGATTTTACAAAGCAGGAAACTGAGACAGACAGAGGTCCAGGATCTGATCTGGAATAGCAAAGAATACTAAGTGTCTCTACCCCCTGTAGCTACCTAGGATTTAAAACCAGATCTGACTCCTACATTAAATCCACTACACCAATGACCTGAAATTCATCCTCAGCCCCTGGACCCTTTGCTATCCTCACAGTCAATCCATCTCCTTTCAGTTACCACTGAACATAGCCACAATTGGCCATTTCAGTAACACCTTCACTTGAATCTTAAAGTCTTTTGTTCTTTGACCTTTCCCTTAACTCAACATTGGGTCAAATCAACTTTTGAATTAGAGAAAGTCATAGATCCTTTAAATTAGAGAAAGTCATAGATCCATGAGGATTGGCCCTGCTATTCAATGCTTTCCTTCTCCAACTTATCATTCTGCAATTCTTTTAATTCATCTCTATATTGGCCTCATTTTATTAATGCCCTATTAATCTCTCTTATACTCCTCCTATCACAGTAGGCTTTCTTCATTTTCTTCAATCTTCCAAATCCAAGAGCATCCTCACCCTCACAAATGACATAATTGTCAACTCTTTCGACTTCCCTCTTCACATAATTTTTTAAAATTTTATTGACATCTTTTGTTTTTACATCATCTTCATTTCCAAATATATCCTGCCCCTCAGCCCTATCCTGTGAGTCATCTCTTGTAACAAAGAATTAAAAGAGAGGGGGAAAAAAGCAAGTCATAAACCAAGTCTATTGAGAGATGATATATTCCATGCCCATAGCTTCACCTCTGCAAACAAAGGAGGGATGGCACACCTAATAGTGAATCTGCACAATCATTTATCTTCTCCTTCCCTCCAGTAACTGAGAGGAAAAATGTGGCCCCTCCTTTCTAAGACTAACCCTTCCACTGATACTCTTTGCTGCACCATCCTCTCCCCACCCCCAACAAGCAATAACAGTTAATTCTTTTTCCTTATATCATCATTCTCTGTCTTCACTAACTGCTTCCTTTATGCCTATAGGACTTGTTTCATTGCTATCTCTGTATTCCTGATAACAGCATAGTGCCAAGAATTTAGTTGTTGCTGTTCAGTTTTTTCAGTTGTGTCCAACTATTCACGACCCCTTTGGGGGCTTCTTTGGCAAAGATACTGAAGTGATTTGCCATTTCCTTCTCCAGCTCACTTAAAGGATAAAGATACTGAGATAAACAGATTAATGAGACTTGCCCAAGGTCACACAACTACTAAGGAGCTGAGGCCAGATTTGAGCTCTCAAAAGTAGTCTTCCTGACTAATATGTATTAGAAAACAAAATGAAAAAGCCTCCCTCAACCCAAGTCAAACTTCTCAAAACAGTACCCCATTCCAATGATTGTCTCCATGCCTTACTACCCCTTGGAAATTGGATTCAACTTCCACTATTCCTCTTTATCCCTTTCATTGACTATCTTTACCTCCAATTTTAGCTCTTTAAAGTATATATTTCTTTAATCAAGACACTTCTTCTAGCCTCTACCTTCTTCCTCATAAACCATACTGCTCCTACAGTATAAACTATTAATTATAGCGCAAGTGACTTCCAATTCTTAGTCTCCAATTAGAACAGTTTGCAGTTCCAGGTGTCTTCCTGTTAGACATTTTTTTCCTGTATATCTTGCCCACATTACAAATTCAACCTATCTAAAACCAAGTTTCACATCTTTCATCCCCAAAAAACTTCTCCTTTGTTTCTCTGACAAAACTGACTATCTAGGAGAAAAGTAGATGTCAAAGTCAACCTTAACTTTTTCTTCTTTCTTCTTCTTCTTCTTCTTCTTCTTCTTCTTCTTCTTCTTCTTCTTCTTCTTCTTCTTCTTCTTCTTCTTCTCCTCCTCTCTCTCTCTCTCTCTCTCTCTCTCTCTCTCTCTCTCTCTCTCTCTCTCTCTCTCCCTCTCTCTCTCTAAGTGCCCTGTACTGTAGATTAGACCTATGAAGTAACTCTCCAATACATCTTTTCTTAATATTCCAATTACCTCTATCTAATTAGTTCAAGCTTTACCCATCACTTCCTTTTCTTATTATAAGGGCCTCAAAAAGCATTTCATCATGTCTACTTTCTCTCTCATCCTAAATTTCCCATTCAGATTAATCTTAGAATTATGGGATTTTTAAGCCTAAAAAGCATTTAGTCTAATGCTTTCCCTTTACCAATGAGAAAATATAAGACAAAGAGACTAAATTAGGAGTTAATTGACTCTGATTTGTTACAGGAATTTTGTTTTCCCTTTTTTTTCCCTTCAGTGGGAGAAGTAGATTCGAAAGTTGACTTTTGTTAACTGAAAAATACACAAATTTAATTTTTAAAAGCTCATTAATTTTTTCAAAGGTTCTGGTAGCACTAGTTTATACCAGTCCAAAGATGGGTTAGGACTAAAGATCAAATGACCTGGGAATACTTGGCTGACATAGTAACTGACTCACATCAAGGAAGGTCAGCAGCGGGCAACTAGTGGGCATCCTAGCAGGCATGTATGAAGCATATGATTTTGTAAATGTAGAAGTATAAAGGTATAAGGTAGACAGCAGATAAGAGTTCAAATAAAGAAGCAGTAGATATCTGAGAGATCTGGTAATCTGCTGAATAACCTAGCAAATAAAGAGAGACACAAAGTTCACAGAGTCTGGTAGCAAGAGGCAAGTATTGCGGTGGCTAAGTGGCCTAGTAGATAAAGCACCGGCCCTGGAGTCAGGAGTACCCAGGTTCAAATCCGGTCTCAGACACTTAATAATGACTTAGCTGTGTGGCCTTGGGCAAGCCACTTAACCCTGTTTGCCTTGCAAAAACCTAAAACAAAAAACAAAAAAAAAACAAAAAAAAAGAGGCAAGTAGTCATTTATCAGAGTTGGGGGGGAGGGTGGCATTGCCAGTGACTAACTGGGATGCTAACATCTCCATGAACTAAGGAAGCTAGGATTAATAGGCAGGATGCTAGTCTCTAGATTTTTTTTTAGGTTTTTTTTTTTGGCAAGGCAAATGGGGTTAAATGACTTGCCCAAGGCCACACAGCTAGGTGTCTGAGTGTCTGAGACCAGATTTGAACCTGGGTACTCCTGACTCCAGGGCCGGTGCTTTATCCACTGCGCCACCTAGCTGCCCCTAGTCTCCAGATTTGAAAGTAAGAAAGAACCCCTGTTTGAGAGCAAGGAAAGTATTGATAAGGAAACCAACATGGCAGATGGGCCCTAAGTTGTGAGAGCTGGGTCCAAATCAAAGATTTTAATTGCAAAAGAAAGGTCCAGTTACAACAAAAAACATACAAAGTTAGGCAAGACTAAAGATGCTGAGTAACCTTAGCTTCAAACCATTTATTCTTTTATTTCTCCTTGGCATTGGTCCCAGAATCTGGTCTTGAGTAAATAGATTTAGTGGGGACATCAAGAAACCATTCCAGTCATTATATTAAGTGACTATTTGCTATTCTCTAAAGAACAGCTTTGATCATATCACTCCCCTGCTCAAGAACCTTCAATGACTTCTATTGGTCCACAGATTCAAGTCCAAATTCCTTAGCCTGTATTTAAGGACCTTCACAGTTAGACCCCAATGTGTCTGGCTACTTTATGTTCTACTATTCTTCTTCACATACTCTATGCCCCAGCCAAACTTTCCTACTTGGCATCCCCAATTTCCCCTTACGTCTTCATCTACTCTGCTCACATTACTTCCTCTACTTGGAACATCCTTTGCCCTGCCCCAGCTCCAATCTCTATCAATATATGATCCTTCAAAGTCAAATTTAAATGCCAAATTCAAACATTCTGATTACCTCATTCAGAAGTGATTATTTCCCTCTAAACACACATACATTGAGCTTCTTTTGTGACATTGGCATAGTAGTATGTACACTTACAAGTTATTGTTAACTTCCCTGAGCCTCAGTTTCTCTAATACATAAAATGAGCACAATTATATGCAACAAACTTGATGTGAAGATAAACAAGATAAATATGAAAATCAGAATCTTAAGTACCACTTAAATATCAGTTTTTATTATTATTATTATAGCTATTTATGTTTTTCCATACTACTTTGCCTTAAATGGAGTCTACAATAAGTCTTTTTAAATCAATGAATGGATGCTATCGAGTGATCAATAAATTAATAAGAAAGAAGATGATTGACAGAGATGTCTGGTTTTCTCCTTTTTTCTGTAAGGGTAATACCAGGAAGTAGGTTAGAGAAGGGCCAATGGTTGAGTCCTGGTAAGGAGTTTGAGATGAAAGTCTGAAGGCTTCTCAAAGGTTGTATGATCCTGGGCAAGTCACTGAAAGTCTCAGAAGAACCCAGGAAATTCTCTTAGACTCTAAGTTGTGAAAAAGGTGCTGATTTGTACTGGTGGAGGAAATCCTTCTCCAAGGACTTTTTCCACCAAGGATATCACAAAATAAACACACAGAACAAGTCTGAGAAACATGGCTGCGGCCCTTCTCTCCATCTGCTTTCACTTGATTCTCATATTTTAAAAAATACAAAACAAATACAACTTCTAAAGGAAAAGAGAAAAGTACAACTCCTAATGAGAGATATCTATGAGGGCTATATCATGTAAATGATGAAATGACTCAAGCCAGGAACAAAAGCACTGGCAACATATTACTTCTAGCATGAAAGACCAGTCTGTAGGTCCAAAGGACCACACTTTCAGCACCCCTCTCCTAATTCAAGCTTATTAAGGGCCAAAGAAAAATAAAATTAGAAAAGCAGCTGGACCATGCTCCTGAGAAATCACTCAGGGTTTCCCTACTTTGGCAATATGTTGAGCATGGAAAGAATGCTAGTCTGGGAGCCAGGAGACTTGAGTTCTCCCTCTGACTCCAGCACTAACTCCCTGCACATCCCTGGAATCCTTGTGTAAAAGGAGAATATTCATTGGATTTTATGACTGGTACTGTGACTTCCATTTTTAAAATCCAAAATTCTAAGAGCAAACCATAACAATTCATGTATACACGTTTCCCATAATGCATTAGTGGGATATCAAGTATTATTATGGACATTTTAGAGATGAAGAAATTGAGGCTCTGAAAGAATGTGAGATTTGCCCATGATCACATAGTCAGTTATGTGTTTGAAACAAGATTTGAACTCAGGCCTCTGAACTGGCTCTCAATCTGGGAAATATTGGCACTATCGCAGACCCTCTATCCCTTTGACACTCCACCCCCACTTTTGAGATGAGCTATATAGAAGCTATGGGCAAGCCAGAGCTCTGTTAACTAGCTCCTGATCTGACCCTTATATTCTCCCTCCTAACTTTTTCAACTACTTTAGAGCTGATCTCATGCTTCTGTAAGGATCACAGCTCATTCCTATTTTGCAGGAATTTCCCCCCCCCCCCCAGTAGACTTCCATAAAAGTTCTCAAAGGAGAACAACTCTGTTAAAAAGTTTCTTCCCTGGGGTAGCTAGGTGGCACAGTAGATAAAGCACCAGCCATGGAGTCAGGAGTACCTGGGTTCAAATCTGGTCTCAGACACTTAATAATTACCTAGCTGTGTGGCCTTGGGCAAGCCACTTAACCCCGGTTTGCCTTGCAAAAAAAAAAATAACCTAAAAAAAATAAAGTATGGGTTTCTACCAAGATTTGTGTTTAAAAAAAAAAAGTTTCTTCCCTGTCCAAGCTACAAGTCCGTCAGATTCTAAAATGGGCACATGAGAGTAAGAGGGGTTAGATGAGATTACATCAGAAGAGTGTGCCACTGGATAGGATCTGCCACATAAATAGGATTTCATTGCCCTATAAAACATTTGGCAAAAGAGCTGGGAGGAGGTAGGAACATGGAGGTGGGGTGGAGGAGGTAGGGGAAGAGAAGAGAAAAAAAAACTTGAAGTTTCTTTTCTTCTCATTTTGAGTATCTCTGTCCTAAAATACTCCAAGCTTTGGAGAAATGTATATTAATTCTCAGATTCTACTTTTCCCCTCCTCCCTTGTTAGATTTCCAGTGTTCATATTCCAATCTGATATTTAATAGACTATTCTTAATCTAAAGAGATTTGTGGATATAAGTAACAGAATCACAGAGCTGAAAAGGCTTTCAAAAATTATCTAGCCAATCCCTTAACTTTACAACTCAGGAAACTGGAATTCACAGAAGGGAAGTCAACTACCCAAGTGTATGTAAATAATGAGTGGCAGTGTCAGAACTAGAACTCAGATCTCCTAACTCAATAAGGTGCTGGTTTTATTAATCCCCAAGATGTACAAAACAGCCTCTCCCAGAGATTTCTATTTTCTGTCAATAAGTCAATAGCAGACATTGCTTAAGCACCTGTTTAATAAATGTGCACTGTTGCTAAGAGCTAGGGATACAAAGAAAATTAAAAAACAAAAAAGGAACTCCCAGTTTAACCTTTGAAACAACAATGCAAACAGCTATATATGAGAGAAGCCTTCACAAAAATACTTTTTTTAAAAGAAAAAAGCTATTAACAAACAATTTGTTTTCAAGTGTTATCAAAATGACATTTGCAAGAGAAATAGTTTTAGAAACTCCCAAACCCAGGCCAGAAAGAGCTCTGTAGTGACTACAACAATGTCAATGAAAAAACAAACATTAAAAAGGAGATAATCTCTTCAGGAACTATAATGAGCAATCTTATCCCAAATAACAGATGACACAAAAGTGTACCTCCATTCTATCAGGAAGGTGAGAAACTATGGGTGTGGAATTTTGGAGATAAAACTAAACAGAATTATTCTATAGAATCGGTTTTGCTAAAAAAAAATCTTTCTAACAAGAAATGGAGGGATAAGGGAATGGGTGAAAGTGATAGCTGAAAGGATATCAATCACATTTCTGTGGCTTGTTTGTTTTATTTAAAAGAAATTTCCTAAACCTGGAATATCTTCAACTTTGAAATTCCACACTTTCTTCAAGATTTTGCTCAGGAAAGTAAAAGGGAAAGGAAAGGTATATATACATATATATGTATGTATATACTATATATATTTGTGTTTGTATAAGTGTATATGCATGAATATGCATATATGTGCATGTATTTAATAAGTATATGTGCACACATGTATGTATGTCTATAAGAACACAATGCACATATGGATATATATATATATAAATGTGCAGATGTATATTTGTGTGTGTGCATGTCTATGTACGTATGTGTATGTGTGTGTGGTGTATGTTGTATGTATATGTGTAGATAGCCAGGAACTCTGCCAAGTATTATTTTTTTTAACAATTACTATCTTATTTGATCCTCACAACAATCCTGGGGGGGGGGGGGGGGGGGGGAATACCACTTTACTATTTTTATCTCTATTTTACAAATGAGAAAACGATGGCAAACAAAGATTGAGTGACTTGTCCAGGATCATACAGCTACTGTCTGAGGTCACATTTGAATATAGGCCTTCATAGGCATTCAATCTATCCAGTGCCCACCTGCAGACAAGACCTTATCTTATCCACAAAGCCTGTCCTGTTCCCTCCAAGCAGCAATGTTCTTTTTCTTCTCAGCTCTCTCTTAGCCCCTATATTATATTTGTTATTATGTGTGTATGTCTATGTCTTTGTTCCCCTACTGGATGATTATAAGCTTCATGGGGATATCTCTCCTTAAGCCAGCATATTATCGAACATACATTAAGGACTTAATAATAGCTCCCCCAAATCTCTACTCACTGATAAAAACCCACATTAGTTAGGTATATTCAATCTAGACTGAATCCCCCTAGTTATCTGAGAGGCAAATGCACCCTACCCAGGATGTCATTTTTATTGAAGCTTCGAGATCCCTGATCTCACTGTCAGTTTAAATATAAGAGGCAGTTGGCTCCCCATTTATTGTAGGAGTTGTAGCCAAGGCCCAGAGGGCAAGGGAGGGAAAGGGACAGGAACAAAGGAAGCTGACATTTAGTCCTTCTTGGTCTCTTTACCAAACTCCTAAGCAGCTTATGAGTTCACTGGAAGGAAAAAGGTCACTTTGATAATACTCAGTCTTCAAGTTGTAATATTATTTGTCACTGACCGGCTCTAGCCCAAAGGACAAAGCAATGGAATGAGGTTCCCAGAAGTTGATGGCTTCCATTCTTCATGAGTAGGAAGAAGTACCACTCCAAGCCTAGTTCCGGGTGTACCTATTTTGTATCTGTGCAGGCTTTCAGATTTGTTTTTAAATCTTAGGCATCCTTGTGCCTTGCTGGTGAATATTCTGCAGAACTATAACTAGCCACTTTTGTAGCAGAGGAAAGTTAAACCCCACAAAAAACACGCTCAAATTCAATTGAGTGTAGGGATTCTGGGATCCCACAAGTCTGATGTTAGGGAGGTCATGGGGAGGGGAAATGAGATGGGATCAAGTTAGGGAAAAACTCCTTGGGGAAGGGAATAGTTAATGGGAGAATGAAGCAGTCATTTGGCTAGCTTTATCTCTAATATCATGGCATAGTAAGCAGTAATAAATGTTTTGATTCACTCATTCCTTCATTTCTATTTTAATCATGCTATAGTTAAGAGAGAGTACTATTAGCAAGTCCCTCTAAATCTAGCACCCTGGGTCTAATTCCCAATATTCAACTTCGGTTAGAGACCCCAATACACTTGGGGTTCATGAAAAGAGAACATAATCTTTCTTACACATATAAAATGCATTCTCATACATACACCCAAACATATATACGTATATGTATATATAAGTATACATGCATATAAATTATGCGCTTTATATATATCACATATTATATGTTTGGGTATATGTATTTGCACATCTGTGTAAATGTGTGAAAATATATGTAATCCATGCATATATGTACATATACCTCAAGTATAAGACCATAAATAAAACCCAACAAGAATTAGTCCAAAACTCTCTCTATATATTTCTGATAGTTTTTCTATCACTGGATAGAGTACTGAGCCTGGAGTCAGGAAGACTTGAGTTTAAATCTGGACTTGAACAATTACTTGCTGTGTGACCCTGGACAAATCACTCAAGCTGTTTGCTTCAGTTTCCTCTTAAAAAATGAGGGTGATGGACCATATAGCCTCTATGATCCCTGTCAGCTATTAAAACTTGGTTCCAATTAAACACCAACTGTATGCAAAATATTCTGCCAGGTGCTAGAGATGCTAGGACAAAAACTATGATGGAACACTGGTCTAAAGTCTCTGCCCTCCAGGCCCTTGTATCCACTAAGGGGTACATAATGTAAGCAGATATATGTATCTATGAGATCACCTAAGGAGAAAAAGAAAAGCAATGATATCTAAGGGGAAATCTAGAAAGGTTTCCATTAGGACATAGCATCTGAGCAGAGCCTTAAAGGCAGGAGATGGAAGGCAACAATTAGTTGGGCAGCTTGACTGGAACATGGAGTACAAGAAAGGGAATGATGCAAAATAAGTCAGGAAAGGTAAATGGGAGCCAGATTGTGAAGGGTTATAAATGCCAAAATGAGGAGTTTGTATTATCATCATTTACAAGCTGTCAACACAACAATCTACCATTATCCAGGATAGGGCCAAAAATTTAGTCAATCTTCCAGAAGTTCCCAAAGAACCAGATGTTGGGCTTTGTTTGCCAGCCCTTCTCATTTGGATGGCATTATCATTGTACTGCTTTGCCCTAGAGCTAGTTCCATCTTTTCTTTTCAGAGATGGTTCTGGTCTATTTCCCTCCAATAAAAATACTTTGGAAAAGTACTGTTTCACTGATAACATAAAGACTGCGGTGGTAGCATAACTGATTATTCACTTGGAAGGAGTGAATGGGTGGTCTCAAAGCAGAAATAATGCCAGATTAATTCATCCCAGGCCAAAAATGTGACGTGTATATAAAAAAAACAAACAAAAATGTGATGTGTGCTCGGATTCATCAATGCCTATATCCAATGAAGTTTTATTTAAACAATTGCTTCTCCCTTTTCTTCTCTATTAAAGTCACCTGGGCATTCATTAAAGCTATACACTTTCTAGGTTTCCAAATCTGAAACAACCAGTCAACACATGTGTTTAAATACACACACACAAACACATACACACAAACTGATTTTTAAAAAAATAAAGCAAGAGGGCATTTTTTTTTACCAAGACCAAAACAAAACAGGGAAATATTTGATAAGAAAGAAGTAGAAGTATGTTGTCAGAGCTCTGTGGGAGAAACTTTGATGGCACACCGGCTGGTTTAAACCAGATGAACTAGTCTTTTCATGAGAATGAAGAATTGCTTTTAAAATGCAAAAATAGTATTATTTTAAAAGGGGGGAAAGGAGGGGAAAGTTAGTCCTTTGCAGAATAAACTCAGATCCTCTCAAAAACAGGGAAAGTTTTCACAATCTCCCTGAAGTCCTCTCCAGGCCGGAGCACAAGAAGCGAGGGTGCCCTTCATTTCCCATTCCGCTGGAGTTTCGATAGTGCTTCCTCCGAAAGGAGCGAAGCTGAGAACAAAGTTAATTCAGCAGTCCCAATTCAGCCACTCCATCCCCACCGAGTTCTGGCTCCTGCCCACTTTAAAGAACACACTCCATCAACCACCAATGGGCAGGGGTCCAAGCAAGGATCCAACTTGCGAGCCAGCCCTAACCTCAATCTGTGAACAGGCCTTATCAGATTTAGCTAGGAAGCTTACAACCTCAATCCATTCCAAGAAAAGGAAAGCGGCTCAATATGTTCCCTACTTAAGTGAGTCGATTTCCATAGAGCAACAAGCCTTTTTCTATTTCTGGGCCGGTTTCTGGCCACGTTCGCAGACTGGCAGTTTGCCTTTCTGTACGCACGCAGGACGGGTTGGTGGGTTGGGGGCCCCCCCCCCTTACTTTGATGTTAGCAGAATCCGTGACATTCTCTAAATGGACACACACCTGCTCAACAAGAGAGCAAGGTGAGGCACCCCGGCAGGCGCCAGGCGTCCGTTTCAATAGGAAAAGGACTTCCTAGGAACCTGAGGCGCCGTGGGGAGCCTGGGGGGGGGATAGTTTCTCCCCTGCATTCTCTAGGTGAGAGAAGGCCTTTCCAGCCACCTTCCCGGCTCACTCCCAGGCTAGCTCCTGCCACATTTCTCTTTCCAAAGCTCCTGATTTCTCCGCACAGGAGGGGGAAAGCCGAATAAGGCAGGACTGCCGGCCGGGGAGTGGCTGGCTGGCCCCAGGGGAAGAGAGGGGAGTCGGGGAAAGTCCTTCCCCGGGTGGCTCCGCGCGGGTTCGGAGCTCGCCCGGGCACCGGCTGAGAGCGGGGGAGCCCCGGTTTGCCCGGCAACGCCCCGCTGTGCTCGGGGTGGGGGTGTCCCGGGCGAGCGGCCGGTCCCCGAACTTGCCGTGCCGCGGCTCAGTTCTGGGGGTATTGTGTGCCACGGCGATGGGGCAGCCCCGGGCCCCCCGTGCCTACCTCCAGCAGGAGCCCCAGCAGCAGCGACAGGAGGATCCTCCAGCGAGCCGGCTTCATGCTTCCTTCTGCAGAAGCGGGGCTCGCCCTGGCGTCCGTCCGTCCTCCCCCGGCTTCAGCGAGGCAGGCGAGCTGTCAGCGGAGCGAGCCCCCTCATCCCGGCCCCGGAGGGGAGGGCCGGTGGGTGGGAGCAAGGCTGGGAGCCGCCCTCCGGAGCCCGAGCCCCAGCCCAGCCCCGGCGAGGCGCGGGAGCCCGGGGACCGGCCCGAGTCCTGGAGGCACCGGCTCCGCTCCGCCCGGCTCGGCTGGGCTGGCCCGGGCTGGCTCCCCCGCCCGCGAGCGCGCCTGCGTGTGTGCCTGCGTGTGTCTGCGTGTCTGTGTCTGTGTCTGTGCGCGCTGCCTCCCCGCACTCACACTCACGCACACCCACCTCCACACACACTCACACGCAGTGGGCGCGCACGGAGGTGGGGGCGGAGCGGGGTGCAGCCGGGCCCCAGGCGCGCGGGACCGGGGATCCCCGGGGGCACCTTGCGACCCCGGCCGGGGGCAGGCGCTCAAGGTGGCCGGGGTGAAGGTGGAGGTGAAGGAGGCTCCAGGTGATGAAGCACGGAGAAGCTGGGTCCAGGGATTGCAGAAGGGCTGGGGAGGTGAGCCAGTGGTTAGGGAAAGCAGCCGCCTCCTGTGCAAGGAGCAGTGGGCCTCTGGAGAGCAGGAGAAGCCCCTCCACCCACACCCTCCCGGGGCCAGGAAGCTGAACCGAGGAGGCAGAAGGAATTGGAAGCATTCCATGTCATCCCCCACCTCGGGTGCACCGGGGCGGGCACGCTGCCCAGTCTCTCCCCCGGTTCAGCTCCTACTGTAAGCAGAACACAGGTCCCCAGTCCCCTTCGGTGTCCGGGTGAATGCAGCAGGAAAAAACGGAGATTAGGAACGTGGAAATGCACAGGTGAAATTCAGATGGGAGCTGTCCCTTAGGATGCAAATATCCCTTTTCTCCTATTCAGATAGTGGCATCCTAATACTTTTGGGGCTAAGCTTTTTGGAAACAACTCACCACGTATGCCACTGTTAGTATAGGGCAGCCACAAGATTACTGGGGCTTACAGTCAGAAGACAAAGGTTCAGATCCTTACTTTGTAACCGAGAAAGTCACTAAAACCCCGGGGCCTTAGTTATCCACAGATATGAGCAGCCGGACTGGGTCATCTCTGAGGCCTCTTCCATTTCTAGATATGTGATCCAGTGATTCCTAAGGCAATAGTTCTATTACTTGCCAAGTCAGACTTTGGGATTTGGATCCACAAAAATTCAGCTTTTCATCCCCAGACTGTACTCATTGAGCATCTTAGAAAAGGTCCAAGGCAGACAAGAGAGAACTATTGCCCTAGTCCTCATCACCAACTGCTGGCAGTTTAGTTGGAGGAAATAAGAAAACATGAAAAGATAACAACTGAAGGACCCTAAGGGCCAAATGACAAGGGCAGACAGAGGGCAGAGAAGAGCTGACTACGATCTTTAGGACTAGAAGTGTCAGGTCTCCTAGAAGAAAAGAGGCTTTAACTGAGATCTAAAAGTAGACTGGTTTGGGATTGGCAAATATGGCTATGGAAATAGCATGAACACAATCTATGAAGCAAAGGCAGGGTCAAACTGTATCCATTGGGAGCAGAAGGTATGCGAAGGGTACCAGAAGAAAAGTTCAACAGGTAGGGTAGAGGGTCTTGACTGCCAGCCTAAAGAGTTTGAATTTTATGCTAGATACTGAGTTTGAGTCTTCTCCCACTCTGTAACCTCCCATTTAGGGTTTTCTAGGTAAAGATACTTGAGTGGGTTGACCATTTCCTTCTCCAGATGAGGAAACGGAGGCAAACAGGGGTACATGATTTGCTCAGGATGGCATGGCTAGCAAATGTCTGAGGTCAGATTTGAACTTGGGAAGTCAACCTGATTCCAAGCTGTTATTCTATTCTCTGCACCACTTAACTGCTCAGAGGAATTGGAGAATTCAGAAGAGTAGTCTGAAGAAAATGAAGTTTTAGAAAGACTATCTGGGTATCAGGATGCAGAAGAGATTGGAGGGAATAGACTATAGACAAGAAGGAATTATCTCTTTGTTCTCTTTCCATTCCAAATTCTATAATCTATGATCCTAAAACTAATTAGCAAAGTGGTGCAATTATTCAGATCCAGGTAACCAGGAGAATATAGTGTTTGCAGTTAATTTTATAGTTGTGCCAATTTATAGATTTAGGTTGTAAGTGATGCAGGGAAAAGATGAAGAGAATTGTGAATGTAACTAAAAGAAATTAGATGGAGATGTAAATGACTACCACCTACTCTTTTTTTAAGGGGTTTTTTTTTTTTGCAAGGCAGTGGGGTAAAGTGGCTTGCCCAAGGCCACACAACTAGGTAATTATTAAGTGTCTGATTTGAATTCAAGTCCTCCTGACTCCAGGGCCAGGTGCTCTATCCACTACTCCACCTAGGCACCACCCCCACCCCCCACCTACTCTTGAGATGTAAATTGACTACCATGGAAAAGATATAGAGAACTATGAATGTAGAATCTTGTCAAACTGGGTGGAGATCCCCATTCTTGATGTACCATTGATTCATTGTTTAATGTAAAATTTGTATCCTGATCTTCTTAGGCTTTACTTTCCACCTAATTCCTACTCCAGCAAGAGAAAAGAAGTTCACCTTTTGCCTTCTGGATGAGAGACAAGACATAAAAACCTGGGTTGGACTCCCACTCAGGTCTTTAGTCTTCTCTCACCTGCTGGCTCAGCCAACACTGCTTGGCTGTTCTTTTCTCTCTCTCTCTCTCTCTCTCTCTCTCTCTCTCTGTCTGTCTGTCTGTCTGTCTGTCTGTCTCTCTCTCTCTCTCTCTCTTCCCTTATCCCTTCTTATGTGTTATAACTTCTTTTAATAAATTTCATTTTATTTCCATTCTTGCCTTCCTGAGTCTGAATAATGATTCCTCATAGGCAGATCTGAACTCAAGTAGCCAATGGCTGCATAAGATTTGTTTCCTCCTCATACTAAGTGTGCAATACAGAGTATCATCAAGTAAGCAGCTAGGAGTCAAGAAGACTCATTTTCCTGAGTTCAAATCTAGCTTCTGACCCTGTGTGACCCTAGCTAAGTCATTAATAGTGTTTGCCTTAGTTTCTTCATCTGGAGAAGGAAATGACAAACCATTCCAGTATCTTTGCCAAGAAACTCACAAAATGGGGTCGGGAAGAGTCAGACACAACTAAACAGCATCAACAGACCACCAAGTCAATGGTGTTTCTTAGCTGCAAGGATAGATCAACAGGACTTCTCCCAGGTGTAGCTAGCTAACAATTCTACTCAGTTATATTTACAACAAAAAGAAAATGTATACTGAGGATCAAGAATATTTGACTAAAGACTAATTACTGACTTCCAAAAATATTTTAGACAAAAATTAGAAATGAGTGCAAAATGTAAAAGAACTACCAAATTTGATACTTTACTAACTGAATTTCCCCAGTAATTTCTCTTTACCCAATCTAATCATGATTTTCCCTGCCAGGGCTGTATTGGAAACATATGTGATACTCTGAACCCTAGGACAGATACAATAGGATTTTAAAATAGCTTTGGAGACAAATTTCCATGATTTTTCTTCTATAAAGTGGTTTGTTGTTCTTGAGTCAAATAAACAGTAAAGTATTTCTCCTGAAGGCTGATGCTCAATTGCTTTCTGAACTAGGCCAATTAACCAAGAAAGAGCTCCTTACTTACATTGCCTTCTAGGAATCTTTTTTGCAAAAGGGAAAACATGCATTCTTCTCCATTTAGTTTTATAGAAGTCAGGAAAATATATCAAACCATTAGCATGCATTCCATTAAATCTGCAATCCCAATGGTTTTAAAATCCATTTCCCCAAGATCAGTGGAACTGGTAAAAAAAAAAGTCAGTCTGTACATTCTATATTTCTGTTTTAAGAATCAGGGCTTTAAGGTAGGATCGAATAGTGAAAGTGTGGAGTTCATCAGTGAAAGAATGATAAGAAATAATACATACAGTATCTGAAGAAAGTAGAAACATTTTACAAGGCGTATTTTGTTTTGTTTTTAAGATGGAGGAAACCTGCATGTCCAAAGGCAGGGGGAGAGAATTCAGGGAAGAATTTACTGACTTGCACAGTCCAATTTGGCAGACTGCTGCATTCTCCACCTGTTCCATTCCCCCTCCCCTCTCTATATTTCTCTATTTATTTGACATGAATTTTGAAGTTCAAGTTTGTATAAAAATTAATATACTTTAAGTACCTTTAGATTTTTCTTTAACCACTTCAATAAATATCTGGATCACTTGAAATCTGCCTCTTGATGGATTTGTAACCTTTTTATTTATAACCTATATTTTATAACATTTTAATTGACTAGAACAAATTATATTTATATAATATATTATATATAATATTTGTATATAAAACCTTTTTATTTATAATCTATATTTTATAACATTTTAATTGACTAGAACAAGTTATATTTATATATAATATATATTATATATAATATTTATATTGGTATATAAAACCTTTTTATTTATAATCTATATTTTATAACATTTTAATTGACTAGAACAAGTTATATTTATATATAATATATATTATATATAATATTTATATTTGTATATAAAACCTTTTTATTTATAATCTATATTTTAAAACACATTTTTATTAAATAGAGGAAACAGTGCTATCTTCCTAAGAGGAGTTGAGAAGTGAATTGGAGGAGACAAAATGGAGACAATCAATTAAGGCATTTCTGTCCCATTTCCTCCCAGTGAGGAATTTGGTTGTGAAAGGGGAGAGATAAAAGAAGGTATCTTGAAGGGAAAGGAAGGGAAGGGAAGGTCAAATGAAGGATTTTTTAAAAAAGAATGATGGCTACCTGGGAAGATTGCTCAAAGGAATGGTCGAGTCAAATGAAAGCTATTTTTTTTTCAAGAATGGGAGATACTTGGGGAATATTTGTAGGCTTCTGGGAATGAACTAATAGATGGGGAGAGAATGTAGATTAGAGAGTATGACTGCTGAAGCAATCAGCTAGAAGAGATGTTAGGAGATAGGATAGAAAAGAGAAGCCCATAGAGGAGTGATTAATGAATTAGATAGAAAACCAGGATGTTTTAGTGGAATAGAAACTAAAGAAGGAAAGGATTTGAAAAAGAAGGAAACTGTAATAGTATTTAGAGCTAGAAGATCTCTCAGGAATTATGTAATACAGATGAAAAAAACTGAGGTCCAGAGACAGTAAACTATTTGTTCAAGGTCATAGAAATAGTAACAGACCTAACCTTCCAATCCAGACTTTTTAAATCCAAATTCATTGTTATTTCCACTGTACCTCATACACCACATAGTGTCAGGGAAGTCACCAAGAAGGAAATCTGAAAATAGAGCAGTGGGTTTGGCAAAAAGTCTCTCCATTCATTCAGTAATTCTGCTTTAAGAACTAGAGGTTTAAGGAGGGATCAAATAGTGAAAGTGGAGCTCTTCAGTGAAAGAATGATAAGAAATAATACATACAGCAACTGAAGAAAGCAAAAACATTAAGCAAGGCTTGTTTTATTTTGTTTTGTTTTGTTTTGCTTTGTTTTTAAGATGGAGGAAGTCTTTGGATATCCAAAGGCAGAGGGAGAGAATTCAAGAAAGAATTCTCTGGCTTGCACACTGTCCAATTTGGCAGACTGCTGCATTCTCCACCTGTCCCATCCCTCCCACTCAACTTTCTAAGCAATCCCAAAGGTTCCTCATAGGCAAATTTAGTCACCCATTGCTGCCATAAGTCACTTGCCAACACACTGAAATTTGCATAAATTATCTGAGTTTCTTTTGTTAGTCACATAATTACTGTAATTTCAATTAACCATTCTTGGCTTTTTCCATAGCCTTCTTATTTTTATATTCTCAGGTTTTCTAAAAGAAGCATTTTGCAATATACCAACTTCATGATGTATGTCAAATAACAAAAACTGGTTTACTTAGCACTTTAAAGTTTTTCAAAGTGGTTTATCTAAATGTTGCCATTTGAGCCTCATAACTCTGTATTGGTAGATACCACAGGAATTAGTGTACCTATTTTACAGGTGAGGAAACTGAGGCTTGTGGAGGGAAAGTGATTTTCCATGGCAGAATTTAAACCTAGATTTCTTTTGACTTTAAGCCCAATGTTCTTTCCTCTACTCCATTTTGCATTTAACATTTCTATGGCACATTAAGATTTTATAGGCTATTGACTATACTTTGTTCCTGGATATTCTGTCCTCTCTGAGTTTTTATGACATTGATTTCCTTGATTCTCTTCATCCTTATCTGATTGTTCCTTTTCAGTCTTATTTGCTGGTTCATCCTCCATATCACATACCTTATAGTAGGTGTCCCTCAAGCTTTCTCCTTAAATATCTTCTTCTACCTCTATTCTTTCTCACTTGGAGACCCCATGGATTTAATTATCATCTCCATGCAGATGATTACAAACCATTCGAGTATCTTAGCCAAGAAAACCCCAAATAAGGTCAGCTAGAGTCATACATAATTGAACAACAAAAAATGCAGCTGACTCCTAGACCTAAGTATCCAGCCATAGTCTCTCTCCTAAGCTCCAGTCCCATAATGCCAACTACCCTTTGGACATTTTGAACTGAATATTTCTTTGGTAACTCCAACTCATCACATCCAAAATAGAACTCATAATCTCCTTCTGCCCCTAATTTTAAAAAGTACCCTATACCTTGTCCAAACTTCTACTGTGAATGCAACCACTTTCCTAATCAATTATATTGGCAAACCTCACTGTTATCTATTACTCATCATTCTCACTGGTACCATATATCCAGTTAGTGACCAAATCTTGTAATTTCTTTCTTCACAACAAGACTAACATCTACCTTTCTTCAAACTCTTGCAACTACCTCCATAATCCAAACCCTCATCACATCTAACTTGAACCATTGTAATACCCTCCTAATTGATCTCTCAGCCTCATCTCTCCCCATTTTGATATATCTTCCATTGAACTTCCAAAGTGATTTTCCTAAGTTCAAACTCTGAGATAGAGTTGAAGTATTGAAGGGATGTTGTGGTCTACTCAAAGTTACAAACATAGATGATACATCATATAGGTCTCCTTTCAACCTTTTTTCACTCTCTAATCCCTTTATAGGATCATAGAATTTATAACCTGAAGTGGGTTCTAGAATTCTCAACTGGCTCTTTCATTTTATAGGTGAGGAAAGTAAGGTTCAAAGAACCAAATGACCTCACCAAAGTCATATAAGTACTGGGATTTGAATTCAAGTCTTTTGATTCTTTTTTTTTTATTTTGGCAAGGCAAATGGGGTTAAGTGGCTTGCCCAAGGCCACACAGCTAGGTCATTATTAAGTGTCTGAGACTGGATTTGAACTCAGGTCCTCCTGACTCCAGGGCCGGTGCTCTATCCACTGCACCACCTAGCTGCCCTAAATCTTTTGATTCTAAATAAAATGTTCTTTCCAGTCATTTTAACCACTGAATGTGGTTCTATAACTATTTATCAACCATACTACATTATCCAAACTTTTAGAGTTATGTAGAGACAGTTTATAGAGACAGTGTGATACAGTAGAAAGACCAGTGAATTTGGAGTCAACTTGAATTCCAGTTTTGCCATTTATTATCTGTTTGATCTTCTGCAAGTTATTTTACCTTTATGGACCTCCATCCCCTCATCTGCTAAATGAGGAAACTGCATTATATGACCTTTGAATTTCTTTTCAACTCTACATCTCTGATCCTCTTTTTCCCCAGCAATCACTTCCTGGTGTAGGGGCAGAATTAGTCTCACTATAAGGAAAAATGTAATAATAATTAGAGATGTCTAAAAGGGGAATGGGTTAACTCATGGGGTAACTGACTTCCCCTAATTTAATGTCTTCAAACAAAAGCTGAATAACCATTTTCCCCAATAATCATAACCTCTGTATTCCCTTCTAACACGGAGATTCTGGGGCCAAAATATTCAGCAGTTGCCCTAGAATGCACAATAAAGCAAAATGAAATCTAATAATTATCATTACATCAAAAGACACTCTTATGATCAGGGGAGGAAGTTTACATTGAAATTTATGTTGCTTATTTTGAGCCTTATATTGTATCAAATCATCGATACACTTCACTTTAGAGTGCTTGTTGAGTTTACTAATCTCTTTGCAGATTTACTATAAAGCACCAGCTCTCCATGATCCCATTTGGACAAAGATACTGAGGCTTATTTCCTTATTTCATTCCATTTTACAGGTAAAGAAACTTAAACAAATGGAATTAAATGAATTGCTCAGGGTCACACAGCTTGAAAGTATCTGAGGCTAGATTTGAATTCAGGAAGATGAGTCTTCCTGACTCTAACTAAACCCAGCACTCAATCCACTGTGCCACCTGGCTGCCCTAATACAAATACACACTCTTATATATAGGCTTTATAATTATATGACATATAATTATATAACTATATTTTATATGTATATATAATTATATAACATATAACTATAATTATATTATACATTTTTATAATTATTATAAACCCTCTGTGTGTATAAGTATAAAAAGAGAGCAAAAGACCCAAAATGAAGGAACAACCTTCAATTTAGAGACAGCTAAGTGACAGAGTAGATAGAGTACTGCATCTGGTATCAGGAAGTCCTGAATTCAAATTTGACTCAAACATTAGCTCTGTAACCCTGGGAAAGTCACTTAACCTGTGCCTCAGTTTACTTATCTGTAAAAATGGGGTTAATAATTGCTAATAATAATTGTTATGAGTATTAAATGAGATCATATTTGCAAAGTGTTTAGCCACAGTATGTGGTGCATTTAATGAATACTTGGCCTTCCTTCAAAGTTCAAATAGTCCAGTAGAGCTATGATTTCATTGATGTAGATATTCCATTTAAGCTCACCACAGAGTGACCTAACCCATGGAGGGCTTTCTTGCTTTTTAAAAACAACAGAAAGTGGCAATGGAGAACTTGAACTATTTCTTCCCAGCCTGCCTGCATGTTGATATCCTTTACTTCATTTCTTTTTTGAGTTTCCTTATTTGTGATAAATTGTAGCTTTCTCACATTCATCATGAACTTCTCCATCATCTTCTATGTGATGCTCATTACTAAGAACATGGAGTGTGCAGTGTTCCATGAATTGAAACCAAAAGCATTAGTAGAATATTGAGGTTTTTACAGATGGACCAAAAATCATTCAATTATATGCTTTGATGCAGAGACCATTGCTAGGTCTGTGCTCCCAAAGAGGTCAGAGAAGTGAGAAAAGATAAAGAGGTACAAAAATATTTGTTGTCCACTAACTGTGATGGCTGAACAAATTGTGGTAAATGAATGTAATGGAATATTATCTCACTAAAAAAAATGACAAATACCACAGACTTGGAGAAACTGGAGAGATTTACAGAGACTGATGCAAACTAAAATGAGCATCAATTGGAGAGTGATTTGTGCAATGAACAGAATAATTAAAGGAAAACCATTTTGAAAGACTTTGGGAGTTCTGATCAAGACAATGTCCAGTCATGATTTCAGAATAATGAAGCATGCTTTCCACCTCTTTGTAGAAAGATGATGCACAAGAGGTGGAGAAAGAGACATACATTTACAGACCTAGCCAATGAACTGATTTTTTTTTTTGACTTGGCTTTAAAGGAGGGATTAGTTTTTTTTTGTAAGGTTAGTAGAAAGAAAATTGGTAATGATGCAACATTGAAGAAAAGAAAGAAGACTATCAATTAAATCAATTAAAAATTAAATTTTTAAGAAATATACAAATGGGAGAAGGCAAGCAAGGCAGTTTTCTTACTAGTGTGTTAAATTTAACAAACTGTATCTAAGATAGCATTATATATATATATATATATTGTTTTAAGGTTTGAAATAAGCTTTATATGTGTGAATGTTAATCCTCTCAACTACAGTTTATGTCAGTCTCTATAAATCTTCCTAGATTTCTCCAACTCTGTGGTATTTGTCATTTTTTTTAGGTTCTTTGTGGGGAGGGGTTTCAAGGCAATGGGGTTAAGTGGCTTGCCCAAGGCCACACAGCTAGGTAATTATTGTCTGAGGCTGGATTTGAACTCAGGTACTCCTGACTCCAGGGCTGGTGTTCTATATACACTGTGCCACCTAGCCGCCCCAACAACAAATATTTTTGTACCTCTGTATCTTTTTTGTCTGAATTTGGCCTCTTTGGGTGCACAGACCTAGGTAGATATTATTAATAATTTCCTTTTCTAAGAGAGGAAATTAAGGTTCAGAGAGATTAAGTGATTTGCTTAGTAAGTTCAAATCTGAGGTCAGATTTAAAGTCAGGTGTTCAAAATTGTCTATGTTAAAATGTGCATGTTTATTGATGTTTCAGTTCATAATAAAAAAGTAACAAATATAGACCCTTGTCTTTGGGAAAAATTTGGGGTCATCAAAGGAGTTTTATAGCTTCTTGAAGACAATCTAACTCTTTCTCTTCTGATTCAACATTAGACTCATTCACTATTCATTTATACAGTCTGTGCAAGATATAGGTAGTATATGTGTCTATATATATATATACATGATATATATTCATGCATGTTTGAATATACATTTATTTAACTCACTCAGCATATATTTGTGCATATTCACTGTGTATCTATATATATGCATGTGTGTGTGTATATATATATATATATATATATATATATATATATCTTTATCCATATGAATATATGAAGATATTATGTAGTTTGTCCTTGTTTTTTTGGGTTTTTTTTTAGGTTTTTGCAAGGCAAATGGGGTTAAGTGGCTTGCCCAAGACCACACAGCTAGGTAAATATTAAGTGTCTGACATCGGATTGGAACCCAGGTACTCCTGACTCCAGGGCTGGTGCTTTATCCACTGCACCACCTAGCCGCCCTCATTTGTCCTTGTTTTCAAAGAAGACCAGTAACATCATTGGTAATGTCTTGACTTGCTTGTGGATTGGATTTGAGTAAGACAGAATTGCATGAAATTATTGGCCTTACTCTTTCTTTCAGAGACATCAAAATCCAGTGGCACGACAAAGATTAGGATGCCTGGTGGTAGTCTAGGATGCAGTGGATGATCTTAGCATCTCTGATGTCTGACTAATCTCTAAATGCTTCATAGCCCCTCCTTTAGCCACCTTCATTGCCATTGGAACAAATTGTTCTCAATTGCCAATTTTACCAGGGAAAAGTCTTCATGTACTTGGGGGAGAGCCCCCCAACTCACTGATGGGTTTGAGGCTTGTCAGTTACCCTCAATCTGATTTAGCATGTCTATAGAAACAATTCCTGCTGAATAGGCTCCAGCTTCTTGGCAGCCCCAGGCCACCAAATGTGGATGAGCCATCCTGAAAAGGGTTCAGCAAGCCCTCATACCAGAGGTTCTAGTCTTTAATACCTCAATTGATGGATATCCCATTAATAGAGAAGCTCTATAGGCTGTCCATCTATCCATTTGTCATAATATGGGAGCAGACAAACAGACATCCATACCAGCCCCAATCAATGCCATAAGATTAAATTAATACATATAATTAAGGCATTTATATCTTTCATCTAGAATTGAAGTATCTTATGAATGATTAATTTTTTAATCCTTGCAAATTATCTTGTAAGGCTAATTAATATATTGATAGGCAGTCCCCCACTTTCACTAGTGGTGATATATATAATACAGTAACAAGAGAACTAGGACTGGAATCAAAGGATCCCTGTTTCATATCTCACCATTGACAATAATTTATGTGTGTGACCTTGGAAAAACTGTTGACCTTTGGGTCTGCAGAAGGGGGGGTGGGGTGAGGATGTTTTAGGTGGCCTCCAAGGTGTTTTCTAGCTCTGGATTTAAGAACCTATGATAAAGTCACTTTTTTTGTTTAATCAAACAGTCTTTGTATTATAGCTCCCTGTTATTTAAGGGACAAAAACAAACCAAAAGATTCACTTTTAATAGGGTTTATCTATGCTATTTCCATATCTAAAAGATCATTACCTCCTCAAATTAGAAATCAGACATAGGACTAGAAGGAACAGCTAATGCAACTGCTCGTTCTCAGTTGCCCAGAGGATGTCTTGATCTGCCTAAGGTCACACAGGAACCAGGTATCAAAGCAGAGTTTCAAACCCAAGTCTCTTGACATTGGGACCTGAACACTAAATATGGCCTCTCTCCTGTAACATTGTATAAATTGTCTCTTAGAGCTATAAAAACCGTCTCTAGTTTCCATGGCCAGCAGGAAAGAAATGAAACCTAAGGAAAGTAGTATAAATTTTATTGTTCAGTCATTCAGTTGTGTCCACCTTTTCATGATCCTATGGACCACACTGTCCATGGAGTTTCCTTGGCAAAGATAAGGGAATAGTCTGCCATTTTCTTCTTCAATGAATTAAAACAAATAGAGGTTAAGTAACTTACCCAGGGTCACATCACTGGTGACTGTCTGAGACCGGACTTAAAGTTAGTTATTCCTGACTTCAGGTCCAATGCTCTGGGCTACCTAAACACCATAATTTAAAACATTTAATAAAAATTCAGTTAGTGGAGAAAGTGGGAAAAACCTTAAGAGTCAGGACACAAGACTCAATAAGACAAGGATCATGAGCTATTTTAAGGGTGCCACTGTGAAGAACTGCCACCAGGGGAGACAGGATGCTAAACTCAGTTGATTCTATTTGCTAATGGAATTCAAGCATTTACAATGTTCTCCCAGTTTAAAAGCCCTACTTGCCTCACCCTAGTTATGACTTTGATGCCATATAGTTTAGTTACTGACTACCTAGCATCTTTCCTAGAGCACTAAGTAAAATTTTTATTTATCTATGTATATGTCTATTATATATCTTTATGCAAATATACATACACAGGGGTATGCATAGATACATGCAGTATGCTGTGGACAAATATATGTTCTGCTCTATATGCATAGTGAGTCCACCAGCATTTATTAAACTCTTGTCATGTGCTAGTACTATGCTAAGTGCTAGAGATACAAAGAAAAATGAAAGTAATCCTTCCTCTCAAGCTCACATTCTAGTAAGGGAAAAATTCATAAACTAAAGTTCTCAAACTTTTCTGTTTCAGGATGCCTTTACACTCTTTTTATTTTTAGGTTTTTGCAAGGCAAAAGGGGTTAAGTGGCTTGCCCAAGGAGTATCTGAGGCCACATTTGAACCCAGGTACTCCTGACTCCAGGGCCGGTGCTTTTTCCACTGCACCACCTAGCCGCCCTACACTCTTTAAAATTATTGGGGATCCCAAAGATCTTTTTTTAAAAATGTGGGTTATACATCATGACTTTCCATATTAGAAATTAAAACTATTTCTTAATTCATTTAAAACCATCAATAAAATAAAATTTACATGTTAACATGAATAGCATATTTTTATGAAAAATAGTCTTTTTTCAAAACAAAAAAAAAATTGAATGAGAAGTGGCTTTATATGATATCTTTCCACAAGTAAATTTCAAATTGTTTTTGCACCATCAATGCAAACATCAACATACTTGTTCCAAGTTAAACTATGAAAGTCCAAAAAATTATTCAATACTTTCAATGTGTTAGTACCACTTGTCTTTGTTGCCAAGCATTCACATCAAAGATCTTCAGTGATTAGATGGTGCCAATAGTGGATAAATACAAACAAAACTAAAAGTGCCTGCAGGTTTGTCCATTTTAAGGCAAAAGTACAATTCCACACACAACTTGCAGGCTTCCAGTTTGCAGCTAAATCTTTAATTCACAGATCAAGTGTGAGGAATGTAGGGTATTGATCTTCACAGGGTGTGGAGGGGGGGCCCCTAGGGAATCCATTACAAAGGGGGAATGGCCCCAACCAATCATAAAACTGGGAAAGTTTTCCTAATCCCATTCCAGAGATGGCAAACCCAAGATTAGAAGAATCTAGTTCTCAACTGGTCTAGAGGAACCTAGAGATCTTGACCTAATGCAACTGAGTTTGTTCAATTAGGCAATTGAATATTATCCCACACACCCCCCCTGTGATAATTGGGGTTCATCAGCATATTTGATGTTGGGGGGATCATATTAAGGACATGTCATGGAATGGGTGGCCTCTTAGATCATAATTCAAACTCTGAGAGCCTATGAAAATCCAAGAGGGAGGGGAAAGAGTTTCTGAAGACTATAAATTACCTGATATTCGAATGCCACCTCATGCCTCATGCTAGATGAGGTACCCATATCCTGCAAGATTCGTGAATAAAATCTACAATTTTCTCTCTAGCAGGTTTTTCTTTCATTCATTTATAACATCAAGTAAAACCAGAAAACACTATTCATTCATGAAAAAAATGAATGAAAAAGGATAATTATGTCTTAGTATTAATACAAAAAGTTTTGACCTCATAGATCCCTAAAAGAGGGATCCACACTTTGAGAATGACTGGGATTAAGTCAGTAGTATAGACAAGATATACAGAGAGTAGAGGAAAGATAACCTGAAAGGGGAAGGTATTAGCAGCTGATATGACTCAGAATGGTCTCCTTTGAAGGTGGAATTTGAGCTGTTTTGAAGGAAGTCATAGAAACCAATACTGTATTTTGGTTGTGGAAGACAATCAATGCAAAGGCCCAGACATAGAAAGTGGAGGGGTTTATTCACAGAGGAACAAAAAGATAAGTGTAGCAGGATGATTACATGTATAGAGAGTCAATAAAGAGTGAGAAACATGGAAAGGGAATGGGGCAGAAATTCTTTGAATGTCAAAAGTTTAAATTTAATTCTGGACTAATAGGGAACCACTGGAGGTTACTGAGCTTCTTGGTGGCAGCAGGGTGGACATGGGTCAGACCTATGCTTTAGAAAAATGATCTTTGGTAGCAAAAACATGATGTATTGGAATGGAGAAAGAGAGACCTGAGACAGGGAGACAAGTTAGAACATGTGAAGAGAAGGGAACATATACATGCATATATCTGTTTATCTATATTTCTTGTGTTTGAATTGTTTTTCAGACATGTTTAACTCTTCATGATCCATTTGGAGTTTTCTTGGCAAAGATACTGGAGTGTTTTTACATTTCCTTCTCCAGTTCATTTATAGATGAGGAAACTGAGGTAAACAGTGAAGTGACTTGTCCAGGGTCACAAAACTAGCAATTGTTTGAGGTGACATTTGAACTCAGGAAAATGAGTCTTCTTTACTTTAAACCCAGAACACTATTCCCTTTACCACCCAGATTCATATATCTCTATCTCTGGATAGATAGATAGATGATAGATAGATAGATAGATAGATAGATAGATAGATAGATAGATAGATGATAGAGATAGAGAGAGATATGGATATAGATAGATAGATAGATAGATAGATAGATAGAGAGAGATATGGATATAGATAGATAGATAGATAGATAGATAGATAGATAGATAGATAGATAGATGATAAATAGATAGATAGATAGATGATAAATAGATGATAGATAGATAGATAGATGATAGAGATAGAGATATGGATATAGATAAATAGATGATAAATAGATAGATAGATGATAAATAGATGATAGATATACATGAAACTATAATACAAACACACAAGAAGCATAGTGCTCCCAAAAGTACTGTAGCCCTAAATTTTAAATATTTGATATATATAATAGATATTCCAAGTCCAATACCCATTTTAAAGTTAAGAAAAAGAAGGGAGTGATTGCCTAATCATGCCCATTGTCCTACTACCACCAAAGGTGGAAATCCAGTAGTTTCAGAGACATGGATATATTTGTATATCCATGCTGCACATAGGACTTCTAAAAAAAATTCATTATATTCCAATTCCCTGTCTTTTTCATACACACACACACACACACACACACACACACAAACAAACATATATATATATATATATATATACATATATATGTATATACCTATAGACCCTTTCGCAGAATAAAACTTTTATGTGCATAAAAACAAAATATATTGGATAACAAAGGAAAAATTATATTGAAAGATAGTTATCAAAGTATTTTTGGAAACCAGTTTTATAGACCTCAGGTTAAAAAATTCCTGCTTTATAATCATGTGTGTACACATATGCTGATAGAATAATACTAAAGATTGGTCCAATTCCCACCCTAAGTTTCTAATTTTTGGAATTTTTTAATGCCATCACACAGCCTACCCACAAACCCTGGGGCCTGTTGGAAAACCATTTTTTGCTAATCCCAACTCCTTTGAGAAATTTAGTGAATAAACCAGATGATTAGGTCAAATATTGTTCATATTTGCTGTTCAGTTGCATTTTTCACTGTCATATGTTTTGTTTGTTTTTGCCACAAGAAGCTAATGAGATGCTGCCTTTAGGGCTTTTATCTCATACATCTCAGTCCTTAAGTCTCCCCAACTCTCCTGTTGTTTGATTAAAGCAGGGAGATACAAAACATAGACCCTCATCAGTAGGCTCATCCTCAGAATGTATCACTAGAGATAAAGGTTCTTAACCTTTTTCTGGGTCATGGAGACCTCAAACTATTTGATACAACCTATAGACCTTTTATCAGAATAATGCTTTTAAATGCACAAAACATAATACATTGGTTAACAAAGAAAAATATTTTGGAAGACAGTTATCGAAGTATTTTTAAAAACCTCAGATTGAAAAAATTCCTGCTTTATAATCATAGGGTATTAGAAGCAGACTTGTTCAAGATCAGCGAATTTAAACTTCTTATTGAAAAGATGAAGCAGCTGGGGCACAAAGAAGTGAAGTGATTTCTTCATGGTCACAAGGTAGGTAGGTATCCAAGCTCAGACAAGAATCCAGGTCTCCTAAATTCAAAAACAGGCCTCCTTTAACAACACCAGACTGCCTCATTCCTGATTAGCAAAGTGCTGGCTTTCCACCAGCTCATTCAGCTTCAAAATGTCAGCTGAAATCCCCTTCCTTATCTAGACCTGCCAGAGGGAGCCTCCAACCCCATTCTGGATAAGAACAAAGCAACAAAGTGAACTGAGGAGTGGCCCTTGAAAAGTCTCCAGAAAAGGTGGAAGATAGGAGGAAACAAGCAAGAAAATGGCCTTCAGGGACACAGAGGAAGGAATCAAAGGGTCAGGTCCCAATTGTAGGTTTTCTTCAGGTACTATTAGAATTTTTAAATGGAACTCACATTTATATAGCTTTTAGGTTTTTGCAAAGAGTTTCATCTCAACTTAGTAGCTAGTGCAAGTATCATCAACCCATTTTACAGAATAGGAAACTGAGGTTCAGGGAGCCTTGGGCAATGAGGCTCTCTGGATCTTGAGGAAGCTAAGGAAAATCAGATTCAGTTCATTTAACCTTATTTTCCTAGGGAAAAGTAACCAAGGCTTTAAAAAATATTCTTGATCTTTGAGACACAGTGGAGAAAGTTGGCAAGGGAGCAGATCTTGTAATCTTGAGACCTGGGAGATGGCTTTCTTGTGGGAAGAAAGCTTCCTATTATTTGGCCAGAATTCAGATCCTTACAAATCACTTTACAAAGAATAAACCATGTTTGAAGGGGGCAGTTGAAAGAGCAAATTTTGCCTTGCAAGGCTTCAATGCACATAGAGATCAGGGTACAAGTAAACATTCATCAAAGACATGTTTTGCTCCTTTGAACAAACATTTCAGACCTGGGTGTTCCCATTCCAGGTAACTGGAAGTTTCATTGCTCCCTAACCCTTAAGCAATAGTTAACAGCCCTGCCCAACCCTGGACATCTATTCTGGAGTAAATGAAGCTCTGCTCAATCATAAATAGTAAAACTACAGAAGTAATTTAGTTCAGTTTTTTTTAACAGATGAGGAAATTGAACGACAGAGAGGTTAAGTAATTTGCTCAAGATCACACAGGAATCTTTCAGTGGTGCACCTTAACTAATGCCATACTGTTCCTCACACAAAACCTTGATCCAAAGAATGCAAGTTAAGACAAATCCTGCCTTGCATCCTTGTTTACTATTTTGAATCAGTGGCTTTTTTTTTATAGGAAGCTTTTGTCATAATAAAAAAGAAAGGGTTTCTTAAACTTAAAATGAGAGGGGCAGAAGGGTGGAAGTTAGTGTATTAGAAAGAACCACACATTTGGAGTTAGAAACAATGCGATCAATTCCTGTCCCCAGTTGAGTGACCTTGAGTTATACACTTCCTTTCTGAACCTCAATTTTCCTTATCTATAAAATAGGTGAGTTGGACTAAATAGTCCCAAAGGACTCTTCTGATTTTTGATAAATATATTGCTCAAATATTTTCATAAGACATTCTTCCCTCCCGCTTGATGGATTTTATTTCTGATTTGATGGATTTTCCAATGGCCGTATGAGGATATCTGACTACCCCATGGGCATGAGCCCATACTTACTTTCAATCTACTAGCAACATGGCAGATCATTTTCCTGAGCAGTCAGATATGGAAGCAGGGGTTGGGGTAAGGAGGCTATCATCAATTCCCAGCTTCTCAGCCTTTTGGTCTTTTGAACTACCCAGGTTTTACAGCAAGAAAACTCAGACCTAGCAAGATACAATGGGAAACTTGCAGGATTTGGCATCAAAAGACTTAGGTTTGAATCTTAGCTCCACCCTGTGTGATCCTGAGCAAATTACTTAACCTCTCTGTCACTCAACTTCCTCATATGTTAAAAAAAAAAAACCTGGATTAAATTACTTCTAAGATCCTTTCTAGCTTTACATCTAAGAGTCTATGATCCTTCTGTGACTTTCAGAGAAGTTAAGGAACTTTCCTATGATCTAGGGAGGAAGAGAGAGCGTTTATCAAGTAATTAATTTAAAGGTAAAATTAGAATTATCTTGTGTGGTCCCAGAGGGTACACATGAGAGTAAAGGGCAGAAGTGCCAGAGAAGCAAATTTATGCTTAATAGAATCAAAAACTTCCCAATCAATTAACAAGCCTTAAGTACTTACCATGGGCTAGGAACTGGGGCTATAAATATAAAAACACTTAAGAAACTGAAAAGTGGCCTTAAAAAAAACAAAAAAAAAAGGGACTTAGACTCAGAGGATCTGGGTTCAAGTCTTTCCTTTTTCATTATCTCTACAACTTCTGGCAAGTTACAACCACTGTGGTCTACCTTCCTAAAATGAGGTATTAGGCTAGATAATCTCTAAGGACCCTTCCAACTTTCTATCTGCAATTCTGTGAGAGACAACAAGAGCACCAGATACTAATAGAGAAGTGGGATGGGATCAAGAAAAACTTTTTTTCTATTAGGTAGAATTTGGCTTGATAAGATGCTAAGGCTTCTAGGAGTTCCAAATGAGGAACAAGAGCATTCCAGGCAATGGGGCCCAGGAGCAAGAGTATTCCAGGAAACTAAAGATGGAATTTCATGTATGAGAAAAGAAGTCAGACGTCGTTCAGTCTCAGAGCATGGAATGCCTGAGAGTATTGTGTAATCAGCCTGGAAAGAGTCTGAAACCAGGCTGAAAAGGGCTTTCAATGCTTAAATGAGGAGCTTATATTTTATTCTAATGTCAATGAGGAGCCTGCTGAGTTTTTTATCAGGAGAATGCCTTGGTCAGACCTGTCTATGCTTTAGCAAAATCCATTTGGCAACTTACTGAAAAACAGATTGGAAAAGAAAGAAACTGGATGAGAGAGATAGACAGACAGAGACAGAGACAGAGAGACAGAGACTGGCAGACACAGAGAGAGAGAGAGAGAGAGAGAGCAATTAGGTGGTTAGAGTTATATTCCAGGCAAGAAAGGATTAGGACCCAAACTAGAGTGGTCATTGTATGATCAAAGAGAATGGAATGAATATGACAAATATTAGAATTGGAAAGACTCAGAAATAAACTAGACTTAGGGGAGAGGGAATAGTCCAGGATGGAAGACTCTTCAGCTATAAAGTGAAGTGACCTGACCTTGGGAGAAGAGAAGGGAATGGATATGAGAGTTGTTAGAATTGACAAAGAGGGTGAGAAACAACTAGGAAACCTTTTTCACAGGATTGTAAAGGATTTGGGTGGTGAGTAAGAAGGCAGAAAAGATAGGAAGGGCTCATGGATCTCTCTACCACAATCCTCCTTTCCCTGGGGATCTTGAACTATGCATGCTACTTTTAAGTGGCATTCTTCCTTCAAGTCTTGAATCTTAGAAACCCTTCTTTCTGTCAAAGTTCAACTTAAGTTCCCCCTTCCACATGAAGCCTTTTGGAATTCCCTTTCCAACACACTTATTCCTTATTTATAGCTCTTCTTTATAGGTATATATTGTCACTTCCTAGGTAGAATAGGTCAGTTCCGCATAGTAGGTTCTTAACAGATGCTATTTGAATGATTGATCTATAGCTGTCTTGCTGTTGTTGTTGCCATTTTCAGTCAAGTCCTACTCCATTTGGGGTTTTCTTGGCAAAGAAACTAGAGTGTTTGTCATTTTTCCTTCTCCAGATTATTTTACCAGATGGAGAAACTGAGGCAAATAAGATTAAGTGACTTACTCAGTAAGAGTCTTAAGTCAGTTTTGAACTCAGGAAAATGACTCTTCCTGATTCCAAGCCCAGCCCTCTATCCACTGAGCAGCCTAGCTGTTCTAAAATCTCTATCCCCGCTGTTAAACTGTAAGCTTTTTGAGGACAGAGCCTGCATTCATCTTTATAGCTATAATGGCATGTACATAATAAACACTTAAAACTTATTTGCTGTATGTAATTTAATTCCCTCCCAAGCCATATATATCCACTGGCAGTAATTTGTCATCTTGACAGAATCTATCTTTTCTCTTGAACAAGTTTTGTAATCTCATGCAAAATCTGATTGTCAGGGTCCTCAAATGGAAGCAAATGGAAGCTGTCTGGAAATAAACATGTTGCAACACTATTAAAATACTAATAGAATATTTGCAGACAGTCTGGGCATCCTCAGTATCACCCAGCATCCGTCTTCTCCCTCACCCAGGGGGAGAAATTGCAGCTACTCAAAGGCATCCTAGGATCCTGGAGGAGCTGGACACAGCCTTGCCTGGATGCTCATTAACTGCTCCTATTGATTTGATAATTCCTGACTTGCCTTAGTTGTCATTCTTGTTCCCTCGTGGTCCTTTCTGCCTTCCTCTGTGGTTCACACAAATAACTTAGAAAGGTCAGTGAGCTGATGAGTCACACTGTTTTTCTTTCGTTTACTCCATCCCCTCCAGCAAACTCTCTTTGTTAGGCATCAATGTGGGATAATTTATTTGAAGATGTTACTTTTGGTAATATCAGTGACAGCAGACAGGTAAGGAATTGATTATTGAATGAGTGGAGATAAAAGACAAGCAGCTGGTTCCCTTTGTGTACAAGAGAATGATACATAGAGCATCTACCTAGACCCAGGCATCATCCCTGGGCCAAGCCATCAAGGCTGAGCTACTCTTCACTAGGTCACATTCTACTCCATCCTTCATGAAGTAGTAAGAAGAGAAAAATAAGAGGACCTGGGTTCAAATTCTAGTTTACAATTCAGGTCAGATCACATTAGTTCTCTAGGATGCAGTTTCTACATCTGTAAAATTAAGAGGTGGACAACTTCGATGATCTCCAAAGTTCTCTCTGGCTCTAAATCCTCTGATCCTCGCCCAATCAACATGGACCACTCCCTTCTCTCTTCTCTTCTGGAACTCATAAGCTGTACCTCACATTTTAGAAAATTAAGTAAATCTCTGTTTATACTGTTTTCTTTTTTTTCCCCAACTGGGGAGAAAAGAAACCATATCTTCATTTGTCTTTTGTATCATCAATGGTACTCAACAAAGTGAGAGCCTCAAGAAATACGTAACAAGTGGTTAATGGACTGACTGAGGGATGAGATGATTATTATTATGACATTAATATAGTGATTGCTAAATTGCCATGCACTTTGTCCACAACAACTCCATGAGGCAGACCATACAAATATTATATCCTTATTTTTTAGATGAGGAAACTGAGGCTCAGGGAGTTTGTATAAATTGACCAGAGTAACATAGTTATTATGTAACATAGTAACACTGTTAGAGCCAAGATTCTATCCCAGTCCATATGATCCGAAATTGTTCTGTGAATATCACTTCTAGTTTCCAAAGAACCCTTGCTCTCCCAAAGAAAAATAGTGGGTAAAGACAGGCTGACTTCTCTATAGGCATCTTCATTCTCAAAAAAATGAGAGGGCCAGTTGATCAAGAATTCTGAATCTGGGGTCCATAGATAGAAATCAGAGGATGAGTGAACTTTAACTGAAATGTTTCTTCAAATATTTTTTAAATATTCACAGAGGTGCCTCATGGGTTTCATCACACTACCAGTGGGGTCCATGAAACAAAAAAAAGTTTCCTAATAAAATAATCTTTGAGATTAGATGATCTCTGAAGAGATTAAATGATCTCTTCTGTCATTACCATTCAATGATTCCAAGGAGTGAAATGGTAAGTAATGAGATCATATTATCTCCAAGACTCTCCATGTCAAGAACCAAATGTAATGAGCTAAATGTTGACTTTGCTAATACCAGAGATTGGAATTCAATTCTGACAACCAAAGTTGGGTAATCTGTCTCAGAATTGGGAGATAGAATTTGCCATTAAAAAAAATGCAATTTCAAAAACCCTCCTAGAATCATGCTTATCTTGCTAAAAGCAAACCAAGACACATTCTTAAGAGTTAATGTACCTGGCACTTATTTCTTCCTAAAGAAATGTATTTCTTTTTCTTTCAGAAATGGCAGAATGCCACAGGACAAGGAAATAGCTGAGGCCACACTTCAACAGACCTTGAACAAATATACCAGTGCACCATTTTACTGGATTATTGAGACAACCTTTAAAGACTCCAGTACTTTGTTTCAAGGATTCTGCCAAGCAAATTCTGTACAAATTTTCAAACACTAGCTCTTGCAGCTTTGTCACTCCTCGGAGTACTTGAAATACTCTCTAGAATCTCTTCACCTGAACCCATTCCTATGGGAATGCCATGGAGTGAAATTACTGCATCCAATCAAATGACATTTAACATGAATTCACCTCCATGTCTTGAAGAATTATCAGTGATAAAAGAGATGCTATCCAAAGGCAGTATTCTCCAAATGTTAGAATCAAGATAGGATCCAGTATTTGGTTTATTAGTACCAACAGAATATGTTTTGCCAAAAGGAAAAGGGAGAAAAACATTAGATTTATTGTAATCCCCCTGCCATATATACATATGACCTTAAGCAAGTAATTTCATTGGGGGGGGTCTTATTATCCTCCTCTACATGTGGAAGGTGACCTGGAGGTCCCTTGGTCCCCTTTTCTGTATCCTTAATGAGTAATTAATAATTTAGCAAAGTAAACTTAACAAAGTTAACACTGTTTTGAGTATTGTTGATGATGATACGTTGATAAGGTGTAAAGTTGACAGGTCTTGGATTCTTCTATTGCCTCTTTAGTGTCACATTAAGGATTATTAATTGAATTGTGATTAGTCCTACACCCACAATCCAGAAATAAGATAGATGGAAAGAACCAGAGTTGAGCCAGACAGAGACAAGCCAATCAGACACACAAAGACTGGATCCTTTGAAAGAAGACTGCATTGCCATCTAAGGAGACATAATGGAACCAGATAGTCTTAGGAGTACCAAGGCAACATGTAGTTTCTTTTTTTGTTTTAGGGTTTTTTTTTTTTGCAAGGCAAATGGCAGGGGGGGGGCCTTGCCCAAGGCCACACAGCTAGGTCATTATTAAGTGTCTGAGACCAGATTTGAACCCAGGTACTCCTGCCTCCAGGGCCGGTGCTTTATCCACTACATCACCTAGCCACCCCAACATGTAGTTTCTAAAACAGCAGTAATAGAGCAGAGACAAGTTACTAAACCACATTTAAAGTTGTAAAAACATGAGCCAGTAACAGTATAGTGGAAAGTGTGGATTGACAAAGTCACATACAGCAGAGTGGGAGTATTTGTACCAGCCTCCTTTGACCTAGCTAAAGAATTCCTCCACTCAGGAGAAGATAGAGCTGAAGAACAGCATGGAACCAAGACAGTATGAAGGAACAAGCTCACCTTTTCCTAGGACCTGACTTTTATAGACTGTGTAGGTCCAGGGTAGTAGTCAGCTCTCTTAATGTTTCAGAGTACTTTTCCCTAACAGGGAATTATCATAGTAGTACTCAGGAATGTTTGACAATCAACTCCCTGAAGAAAAGGAAAAAAGATATAAATAATATACTTTTGAGTATTTTGTAGTATTAATATTTTCTCCATCATTTTCTTAAATCCAGACTAGAACTGTCAAGCATGTCAGCATTACTCACCAATGCAGCCCAAAGCAGATTAAAATGGAATTGAGAAATATTTATGAAAATAAATCAATTTTGATTAGAACATAGATAATGTTAATATGTGGTTTTAAAAATCAATATGGGATCTTTGTGAATGGTTTTGTATATACTCGAGTTTGAAACTACTGGTCTAAATGGTCAACAGAACAATAATTCATCCCTGATTTGTAACAATTTGTTAGTTCTGAGGTGTGAATGTTCACACTGAAAATTTAATAAGCAATAATGAGTTAGTAAGAGCAGGCCCCAACATACCCTGGAGTATTTGGAGTAAACAAGATGGTAGAGATCCCTGGAGGCCTCCTGGAAGGGAAGGCTACTTAAATCTACAGTGATCCCAAGGGAGTGCTCCTAGGGGAAGGGGTAGAAGATAAATCCAGGGCAGTACTCTTAAGTCTTGAAGGTTATTTAGATTGAAGGGGCGGGGTTTAAATTCACCAAAATGACGTCCCTAAGTGCTTCCTCCACTTGGTGGTAGGTGCCCAATCAGAATGATGCTATAAGCCAGAAAGACTCAACAAGCCTCTGGGAGAGATAGGGCTTACTAAAGAGAGAAAGAAAATTGTTTTGATTATTTCTGGGCTCCAGTATAAGCCTTTTTTTTTGCATCAAGTTAAATAAAACCTGACCTAATATTTGAGGTTATGTTAACTCCAGTGCCTCCATAAGAACTGGGTCCTTTTCTTTTTTGTTGTAGAGACCTAACTATAAACTAAACTTTGATGTTCTCAGGTCAAACCTTAGGTTGGAGGAAACAAGCCAAATTTTCAAGTTCCCAAAGAAGCCCTTGATTGGGAACAGGAGCCAAAGAGTTTAATACATGAAAAGCCCCCTAGATTAAACCTAAGTCATGTAAATACAGGTAAATACATGTAAATCCATACAGTAGTATGGATTACGTGTCCAGTGAGGCACCAGTGTGGTTATCAAAGGGCCCTACCAGCTCTGAATGTGATGATTCATATGAAAAGATAGGATTTTTTACTAAGTATCCACCTACCCAGACATGAAAATAATCCTTATGATGCCACTTTAAGTTTTTTTTTCTTCCTCTTGGATTCTACTTTGTTAAAATTCAGAAACCAACAATGTATTTGTTTCTCCCTCTCTACTTGTCCCTGAAGGTCACAGCTCCCACAAAGAGCCCTGGCTTCAACTTGGGGCTAATGATCTCTGGGGTCAAGTTCAGGAACTTGCCTGGTGGACAGGCTGAACAGCTGAGGCTTTCTGAGGCAGCAGTAGGAAAGCAAAAGGAAGACCTGGCTTCAACGACAATGAACTCCTCCTAACCCTCCCTAACCATCCATCCATCCTTCCACATTTGAAGACTTAATGGGTGAGGGTTGTTATCTGAAGTCTGGGCCTGCTCTAATGGAAGTTGATGTAATATCCATTGCTTTTCAAACTTAACCATTATCAGTAGCCCTGCACTCTGCAATATAAATATTTCATTGTTCCTTGATGACAAAATCTATGTCATTGTACCCTGAATGCTAAGATTTCACACCAACTGTCTAGACCCCAAGGGCATCATGGAAAAGGTTCATTTCTCCCAATTTTTAGCCATTCTACAATGTGGCCTCTCCCATAGTTCCATCCTTCCAGAGATAAATCTTCATTCTGGTGTCTTAATATTTAAAGAATCCAATACAAACTATAACTAGACAGCCAGTAAAACTCCGACAACAAAGGTTTTTCTCTAGGGCACTGAAATTTAAAGGGCATAGGGAACATTTTTATTCCTTCAACAGAGAGAAACAACTGAATTTAGCACAGTAACAAGAATATGGATAAGGATGGAGACTGGCCTTGTGATTTCACTGGTATAGGTGAGGATATTCCCTCATCCAAAGCAGGTCAACAGTTTCTTTGTAATTTATAATCCTAGTAAATTGTCCCAGAGGAGAAGAGTCAAACCCAGGGGAACAGGTTCAAATGTGAACAGAAAAAATAAAAATGCAATAAAAGATACCTGTGCTAATCTGTAGTTTTCTTTTTTTTTTTTGCAAGGCAAATGGGGTTAAGTAGCTCGCCCAAGGCCACATAGCTAGGTAATTATTAAGTGTCTGAGGTCAAATTTGAACCCAGGTACTCCTGACTCCAGGGCTGGTGCTCTATCCACTGCACCACCTAGCCACCCCTAATCTGTAGTTTTCTGATAAATTTGCTACTTATTTGCCCTTTTTATTGAAATCTACTGACGAAAGCACTGAGATTCCAAGTGACTTTTCCAGGGTCACAGAGCCAGGATTCAAGAGCAAGATTCAAAACCAAGGCCAGCTCTCTCTTTTTACTAAACTCTCTAGTGCTCTTTCTAGTAAGAATAATTAATTAAAATAAGAAGCTACCAGGAAAATACCTTTGTCTTTCTCCATGGGTCCATACCTGGTGATTTTCCTCCTGTATATATATATAACTGGGCTTGCCCCATCTTGGTCCTTCCCTTGATTATAACAATTCAACAAAAGTAATTGAAGCCATCCATTTAGAAGAGGAATTCTTAACTTAAGGTCCATGAAGTCATTTTTTTTTTTTTTAGATTTTTGCAAGGCAAATGGGGTTAAGTGGCTTGCCCAAGGCCACACAGCTAGGTAATTATTAAGTGTCTGAGACCGGATTTGAACCCAGGTACTCCTGACTCCAAGGCCAGTGCTTTATCCACTACGCCACCTAGCCGCCCCCCCATGAACTCATTTTAAAAAATATTTTGGTAACTGTATTTCAGTTTAATTGGTTTCCATATAAGCCTCTGTATTTTATTTTGTGAATTTAATAACATTACTTTGAAAAATTCATAGGCTTCACCTGACTGCCCATGATTCAGAAATGCTAAAACAACAACAGCTGGGTCTCCCCATCTCACCCAAGCTAGACATACAGTAGTCACTCATCAGCTGGTCTCATTCCTGATTGGCATGGGAGCTTTAGCCCACTGACCTAGGCATATTTGCTCCTCCTTAAATAGGCCCCTTGCTCCTACAGGCTTACCATATTGGTACTCTAATTGGCATTCAAGAGATCCACTAGCCTCAGTCTCTCTCTAGTAAGAAGGATTGCAGCAATCACACCTAGTTTAAATAAATCTTGAAATATTTTGTTCTCATTTGTTTTGTATCATGGTCACCCAGCAGCCCTGTTTGAAGACTGTGGTGGAATGTAGGCTCAGGGTCGGTGTTCTGTCTACTATGCCGCTCGGCTGCCCCACAGCACACTTTTGAAGAGAACATCCACCCCTCAAAAATCTGTTCCTTTTTATCTTTGAACAGAGTGCCCTCTCCCCACACCACACTCTTCCACCCTCATGTACCTGATGTGTTTTTTCCCCATTGAAATGTTTACCTTGGTTTTTTTTTTTGGGGGGGGGTAGGAGTGGAGATTGTACCTTCCAGAGTTCCATAGTCTCTGACTCTCTACCACTGTCAATGTTCTAGAATCTTCTCCCCACCATAAGTCTTTGGAGGTCTGAGGTATCTTCCAAAAATGTTTCCCCTGGTCCTCATACCATGATTTGGTTGGTTGTCCCCCAAGACAATTGCTAGGCCAGCTCTGCTTACCCCAGTTTTCCTCTCAGTACCAGGAGAAGTAGCCAAAGCTCATGAATGATTAGTGCCAGTCACTTTTTCTTAAACTATTTTTTTAAATTCAGTATATAGGTAAAGGACTCAATTACTTTTTTTTTTAGGTTTTTGCAAGGCAAATGGGGTTAAATGGCTTGCCCAAGGCCACACAGCTAGGTAATTATTAAGTGTCTGAGGTCGGATTTGAACCCAGGTACTCCTGACTCCAAGGCCGGTGCTTTATCCACTACGCCACCTAGCCACCCCTAGGGGCCAGTCACTTTTTTAGGAGATGATGTGATATATCAGTAACAGGAAAGACCTTGTTCCCCAATAAGAATCCTTTTTTATAAAGGTCACTGCTAGTGTTTAGTCCCTCATTTTATTCATTTCTGTAGGCCTTTGCTCTCTTGCCCTCCCCAAATAATCTCCCTCTGTGGAGCATTAATTAGCTTAATTATGTGAAAATTTCCACTGAAGGAAGATTTTCTTGCATTTCCATGTTCTCACCAAATCAAAAATACCAGCAAGCTGTTCCTACAATGGTGACAGATTTTCTTTACTATTCACTTTTTGGAATAAGACACAGTAGGGGCAAAGTATCAAAAGCTCTTCTGGCTGAATGGCAGCTTCTCACCAGAGTTTTATTCTGAAGTTCAGTCTTCAGCCTTAAAGAAATCTCATCAAGCCGATTCTAAGGCTGTTTTTATAAGATTAAATGAGTTTTCTTTTTTGTATTTTTTAATTTTTATTTAATTTATACATTACTAAAATATTCTTTAGGAGTAAACATTAAAAAAAGAATAAACATAATACCCCTCCCCCACAAAAATATAAAACCTCATGAGAAATAAAGTAAAAGAAAGAGAAAAAATGTGTTTGGATACCATCAACTTTGTCTTGGGTGGATCACATTCTTTATCATAAGTCCATCACAGAAGTTACTTCCATATTTTTCCACAGTTGCTGGAAAATTCCTCCCCACTACCATCTATTACATTTCTCTCTCCTTTCACTCTGTCTCTCTTCAAAAGTGTGCTGTGCGGCAGCCAAGTAGCATGGTGGACAGAGCACCTACCCTGAGCCTACAGCCTACCACAAAGACTCAGCAACCACCTGGCCCTATGGTCTTGGACAGGTCACCCAATCCCAGTACCTTGCAAAAAGTAAAAAAAAAAAATTTGTTATAGCTGACTATCCTCTCCTATGATCTACCCTCTCCTCTATCACCCTCCTTGCCCTCCCCTGCCCCTGTCCCCCTTCTCTCCTTTTTCTTCTGGATGTCTATACCCTATTGAGTGTGTATGCTGCTTCCTCTCTGAGCCATTTCCAATGATAATGAAGGCTCCCTCATTTCCCCTTGCCTTATCCCCTTCCATACCATTGTAAAAGCTGTATGAAATAATTTTATATGAAATATCTCAGCCTATTCCACATCTCCTTTCTCTTACTCCCAGTACATTTCCCTTTTACCCATTGACTCCATTTTTACCATATATTATAACTTCAAATTCAGCTCTCCTCTGTGCCTTATCTATGAAAGCTCCTTCTATCTGCTCTATTAACTGAGAAGGTTCATATGAGTATTATCAGTATCATCTTTCCATGCAGGAATGCCCACAGTTCATCATCATTAAGTCTCTCATAATTTACCCTTTCCATCAACCCTCTCTATGCTTCACCCAAGTCCTGTACTTGAAGATCAAACTTTCTGTTCAGCTCTGGTTGTTTTAATAGGAACATTTGAAATTCCCCTGTTTCATTGAAAGTCCATCTTTTCCCCTGGAAGAGGATATTCAGTTTTGCTGGGTAGCTGATGCTCGGTTGCGTTCCAAGCTCTTTTGCCTTCTGGAATATTATATTCCAAGCCCCCTGAGCCCTTAATGTAGTTGCCCCTAAGTCCTGTGTGATTCTGACTGCAACTCCACAATATTTGAGTTGTGTCTTTCTGGCTGCTTGTAATATTTTCTCTCTGACTTGGGAGTTCTGGAACTTGGCTATAATATTCCTGGAGGTTGTATTTTTTTTTTGGATCTCTTTCTGGGGGAGATTGGTGGATTCTTTCAATTTATATTTTGCCCTCTGCTTCTGTAGAAATTCTTTAAAAAATGAGGTCAAGGTTCTTTTCCTGATCATGACTTTCAGGTACCCCAATAATTTTTAAATTATCTTTTCTGGATATGTTTTCCAGATCAGTTGTTTTTTCATTGAGATATTTTACTTTTTTCTTCTAATTTTTTATTCTTTTGGTGTTGAAGTATTATGTCTTGATTTCTCACAAAGTCACTAGCTTCCTTTATCTCCATTCTACTGAGGGATTTGTTTTCCTCAGAGAGCTTTCTTATCTCCTTTTCCATCTGGTCAATTCTGCTTTTTTAAAGCATTCTCCTCAATAACTTTTTGAACTGTTTTATTGATTTGACCTAAGCTGGTTTTTAACATGGTATTTTCTTCAACATTTTTTTGGATCTCCTTGACTAAGCTGCTGACTTGGTTTTCATGTTTTTCCTGCATCTTTCTCATTTCTTTTCCCAATTTTTCTTCTGTCTCCCTTACTTGATTTTCAAAATCTTTTTTGAGCTCTGTCATAGCCTGAGCCCAACTTCTATCTTGGAGTCTTTAGATGCAGAAGCTTGGATTTTCTCATCATCTGATTGTGTGGTTTGGTCTTCCATGGGACCAAAGTAATTGTCTATGGACAGATTCCCTTTTTTTCTGTACTCATTTCCCCAGCCTGCGCCTCTGTTTGGAGTGCTTCCTGAGCTTTTGAGTATTATTGGAACACTCCCTCACAAGGAACTCAGTGTGTGAAGCTCTGACTGCTCTCCTAGTCTGTGAATGACCACAAGCACACCCCTCTGCCCTGGGGCTGTGAGGGAGGTATTTGCTCTATGGGGGACCTAGACTGTGATCAGCTCTGAATGTGGTCAAAGCCCCAGAGTCCTGTTCCAGGGACAGAGGACAGACCTCAGCAGTCTCCCTCCACTCCCTTACCTTCTGTGGGCTGAGCACTCAGAGTGCAGCTACCTGGATGCTCCTCCTTGGTGGTTCCATGGACCTGCTTCTGTTTCCTAGGATCTAGGCTGCACTGAGTGTGGGCCGTGCTGAATGTGGGACACACTGAGGGCTTAGCCTCCAAGTTTACTCTGGCAGAGGTCTCCCTGCTGATCTTCCAAGTTGTGCTTGGTGCTCCCTGGAGTACAGGTCAGGAAACTGCTTTTGCTTCCAGGAGCCAAGCTCCCAAGTGCCCTGGGGCTGTTCCTGGAGGCTAAAGTTCCTTCACTCCAGCCCAAGTGCCATTCCTCCAACCCTGTGGAACAAAGCTTCCCACTATTTTCCAGGTTACCTTGGACTGGAGAATTGCCTCACTGGATCTTTCTGTGGGTTCTGTCTCTCAATAATTTAGAGTCATAATTTTAAGGTTTTTGAAATATTTTGGAGAGAGCACCTAAGAGAGGCTATACTCCTGCTACCATCTTGGTTCTATCCACACCCACTCTCCCAGGTTTCTTTTAAAAGTGATTTTTAATTTTATCCCATGTTTGTAATAAAAAAGAGGGAAGAATGGAATAGGAATTTATTAGATGACTTCTACTTGCTAGGAACTGTGAGCTAAACACTAAGTTCTGGAGTAGAGGTTCTATATGTGGGGATCATAGATTTCAGATGGTCTCTGAACTGAGGTGGGAAAAAATTACAGCTTTATATCTACAGATATTTGTTTTCTTTTTTAATCCTCTATATTTTATTTTCTTTATTAAAAGCATAATTCTGTGGAAGAGCACCTAAGCTTTTCCTATCTGTCAAGAGTCTTTGACATTCATCCTGGGAACAATTTACTGGCATAATTCTGTTCTCCCTCCTATTTTGGCTACTAAAAGTGGAGAGGGAATTATGGGAATAACTGGGATAAATACTAAAGAAATATAGAGAATGGAATGATCAGTATGGACCATTAAAATAGTATGACATAATAAGCACTCAATGAATGCTTATTGATTGATTGAATGAAGGCTAATCAGGGGAGCCTTCCTGGAACAAGTCTAATTCTCCCTTTTCTAAAATCTCTGCTTTGTTATCTTTATTTATGAATCATCCTTTTCACTCATACTAGATGGAGTTTCCTAAATACCAACTCATTTTCCTTTATCTCTGCAATCTCCCCACCCCTAACACTGTGCCAAGCAAATATTAAGTATCCAATGTATATTGAATAAATGATTAGAGAGAGGGAATATAGTAATGTAATGAAGTGGCAGGGAGAAATGGGAAGGAGTTTCTAATAAAGGAAGTGGTGTATACAAACACACTGAAAAGGATTAAGAAATTATTGCCAAGAACATAAAGCTGATCCATGGCTAGAACAGAGTGAGAGTAGTGGCATTATTTTAGGGATCCAAAAGAATCATCACTGACCAATCTGGATTTTTAAGGTCAGGGTCACTTATTATCAGAAGGCACTCAATTAAGAATGAAGCAAGTAGTTGCTTATTGTAGTCAGCCACCTAGAGCAGATTGCAAGATGGATGGCAGTCTACCTGAGAATGACAGAAGAATTTCCTTACATACGGATTTTCATAAACTAAACTTTATTCAAAATAACATTGTGTGAAACAAAGAAAAAGAGAATGGTTATTCACAAAACTATCAGGGTTATAAAAGAAAAAAAGAATAGGACACTTGTTAGAGAAAAAGGTATATTCTAAAATAGAGGAATTAGACAAGGAGTTCATCATGTCAATGGTTTTACTTGAATCAAAGAATCTAGATCTTGGACCAGAAAGGGAGGAGAACTCTGAAATCTTTCACTTTGGGTAGCTAAGTCTTGCTTACAATAAGAGGCAAGAATGAAACACTAAAGGATATCACTTAGCTCACTTACAATAAAATAGCTGAAAACAGTGTGTCTGGGGTTCATATGGGAGGGGGCCAGATCTTTGTCTTCTTCTCTCTCAATTCTCCCCTTGGATTTTTCTTGGAAGGATCATCATATCAGAGCTACTCAGTATATGTTCACAATTCAGTTAATTGTATACGAAATAGAAAGATTAGGATGAAGAAAGTTATGGCAATGATGAAACAAAATTTGGAGAACAAATCCTATGAAATCTAAGACTCTCTCTTAAATACTGAATAGTCAATAACTGTACTGTAATAATTGTAGAAATAAAAGTAATTTTAAAAAACTTCCAATAAGGCTAGGCCACCACAAGAGACATTGGACAGAATCAGAAAGACAAAAAGAAATTAAATGCTTTATTAATATCCAATTAGAGAAATAGTTTCTTGTCCCAATTTGGGTTTGGTTGTCTTTTATGTAGCGATCTGTTTTTAGGAGACATCTTTCCTTAGAAATTCTGGGTCAGAGGCATTGTCTTTGATCAATGTTCACAAATTGTTCAGATGGATCTGCTTAAATTAAGAGACATGTATACTGAAACAACATCTTGAAGTTTGGGCTGTTATTAAAAGAATGCAGAATGGGCCTTTTCATCTTGTTAGAAGCAAGATCAAAGAAGTATTTCCTTAACCATTTCCAGGTTTCAGATCACTTGTGGAGATTCTCTAGGTAATGCTATTAAAGTCTGCAAGTAACAAGATACTATAATTTGGTAAAACTTAACAAGATCTAATGAGATTGGCCTTTCAGTGTTTAGTTGGCATAGTGAAAATCATTTCAGATCATATGGAGTCAACCTTGTAAACCACAGACCTATAGGAAGAAGAAGTAGACTACCAATAGTTCATCTGAGAGTTCATAGACATTTTGCCTCCACATATGACTTTCTCTCTTTACCAGAATCCTGTACATAATGTGGATAATGCTATCTATAGGCTAGAAGAAGAAAATCTTTTCTTTATCATTTTTTCCAATTACATTGAAAAGGAATTTTCAACATTCATCCATTTGAAAATTTTTGAGTTCTGCATTTTTCTACCATCCTTCCTTCCCAAACCCCCTCCCTATGGCAGCAAAAAATCTGGTAAAAGTTATTCATGTACAATCATGCTTAACATATTTCCATATGAGTCATGTTGTAAAAGAAGAATTAGAACTAAGGGTGGAGGGATGAGAAAAAAGAAAAATCATAAAAGAAGTTGGCTCTGCTCTCTTCCCTCAGCATCAGTTCATGGAAGCTTTTCCATGCTTTTCTAAAGTCCAGCCGCTCATGAAAAGAACAATGGTATTCCAAAACATTCATATATTATAATTCCTTTAGTCATTCCCCAATTGATAAGCATCCCCTCAATTTCCAACTCTTTTCCACAACAAAGAGAACTGCTATAAACATTTTTAACATGTGAGTCTTTTCCCATTTTTAAATAATTTCTTTAAGATATAGACCCAGTATGGTAAAGAATTGGAAATCAAGTAAATGTCCTTCAATTGGGGAATGGCTTAGCAAATTGTGGTATATGTATGTCACGGAACACTACTGTTCTATTAGAAACCAGGAGGGACGGGATTTCAGGGAAGCCTGGAGGGATTTGCATGAACTGATGCTGAGTAAGAGGAGCAGAACCAGAAAAACACTGTACACCCTAACAGCAACATGGGGGTGATGGTCAACCTTGAAGGACTCACTCATCCCATCAGTGCAACAATCAGGGACAATTTGGGGTTGTCTGCAAAGGAGAGTGCCATCTGTATCCAGATAAGGAGCTGTGGAGTTTGAACAAAGTTCAAGGACTATTCCCTTTAATTTAGAAAAAAAAACAGATATCTTATTGTCTGATCTTGTTACCTCTTAGACTTCTTTTCTCTTCTCTAAGGATATGATTTCCCTCTCATCACACCCAATTTGGATCAAGGTACAACATGGAAACAAAGTGAAGACTGACAGATTGCTTTCCATGGGGTGGGGGGGGGGGGAGGGAAGTAAGATTGGGAGGAAAATTGTAAAACTCAAATAATATCTTTAATAAAAATTAATTTTAAAAATTTATACTAAAAAAAATATAGACCCAGTACCAGCAGTGATATTACTGGATCAAAAAGTATATAATCTTATTGCTCTTTGGGCAGAGTTTCAAATTGCTCTCCAGAGAGGTTGGATCAGTTCACAGCTCCACCAATAGTACATTAATATCTCAGTTTTCCCACATCCTCTCCAACATTGATCATTTTATTTTTTTGCCATATTGGACAATCTGATAGGTATGGGGTGGTACCTCAGAGTTGTTTTAATTTGCATTTCTTTAATCAATAATGATTTGTAGCATTTTTTCATATGACTACAGATAGCTTTAATTTCTTCATCTGAAAACTATTTGCTATATCCTTTGACCATTTATCAAATGGAGAATGACTTGTAATCTTATGAATTTGATTCAATTCTCTATATATTTTAGAAATGAGTCTTTTATCAGAAACACTAGCTGTGAAAATTGTTTCCCCACCTTCTGCATTCCTTCTAATCTTGGCTATATTTGTTGTTATTTTTTTAATTCAGTAGTCAAAACCATCCATTTTGCATTTTATAATATTCTCTTTCTCTTATTTGGACATAAACTACTCCCCTCTCCATAGATTCAACAGATAAACTATTTTTTGCTCTCTTAATTGTTCTATGGTATCACTTTAATGTTTAAATCCTACACCCATTTCAACCTTATTTTGGTATAGGGTGTGAGAGGCAGATCTATGCCTAGTTTTTACCATACTATTTCCCAGTTTTTCCAGCTTTTTATCAAATAGTGAGTTCTCATCAGATGTTAGTGTCCTTGAAACAAGTTGGTTAATAATTTTTTAAAAGTTTACTAGAAGGAGCAACTAGGTGGCACAGTGGATAGAGCACTGACCCTGGAGTCAGGAGGACCTGAGTTCAAATCCAACATCAGACACTTAACAATAAATTACTATAGTCATTTAAAGGAAGAATCTTAAAAGAAGTACCCATGAGGACCTAACTCTTAGTATTATCAGAGATAATGAGAGAATTCAAACAGGGGGAAAAAATTAAGTTTCTTTGCTATAAAGCAATTTATGAAAATCCTTAAACTAATTTGAAAATTTAAAGACAATTATTAAGATAAAATCAAAGTTTGTATATCTTATGCAATTATCTTACAAAAAAATTTTCATCTATGTATATTTAACTGGAACTGAAAGAAATTCAGTACTTCATTCTACCTTTTTTGGTCTTATACTTTATTACCTTTTGGATTAAAAAAATGTTCTAAACCATCTAAGACCATCAAGCCATTGTTCTTAATAGAAATGTCTGGAAGTCAATTACACATATTCTATTTCTTAATGGAAACAGTCTAATCTAGCCACTTATTTCAAAGTAAAGTTTACTAATATATTAATATATAAAAGTTCTATAAAAATTTAGCTTTTGAATCTTTATAACATCACATCTTCATCCTATCTTCCCTTTGAGGATAGCTATTTGTCTACCTATCTATCTATAGTCATTATAAAATCTAGAAAAGATGTGGCATTGTGAAGACCTAATGATGCTTGTGAATATATAGCTATTAGTAATGGAAAATAGCAAGTCTAAGAATTCATTTTTCTAACTACTTAGGTTAGAATGTTGAAATAGTGGTCACAAAATCAGAATAGGAAAAATAAAAGCAAAAGGTATCTTTACACTTATATCTCATTATAACAGCTCAGAGGTACTTGAGTTTACAACAACAAAATTCATTATTTTAAAAAATATATGGTTTTAATGCCATGGAGAGATTTACTATGAAAAGGATGGATGGGCTTGTAACAACATCAAAAATGTTCCTCTAAGCCCAAAGGTACAGAGGGACTTAACTTGGACATAATAAGATAAAGCATTTTTTATTTTGTTTGATTCCATGTGAGAATCATCATTAACTTATGGAAAGAGCCAATAATGCAGCAAAATTCCACATTATTCATAAGTTATCTCATTATTCATAATTTATCAAGCTCAAGATTAACCAAATGGAAAACATTCTTATTCAAAACAGAAGTAGACCAATTGGGGAAAGTAAACCAAAAGGTTTCTGGCACTACTTTTATTAGACCATCTTCTCAACCTTCCCAGACAAAGATATCTACCACTGGCAATTCTCAGATGCCATTTCGGCAGTTTATGGTATTTCTCTTGAATGGTGAATTACTGATTTAATGATAATTCAGACAATCATACCTGATTTCAAAACTCAGAAAAATATCAAATTACAGTCTCAAGAGATTTTACCTCAAGTAGAGAGTTTCACTAATCTTAGTTTAGAGTAAGGTATAGTTTAATATCATAATTTTTCTCATGCTGTTGAAATAAGTTGGTTAATAATTTTTTTAAAAAGTTTAGTAGGAGGAGCAACTAGGTGGCACAGTAGATAGAACACTAGCCCTGGAGTCAGGAGGACCTGAGTTCAAATCCACCATCAGACACTTAATAATTACCTAGCTGACACTTAACTCCATTGTCTTAAATAAATTAAATCTAATAAATAAATAAATAAGTTTTCCAGGTCCTTCCAAACATATTCAATTTACATAAGTTTATTCAACATCCATCTCTTTTTTTTTCCTAGTTTAAACTCATCCTGGTATAAAAATCAATCACTTGAAATTAAGAAAATAATTACAGTCTGGAATTCTACAGAGATAGTGAATATATGATAATCAAATATACATGATTGAATATATTATATTCAACCATAAAAATTGTCTATTTATGGTAACAAATTAACAAATTATTAATTAACAAATATTCATCCCTTAAGGTCCTATATATTAATCCTCTCAGGCTAAAATAAATCTTTAAGACTGGAGTCTATTAAGACTAAGTTGATTCAAAATATAATTTCAATACATGTTATTCCAGTTAAAATTTCATAATTTTAATAATCATAAATTATCATTAAAATTATTTCAATACTATAAATAAATATGTCTTCCATCACTTTGGTTGTGACTGTGTTAAAGAATGAGATCTGAGTTTCTCCATAAACCAATTCATTATCTTGAAATTTGACAATATTTAGAAACTTACTTTACAGGGGAAATAAAATTTTATGACCTTATCCAAATACATAGTCCCAGGGAACCTGGCAAATTTACTAACATTTTACAAGGTTTTCATTTTTTATCCTTTTTTCTCTTTCAGTAAATAATTATTATTCTTCCTTTTTAAAGCAAAATATACTCAACTAAATACCTGATAGATTTTAATGTTATGACATCAATCTCTAACAGTAATTCATCATTTCATGGCATTAAAAACAAAAAAAGAAAATTCTCCAATGATGCAATTGCATTATCTCCTTAGTATTTCTTGTGAAATGATTTGTTAAAATTCACAATACAAAATGAAAAATTAGAAACATAATAATAACATAAACAATATTATATGCTTAAAATGTGAAAACTTATTGCAAATCAAATGACAACAAGTCAGTTGAATGCATCTCTAAATTATTTTACATAGACAATCACTTCATCTGTTTTGATATTTTATAGGGAATGCATTCAGGACCAGCATAGAATAATTTTGATCCAATTACACTTTTAACAAAACTTTTTTTTTCAGTTTCTAAACATATTGTCTTAGTGTCAAATATGGTGTATCTTCTATTAAGGCATGATTACTATAGAGGGTTAAAAATCACAGTTAACCTAATAGGAGAACACATCTCATTTTATTTGAGACTAGAATAAATAAACTTAATCACATCTATATTTATATTTGTAAATGATACTGCAAAAATGTTCAATTTTCCCAATTGCTAGTGTGGTAAATTACAGGGGCTGCTATTCTCATTTAGTCTACAACCTAAGATTTATTATGGCAGTCTTATATTCCCAGATCGCTCTTTTGGAGTCCATGAGGATGTTCTGAAACATGGAAGCTGAAAACATAATCTCTGTTATATAGAAATGAAATTATGAATGTATATTCTTTATATAGCTAATGGTCCTTTGATAACAGAATTTTTGCATGCTATAGTCAAATAATTCTATGTTGCAAATTTATTTCTACATTTTCCATTTGTTAAATGTTGTAACTAAATGGAATACTGTCCAATTTAAATTTCCTTCCATGGTTCCACCTATTTTTTCACACACACAAAAAGAAATATATTTAGTGAAGTAAAGTGTGGAAATCATGAGAAATCTTAGAATTAATCCCAACAGGTATTTCTTCAAAGAATATTGAAAAAGATTGAAGGCAAAAGGAAAAGGAGATGGATAGATAGATGAGATGGATAGATAGCATCATAGAAGTAACAAACATGAGCTTGGACAGCCTTTGGGATATAATGGAGGATAGAAGCGACTGGTAGGTTATGGTCCATAAGGTCACAAAAAGTTAAATACAATTGAACAGCTGAAAAACAACAGTATATTCACAAATTTACAGTCATAGAAAATTTCTCATGTCCTTATCTCAATGTGATCAAAAACTTTCCTCAGATCTCTCTTTTCATCAATTCAAATTCTTACTGTACATTTACTCATGTTTCACTTTCACACTCTCAGTGCAAATGAATTTCAGCTTTCTTTAACCTTCTACCTATTCTCTTATCTCCACTTGTTTGAACTTTTTTTTGTTTTTTCTAATTTTCCTCAAAATCCCCCCCCCTTTTTTTATTCTCTGATCCAATATTTCACTTACTTTCACTACTTTTACAGTTCAGTTCCTCTGGTCTTTATCAATCATTTCCTGACTATCTACTGAATACACCTTCTTCACTGCACTGAGTTTCTCCTTTATAAATTAAAATGTTTTCTTTTCCTTTTTTCATAAAGTATCAATTAATGAAAGACTTTTACTTTTGGGGATGAGAGTTTGTTCAGCCATTTTCCAGTCATGTCTAACTCCATCTGGGGTTATCTTGGCAAAGATATGGGAGCAGTTTGCCATTTTCTTCTTCGACTCATTTTACTGATGAGGAAACTTAGGCAGACAGGATGAAGTGACTTGCCCAGGGTCACAGAACTGGTAAATGTCTGAGGCCAGATTGAAACTCAGGAAGATGAGTCTTTCTGCTTCCAAGCCCAGCACTCTATCCACTGTATCAATTAGCTATAAATGCATAATCTATTCCAATTTATTCTAGGTGGCTTTGCTTCTAGTTTACCTAAACAATTAAGTTCTGTTATATTGTTCACAGGAAAAAATACAGTGATAATGTAAATAAATCTCTAAAGCTAAACCTTATTTATCTTCAATTTTCTCCCAGATTTAAAAACAAGCCCTTCTTATTCTATGGTCAAGAGACACTTTAATAATAGGTGGTTCTTAAGCACTAGATAAATTTAAAATTCAGATTGCAAAGTCACTTTACTCCACTTTTAGATTTCATTGATAATACTTTCTTTTTTCTTTTCTTTTTTTTAAGGTTTTTGTAAAGCAATGGGGTTATAGTGGCTTGCCCAAGGCCACACATCTAGGTAATTATTAAGTGTCTGAGGTCCCATTTGAACTCAGGTACTCCTGACTCCAGGGCCGGTGCCCTATCCACTGTGCCACCTAGCCGCCCCTGATAATACTTTCAAGCTAATTTCAGTTTCTGGTATTTTTTAAGTTGGTAAAATGACCTTCCTCCCTTGCACTAAAACAATAAATTTGTCACTCTCCAGGAAAAAACTGATTTTTAAAAAATGTCTAAGTGTTGTTTCCATATAACATTCACAAGTTTTCTTATTTTGAAAAAAAAAATCTGTAGAGTGGAATTCAAAAAACTCACTTGGATATTTCAGCATTTGAAAAAACATTCAAGCCACGAAATTAGTAATTTCACACTAGAGGAATTATATTTTAGTTCCAAATTTAATCTCAGATTAGTTTACAATACCATAAGTTTCTACAGTGTGAGAAAATATGTCTCTTGTCAGCCTCTTCAGCTTTGCCAAAGTTAGAATATCAGGGAGAGACCATATATTTTTTGAAGGCTTTGAAAGTTCTGAAGAAAAGTTTTCACTCTTTTCACCCCTTTTCCTTTGGCTGATCATACCATGGGGAAAAGGCAGTTAAATACATCAAGACACAAAATTCAGATGATGCTAACAATAAACTTGACATTACAAAAATAAAACTTTTATCACTTTTGCTCTCTTTATTCCTGCTTCAAATGGGGAAATCCCATAAATTCTTACTAGCAAGTATTGAAATTCCTATCATGTTTTTGCAAGAGACTTTATTCATGGCAAAAAAATAATAATATATTGTGTGTGTGTGTGTGTGTGTGTGTGTGTGTGTGTGTGTGTGTGTGTAAAGTACTTAACTTATTAGACCTTTTGATAGTTTCCCAGGTTGAAAATAAATCCTAACTATGAGAGGTAAAGGGGTGTCTATGCTGCCTAACATTGAAGGTACTTTGTGCTTTTTCCACTTTTTTGAGAGTGCTAAGATATGATCCAGGTTTACTGAATTTCTATTCCCAAAGATCCTCAAACCTTAAGGAGAATTTTAAAAGCCTCCCTCCCCACTTGCTGGTACAAACAAGCTGAATTGGGTACCTGAATCTCTTTCAAGATCCCTAGGACTGGGGGTACCCTTAAACTTTGAAGAGACTTTTAAAAGATTCTCCCCTTGGGACTCACAGGATGAAACCATCAGATTAACACAATACAAACATTACAATACAAACATATAAACCCATAATCCTTCATGATTCCTCTCTTATTTGCTTTGGGGTTTTTTTTAGTTTGTTTTTTTTTTGCAAGGCAATGGGATTAAGTGGCTTTCCCAAGACCACACGGCTAGGTAATTATTAAGTGACTGAGGTCGGATTTGAACTCAGGTACTCCTGACTCCAGGACCACTGCTCTATCCACTGTGCCACCTAGCTGCCCCAAGTCATATTTGTAACATATTAAGTCATATTTGTAACATATTAATGTGATACTGAACACTCCCTTCCATAGTTTCTAAGATCTTTTTTCTTTTTCTTAAACAACCTTTATAATATTCAAGGTTATTTGGATCATTCAGAATCCTCTATTTCAGTGATACTTCAGCTGGATCAAAAGGGAAGCTGATAGCAAAATGTGAGATAGATTTTTTTTGGAATTTATTTTTCAGTTCATCCTCATTCTGTTTCAGAAAGAGCTGACCACAAAAATCCCACTTCTTATACCAAAAAAAAAAACTGAAATGAAAATTTTTTTAAGGAATTCAAGAGCTCATCACAGTAATTCTGTAATCTGGGTTCCTGAGGTCAGGTTTGCATAATAGAAGTAAGGAGTCAATTAAGAGTGAAGCAAACAGCTTTTTTTTTCCCTAGTCAAAGGAGTCAGATTGTAAGATGGACAACAATTTAACCCAAGTAGCACACAAGTGTTTTTATATACAGATTTTTAGGACAGCATATATAAACTAAGTATAATTCAAAATATCATTGTATGGGGCGGCTAGGTGGCGCAGTGGATAGAGCACCGGCCCTGGAGTCAGGAGTACCTGGGTTCAAATCCGGCCTCAGACACTTAATAATTATTTAGCCGTGTGGCCTTGGGAAAGCCACTTAACTACATTGCCTTGCAAAAAAAAAAAAACCTAAAAAAATATATCATTGTATGAAACAAAAAAAAGAGAGATGGCTATTCATAAAACAAGGTGACAATATAAAAAGAATAGTATACTTGTTGGAAAAAATCCTTAGCTATAGGAAATACATAAAGTGTCATCTGAATATAAGCTATTCTCCCTAAACCAAATCAAAGAAATCTTCCTGTTGGACCAGACAGAAATGAGAACTTTCCCAGGACTCTGGAATCCTCTACTTTCAGCAGCTAATTCTTTTAGTTCTGATAAGACATTAAAACGAGACACGGAAGGAAACAGTTGCCACAGTGATATCCTTTAGCTCACCTAAAACAAAATAGTTGAAGAAAATGTCTATGGAGTTTATGAGGGTGGGATGAGGGATCTTTGTCTACTTCTCCCACATAGGTTTATGGGAGGGAAGAAAGAGACAGGAGAGGTATTTGGAGTCACTTGTTGGAAAGTCTTGGGTGCCACTGCTTTAGACTTCATATAATATAATATGAGACCCTATCTCAGTATAATATATCCTTGAGCGGGAATAATGATATAATGAAAACTGTGTTGCTGGTAGTAACTATTTTGTCAATTGTATGGAGGATGGAATGAAGCAAGGTGAGACTGGAAACAGGAACAACTGTTCATGAATAATCCCAAAAGAAAATGTGCCCTTAGACTCCATAGCGACCATTTCCCTCCTAAGCAGTTTGTGTGTAGTAAAAAGAATGCTAGCTTAAAAGTCTAAGGACTTTTAGCTCCTCAACAAGTCCTCTCTAAGCCCTTCTGTAAGAAAGCAGTCCTTGGAGGGCTAGGTGGCACGGTGGATAAAGCACCGGCCCTGGAGTCAGGAGTACCTGGGTTCAAATCAGGTCTCAGACACTTAATAATTACCCAGCCGTGTGGCCTTGGGCGAGCCGCTTAACCCCATTTGCCTTGCAAAAACCTAAAAAAAAAAGTGTGTGGGGTCCTTGCATACAGATTTCCTGAGACAACTAAGGGTTGTATGGTTAGTGATTTCTTTCAAGCTCCTGCGAGTATTTTTTCTTCTTCCTGACTTTATCTCCATCCATTTCTTGCTGAGACTTCCTACTTCAGTTTGCTTTGAGGCCAGCATCCTTCTCCCAACTGGACTATAGATCTCAGGCAACTTTTAGGTTTTGTTTCTTTTCTTTCTTTCTTTTTTTTTTTTTTTTAGATTTTTTCAAGGCAATGGGGTTAAGCGGTTCGCCCAAGGCCACACGGCTGGGTAATTATTAAGTGTCTGAGGTCGGATTTGAACCCAGGTACTCCTGACTACAAGGCCGGTGCTCTATTCACTGTGCCACCTAGCCACCCCTAGGTTTTGTTTCTAGAGACTCAATTCATTAGCATTTCAGCCTGGTCAGAAATGTAGGCAGAGCCACACCCAGTTCTAAGGCAGTAGCTGGCAAAGGTAATTAATAGGCAGGAATAAGTAGCCAAAAAAGTAGTAAAAGGTCAACAGAATATATATATTATATTATATATATACATATATATATATATATATATATACAGAAAATATTCTATGAAATAGGAAACAGTGGTATAAAGGAAAGAGGACTGATGTGGAATTAAGAGAGCTGGATTCAAATCCTGACTATACCAAGGATGCATCTTGCTAGGGAATATTAGACAGATCACTTCCCCTCAGAGCAGGTCTCAGTTATCTTGTAAAGTGAAAAGGTTGGATTAGACGTTCTTTAAATTCTCTTTCAGCTCTAAAGCATGTCATTCCAAGCTTGTGAAAAAGTCCTGGAAGCAAAGGATTCAAGCTCAAATGCTAGTTCTGTCTCTTGCTATATGACCTGTGAGATCTTGGACAAATGACTCCTTTCTTCTATGGACCTCAGCTTTCTTCACATGTCAAATGAGGGTTTGCATTCTGTAACTTCCATGTTCCTTCCAACTATGGATTAGATCAGAGGTAATGAACATGCTGCTTACAGGGTGCATGCAGTCCATACCATTCCTAAGTGAAGATCAGAACAGATTAAAATGTAATTGGGAACTACTGGACAAACTAAATAAAATATTTTTTAAAAAAGAAAATAGTTAGAGACTAAATAAATATGTGATCCATGGCAAGTAGGTGGTACCTTGGGGCATGGAGTCAGCAAACCTAAGTTCAAATCCAACCTCAAACACAGTGTGACTATGGATGAGTAATTTAACTTTATTTGCCTCAGTTTCTTCATCTGTAAAATGAGCTGGAGAAGAAAATGGTAAGCTATTCCAAATGTCTTTGCGAAATAAATCCCATAGAAGTGTCACAAAGAGTCAGACATTACTGAAAAATGATTAAACAGTAACATGTGACCCACAGGAATCCTTATGTATGATTTTGTGACCCCTGCTTTTGAGTTGGACATCATTGTATTGATGATGTCTAAGATCCCTTTCTTAGATGCCTCCCTCTGTTAATGATTTCCTATTTATCCTATATATATAAAACTTGCTTTGCATATATTTTCTTAGATGTTGCCTTCCTTCTTAGGCTCTAAGCTTCTTGAGAGCAGGGACTATCTTTTGTCTCTTTTTGAATCCCAAATGTTTAGCACAGTGTCAAATTGCCTAGTAGGTTCTTAATAAATGTTTGTTGATATTTTTATTCCCTCTCTTTTTTCTATGATCCTTACATTTGATGGATTGATTCAACAATTCCAGAACAAACTAGGAATTCCACAAAGATCAGTTCTGATTCTCATTTTGCTAACTTCATTAATTAAGCAGCAGTTCAACTCAGGGCCCTATTATCACCTCATTTATAAATAAATATCATCTTAGAATAAATTTATCAAAAACTCCTAGTTCCTTTAGCCCTAAACAGTCTATGCTTGCCTAGGGATAGTATTACAAGTCAGAGTATCAATCGCTACAGATCTATACATTTCTTTCCACTCATCACGGTATTTGGTTTTGCTGCAACCATTTGGAACAAAAATCCCCATATCACCATATAACAGATACAAAGAATGAAATGAATCAGTCATGAGGGCTTCTATGAATCAATAAGAGGGTATCCAGTCTATAAATCAGATAATCTCCTTAATTTTCCAGCCAAATTGGTTTTCTTCACCCCTCAAGAAAACCTCCTTATAAAATGATCCACAATATATCACACATACACAGAAGATTGTTTAGAAAACATGGACAATTGGAAAATGGCGGAACAACGATTGGGGAATGACTGAACAAACTATGGCATTTAGATGCAATGGAAGAGTTTATACTATTTTTAAAAACAACAAGTCTGAAGAATTAGGAGAAACATGGAAGAACTTGTATGAACTGGAACAGAGACAAAATACACAGAACCACAAAAGCAATATATACGATAACTAAAAGGATATAAACAAGAACACCAAACAAAATATAATGCTGAGTGATTTAATGATGAGCAATCAAGAATCATGGGTTCACAAATCTGGAGTTGTTGGGGGCTTTGGGGGTCAACTAGACCTAAATTCCTAGCTTTATGATAAAGAAATGACTTGTTCCAGATTACACAGAATGTCAGCATCAGAAAAAAAGATTTTAATTCAGATCCTCTGATTAAAGAACCACTTTACCAAGGTGATTGCGGAGTTAAAAAAGCACCTCTCCCCTTTCTGTGGAATATTAGGAAACAAGGAAGATGGGATCTTAAACACATTATCAGGCATGGTCACCATCTTTCCTACATTGTTTTTCTCATAGTTTTGGTTTGTTTCAAGGGAATGAACATTGTTGAATGGGTGGGGCTGGCACTCTTCCATTTTGAAATAGAGTTTAAAGCTATTAAAGCTTGGATGGGTATAATATATATACATAAAGCTTATATTATATAAACTTATATTCATATGTATAGGGTATCTCATATATGCATGTATACATACATATATTAAAAGTGCATCAAAATTATTCATTTTTCAATATTTTCTTTTTTAATTTTAATTTTTAATTTTTATTTTTTTGCAAGGCAGTGGGGTTAAGTAACTTGCCCAAGGCCACACAGCTAGGCAATTATTAAGTGTCCGAGGCCAAATTTGAACTCAGGTACTCCTGACTCCAGGGCCGGTACTCTATCCACTGAGCCACCTAGCTGCCCCTATTTTTCAATATTTTCAAAGAAAAATTTGAGGCCCATTTATAGAATTCAATACCCAAAATTACAAGACTTTTTTTTTTAAGACAATAGGGTTAAGTGACTTTTCCAAAGTCACACAGCTAAGTAAGTATTGAGTATTGGAGACTAGATTTGAACTCAGGTCCTCCTAACTTCACAGCCACCTAGCTGTCCACTACAATAGGTATTCTTACAGTTGAGTTGACTATTCGGAAAAAAAAAAAGGATTTAGAGTCAGAATAAATGGGTTCAATTTCCTAATCTTTCATGTTCTAATTATATGACTGTGAGCAAATCACTTAAACTTTCTGAGCCACTTCCTTTTTCATCTATAAAATAACTGTTGAATTTCATTATTTTAATGGTCCTTCTAGCTTTAATCATTCCTGATTCTTTATTTTGAGGAAATTTTATCTTAAAATCCATGTTCAAATTGATCAAAAGAGCCTAAATGGATAGGTCATCTTGATAATAATAGTATTTATATTGTAAGACTGAGAAAGTACTTTAAAAATATTAATTCATTTTTTCTTTTTAATAACCCTCAGAGGTAAGTGATATTATTATCCCCATTTTACAGATGAAGACACAATCTGAAGGATGTTAAAGTAATTTTTGCTAGGGTCACATACCTCATAAATGTTGGAGGAAGGATTGAATTCAAGCCTTCCTGATTCCAAGTCTGACTCTCCTATCCATTGCACCACCTAACCACCCAGAAAGGGGGGGGGGAACCTTCAAAATTCATCCATAACTCAAGCTCACAGATAAGATTAAAATATGTCCTATATTTTCTTTTGTTCTGATGACTAGGTGCCAAGTTTGCAGGAAATCTTAGAGATTTCAAGTCACAAGAACAGAAATGAGAGGAAAAAATAAAAAAGGAGAGAAATTTTGCCCTAGAAAAGAGTCCTCAGCTAAAAAACTGCAAATAGTAGTCTCTCCTCTTATTGCTACCCACAAGGAAGAAAATAACCTCTGATATAGGTGTGCCTCCACAGACTAGTGAAAAATTACTTGAAGAGGTTGCCAAGGATGCAGCTGTTGTTGCCTTATCAAATGGCAATGCATAGTCAATCATTCTGCCAAACTCTGGTGAAACAAATATAAATAAAAATAAAGGCAAAAGAAAAAAGGATCTAGAAAACTAAGGAAAATTATGAAAAGATGTAGGATTAAAGGGGGATAGCCCTTCAAGACTTCAAACTGTATTATAAAGCAGCAATTGCCAAAACCATCTGGTATTAGTTTTAAAAAAAATAGGAAGACAATAATGGAACAGACTAGACAAGGGAGAATCAGAAATAATAGAACTTAATTACCTGTTTGAAAAAGTAAAAAGCATTCATTGTCAAGGAAAAATCTTATTTGATTAAAACTGCTGGGAAAACTGGAAAGCATTCTGGCAGAAATTAACCTTAGAATAATGTCTTCTACCATATTTCAGAGTATAATTTAATTGGATATATGACCTTAATGTTTGATTTTTTGCTTTGTTTTGGGAGAGGGGGGCCAAGGGGGTAGATAAATAAAGCAATCAGAGCTAAGTGACTTGCCCAGGATCACTCAACTAGTAAATGTCAAAAGTCTGAGATAAGATTTGAACTCCAAGGCTGGTGCTCAATCTACTCTGCCACCTAGATGTCCCATATGATCTTAATGTTAAAGATCATGCTATAAAAAAATTGAAGAAAAATAAATCATAAAAGAAACTCAGTTATGAGATGCCCCTTTCTTCCAGGGCCTTATTTTTTATAAGACTTGATCCCAAGGGGCAGGTAGGTAGAGCAGTGGATAGAGCACTGGCCCTAGAGTCATGAGTATCTGAGGTCAAATCTGGCCTTGTACACTTAATAATTGCCTAGTTGTGTGACCTTGGGCAAGTCACTTAACCCCATTGCCTTAAATAAAAAAAATAAATTTAAAAAATTTTTTTAAAGACTTGATCCCAGATTTGATACCTGAATATTCTAAAGAGGCTTTTACAAAGTACAGAATCTCACTGGTTGATCTTGTTTCACAAGCCAACAAAATGATGCACTAGTTACAAATGGTAAGTTAACTAGGGGAGGGGGGGTGTCTCAGGTTGGGTGAAGCATGGAGCATCTCCATTAGATGGTCATAAAATGGTCACCTGCTACTGTTGACCAAAAATTCAAAGTCCAGAAATACAAAAAATAAGTTAGGAGACTTTCCATGTCATATAGTCACCTCCACCATGTTGGGCTTGGTCACTATAACAAGGAAAAATATGGATAGAGGACTTCTAGTTAGCTTCCTATAATTAAGCAAATGAACTTATGATCTGTAGTTCACAAATCTGGGGCCTAATATACAGAACTTATAATCATTATCCCTATGGAACCCTATCAGATTTGTTAATACTGATTGGAGTAGAGCTCAAATGAATTATTTGTCACAGATCCATTATTCTGATAGAGCCTCCTTCTTTGTGGAAGTCCCAATGAGCAGCAAGGATTAACCTTGGTACCATTCATTTATGTAGGCATCCTACCAAAAAAAAAAAGGAATTGGATAAAGTGAGACTTTTGGGTGGGAAAAATTTAGAATATGAAATGCTGAAATCTAAGATTCTAGATAAAGCTAAAGAAGTTGGATATGAAATGATGGAGACAAGAGGTCAGGAAGAGAAGAAAACACTTAGGTCTGGGGAAGACTCTGATCAGAACTTATAAGAAAATGCCTGCTGTTGTTTATATGAAACCTTCCCAGAAATAATCTCCTCTACAATGTAATATGAAGATAGCTTACTGATTGATTAAAGTTCCACCCTCCTTGCCAATAGGAAGCAGCCAGCCTAAAATGTAATCAGTGAAAAATAATCTGTCCAATTGGGAATTATAGCATATTGTGATTATGTGATGAAATGAAGGAGGGGAGATGTTATTCTTAAAAATAACAGAAAGAAGGGAAATGATCACTGAAGTCAGAAAAGGAAAGCCTGGAAGATAAGAATGTAGTTAATTTGGCAGGTTGCCATGCTTATTGACTAAGCTACCATATCTTGACAGAATTATCTTCTAAGAATAACTATCTTCTTTTGCTCTAACAATTCCATAGTTCCATGCAATCTTCCTAGTACCCATTAGATTTCTCCCAAAGGGAGGAAGGGCTCATTGCCCAGTTGACTCCATAATTCCATTTCTCACTGTCCATTAATATATGGGCTTTCTGGGAGAAATCTGTCTTTGTGAATTTGGGTAACTGGGAGTCAATTTTTCAGGGTTCTAGAGCACACACTTCTTTTTATTTTATTTTATTTATTTATTTAAGACAATGGGGTTAAAAGTGACTTGCCCAAGGTCACACAACTAGGCAATTATTAAGTGTCTGAGACCAAATTTGAACTCTGTTCCTCCTGACTCCAGGGCCAGTGCTCTATCCATTGTGTCACCCAGCTGCCCCTGCATACACTTCTTTCTAACTATGGCTATGTGCTGGACCTGTAGTGACCTAAATAAAATACACTTATCCAAGGGCAGCTAGATGGCTCAGTGGATAGAATGCTTATTTTTCTGAGTTTAAATCTGACCTCAGACTCTTATTAGCTCTGTGACTCTGGGCAAATCACTTTTCCTTGTTTGTCTCAGTTTCCCTATCTGTCAAATGAGTTGGAGAAGGAAATGTAAACCACTCCCAGTTTCTTTGCCAAGAAAACCCCAAATAGTATGAGGAAGAGATATATAAAACTGAAAAGACTGAACAACTCACCCAAGGGACACACCTAAAACAACACTCTTGATTCTTCAAACTTATTAGTTTAACAGATTAAATAGTTTTCTCAAAGACTGGAGAACCCAAGAGAAACTCTCTTCTAATCTCTAGCCTATTCATCTGGTCAATGAACTGGAATTGGGATGAGAAAGATTTGGGTTCAGAGTTGGCCTCAGGTTCTGCCTCAGGTTCCTCATCTGTAATAATGAGGATAATAATATAATAAAATAGTAATTGTTTTGAGGATGAATGAGATATCTGTTAACTACTATTATTATTATTACTCATCCTTCAAGGTTTAAACCCCACCTCCTCTGTAAATCCTTTTCTGATAATGCCTGCTTACATTAATCCTTCCTTTCTCTAACTCCCCATTTTCTGTAGTATACAATTAACACTTTATTATATCCTGTTTCAACCACTAATTATCTATACTGCCTAATTGACCACTTTATCTTTAATGGGGCTTTGGAACATGCCCAGATTACCTAATAATTAGCCTCCCACTTGGGAGATTCTTGAGGCCTGCTCCGGGGAGACAGAGTGGACATTCCACCTTGATTTATCAAGTGGTTGGAGCAGCCTCTTTCAGCTGGCTGGAATTGCCAGCATATTTAAATCTCCTTTATTAAGGCATAGTCAGTCTCCAGTAGCTAGGGTTGAAAGCATGTTCCCCAATAGGATTTTTCTTTAAGGAAAGAACCACTCTCCTTTCCCTTTAAACTTGTGATTCTGAGAAATGGGTTCAGGGTTTCAGTCTGTTTAATTTGTCCTTTTCAAGTCTAGGTCAGAGGGCTGGAGTCCCTAGTCTTGTGAATTTGATTGAAATTTTGGAGTCCCAGATTACAGAACTAAAATTGCCCCCAGGCCCAGGGAGGCAAAGCCACTCACTGGGGCTTTAGATTTGGAACTTGGTTGTATTAATGCTAATTAGGAACTGAGTTAAACTTCCAACCTAATCTCTTTGACCTCCTCAAAAACCTAGAGTCCTATATAAGGAATTATACCCTCAAGGAACTGTGGGAAGTGTTGGTATATTTGTTCTTGCTCTGCCTTTGAAGTAATTATTCCTTTGTAAAAGCTAACCAGACTACTAAATGATTAGATGGAACTGGATGTTTGGACCCTTAAAATTGAGGGAATCTTATTTGTAAAGGCTTGAGTCAGTGGCAACCTCTCCCACCACCTCAAAGGCCCCCTTCAGCCTCCTAAGGGTACCGGAGAACCTTGGGAGAAAGGTGAAATGTAATAGACCTGACCTTCAGGTGGTTGAGGCTTGAATTGTCCTTTTTTCATATGATGAAATTTTAAATTCTTGAAGGTTACTTCATTGGGCATAAGTCTTCAAACTGAAAAACTTTTGTGTGTGAGTCTGGGGAGGGTCTATAAATGTGATTTCTAGGGACCCATCTAAGTAGATACATATTGGCTTATCACTTAAGAAACCAGTGAAGATTATCTACTAATGCATGGAAATGTTATAATATGAGTTGGTAAAGAGATACATCCATGAAGTCATGGATCACAGAGGTTTTTTACCTGGATTCATTCTCTAACTTCTTGCCTGCCTTTGACTGCCCCCTTGCTACCCTGAAGAAATTTTTGTTGGTGTAATTCCAAATTGCTCTCCAGAAAGGTTTGATTAGTTCACAGCTCCACCAACAATGCATTAGTCCCAGATTTCCCACATCCCTTCCAACATTGATCATTGTCCTTTCTGGTCATATTGGCCAAGAGAAAGACAACTTCTAATAGAGATACCTGTACTTGGACTCAAGAAGCCCTGAGATCATATCATACAAGCTATGTGACCTTAGACAAGTTACTTAACTTAGACTGTTTCTTCAGCTATAAAATGGTCTTGCCAATATCTACTTATCCTAAAAAAGATAATATATGTAAAGAAGTTTTGTTTTTACCTGGATTCATTCTCTAACTTGTTGCCTGCCTTTGACTGCCCCCCTTGCTACCCTGAAGAAATTTCCACCACAGAAAAATCTCCACCCTGAGACCCTGCTCTCCTCATTGATGACTCCTTCCCAAAGATCGCCATTTTAAGAAGGTCAACCCTTCTTCACGTTATTCATAGCTGCACTCACTCTTTAGACTTTTCTCCTTTTTCTCTTTGACTGCCATCCTGCCCCATTCAAAATGAGATAATTGTAAAGTGCACAGAGTAGGAACATCTTCATCCTTTGTTTTGAAGAAGACCAATAATATCACAGGGTGCCATCTTGATTTGTGCATGAATTGGATTTAAGTGAGCCATCAAAGTTCAGTGTCAAGACAATAGTCTGGATGACTGGTGATGAGTCTAGGATGTAGGGGATGATCTTGGCATCTCCAAAGTCTGATCAGGTTCTAAGTGCTCCAAGGCATCTGCTTCAGCCACCTTCATGGCCCATTGAAACAAATTGCTCTTCTCTGCCCTTTCCCCTTCAAGTACATGTGGAAGTCATTCCCTTAAATCACTGATGAATTTGAGTTCTGTTCATTATCTTCAACTTAGTTTAGCCTATCTGCTGAGACGTTTATAGTGAATATGTTACAACTTCTTGCAGCCACAGGTGAGAGAGCACACTTTGGTATTCAGTAGTCACCTAATAAATGTTTATGTCCTCCCTCCCTTCCTTCCATCTTGTTTCTTTCCTTTCATCTTTTCTTCCTTTCCCTCCTTCTTTCCTTCTTCCTTCTTTCCTTTCTTCCTACTTTCCTTTCTCCCTTCCTTCCTTTTTCCCCTTCCTTCTTTCCTTCCATTATCTGCCCCTCAACCTCTCCCCCCGCCTTGCCTATTCTCCAGTTATATTTTCTTCCATCCATTAGAATGTAAACTCTTCAGAGATTGTTTTATTTGCTTCTTTGGTATACAGTAAAGTGCATGGGAAATAGTTATTCCTTAAAAACTATTTATCATCTATTTATTATTATTATTAATATTATTATAGCAGATGTTTTTTCAATGGTATTTCATCTTTGTGGCAATACAAGTGGCCCCTGGTGGTTTTCATAAAGGGAAACAAAATTATGAGACACCAGAAAGCAATGAGAGCTATGTGAAGCCTTAGAGTTTCCTCTTTCCTTTGATTTTGAGGATTAGGCTGCTGCTGGTATCTTGCCTTTCATGAGGGCAAAGAGCAGTTGACTTTGAGAGTCAGATTCCTAGGCTGCCATCTGGGAGTCAGGGAGTTGGAGGGCAACTGGGAAGATGCTGAGATCAGAGACTTCTGAGTAGAACAAAGCTGCCACCATTTGAGCTCCTGACTGTGATGATAAGGACAGAGGAGAAAGAGCCAAGATCAGATTACAAATGGAACCTAAACCTAGGAGCAAAAGTGGGGACCAGAGCAAGTCAAGGTCCCAAATGCCAGACAGTCCCTGTTAGCACAGAACCCAGTATATTTGTGAGTAGGGGCAAAAAGAGAGAGAGAGAGAGAGAGAGAGAGAGAGACCACACTCCCAGATCATATTTTTCCCTTCTCTTTCTTAGGGGCTATGATTCCAGACACCTGCACCCATTCTCCATATCTGATCTATGGGCAAGTAAAGTTTTAAAATTTCCTAAATATGCCCAAAGAAAAAGGAGAGTAATTAGGAGTTTGTGGAAATGACTGGGTGACTGGCTTCATATGGGGGAATTTATAATCTTCCTTTTATTTTTACTATGTCTTGACATAACTGATTGTTGTATGTTAATTGTATCCTGTAAACACGTCCAGGGTCAATAAAGAGAGAGAATTTTCAAGAAGTGGGTTTGAGATGGAATCACACAGATTTCCTGCTTCTTAAAAATAATTTGACTACTGTATTCATTATCATCCCTAAACTAAATTCTGAGTCTGACGACCACGGTATTGTTGTTGTCATTTTAATTGCTCAGATTTTTGGTCAAAGCTCCCTCAATCATAGACCAGAAAAATTTACAAGACCACTAAAGAACACTTGAAGAAATGAATGGGATCTGTTAGCATTGGGTTTGGAATCACTTTCTACTGCACTTCAGGAACTCTGATTTTTGCTAATTCTTATCATTTCACTTATGTTTGAGAAGCAGTCTTCTAACTGGATTTCTAGTTTATGGACTCTGCTCAATACAGTGGCCAAAATAATCTTGGTAATGGGCAAGTCATTTGTTCAAACTCCACAATTCTTTCTCTGGATACAGATGTTATTCTCCATCACAGATAACCCTGCTCAAGAAGAGTCTGTGGCTCCCCACTATTGCCTCTAGGATAAATAAAATATATAGATAAATGTTTATTTTCCCAACCCGCTTCCACCAAAGCAAAATGTAAGCTCCTTGAGTGCAGGGATAGTGATAATTTTTTTTTCCACTCTAACTCCCAACTCAGAGAAGGCCTGTCCATTTAATAGATACACAAATTCTTATTGAGTTGAATGGAAGGAAAGAAAGTTAAAGGGAATGGAAGTCCAGTCAAGGCAAATAAGTCTAGAGGCAGACTTTCTCCATTCAATGGAAGATTTATAAATTTGGGAGCGGGGGAGGAATTAGGGAAAGGTATTTGGGTTGTTTGGCCAGGGCCTCCTGGGGGAAAAGGTGTTTGATTAGTGTAATGAAAAGAGTAAGAAGAGGTTTATACAAAAAAGTTTGCTCAAATCAGCCTGAGAAAGATTGCTTTTGCCTGAGGCCAGTCCCTGAGCAGAGTTCTGATTAGGAAGGGCCCACTTTCCTGTCAGAATGGGAAAAAGAACACAATATGCTGGTGGCACACGGAAGCCTGGAAGAGGTGGGACTCCTAGGAAAGAGTTAGGTCTCTTAGGAGCTAGGGTGTAGGAACCTTACACATTATTTATTGAATACAGGTCTAGAGGGAAATAAGAATTGAGTAGTTGAAAGTTTAAGGAGAAACACAAAGTTGGAAGGAGGGCTGTGTGATGTCAAAGGCCATCAATTAATCATTTCAACAGAGCCTGGGGGGAGATGGCAGGGGAAGGTCTCAGTGGAGAAAATATGAAGGGTTTGGTTGGCATTTGACAGCAAGAATGAGATCCTATCATTTCCAGATAAAGCTAATTCCCCTAGGGAACCAATAAGAGATATCTTTCATTAATAGTCTACACTGGCAGCCAGAGGATTCTCCCCCTCCCCAATTACTGTTCTGATCCTTCCTACTCTGGTATTGCCCACACCACTGGAAGAGATTGAGGATCATCAGAGCCAGATAATTTGATTCCAACCTCTTTGGCCTACCACCCACAACCCCAAGATGAAAACATTACAAGGGCCTTCTCCACCCTCTCTACTTCCACTCAAGCAATTTTTAAACTGTGATGAAAATGGTTTTTTTTTATTTTAATAGCATGATCTTGATTCCTTTTTAAAAATCTAACATTAACTAGGTTTGCTTGGACATTAGTGACCTCTTTGAATCAGACATCTGTCAACTTCCACCTGTGCCTGTACTGACTTCCAGGGACTTCCACTATTTGTCTTCAGTTCCCTTTGAATTAGTAAAGGAGATACAAAAAGGCATGTCACCTGGAAATGCAAATGGCAACTGAACTAGTCAGGGTTCTTCATAGCATATTGTCTGGGAACCTCAGTTGACCCACAGACAACTAAATTCAATTTCCTTATCCCAACCAGCTTGCATTTCATTACTATTTCTAGTTATAAGAAAAGTAAAAGAATGTATGAATAAACCAGCACAATAACCTAAGTAAATGAATGAATGAACCACATCATAAAGCAAAAACAAGTAAATGAATCATCACCACCAACAATGAAAAATACATGGTCTCATATTTTTGAGAGAAGTGCCATAGTAGAGAGCCTTGATCTTGGAGTTCTGATTCCTCCTGAAGTCTGGATTTCCTGATTCTGATATTTACTAGCTATATGGCCTTAGTCAAATAATTTCACCTCCAATTCTTAATTTCTTCACCTATAAAATGAGATTAATAATCCTGGTATTCTTTAACACTAAAGTCCATTTTAAGGTCTATTTTTTTGCTTTGTTTTGGAGGCAATCAGGGTTAAGTGATTTGTCCAGGGTAACAAGCTTGTAATTGTCTGACAGCTGATTTGAATGCAGGTCTTCCTGTATCCAGGGTCTGTGCTCTATCTACTGTGCCTGCCAGCTTCCCCAAAGCTGTTATGGACTAAAATGTTTTTGAAACCTTAAGGTGGTTAAGGGATAGTGACTATAATTAGTAATAACAGAGAGTAAAAAGCATGGACACACACACACACACACACACACACACACACACACACACACATCCCACCTCTATAGATTAGAGAATTGGTTATTCTTCATATTTAAGCGATCTTATCTCTAAATAATGAAGTTTTCTTGATTATAGAAGTATATGCTATCTACCTGGGCCCAGTTCTCTAAGCTAGGGGCCCTTACATTTTTGTGTATGTCCTGGACTACCTTTGAAATCTGGTGAAATCCATTAACCCCTTCTCAGAATCATGCTTTTAACTGGGGAAAAACACCCACTTGGAATTACAAAGGAAAACAATTATATAAAATTCAATTATCAAAATACAAAAATATCAAAATGCAAAAAATAAAACTTTGTGGATTCTAAGGAGTCCATGGAGAAATTTCAGAAGATTCATAAACAAAAATATGGGGTGGGGAATTATATCTTTGTTTTTACTAAACTCTTACTGAAACTTGGAATTTCCTTCAATTATGGAAAAATATCACCATGAAAAGGGGTTCAAAGACTTTACCAGGCTTTAAAAGGGTTTCAGGATTCCAAAAATGGTTCAGTCCCAGGCTAGTGTTAAAAAATATACAATTATTTTCATATAATATTATATGAACTCAAGAGCTCACTTGACTGAATAAAGGGCTGGTTTGGAGCCAGCTTGGTTTATCCTGGCTACAGGAATCATTCATTTAATCTCATGGTGTCCTAGACAATTCTCTAAGACTCTAAGTTGGTAAGAAGGTGCCAATCAGAATTGATAGAGGGAAAGGATTTCTTCATGTAGAAGTACTCTCTGAGATCCGATATCTATTCTTATTTCACGTTCTGTCAGTTGTTTCACATTTTACTTCCAACCTATTAAGATTCATATTTCCTTCACAACTTCAGATAACCCAAACACTCATTATAGTTTATGATATGTTTATTACATAAAATGAAAGATAACAAAATAGTATTGAGACTTCCAAGCAACTGGTCCCCTTCTGCTTCTATTGATGTCTGAACCCACAACTCAATTCCTAGCTCTATTTTTTTTCCCAAGAGAATTGCTCCCAGAAAAGGACCATTGTTCATGTCTTTCCTCTTCATATTTAATATCTCAGTCACAGAGTAGTAAAAAATATTGTCTATCTATACTCTTAATGGTCCATTAAGTAATATGTCAGGGGATTCAAGGTCAGGAACACTTTTAGTCATTTTCCCAATGATGGACATGTGTTATCCCCCAACTCCAAACTAGACTGTCTGTTCAATACCCAGCTACCTCATTTCTGTCTGTTCTGATCTACATTTTTTTATCAGAGACTTGAATAATAACTATAAATGATATGTTCATTAAATTTATGAATTGCAGGAACCCAGAAGAGATAATCTAACATGTTGCATGACAAAATCAAGACCTCAGAAGTCTTCATCAGACTAAAAAGTAATAGACCAAATTCAATAAGATGAAATTTAATATAACTAAGGAGATACTCCTTCTCTCCAATCAGTCAACTAGTCTGTTATGTTTCAAACAAAAACAGCAAAAAAAAAAAATCCCTGCTCATAGTATAATGAGGGAAAATAGGACAAAAACACTTATCTGGGTGGGGAGGGGTTATAACACTTTATGCTTATTTAGCATGAATATGGCTGTAGTCAAGAGACATTATGAAGACAAGTCAAGAAGCTGCTAGAATAAATGGAGAAGGTCATATAGCTAGCAAAAGATCCAAAGCAGGCTCTATCTGATCAGCTCAAAGATGCAGGGGATAGTTCTCTGAACTTGGAATCAGGGGAAGATCTCAGTTCAAATTTGACCTCAGATTCTTACTAGCTAAATCATCCTGTACAAATCACTTAATCTCTGTCTACCTCAGTTTTCTCACCTGTAAAATGGGGATAATAATAGCACCTACTTCCCATGGCTATTGTGAGGATTAAATGAGTTAAATGAGATAATATTTGTTAAGTGCTTAGCCCAGATCTTCATACACAGGAGGTACTAAATAAATGCTTATTCTCTCTCTCTCTCTCTCTCTCTCTCTCTCCTAACCACAGTACTACTAGCCTCATAACATCACTGTAAGGAAGTTTTGCAAATATTATCTCTTTTTTTTGCCAGGTGAGGAAATCAATACTCAGAAAGATCATGATCATAAAGTTGGGGAGCATCAAAAGCAATATTTAAACCTAGGTCTTTCTGGCTTAATGTCTTAACAGACATTGTAGCTTTTTCACAATGCTATTATTAATTTTATCACCTTCGGCAAGTCATCTCCCTGAGTTTCCCTTTTCTCATTTGCATATTGAAGAAGTCAGACTAGCTGCTCTCCAAGTTTCCATCTAACTCTTAATTGTGTGAACCTCTAAACTGCAATCATCCAAAACTGAAATAGGTTTCCTAGGTAGGTAATGGGCTCCTCATCACTGCTTTTCTTCAAATGAAGCCTGTATTCCTCCTTATTAGAGATGTTTCACTGGTAAGTGATGAATTCCCACTGAAGACCTCTTTTCCAAGTCAGACTTCAGTTCCAAGTAAAATCTTGTTCCTTCAGTCCTCTCTGGTTCTTCTTAAATTTCTAACTCCATGTTTCTCTCATTTGGGGCCATCTCAGATATTATTGGGTGATAGCCATAAGATTCCACCTTCTCAACTTTTACTTAGATAGGAAAGAAGGCAAAACTGTCATTTGGTTGAAAAATAAATACTGAAGGTAACTTACATGTCAATTTAAAATGAAAACAAGGAAAAGTCACACAAAGAAAAGAGAGTGAAAGAAAATTTAAATGTGTGACATTATATTATTTTCCTGAAAAGCTAGAGAAATTTAGAGCTTCAGAGAAGCTCAGTGTTTTTCCAGAAGGTTTTGTATGCCTTATTAGGTTATTTCAATCATTTGACAGACATTTTGAGACTTTATAAAGGAATTTATTTAGTTGGCAAGTTATAGATTTAGAAGCTTTTGGAGGCAATATGATTCATCACAGGGGATCATAGATTTGTAACTGGAAGGGATATAGGAAATCATCAAGACCATTCCCCATAGAGCTCCTGGGATCTCCCTCACCCACAGGCTCTCCACAATTATCTGTGGTTCTAAGGGCAGAATCCTCTCAAAACTATAAATAGCTTGTCTATAACCCTGTGCTTATTGTTGCTTATCATCATGGGGCCACAACTGAAAGCAAAAAGCAATTAAAGAGGGGCGGCTAGGTGGCATAGTGGATAAAGCACTGGCCCTGGAGTCAGGAGTACCTGGGTTCAAATCCAGTCTCAGACACTTAATAATGACCTAGCTGTGTGGCCTTGGGCAAGCCACTTAACCCTGTTTGCCTTGCAAAAAACCTAAAAAAATAAAAGCAATTAATGAAATAGTGTTTAATAAAAACAATAGAACATCTCCCCACATACCTGCATCTCACTCTGCCAAAAATAAATATCTTCTCAGTGAGAAGAATGAACTTGGAGAGAGATCAAAAGTAGAGAACCCATAAGGCACCTATTGAAAAAGGTACATGTGCAAGTAACATGTGTAGTAAAAAAAAAAAAATCATTTTACTCCTGCCTACTCTGGTTCTCTTTTCTTCCTCATCAGTCATCTTATCTTCATCCAATAACCTCTCCCTCCCTCAACACCTACTAAAGCCATCATCATAGCTCTCCTATTAAAATGTAAGGTCCTATTATTACATTGGTGGTGCATACCCTTTGATGCAGCAATACTACTACTGGGTCTATACCCTGAAGAGAATATGAAAAAGGGTAAAAACATCACTTGTACAAAAATATTCATAGCAGCCCTGTTTGTGGTGGCAAAGAATTAGAAATTAAGTAAATGTCCTTCCATAGTATATGTATGTCATGGAACACAAGTGTTCTATTACAAACCAGAAGGGATGGGAATTCAGGGAAGCCTGGAGGAATTTGCATGAACTGATGCTGAGTGAGATGAGCAGAACCAGAAAAACACTGTACACCCTAACAGCAACATGGGGGTGATGACCAACCTTGATGGACATACTCATTCCATCAGTGCAACAATCAGAGACAATTTGGGGCTGTCTGGGATGGAGAATACCATCTGTATCCAGAGAAATAGCTGTGGAGTTTGAACAAAGAACAAGGACTATTACCTTAAATTTAGAAAAAAAACAAACTGATATCTTATTATCTGATCTTGCTATCTCTTATACTTTGTTTCTTCCTTAAGGATATGATTTCTCTTTCATCACACTCAATTTGGATCAATGTATACCATGGGAACAATGTATAGACTAACAAATTGCCTTCTGTGGGGGTGGGGGGAGGGAAGTAAGATTAGGGGAAAAATTGTAAAACTCAAATTAAATAAAATCTTTAATAAAAAGTTTTTAAAAATGTAAGGTGGGGCCAGAGCCAAGACGGTGACAAGAAAGGATCGTGTCTTAGGCGCTCTCTCATAAATCTTTGAAACTAAGGACTCTAACTAAACTTTCAAGAGACAGAACCCACAGAGGGACCCAGGAAGGCAGTTCTCCTACTCAAGGTAACCTGGAAAAGAGCAGAAAGGCTCTGCTCACTGGGGTTGGAGGGGCAGCCTGCCAGAGGGGTGGCCCACCAGAGCAAAAGAACTTCAGCCTCCCGGAGGCAGCCCCAGAGTGCTGGGAGCTGCGGCTCACAGCAGTGGGGGAGTTTCCTGAGCTACGCCCCAGGGAACACCAAGCACAGATTTGGGGGAACGGCGGGGGACCTCTGCCAGAGCGAGCACGTGGAGCCCAGCCCTCAGGGCACACAGGGAGCAGCCTGGCCAAGAAGCCCAGATCCAGGAAACAGAAGCAGGTGGAGCCAGTAAGCAGGAGCCCCCAGGGCATGAGCCCATTGATCCTACAGAGGGGAGTGAAGAGAGACTGTAGAGCTCTATTCTCTGCCCCTGGAACAGGACACTGGGGTTCTGACTACATTCAGATCCTGATTGCAGTCTAGGCCACCCCCATAGAACAGCAGGGTCCCCCCCACCTCAGCCCTGTGGCAGAGGGGGCGCACATATGGTCATTCACAGACCAGGAGAGAGGACAGAGCCTCACACACTGAGACCCTTGTGGGAGTGTTCCAAAAGCTCAGGAAGCACCCCAAAAACAGGCTCAGGCTGGGAAAATGAGCAAGCAGAGAAACAAGAGGAACACCATTGAGAAATATTTTGCCTGTGAGCCCAAGAAGGATCAAAACACTCAGTCTGAAGATGAAGAAGAACAAGCTCCTGCATTGAAAGACTCCAAGAAAAACAGAAATTGGTCTCAGGCTATGACAGAGCTCAAAAAAGACTTTGAAAATCAAATGAGGGAGTTAGAAGAAAAACTGGGAAAAGAAATGAGAGAGATGCAGGAAAAACATGAAAATGAAGTCAGCAGCTTAGTCAAGGAAATCCAAAAAAATGCTGAAGAAAATAGCATGCTAAAAACCAGCTTAGGTCAAATGGATAAAACAGTTCAAAAAGTTATTGAGGAGAAGAATGCTTTAAAAAGCAGATTTGGCCAGATGGAAAAAGAGATAAGAAAGCTCTCTGAGGAAAACAAATCCTTCACACAAAGAATAGAACTCAGTGAGATTGATGAATTTACTAAAAATCAGAACACAATACTTCAAAACCAAAAGAATGAAAAATTAGAAGAAAATGTGAAACATCTCATTGAAAAAAACAACTGATATGGAAAACAGATTTAGGAAAGATAATTTAAAAATTATTGGAATACCTGAAAGTCATGATCAGGAAAAGAGCCTTGACATCATTTCCAAAGAATTACTACAGGAAAATTACCCTGATATCCTAGAAGCAGAGGGCAAAATAGAAATGGAGAGAATCCACAGATCCCCCTGAGAAAGAGATCCCAAAAAAACAACCCCCCAGGAATATTATAGCCAAGTTCCAGAACTCCCAAGTCAAAGAGAAAAATATTACAAGCAGTCAGAAGGACACAATTCAAATACTATGGAGCTGCAGACAGGACCACACAGGACTTAGCAGCAATTACATTAAAAGCTCATAGGGCTTGGAATATAATATACTGGAAGGCAAAAGAGCTTAGAATGCAACTGAAAATCAACTACCCAGCAAAAATAAATGTCCTCTTCCAGGGGAAAAGAAGGACTTTCAATGAACCAGGGAAATTTCAAATGTTCCTGTTGGAATGGCCAGAGCTGAACAGAAGGTTTGATCTTCAGATACAGGACTCAGGTGAAGCATGGAGATTGGAGGAGAAGGGGAAAATATGAGGGACTTAATGATGATGAACTGCATGTATTCCTGTATAGAAAAATGGCACTGATAATACTCATATGAAGCTTCTCAGTTAATAGAGCAGGTAGAAGGAGATTTTATAGTTGAAGCACAGGAGAAAGCTGAATTTGAAGATAAATATGGTGTAAAAATGGAGTCAATAAAAAATAGGGAAATGTAATAGGAAAAAGAAAAAAGGAGAGGGGGAATAGGCTAAGATATTTCATATAATAAGATTTTTCTTTATTCCAATGAGTTATTGCAATGATATGGAAGGGGGTAAAGGCAAGGGGGAATGAGGGAATCTTCGCTCTCATCAGAGGTGGTTAGGAAAGGAAACAGCATATATACTCAATGGGGTATAGACATCTGGAGTAAGAAGGGGGGCGACAGGGGGAAGGGGGGGGATGTGAGTGATGGAAGAGAGAATGGACCGTGGGGGGAGAGTGATCAGATATAACACATTTTCTTTTTTTACTTCTTGCAAGGGGCTGGGATTGGATGGCCTGTCTGGGACCATAGGGCTGGGTGGATGCTGGGCCTAAGGGGTGGTATGGGGGCTCGGGGCCTCTTGGCCCCAGGGCCAGGGATCTGTCTGTTGCACCACTCAACTACCCTACAGCAGAGTCAGTGAAAGGAGAGAGAAAATATAGTACATGGTAGTGGAGAAATAAGAAAGGAGGGAGTTGCGATCAGCAATGGCAACAGTGGAAAAATATGGAAGTAACTTTTGTGATGGACTTATCATAAAGAATGTGATCCACCTGCAACAGAGTTGGTGGTATTGGAACACAGACTGAAGCACAAATTTTTATTATTATTATTGGGGGGGGTACAGGGCAAATGGGGCTGGGTGGCCTGTCTGGGGCTGCATAGCCGGGTGATCGTTGGGTGTCTGAGGCTGGATTTGGACCAGGATGCCCCTGGCTCAAAGGCCAGTGCTCTGTCTGCCACCCAGCCGCCCCTACTATTATTACTATTTTATTTTATTTTATGTCTTTATTTTTTCTTTTTTTGGTTTATGCAGGGCAGTGGGGTTGGGGTAGCTTGCATGTCACACAGCTGGGTGATTGTTGCGTGTACAGGGCTGGATATGTGCTTGGGTGCTCCTGGCTCCAGGGCTGGTGCTCTGTCCACTGTACCACCTGGCCATACCTACAATTATTACTATTATTTTTTATTTTAATTTTAATTTTTTTTCTCTCCCCTTTACTTTATTGCTCAAGTGAGTCTATATTTTTTGGGGGGGAGAAGGTATTTTGTTTATTCTTAAACAAGAATATTTTATTAATGTGTAAAATAATTGTACAAAATGATAATAAATAAATATTAAATTAAAAAAATGTAAGGTCCTTCAGGTCAGAGGTTATCTTGATTGTATTTATATCACAAGTATTTTAATCAGTGCCTAGAAAAAAATAAGTTCTTGATAAATATTCTGATTATCTTAATCTTCTGTTATTCAGATGTCTTCAGGTCCCCTTAAGTCTTCATCCATTATCTCTTGGGAATGCAGTGATTAGTAAATCTCTCTCCAAAGGGGAAAAGCTATATACCTTTTTCAACCAATGGCTATAAACCACTCTCCTTAACCATTCTGCTACACAAGAATGCCAGACTAATATCATTTTTCACCATTGGACTGTTTTTCTCTTCTGTTGCCCCTTCTAAATCTTTCAGTTCAACTCTCATCTGGTTCTTGTTTCTTATTATTCCTATCCCATTTCATCAATTGTAGCAAGTATTCCCAGGGCTCTATTTCCCCAAACCAAAATAAAAAAGCATCAAGGTGGGGCTTAAATACAACTGTATGATCCCAAACCTAGTGCTTTTCCTACCATATTCTATCTTCCCCCACACAACACCCCATCAAAATGAGTTTAGATCCTATCATGGTGAGAGTGTAAGAAACAAAAATCCAACAGGTCATCCTCTGAGACATTATTTTCTTTTTTATCCTCTAAGCTAACTGTAAAGTAAAGTAAGCTTGGAGAGACTAGATCAGGGCAGAATATATTTCAGAATTGTGGGAAGTGACTACCTTATCCAGGTACCTTGCCAGGGATCCCCATAAAGGACTATTGCAATGTAACAAAAATAAGCCAGGGTGTTATTAAAACCCTAGGATTATTTTACTGCTGCTGCCTGCATTCCAAGACTGTGTAATTAAAATCCCTATGAAATTTAAATTACTCTGTATATGCATTTGCTTTTGATCATTTTGTTTTGTTACTCCTAAATGAAAACAGGAATAAGTCTAACAGAATGGCTGGCAAACTACTCATTAGAGAAATAAAAACAGATCTTAGCAGTTTTGAATAAACCACTCAGTCAACAGTTACCAGTTACCTTTTTTTTTTTTCAGTGGAGGGCATGGACTATGTCTAGGTTGCTGTGGCAACATTTACTAGACCAAGTCAATCTAACTTGAAACCTGACCTTTCCTTAAACTGGGTCAACCCATTTTCATTAAATGAGAGAGAAGACCAACAGGGGAAGATGATATAATATGAGCAGGAAGGGTAGTAGGTTGAGATGGAAGGAAGTATCCATAGGGACGCCAATACCTTTGAAAATAATTCCTCTTCTCTGGTGCCCCAAAATTCTGGTCCCAGTTCAAACATCCTTCCTCCCCGTTCTGTCCCAACTAGATCTCCAAGCTGGGCTTCAAGCATCAGCTTTGATCAACCAGCAACCCTCCTCTCTCTTCTCTCTCCCTCCCTCTCCATTTACTACTCTGTTTTTCACTCTGATTACTAATTGTCAGGCGTCCATCATGGTGAGTCACTGTATTTAAATTTCCCTAACTCCAAAGCAGAAGCAGGATGCTGTAGGTTTCAAAATTTACCGGCACCCACCCACCAGTGCATGTCGGTGCACCCTCCACTCACATCTCCTGTCCCTCCAGTACCACCCCCCAGGCTGTGAAGAGGTTATGGTTTCCTTTGAGAGGACATCTGGAAACTTTAGGGAAAAAAGAAAACTCTTAGGTGGATTTGGTAGATTTTGAAATTGAAAAAATGCAGAGGTATTGCCCCCTGAATTGCAGGGAAGAAAACAGAGTTAATAAGATTGTTTTTATTGTGCTAAAATATACACAACACACATATGTGTGTATATAAGCATTTCATAGGTGTCTACATGTAAATTTAATAAACACAAATATGAATGTACAGTATACATATATATTCATGCACACATCACATGTTTGCACATACTCACAGTGACCTTTGATTTCATTGGTACAGAAAATTTCCACGTAAGGAAACTCCTTCTACCAAGAAGGAATCATACCTTCACAAATACATGGAGGAACTAAAAATCCCTCTCCTTGGTACATTCATTATGGGAGCCTTTATTTGGGAGAAAGACCCAAGCCAATCATGGTGCTTTCCTCTCTTTGTCGTGCTTCTTTCTGGATCTCAAGGTTTCTCCCTCAGCCTCCACTTTTGTGTCATCTTCTTTAGATTGTAAGCTCCTTGAGGACAGGTTCTGTCCTTTTCTTTGCTTTCAATGATATTGCCACCATTTAGCACAGTGTAAGTCCTGTCTGAGAGCTTAAGTGATTAACTAGGATTTCCTGTCCTGTAGGTATCTGAACCTAGACTTGAATCAGCTTTGAGGTCTGTTCTCTAGGATCTGAACCTCACTGTCTTTCAAATCTATTACATAGTTGCTAGTAATGCAATACTGTAGTCTCTGTAAAATTAAATATTAAAGGGGAGCAACAAAAAGATGGCAAATGGAGAGGTTCTTTGGGGGTATGAATAGTTTAACAATTGTAACAAATTAGGAACTTTGAAGTTTGAGTATAAAGGATTTATCATTAGGGGAACATATGAATGATTAAGAAAATGGCCTAGCCATGAATGGGATGACAGGTGAACAGACCAGTCTTGGAGACGTTTAGCGTGTTGGGGGGGTCTTCCTGTGGGGAATTTATGGAAGGATATGGACAAGAGACACTTCTTGACTTGCTGACATGGATGAATATTAATTTTAAATCAATGAGATCCCAAGCCAATGTATTTGAGAAGTGGGAGAGAATAATCTAGGTGGCACAAAACATAGAGAGAAGGACCTAGAATTAGGAAAATTCACCTTTCTAAGATCAAATATGGCCTCAGACACTTACTAGTTGGGTGAACTCACATATATGTGATGTATACATGAATATATGTATACTGCACATTCATATTTGTGTTTATTATATATAAAAGTCACTTAACCCTATTTGCCTCAGTTTCCTCTTCTGATAAATGGACTGGAGAAGGAAATGGTAGACCATTTCAGTATTTTTGCCATGAAAACCCCAAATAAAGTTGGACAGGACTGAAAGGATTTAACAAAGAATAAAAGAAGAGAGAAAGACAGGAGAGAGAGAGAAAGAGAGAGAGAGAGAAAGAGAAAAAGAGATAGAGAAGGGGGTGGTGGTTAGGTAGCTCTAAATTAATAATGCCATTATAACACCCCTTAGAGGCATTCCTTTAGGGTATGCTTAGTCAGCATTCCAGTCAAACTAATGGGCCTTCCCTGATTCAAACATGCATAGATATTTCTGGTCTTCTCTGGGGACCACTTAGAAACTTGAGCAGGCAAAGTTATCTTCTACCTGCTTCCAACTATGTATGACTCATCACAAAGATGAATTCCCCCATTTGATTGATGAACCACATCTCAAAGAAAATGAGGTGACTTCTGGCTATTGGAGCTAGCTTTTGAGTAGACAAGATGTGACTATTTGACGGTGGTAAAGGAAAAGTCCGTCCCCACCATAATAGGACTCTACCAGAGTGATTCTGGCTACATCAGAACATTTGCTGTAATAAGGAAGAAGTAAGAATCAAAAGACTCCCCCAAAAGATCTCATTTGGATCCTGGCTAGTTGTTTAACCATACCAATGTGAAAATGAAATGTAAACATCTTATTAGCAGTCTTGTAAACACTTTGTTTCCCCATGAGGCTTAAGCATTAGCCTCCCAGTCTATTGTACTAGTAACAATAAGTTACTGGATTCTTTTCAAATCATTCTCTGAATTTATTGCTTGACATTTATGTTTCTGTGTGGAAATAAACTTCCTGTTCTTCAGTTGTACACTATGATTGCTAGCTCCTAGTACACAGAAGTGACTTGATGATTGACCACTGAGTGACCATTGACCATTAAGTGCCTGTGTGATAGGAAGTGTCTTTGTGCCCAATAAGGTTAGAAAACTATAAGTTTCTTATCCAGGTCTGAAAGTCAACAGTTTAGAAAACTTTCATAATCCCAACTCCCTTGTGGTTGATTACAAGGGAAGGTCCACAATCCTGACCATTTGCTGATTGGTCCCATCCTCTTCCCTACTCAATCCTTAGGGCTCTGCTCAGCAACCAATCTATATAATGAAGAAGATCCAGAGTTCTCAGTTTTTGATTGGGATTCACATCCCACATTGTGTCTGATTTTGTATATCCACAGAACTGTAAGACTAGGAAGTCCTATCTCTCTATCTCTCTATCTCTGTCTCTCTATCTCTTGGATGCCCACGAATAATAAACTGACTGATCCATGATCTTTTGAGCACTCATGTTCCTTCTTGGTCCCTCACCTATCATCTCAGACCATTGAGTCCATTTGTTCCTTTTCCTCCTTGCTAGGGAAAACCCTAGACTTTGAGGCTATAGACATTTCTATAATTAGATACTCAAGTATGACAAGTCAATGAATATGAAGACTAGGGAGCCTACCTCTTTTTTTTTTGCAAGGTAGTGGGGTTAAGTGTTGTGCCCAAGGCCACACAGCTAGGTAATTATTAAATGTCTGAGGCTGGATTTAAACTCAGGTACTCCTGATTCCAGGGCTAGCGCTCTATCCACTGTGCCACCTAGCCACCCCCAGCCTACTTCTTTTAAGAAGTCAGGTAAACCCAAAGCAATGAGCCCAGTATACAATCATAGAGCTGGGTACAGAATCCCTGTGAGTCTCTGGAGCATTTGCTTCTAGATTATGGGAGACCCCAAGCAACCCTCTAAAGTCTATAAATTGCAGAACACTTACCAAACCTCATTAGGAGAGGAGGTTGTCTCACTGAGAACTCCCTAGAGAGATGAAATCATGGGTCCAGACCAAATATTTTAGAGGTTATGTTTTCATTCCTTATTTGATTATTTGGTTGTAGTTTGGAGTAATTCTGGGAAATTTCCAAATCTACAAAATCACAGATCCTTGTTTTGTTAAGTCTATAATTTTTTTTTAAATATCATCTTTCTCAATCTGTCTTTGCTTCCTTTACTTTCCATTTTAGACTGATGACTCATTGGAGGTCAGAGCTGTTTCTGGCTAATCTTTCTTCTCTACTCTTAACTCTTAGTAAAAGTCTACCATGGACCCTATGGACATTTAGTATACCTTCCTGACTGACACTTTCTCTTTCTTCTTTTTTGACTTCAGTTTAATTGACTTTGAGAATCTAGAATGTTTTCCATAGAAACTCCAGTTTAAACACTGTACAGTCAGATTTTGAGTTGTTCACTAGGAGTCTTATGAAAGCAATATCTTCATTCTTGTGAGGGTGGATTAATTTAGGAATCATTAAACAGGAAGTCATATGAAAAGGCTCAAGAATCACATCCTCTGCCTATGGAAAATGGTCTGACTGGGAGAATCAGAGCAATTTCCTTTGCAAATGGACATCAATTAGGGATTTGTGTAGCTCAGATTAATATGATCCTCTCTTAAAATAATGCAAGCTCTCTTGGTCAAATGGATTAAGATTGCTATGATTGATTTTTTTCCTGTTAAGTAGTAATTGTAACTTTGATATGTACATAGGTTTTTTTCCTTTAATTCCCCAATGCAAAAACACAATTGTTTATACCATGGATTTCCTTTCTCTTTACTTGGCTCGGTGGTAGGTGGTAGTTCCTGCCAAGTGACTCACTGATTCATGAAGCTTTCCTTGGGCCTTGTAACATGAACCTTAGCATCTGATGATTTGGGTCTTTTCTTATCCTTCCATAGGTTTAAAAAAATTTTTTTAACGTATTTTGTATATTTTATTTGCACATGAAAAGTTAAGCCAAAGATTTTTGACCTGAAAGGAATTGAAGAGGCTACATTTTTGTACAGTCCTCTCATTTTATACATGGGGAAACAGAGTCCCAGAGAGGTTAAGTGATTTGTCCAAAGCAACACTGGCATCAAATATCAGAACCAGGATCCAACCACAACTGGATTTGTATCAAGATCTCCCTCGACCAAAGTCTGCTTCCTTTCTATTGTACCATGATTTTTTAACTGAACTAATTTTTGATTTTGATAGAAGATTAAGTCGATTCATCTCTGTTGTTCTGTTTCCTCATCTGTAAAACAAAAAGGTCTGAGTCTATGATATGTTAAGTCACCTCCAGGCCTAAATTTATGGCCTTGCTTCTATCTTCATTCCCCTCCCAGTTCTTTACCTCTCTATTAAACAATGTTAATTGGCTTCTCCTATGTAATGGGGACCTGAGGGATGGCTATAGGAAAGTTCCATTTCTCCAAAGCAGTTCAAAAAACACTCTCTTGCATTGGGCTACAGTATCTGAATGTCTTTAAGAGAGAAGTTCTGTTTTTTCCCTATATCCAGAATATTATCAAAGAATAGCTTGAGCAGAGTCAGCTAATTCAATATTCTAAAGGGATAACAGAGGCCATACCGCTTTGGCGAGTCAAACTTAACCTGACATTAGCTCTGTCATACAGGGTCAGACTCTGGATCGTACCTTGACTGATAATGGACCAGAGCCCAACTCGCTATAATCTTTCCATATATATTACTGAGATGAAAAGTCAAATGCTGTGATTATAGTTGGGCGTATATGTACAGAATGCAGTCTTCAGGCGTCACCAGGATCTTTTTGAAGGTCCTCTTCTGTTCTACTATACAATACGGTAGGACAGGATGGGATGGGGCAAGAAAGGACAGGATAGGCGAAACTAGGATAGGATGCAAAGGACGGGATGGGACAGGACGGGACTGGACAGGACGGGACTGGACAGGACGGGACAGGGGCCGGACGGGACAGGACAGGACGGGACGGGGCGGGACAAAACAGGGAAAGGACAGGATAAGATTTGATATGATAGGATGGGATAGGATGGGCCAAGATATAATAGGATGGGATGCGATGAGATGGATGGTATGGTAGAATGATAGAATAGAATAGAGTATAGATTCGTATATACTTATATGTTTGTCTGTATAAAGTATTATATATGTATGTAGATGTATGTAAATAGGTATCTGTCTATCATCTATCTCACCCAAAATACTTTTGAGCTTTCATCCACATATTGAATCTCTACACATAATTGTTTCAATTCTTCCTTCCTTTTCAACAGCAAAAGGATGGAAACTAGAGGATGGGGGCGGGGGGGGGGGGGGGGGGAATCTCTCTTCAGACCTCACCAGTTGATCAGATTAGGCCCTGAAGCATGAGAGTAAACAGCCAGTGGTAGTCTAACAAATGTGGCAAGGAATACCAATAAGGAAGAAAATGTGCAGACAACTTTCAAAGGCTAAGAACTCGTCTTCCTGACTGTTCTTTTCAGATACAAATGGGGCTGGGATTTCCAGTTTATTGCCTTTTGGTGGTAATAATAATAATAATAGCTGACATTTAGATAGCCAAGTTTTGTAGCATACCTTACAGATGTCGCATTGAAGATTCAGAGATACAGTAAATTCAACAATGCATAGGTAGTAGTTTTATCATTGAGTCTATACAGAGTAGGGAAGGAGTTTGGAAAAGAACTTCTCCTGCTCCCTGCTTTTCTCTTCCTCTCTCTCCACTCTTTCCTCTTCTATTTGTCCCTCTCTGTGTTTCTGTCTCTGCTTCTTTGTCTCTGCTTCTGTCTAATGGAAAGATAGTGTGACTGAAAAAAGAATCTCTACCAGCAGTGTGCTTTTTTTTTAGGTTTTTGCAAGGCAAATGGGGTTAAGTGGCTTGCCCAAGGCCACACAGCTAGGTAATTATTAAGTGTCTGAGACCGGATTTGAACCCAGGTACTCCTGACTCCAGGGCCAATGCTTTATCCAAGCAGTGTGCTTTCTAACATAAAGACAATATCATATAAATCTTTGACCTGGAACTTTGACTTTCACTCAGTCTGTCTGGAGGAATAGAAAACCAGCTTTCTGGTTTTTCTATCTTTGGACTTAAATATTCTAACTTTTTAAAAATAATTTTGCCCAGACTAGGGATTTCATTAGTGTTTGGAGAATCTAATGGGAAACTCCCTTTATGTTCTCCAAGATTTAAAGTTTTAGACATTCTAAAATTAGATCATAGGTTGGTGACTTTTCCAGGGTCACACACAGCAGTCTATGTCAGAGGTAGAATTTGAATGCAGATCTTCCTGATTCCAAAATCAGTTTTCTGGTCATGGTGTTATGCTATCTGCCATTATAAAGCTTACCTGTCCAAAAATACAAAAATATAACTCTTTCTTCCCAGGTCTGTGCCCAGATAACATTACTTTGGAAACATAAGACCCAAAAAAGGAAAATAAACTCTGCCTCAGAATGATATCTTTTCAAATTTGGCTTTGAAGCAAGGAACCAGCTCTAATCAGCTCAAAATCTCTAAGAGCCGATAGTTAAAATTTTAATGTGGAATTTATACCTTGGAAATGGTCAAATTACAAATGAGGACTTGTTATTGTTTTATTGATTATCTAAACTTAAGAAAGTGCTGGAGAAAATACAAATAATGGAGATTAGGCTAAAAGTATATGATGCCTTCCTTTATTTTTTCTAGAGAGTCAGTTGCTAAATATTTGGCAGTACACCCTGGCTTTGGAGACTTAATGGGAAAAAAAACAGAAGAGTTTGTCCTCCCTATTGAGGATATATTGAAGAAATCCAATGGTCAAGCTATTTTTGGTTTCTGGGCACCAATTTCTCTGCCCTTCTCATCTGAGACTTTCAGGGAATGCAGGAGAATGGCCTGTGGGATGGAATGTTCACTACTAGCCCTACTCCACCTTCTATTCGGTTAGGTAGGAACAGTGACAGGTCGGATACTTGGATGTAGTCAATTTAGTTAGTCACTTAATAAACATTAAGTGCCTTCTATGTGCCAGAAACTGTTCAAAGAGCCAAGAAGACAAAGAAAGGTAACAGACAGTCTTAGCTCTCAAGGAGCCCAATGGGGAAGACAACATGCAACCAACTATGTACAAGCAAGATACAGACAGGGTAACCTGGAGATAAGCAACAAACGGAAGACCCTATCATAAAAAAATGATATTGTAGAAGATAGGATTTTAACTGAGACTTCAATGAAGCCAGGAGGTAGAAATAAGAAGGAAGAGAGTTCTAGGAAATGGGATATTCCAGTAAAAATTTCTTAAGTCTGGAGATAGGGTGTCTTGTGTGAGGGATACCTAGACGACCAGCAGTGTCACTAGATCAGAATACATAGATGGGAGACAGGTGTAAGAAAACCGGATTAATGTGTATGACAGGGGCAAGCTATGAAGGATTTGGAATGCTGGAAGATTTTATATTTGATCTTGGACTGGAGTTTATTGATAGGAAGCATATGACTTAGTCAAACTCACTCTTTGGGAAAGTCACTTTGATAGCTGAGTGGAGGGTGAAATAAGGAGAGATCTGGGGCAGGTAGGCCCCCTCCCCACACACACACAGACTACTGCAAGATTCTAAATATAAGGTGGTAAAGGCCTGTAGCAAGGTGAAGATAGCATCAGAAAAGAGAAAGAAGTATGGATGAGGGAATATTACAAAAGTGAAATCTATAGTCTTGGTGACAGATTGCACATGTGGGATAAGGAAAAAATACAATACCTTGCTGTGAGCCTGGGTGATAGGGAAAATGGTGGCATTTTTAACAGGAATAGAGAAGTTAGGAAGCAAAATAGGTTTGGGGGAAAAAATAATGAATTCTGTTTGTGACATGTTGAGATTATGATATCCACAGGACATTCAGTTCCAAATATCCAGTTGACAATTGTGAAATTGGAGGTTCAGAGAGAGGTTTAGGGCTAGATAAGTGAATCTGAAATTCATTAGCATAAAGATGATAATTGAATCTGTGGGAGCTGATATCATCAAGTGAAATAGTAGAGATGGGAGAAAAAAAAGGAGGGTCTGCAATAGAGTCCTATGTTTAATAGATCTCACCTGAATGAAGATTCACAAAGGAGAGAGAGAAGGAATGTTTAGAAAGGTAGGAGAAAAACCAGGAGAGAGTTATATGAACATCTGGGAAGAAGAAAGTATCAAGAGGAGGATGTCAAAGGTCCAGATGGATCACAATTGAGAAAAGGTCATTGAGAAAAGGTCATGAGAAAAGGCAATTAAGAGATCCCCGATAATTTTGGAGAGAATAGTTTTGGTAGAAAGATGACACTGGAAACCAGAAGGTAGAGTTAAGAAGACAATGAGAGAAGAGGAATTGGAGGGCAACTATTGCAGGTGGCCTCCCAAGGAGTTTAGCCACAAAAAGAAGGATAGATATGAGATGTTGGCTAGCAGGAATGGATGGATCGAGTCAGGGTCTTTTTTTTTGAAGATGGAGGACACATAAGCATATTTGAAGGCACTAGGGAAGTAACCAATAGACAGGGAACAATTGAAGAAGGTTGAGAGAATGGAAAATGATAGAATGGGCAATCTGCTAAAGAAAATGAGCTGGGGGGCGGCTAGGTGGCGCAGTGGATAAAGCACCAGCCCTGGAGTCAGGAGTACCTGGGTTCAAATCCGATCTCAGACACTTAATAATTACCTAGCTGTGTGGCCTTGGGCAAGCCACTTAACCCCATTTGCCTTGCAAAAACCTAAAACAAAAAACAAAAACCAAGAAGTTGAGCTAGAATGGGAATACTTGTGATGTAAAGGGGCAATGATAAGGGCTACTTCTTTAAGAGTGAAGGCCATAGAAGGTACCTTGGAGATGTGAAATGAAGTGACAGGGAAAAGAGGAGGTTCTTAGTAAATAGCCTCATATTTTTTTCAGCTAAAAACCACTTGAGAGGGTAGATGGAGGAGGAACTACAAAAGGCTTAAGGAGGGATAGAAAGGTTTGGAAGAGTTGCTGTGGTAAGTGAGATAGTGAGTTGATTAGGGAGTTGACAAAGGATTGTCTTGACCCTGGATGCATTTCTTTGGCTTTTGAAGTGCTGCTCATAAATTCCTGCCTAATCCCTGGTTTTGGTGAATCTCTTATAGATAACCCCCAGTGAAAAGTAAGATCCCAGAGGAGAGAGACTGTTTTTAGTTTCATCACACATCCACAAATCCAGCTCAGGTTCTCATTATCTTTTGCCTAGACTACTGCTATAGGGTCCTAATTGGAGGTCCCTACCTCCAGTCTCTTCTCTCTCCAATCTAACCTCCATACAAACTCCATGGTTATCTTCAAAAAGTATGACCATGGTGAATAGCTAGTTTGTGTAAATGAAAATACATCTGTGTGGAGGTTCAAGAGTTAAAGCAGTGAGTAGAGGAATGTGTTTCTCCATCATCAGATTACCCCTGGGACCTAGAAGGAATTTAAGTGCAACCATGTAGTAAGTGGGAACCTAGACCTGTCAAGGTGAGAGGAATGTGGAATGAATGAGACAACTCAGAGAGTAAATAGATATTCAAACATTCACATGAGAGGTGTGAACTATTTCAGAATAGTTATAGATACTTTTTACTTGAAGACAGTGGTAGGCATGGAGTATGCAAAGACAAAAATTAAAGAGTTTATCCTTGGGACTTATATTTTATTGCTAGAGAAATATGCCCATATAGAAGTGTATAAAAGCAATAATGTAATATCCACTTTCATCCAGGTGAAGTGGGGAGGATCAGATTTGAGCTATGTAGATAGAGAAAGATTTGTCTCATAATTGGAGGAGAGAATTTGGAGTACAATGCTGTAACCCTGCCTGCAGGGTCTTAACTTAATTTTGTCAGAAAGGCCCTCTGAGAGAGGAACTAGCAGCACAGGACTGTCCCTGCCTCATTTCAGTAGGTTAGGAATAGGTATAACAAATGCATGTAAATAGCTAGGAGTTGTAAGATGTACTCAGGGATTTGGCCCAGTCAGTAGAAGCTAAGGGGACATTGTTTGGTCATTTCAGTTGTGTCCAATTCCTCATGAGAGGTTTTTTGGCAACGATACTGAAGTGGTTTGCCATTTCCTTCTCCAGTTCATTTTACAAATGAGGAAACTGAAACAAACAGGGTTAAGTATCTTGTCCAGATTCACACAGCTAGTAAATGTCTGGGATCAGATTTGAACTCAGGTCCTCCTGACTCTAGGTCCCATGCTCAACTCAGGTCCTCCTGACTCTAGGTCCTGTGCTCTATCTTGATGATGTTCATCCTTGTCCTTCATTTTTTTTTTTAGATTTTTCAAGGCAATGGGGTTAAGTGGCTTGCCCAAGGCCACACGGCTAGGTAATTATTAAATGTCTGAGGTCGGATTTGAACCCAGGTACTCCTGACTCCAAGGCCAGTGCTCTATTCACTGTGCCACCTAGCCGCCCTCTTGTCCTTCATTCTTGAAGAAGATTATGACATCTGGAAGGTGATACCATGACAAGCAAGTGAATTAGAGTCAAGTGAGGGTGGGCTGTGCTGTCTTCATCCTCACTCTCTTCTCTGGAGTCAGAGTGGGGAGGTCAGAAGCCAGATAACTAGAGGTTGAGAAGTGAGTGAAAGAAGAGATGTGAAGACAGAGTTCTATGTTACTGTGCTGTAGGAAGTGGTGTTTGAGCTGAGCTTTGAAGAAACTAGGGGTTTAAAGAGATTGACATAAGGAAGGAATGCATTCTAGACATGAATTAGAATCTGGACAGAGACATAGAGATAGAAAATAGAATATCATATATGAGGAATAGCAATTAGATCAGGGGGACTGGTTTAACCAGTCCAGAAACATAGGATTGAGTGAGTTTTTAAATGCCAAATCCAAGAATTCATAGTAACATCTGTGCTATTCATATCTGTCTGGAGGATGATTGGAGAGGGAAAGATTGACAAAGAGAAGACAGTTGAGCAGTGATTGCAGTAATAATGCTATGGTCTTTGGAGTAGATAAAAGGAATTAGATGCAAGAATTAAAAGAAAAATGATATAACAACTGATGAGTTATGGAAATGAGAGAAAGTGAGGAGCTGAGTTTGTCTTGGAGTTCCTGGTGAGGACCTCTTCTGCCAATGCATCTAGGCACTTTCTAATATATATATTAATTTATTTTATTTTGACTTGGTTGCAATATAAAAACAAGTTTTGTTTTTTGTTGAGGGTTTTTTTAGGTTTTTGCAAGGCAAATGGGGTTAAGTGGCTTGCCCAAGGCCACACAGCTAGGTAATTATTAAGTGTCTGAGACTAAAAACAAGTTTTAACATTCATTTTTAAACTTTGAATTCCAAACTCTCTCCCTTCTTCCCATCCCACTCCCCTTCATTGAGAAAGCAAGTTATTTGACATCACTTTAAAATGTGTAATCTTGCAAAACATTTCTATAATAGTCATGTTGTAAAAGTAAACATTAAACACCTCTGCCCAAAAAGAAACTCAAGAAAAAAATTTTTAATATTCTTCAGGGGCAGCTAGGTGGCACAATGGATAGAGCACCGGCCCTGGAGTCAGGAGGACTTGAGTTCAAATCTAGCCTCGGACACTTAATAATTGCCTAGCTGTGGGACCTTGGGCAAGTCACTTAACCCCATTGCCTTGCAAAAACAAACCAAAAAAAAAAACCAAAACCAAAAAAAAAAAAAAAGGATGCTTCAATCTGTATTCAGATACCACTAGTTTTCTCTATGGGTAGGGACAGCATCCTTTATCATAATCCCTTCAGAGTTACCTTGGGTCATAGCACTACTGAGCAAAGTTAAGTCATTCACAGCAGATCGTTCTACAATATTGTTGTTACTTTGTGTATAGTACATTTCCCATTGCATCTGCTCAATGCATTTTTTCCAGGTTTTACTGAATATCCTGCTCACCATTTCTTATAACACAATAGCATTCCATCACAATCACATACTACAACTTGTTCAGCCATTCTCCAACTGATGGGCATTTCCTCAATTTCCAAGTTGTTGCCACCAGAAAAGAGTTTCTATAAATATCCTTATACATATAGCTTCATTTCCTTGCTATTTTTCTTCTCTTTTGGAATACAGACCTAGTAGTGACCTTGCTAGGTCAAAGGGTATGCATGGTTTTATAGCCCTTTATTCATAGTTCCAAACTGCTCTACAGAATTGTTGAATCATTTCACAACTCTTCCAAGACTGCATTAATGTCTCATTTTCCCTACATCCCCTCCAACATTTGTCATTTTCTCTTTCTGTCCTATTAGCCAATCCAATAGGTATAAAGTATTATCTTCAATTTGTTCTAATTTGCATTTCTCCAATCATTAGTGAGTTAGGACATTTTTTTAAAATATGGCCATAAATAGCATTGATAACTTTGTCTAAAAACTGCTCTAATCTTGATCATTTATCAATTGAGGAATGACTCTTTTTTTAATATAAATTTAACTCAGTTCTTTATCTTTGAGAAATGAGGCCTTTAGCAGAGAAACTTGTTTCAATATTTTCCCCTGTTACTATTGCTGCCTTTTCCTTCATTCTATACTCACATCCCCCATTTATTCTATTTTTTTCTCTCCTTTCACCCTGCCCTCCTCAAAAGTGTTTTCTTTATGTCTATCCCTTTCCACAATCTGCCCTCCTTCTATCACCTCTCCCATCTCCCATCCCCTTTCCTTCCTACTTTCCTCTAGGGTGAGATAGATTTCTATATTGAATTGAGTATGTATGTTATTCCCTCTCTGAGTCAAATTCGATGAGAATAAGGTTCACTTACTTCCCCATATTCCCCCTCCCGCCCAACTCCACTGTAAAAATGTTTTCTTACCTCTTTTATGTGAAATAACTTACCCCATTCTTATCTCCCCCCTTTCTCTTTCACCCAGTACATCTCTCACCCCTTAACTTTTAAATATATTAATCCCTTTATATTCAACCTCCCACCTGTGTCTTTTCAATATATGTTCCTTCTAACTGCCCTAATAAATTAGAAAGTTCATATGAGCTATGAATCTTCCCATGCAGGAATATAAGCATTCAGTATCATTAAGTCCCTTAAGATTTGCCTATCCTGTTTGCCTTTTTATGCTTCTCTTGTGTTTCATATTTGAAGATCAAATTTTCTGTTCAGCTCTGATCTTTTCATCAGAAAAGCTTAAAAGCTTAAAATTTGAACGTCCCTCTTTTCCCCTAAGATTATGACCAGTTTTGCAGGCTAGTTGATTATTGGTTATAATCCAAGGTCTTTTGCCTTCCAGAATATTATATTGTAAGCCCTTTGATTCCTTAATGTAGAAACTGCTAAATCTTGTGTAATCCTGATTATAGCTCCAAAATAATTAAATTGTTTCTTTCTGGATGCTTGTAATATTTTTCCTTGACCTGGGAGCTCTAAAATTTAGCTATAATATTATTGGCAGTTTTCATTTTGGTATCTCTTTCAGGAGGTGAGCAGTTGATTCTTTCAATTTCTATTATTACCCTCTGGTTCTAAAATATCAGGGAAGTTTTCCCTGATAACTCCTTGAAAGATAATGTCTAGGCTCTTTTTTTGATCATAGCTTTCAAGTAATTCAATAATTTTTAAATTATCTCTCCTGTTTCTACTTTTCAGGTCAGTTGTTTTTCCAATGAGATATTCACATTTTCTTCTAGTTTTTCATTCTTTTGGTTTTTGTTTCTTGATTTATTAAAAATTCATCAGCTTTTCTTTGCTCAATTCTATAGTTTAAGGAGTTTTCTTCAGTGAATTATGGAGTTTTTGTCTTTCTTATGTATCTCCTTTTCCATTTTGGTCAATTCTACTTTTTTTTAAGTTTTTTTCCTCTTTATTTGGACCTCATTTTCCATTCGGTTTTTAAGATGTTATTTTCATTTTTTTTTGCTTTTTTCACCAAACTGCTAACTCCATTTTCCTAATTTTCTTGCATTACTTTCATTTGCTTTCCCAATTTTTTCTCTATCTCCCACTTGATTTTCAAAATCCTTTTTTGAGTTCTTCCATGACCAATTACTATTTTTCTTGGAGGTAGGAGCTTTGATTTTCTTATCTTCTTTTAGGTGTATGTGTGTTTTGTTTGAACTTCCTTATCACCATAGTAACTTTCTATGGTCAGATTTCTTTTTCTTCTTTTATTCGCTCATTCCCCCAGTCTTTGACCTGATTTTATCTCTTGTTAAGGGCTCTGCTTCCAAGGTGGAGGGCACACTGTCCCAAACTGTTGGAGGTTTTTGCAGCTGTTTTCTAGGAACCTGCAAGTTTTCAATTCTTTCAAGGTAGTATGATTTTGTTTTTTAGATTTTTCAAGGCAATGGGGTTAAGTGGCTTGCCCTAGGTAATTATTAAGTGTCTGAGGCTGGATTTGAACTTAGGTACTCCTGACTCCAAGGCCGGTGCTCTATTCACTGCGCCACCTAGCCGCCCCTTAGGTAGTATGATTTAAAGAAAGATTTTTACTCCTCTCCTGGCCTGTGCTCTGTTCTATGGGTAACCACAAGCACTCCTTTCTGCCCTGGAACTGGGAGGAGGGTCTCTGCTCCCTTGGGGCAGCAAGCTGTTGTGCTACTGCTCCTCCACTTCCTAGGACTATGAGCCAGATCAGAGTAAGGTCAAAGCTTCGGTGATAGCAAAGAAACTCATGTAATCTCCTTCTGAGCTCCTTATTGTCTGAGAGAGTTCTGGCAGCTACTACTGCTGTTAATTCAGTGGTTTCAACTGTTCCTGGTCTTCTGGGACTGGGTCTACACTGCTGAAGCCTGTGCTGGACTGTGTTCCACTCTCACCTTGGTGAAACAGATTTTTCCTGCTGACCTTCTAAGTTGCCTTTAGCAATCCCTTGGCTGAGAGGACTAGAAACTACCACCACTGCCACTGATCCAGTTGCTCTATTGTCTATCCCTTTATTGCTAGGGTTAGTCCACTGCAGCAACAATCCTTTCCTGTTGATCTGCCATATGTCTTGGACTGGAATATATTTCAGTTCATCTTTTTGTGGACTTCGCTACTGTAGAATTTGTCTAGAGTCACTTTTTAAAGTATTTGGAGTGGTTTGAGGGAGTTTTTTTTACTTTACGCTGCCCCTGTTGGCTCCACCACTCTGACTGGGCCATTTCCCCACAACTTAGCATTTTAGACAATTGTCTGGGACATTGATAATTAAAGTTCCTTATTTGTGGTCACCTTTTCATAGAGGCAGTACCTGAGCCCAATGTCTACCTGTCTTTGAAGCCATCTCTGTCTATCTTATACTATATATATATATATATGTATATATATATATATACATTTATATATATATAGTGATATTAGGGAGCAATTGAAGGTGAAGAGATGCTCTAACAGTCACAGGTAGTGATGGGTGGGTCAGAAGTGACATCATGTGGGGGTCTAAGCTGAGCTATTGAAAACTGCTTGAAGGAAAGGAACGTGGAATAAGTTTAGAGAAGTCTATTGTGGAGCCAGATTGTGAAGAGGAAATCACTTGTTCTTGTAGTACTGAAGTCAGATATTAACAGGAAGAAGATCAAATTCTTGCCCAAGAAAATGATTTAGTCAGAAGAATCAATCTTGAAGACCCTGGACCTGAGGATGGGGAGGGGTGGGGGTAGGGGGTTGGAGGGAGAGAGAGGTAGTTAAGATGAGAGAGAGAAGAAAGAGGCTAAGAAATAAAGAAAAGAAAATAAGAAAAGAAATAAAGAAAAGAAAAAAATTCTATTTCATAACTTTGCCTAGTGTTTACTTTTTCCTAGGTGAATGTTTCAAGCTATCTGGTTCCTAGGTTGTAGAAACCTCAATCAACTATTTGAGGATTGAGAATGAGGACATGTGTTCCTAACAATGTATGAAACTAAGGCTGGGATTCATCAAGCACTGAAAGTGAGAATCCCTTCCAAAGAGCTCAGACTTCCCTAGGATGGAAGTGTCCCATCTCAGAAGCATCTGAACACCACTAGATCAGCTTTGTCCCTTCTTGGGTAGCCTATTAGTTCCACAAGAATGCTAATTGCCTTCACTGTCCTTTCATTTTGGGTTGCTGCAGACATATGGGATAATGAGGCTTCACATTAATTGCCAAGCAACTAATGTGTGACCAGCAGCTGCAATCAGCCCCAAGGGAGAGAAAATCGCCTGTAAGTCACTACTCTTGCCTACAGATTGCTTTTCTGGTTAGCCTAGAGAATGACATTCATCATTATTTCCATAATGGACCCATGATGACTTCACTTAGTTATTTAGAACTTCATACTAATATGACTTTAGTGAACTGCTCAGTCATCATCCATTCTATCAAGAGAGGAGGTAGTATCATAAACTACTGGGCTACCAAACCAAGGGTTAAGAGGGAAAAAATGCCCAAATATGCACTGATTCCCATCTTATCTCTGTTACCCAGGGACCTCTGGATTCTTGGCACAGAGAGCACAGCTGAGATGCACATCAATATACTCCCATTGACCTAAATACTCAAACTTGAAAGACCTATTGGGAAATTGTGGAAGGTAGTCAGGGTAAAAAGTCTTCTTTATTCCCCTGGAGTAGATCTAACTAGAAGTTACAGGGTGTTGGAATTCATAAAGGAAGGACTTCCTAACAATGAACACTGTCTGACTATGGAATGTCTTTTACATCTCTTTATTACTCAAATGGCTCACTCAGAAAGAGGCTGGGTAACTATGATTAAGAAGGTTGTAGGAAGGGATGTTTGGCCTAGGCGACCACAGAGGTTTCTTCCAACTTTCAAGTTCGCCAAGACTAATGAATTTATAGCGAAGATGACCTACATTTGAAGCCTGCCTTTGATACTAGCTGTGTTAGCCTGGGCAAATTTTGAAAACTTTCTGGAGTTTGGTTTCCTCATTGGTAAAATGGAGATAATAATACTCGTGTCATTTTCTTCATTGTTGTTGCTGATGTGGTTGACCCTTTACTTCTGAAGCAGAGCAATGATGTCTTGCTTTTGAGTGAATTAGATTTAAGGCAGAGCTGCTCAAAGTCATCAGCTCATCAGAGTCCAGAGGCAAGACATAAGTCTAGACAACTGGCAATGATGCCTATGGCAACAAAACTCATATGAGATAAGGAATATAAAACAAACTCTAAAACATTAATGTTAACCCTTAATTGTTTATAACCATTTACTATTGTTTGGTGAAATGATGTCCATTTGCTCTAAAAGTAGAGTTTTTGAAATCTGGGAATATCTATCAATCTTCCACATTTTTGGCAAGCATGTGTTAATAATAATAATAACAATAATGCTTGTCCTTCATTTTCAAAGAAGACCATGACATCATGGAGGTGATGCCATGACAAGCACATGAATTGGATTTGAGTGAGGGGGTACTGTGCTAAGTCATCAGTCTCACTTTCTCCTTCTAGAGTCATCTGGATCCAGCAGCCAGAAATGAAGATGGAGATGGTTCTAGATGCAAAGAAATCAGGGTTAACTAGTTAGTGTCAGTTGTCTGAGCTCAAATTCGAACTCTAGTCCTCCTGACTCCAAGGTCAGTACTCTATTCACTGCACCATGTAGCTGCCCCTAGATGTGTTGTTCTTTCTATAACTGCCTTATGGAGGTGGGTCTTTGTGTTACATTAGTATTGCATAAGTCTTTCTAAATTCTACAGGGTTTCTAAAGCTATTACGATTCATTTTACAGTTCTGAAAGTCTAGTGCCTGAGTATTAATTGCTCCAAATGTGTTCTTCCCATTGAGATTGGAGTGAGTCTCAATATCTTTGGCCTCAGCTTTTTCCTTCATAGTTTTATATTTGACATGTCTGTCTGGAGGTGAAATGTGTTATTATTGCCTTTGTTCATTGGTTTAATTTATCTTGATTCAAATCAAAAGCCTTCATTTTCTCTATTTCCTTGGCTTATGTTAAGCATTTTATACTTTTCAAGTCTAAATAACATTTTCATATCATTGGCAAAAGATTACACAAAATGAAGATATTCAATATAGGTATGATTTTAATATAGTTTGATGTTATCTATGTGCATCAAATAATTAATAAGAAATTTTGATTCAACTACCTCTTTAACTTGGAGAGCTATGTTTTAGGAGATATGATAATGGATATAACTGAGCAGAAATAAAATGGGCTTAAACTACCTCCCAGAAAAAAAAATTTAAATAAATTGTTCTTGATACTATTATATTGGTGGCATGTTTTGTGCAGAGAAAAATTATTCATGTGGACTTCAAATGCTTTGAGTTCTCACTAAATATAGGCCAATTTTAGTGATGTGCTGGTCTCTTCTCCATTCTCCCCCTCCTTCCTCATCCTCAGGCTCCATAAAATTCAAGATCAATTCCTTTTCAGACTAAATAATATATCATTAAGTTTAATGTGCATTATGAACATTTTCTCAATCATTTTCTCTTCTAGACAAACCAAAAAATTCCCTAATGAAGCCCTATTTGTAGCATTTGCCAATTTCCAAGGTGTTTCTCACACTGAAACTTTAATCATTAGCTCTTGTGACTCTTAGAGATGGCTCCAGCACATCCTAGGCCTATTGTATATGTTTACAATACATAAGTCAAGGAGGAGTATGGGATTTAGTCAAAGGTTTTATGATAATTGATAAAGGAAGTACCAATGTGATGCTGCTTTAGGGAGCTTATTCAAATATCAGATTAATAATTAGTTGTTCTTTATACCCCTGGGACTTGACCTTCCCTTTTTGCTCTTCAGTGTCAATAGATTTTTAAAAAGCGATTCAAGCTGTGAATTCTTTGACCAAAGTCCACGACTTTCTGATTGATTAGCTTGTATTTGGAGAGGTCACCAGTGTTCTTATCTTTTTGGCAGTACATTTGAAATGCCTTTTGTTAGGAAGGATTGGGTTTGCATCTGAGAGGCAGTTGATAAAGTACTTTGCTGGTGATTTATGTGCCATTGTGAGGTGTTTGAGCCAACAGTCATGGATCTTAGGCAGCCATGTTACTTTCCACTTCTTGCAGAGAAGCTAGAATTTGAGTATCTTCCTGACAAAACTGTACCATCATTCATCATATTCACAGTGTAAATTTTTCTGTTCATCACTTATTACAACTTGTTGTACTGAATTCTTGTGACCAACCAGAAAATTTCTACTTCCTTGCTTTTCAAATCTCTATGATAAACTTTTTGATTAATGTTAAATTGTCAAATTTGTTCTTTGTGCTTCTTTGATTCCTTGCTTCCAGTTACTGATTAAGGGAATCAAGATTTCTAATATATATTCTTACATATGAGTTCTGTTTCACAGGTTCCTTTTTGGTTACCTTTGGCAGCTAGGTGGCATTGTGGATAGAGTACCAAGAGTGCCAGGCCTGGAGTCAGGAAGACTTGAGTTCAAATTTAGCCTCAGATGCTTACTAGCTGTGTAGCCCTGGGCAAGTCTCTTAATCCTATTTGCCCCAGCTTCCTCATCTATAAAATGAGCTGAAGTAGGAAATGGCAAACCATCCCAGTATCTTTGACAAGAAAACCCCAAAAGAGTTCAGGAAGAGTCAGACAGCTCAATAATGGTATAACTTCTAGAACTTTCCCAAGTTCTATCATAGCTCCCTCCAGTTGCTTTAGTCACATTTGAGGTCTTTCCACTTCCTATAGTAGCATTTTAAAGTCTGCAGTGTGAACTTTGGCTCTAAAATAATGAGACTTGGGTTCAAATCCTACCACTGGTTCTTCCAGCTTAACCTTGAAAAGTAACTTTATCTCCCTGGACTTCAGCTGCCCAAATGCACCCAACCATGATTCTTGATCCCTCCTCCAGTCCTTTACAGCATATGACACTGTTATATTCAGGTCTTGAAATGTTTGTATACTTTCTGTCAAGTATTATGGGAGAATATATTCACTCGTGATGCTTATTACAAATGTCAGCTTTTTGAAATTGCTCTCTATTGGCATAATTGGTCTGCTAGTTGGATTCTGGCTCCCAAAGGGCTTTTTTGAATTTCAGGTCCAACAATGCTCATCTCCTTCTGAAAATCATTTGAAATGTCAATTTTACTTTTGTCATGCATTTCTTTATTAGGCATAATTTCTACCGTTCGGATTTGGATTTTCTTTGACCTTAGGTTTTCAATTCTTCCTTCTTCAAATTTGAAGAGTTCCTTTATTTAATTTAATTTGAGTCTAAATTTAAAATTCTTACTATATGATTATCCTGCCTGGTTTGTAGACTTTGAGCTGAGGTATTGTTGACCAAAAAGAAAAATTACTGAAGCACTTGTCTATATGACACAGAACTGATGCATAATAAAAATATTCATTTCAGACCATTTCATGGACACTCTAGGTTTGCTCATTTTTTATTCCTTACCTTCTTTCTATTTTGTATATATCCTGTATGTATGTATGTATGTATTTATTCACCGAAGATTGAGGTCATTTAACATGAGAGCTTTAAACTCACCTCTTTTGTCCTCAAAACTTTTCTGAATCATCATCTACTTTCTTCTTATCACCTTTCCCTTATCTCTCGGAAATATGGGATCTTTAGTCCTCATTAATGCTCATTTTTCTACTTTTGTCATTGATTCCAAATTGTCTCCCAATTTCCCCAAGACCTTGTTTAGGCAGTCCTTCTATTTCCTTTAGCCTCTCCTTCCTAAATGACTATGAAAAGGAGTGACCTTTGACAGGTCATTCATTTACCCAAGGTACAAATATGCTTCAGGATTCCAAAAGAGTAGTAGATCATCTGTATATAACTAACTATAAAACTTGGAATAAATGCAGAGAAAAACAAGTCAAAGTCTATTTCAATGTTCTGTGCTTCAAAGTTTAATTTATATATGAAAAATAGGAAGCTATATGTGGGGAAATCTAACCTCAAATATTTGCTAGTTGTTTGATCCTATTAAAGTCATACAATCATTCTCAGCCTCAGTTTCTTCATCTGTAAAATGGGAATAAAATGTCCTATACTTCACAGTATTTTTATGAATATCTAATGAGAATATATAGAATGTCCTTTAGAAACTTTAAGTGTCATATAAAAGTAGCTCCTTATTATTTTATCTCACAATAATATGCACTTACTAGATCTCAGTATTTGTTGAATATGAATTGAATTTATTTCTCCTTAGATATATAGAGAAAAAGCTAGCTATATTCCCACATTCCTTCCCTGCTTCCATTCAAGTGTTTATGGGAGGAGGAAGGGGGTGGTGTCGTCAACACCTTAGGAAACTAAGATCAGTCTTCCAATCACATGGGAAAAAAACCTCATTTACATATGATCTTTCTTCAGTGTTCCAAGCCTAACTTTCCACAACATTTTTATTCTCCTTTCCTTGCTCTCAATCTGCACCTATATACTCAATTACCCTAGAAGTTTGTTTTTCTCCTAGAGGCAATTTTCTCTTGAACTAAAATTCCCATTTCTTTAACTATTCCCAACTATAAAGAGTTTATCCAAGGCAAGAAATCAATCAGTTATCCCAACATTTCCCAAGTGTCTTTAATTTAAAATTTGGATCCTGAAAATGTCCCTCCATCCCTTTTTGGCTGAACTAGGGAACTATGAGTGCTACATACACATATGTATTTAGTTTTGTTAACCTGTTTTTTTGGGATCTTTTTCACTAGAGAAGACTGTAGGGGATGAATATATTTGGAAATGATGGTGACATAAGAACAAAGATATAAATAAATAAGATTATCAGTAAATAATAAATAAAGTTAAAAATAAACAATATCTCTGGATTCAAGACATATTTTTGTCAAGTGACTGTCCAATTTATTATTCGATTCAAATCAAAGCATTATTCTTTCTGAGGGCAGAATGTACTGTTTCTCTAGAAAGGAAGGAAGGAAGGAAGGAAGGAAGGAAGGAAGGAAGGAAGGAAGGAAGGAAGGAAGGAAGAAAGAAAGAAAGAAAGAAAGAAAGAAAGAAAGAAAGAAAGAAAGAAAGAAAGAAAGAAAGAAAGAAAGAAATTATCAGTAAAAATATCAATATCAATAAAAATTCTTGACAGACCACTAGTTCTGAAGTCAGGAAGATCTTAATTCAAATCTAGTCTTAGACATTTTACTAGACTAAGTAACCCCTGGATTAGTCATTTAATCTGTCTGCCTCAGTTTTGTCATCTGTAAAATAAGGATTGTAGTAGCACTTTATCTCCCAGAGTTATTGAGGAGATAGAATAAAATAATATTTGTAAAGTGCTTTACAAACCTTCAAGTGCCTTATAAATGCTAGCTATCATCATTATCATCTATAAATGAAAGAAAAACCTGCTGGAGTCAGAGAAAATTGTAGATTTTATTCATGAACTTTGCAAGATAAGGGTGTCTTACCTAGAGTGAGGCACGAGGTGGGATTATTACAGCAGGTGTTATATAGTCTTTAGAAATTCTTTCCCCTCCCACCTGGATTTTCATAGGCTCTCAGAATTTGAGTTACAGCCTAAGAGGTCTGCCCATCCCATAACATGTCCCTAATATGATTCCCCCATCATACGATGCATGATATGCTGATGAACCCAATCATCACAGTGGGTATGTGGGATAATATTCAATTACCTAATTGTGCAAACTCAGTTGAATTAGGTCAATTGTTAAAGACTGGATTCTTTTTTTTTTAGTTTTTTTGCAAGGCAAATGGAGTTAAGAGGCTTGCCCAAGGCCACACAGCTAGGTAATTATTAAGTGTCTGAGACTGGATTTGAACTCAGGTATTCCTGACTCCAGGGCCACCATGCCACCTAGCAGCCCCAGGACTGGATTCTTCTAATCTTGAATTTGTCATCTCTGGAATGGGATTAGGAAAATTCTCCCAGTTTTGTGATTGGCTGGGGCCATTCCCCCTTTGTAACGAATTCCCTAGGGACCCCTACATACACCCCATGAAGAGCAACATCCTACATTCCTCACAATCCTCATTATCATCAGAAAGAACCAAGGACAGTTGCCTGGTATATCCCAAAAAAATCTGATGACATTGGTCCCTTAATCAAATCTTTCAAGTTTCAGTCTTTTAGTCATTCAAGGTTCCATCCCTGTAAAGACAGGTGTCGTGTGTGTGTGTGTGTGTGTGTGTGTGTGTGTGTGTGTGTGTGTGTGTGTGTGTGTGTGTGTGTGTGTATGTGTGTGTGTGTGTGTGTGTGTGACTATCTATCAGGAGATTCAAGAGATCAATGAGAATATTACTGTAAAATGTCTTGAAATCAAGATACTATTTAATGGCAACCATTCAGTATTTAAGTGCAGGCACTGGTACCAGGGAAAGAAGGCAAAGCCAGAGTGTCTGACCTCAAGGAGAAGAAGTGAGAGAAAGAATTGGATTCCTTGTTTAATTTTTTCCATCCTACCAAGCCTAAAACTTGTTTCTTCCACCAAGAACAGCTCTGTGAGGAGTTTGCTCTTCATGACCCAAGAAAACAGCAATGTCTTCTGAAGCATTAAGTTCATCATTTTTGCCTAGGGAAAACCCAGTTCTTTTTTTTGCTTTTTAAGGACAGAGTTGGAGACTGCTTGGCCCAGTTTATAGAGAGAGGAAAAGTTCTGTTGCACTGTTAGGACATTCAGCCTGTGAGAGCCAAATCCAATTGCAGACATTGACAGGGGCATTTTCTTGGCAAGGCGGCCCACTGCAATGATTCTTTGGAATCAAACTGAGCTCTGAAAATGCCTCCCACTGCCGGAACACTCAGTCCCAAAGAGGATCCCTACACATGAAATTCAGCCCTGCCAAACAGGAGACCCTATTCATTTCTCCAAGATGGAAGGGGTTAGAAGTCTGCCTTCATTATTCTGGCATAATTACTTAATCAGAGCACAACTTCTCTGTGACTGAGGAAAATGAACTTCATAGACTCGGAGGCTTGACAAGAACACAGAAACTCTAGAGAAACAGTACATTCTGCCCTCAGAAAGAATAATACTTTGAATTGATTTGAATAATAGGTTGGACAGTCACATGGCAAAAATATGTCTTGAATCCAGAGATAGCAGAACAGAAATGAGCAAAGCAGAAACGCAGCTTTGGCTCCATCCTCAGATTTTATCCTAGCAAAGTAACAGTCATGAAAAGCCTTCATTAGCATTATTATCCCCTCCAAACTGGAGTGATCTACATCCCCTGCCTGCCTCTTTTGCCTCATGCTTCAGTTATTCCTTACCACCTGACATTATTATTTCTCCATCTTCCATTATTGGACTAAGAATGCCATATCAAATGAAAAGGTGATAAAAATGGAACACTTTGTAGGGCGGCTCCTAGGAGGAGACCCTGCCAGCCTAGCTCTTGTCATCACAAGTTCATAGGAGTTTGAGCTGGAAGAGATTTTAAAAATCATCTAATCCAACCTACTCTGATTTTTACAGTTGAGGAAATCAGAGAGAGGAAATGACTTGCTTGAGTCACATAAGGAAGTGGTGACAGAAATGAGATTAGAACTAGGACCTCTGATTTCTGGTCCATTGTTTTTCCACTCTATTCCATTACTATAGGGTGGAGACAAACTATACACATCTTATGAAAGCTACAGGTACATATTTCTAAAATTTAATTAGCTTTACACAGGTTTAACGCATTACAAAGTCTCTTCCAGTTAATGTTTCTATTTTTGATCAACTCAGCAAATACTAAATGCCAAGAATCCAGAGAATATAGGACTTGGAAGAGCAATCTCCTAAGACTAGAATGGATACAAATTTTAGATTAAGAAATCCTTCCTGGTTTCATGGATTTTACATTTAGTAAGGAGAATCAGACATGAACAAATTACGACAGTACCAAAAAAATAATTATTTTGGATTATGGCAATTATTGTAGTAATAATAAAGGAATTTTGAATTATAATAAGACTAGCATAATGATTTATAGCACTTTAAAGTTTGCAAAGGTCTCTTACATTATCTTATTTGAGCATCATAGCAATCTTGTGAAGTAGGTACTATTATTCCCATTTCACAGATGGGAACAAATATTCTGACTTTCTTTTCATCTCTTCTTTGTGCATAGTCCTCTCCTATAACAATAAGATATACTGAGGCACAAAGTTTGAGCATCATAGGCTCTCAGTTTTTCCAGTAAGCTAAGACCCTCAAATTGGGTGACTTTTTAAATAGGTTTTGAGTTGTTATTTTGTCCTTTGTTCTCAAAGAGGACCAATGACATCAAGGATGATGATGTCTTGACTTTAAAGTAAATTGAATTTAAGTGAGGCAGAGCTATACAAAGTCATCAATCTCACTGTGATAAATGGCTAGTGAATACTTAGTCCAGAGTGATTAGGTTTTTATTAAGATATCTTAAAATGGCACACCTCCCTCATGGTGGGAGAGAGGGGCTGAGAGATACCAAAATACAGGGTCTTTTATGCACTTTGAAAGACCTTGTTGCTGCCCTCTCATGCCAGTCATAGACTGGGGTCATAATCTAAATTTGATACATTTCCCCCACCCTCCTCATTATACTAATGAGCAAAACAGTTAGTTCTCCTTTGTGCAAAGGAGAAGGTCAAGACTAGGTTAATTTAAAAACAGGTGGGGCAATCTCAACACTTTTTGATCAGATTGAGGCTACCTGCCCATACAGGAAGAGCCCAGTCTTTGTAATGTAAACTAACAATCCTCTCTTCACATTCTTGTGGAACCCAAATACCCACTATTCCTCACACTCACTCTTTCCTCTATGCATCTGAATGCAGTGCCAAAATGTAGATCTGGACTACTGGAGATGACTCCAAATGCATGGGGGAGATCTTAGCCTTTTTTAAGTGAGAGCCAGGGTGATTTGGGTTTAAGGCATAGTCAAACACCTGCATTTGAATTTCAATGAATTTCAATCAAAGCCTGGTTTTCCAGAGCTCTATTTCAAGAAATCATAAATGAAACTACTTGAGACAAAAGAGTTAATTGTTCTAGTTTTTTGGGGGGAGGGGATGAATGATAGAATAAATTGGATAGAGAAAAAAAATAATCTAACCCCCAAAACCCAAGTTATCTTGCAAGGTTTAAGCAATCAAATTTTATCCCTTTGGGCAGAGTACCCACATGTAATTAAGTAAGCTAAGAACCCAAAGGGGGAGAGCAGCTTTCTTTTATAAGTTTTGGGGAGTACAGGACAAAGAACAGACATTATGATGACATCATAGGATTGAGAACATATGACTGGAGCCATTCTAATTATGCAGGAGAACAATATGATTGGTTGAAGTTGGGAAGTTGCTCATCCCTTTTTCCTGTGACATAAGAAATGGTCCTTGTTTGAGTCCATTTGCAAATTTGAAATAGTGGCACAGATTTTTGGACAACATATCAGACATCTTTGAAGGATAACTGGATGGTGTAAAGATACTTGACCAAGCTCTGTGATATCCACTCACATCCCACAAGGATAACATATTTCCTTAAGGCAAGAACAGTGATCAGCAAGAGAAGTGAATTTAATTCATTGCAGGCCTGCTAAATTTCTGAATTAAGTTTAGAGACAAAGAACCATGACATCAACAGTTACAGGATAAAATCAATGACTTGTAAATAGGATCAGTTAGAAAGTGATACAGAATCAATCTTCATCACCTTTAGGCTGTTTTGTTTCTGTTTATATTCATGTCATAATTACATAGCACAACAGCTGAAAAGTATTAAGCATTATAAGTATTAAAAAAATACTTGTTGCCCACCTTCCTGCTTACTCACTTTCTATATTTGAATTCTTCATACTCTTTTTTTCTTCATGATGCAATAGCATTACATTTTGTTTACAAACTACAATTTGTTCATCCTTCCCTGAGAAATGGGTTCATTGTTTGTTTTCAAGCATTGGCTATTACAATATTGCTGCCAAGAATATTTTTAGATAGTTGGATCTCTTGTTACCAATAACCTTCTTGGTTACACACTCAAGAATAGGGTAAAAGGTTATGAATGACTTTGAAAACCTTTCTTGCATAATTCTATGCTGTTTTTCTAAATCCTGGAACTAATCCATAGCTTCAGTAGTAGAGGCTAAAGGTTAAATCACCTTCTAGTCTCTAAATTTTCTTCTAGTCCTTAGGGTTTTGGTCTTTTCTTCCTGAATTTACTCTTATATTCACAATTAGGTAGGGGCCCTTTCCTATCTAGACCCCAGGTTGACTTCCTACTCCCCAGAACATGGCAGAAGATCTGGTATCCTCCAGATATCCTCCTCCTCCACCACCAGCATCATCATCACCACTATCACTACCACTACCACTACAACTACCACTACCACCACCACCACTACTACTACTACTACTACTACTACTACTACTACTACTACTACCACTGTTATACTACTATGGTAAAGAAATATAAGGGATTTTTAATCTAATAGGCATATGTTATCAGTTATTTAACATGTCTCCTTAACTGAGAAGGAAAATGAATTAGCAATCCTGATCCTAGTTTTTTCCCAGTGAATTGGGAAGGAGGGCACAGGGTTCCCAAGCAATAGTGGAGGACATAAGTGAAGTGAAGTATGGGGAGGAGTAGATACAAGGAATCAATCAATCTCATCAATGGCTAGATTTAAGTTTGGATCAGACTTAAGCTAGGTTCCCAGGAACACAAAAACACCTAAAGAAGAAATCTCAGACCCAGAGTATCCTTCCAGAATAGCCCAATATACAACTCTCTCAGAGAACAGAGGCAGCAAAAGAAAAACACTGATAGTAATCACCATTGGTATTGGGCAGCTAGGTAGTACAGTGGATAGAGCACTGGTCTTGGATTCAGGAGGAGAGGAGTTTGAATCTGGTCTCAGACACTTGCCACTTACTAGCTGTGTGACCTTGAGCAGGTCACTTAACCCTGATTACCCTGCATCCAGGGTCATTTCCAGTCATCCCAAACCATATCTGGCCACTGTACCCCAGATGACTCTAAAGGAAAAAGTGAGACTGGTAACTTAGTACAACATCTCCCTCACTCAAATCCACTTCACATGTTTGTCATGGCATCATCTCCCTGATATCATGGTCTTCTTCGAAAATGAAGGAAAAACTATTTATTATTATTATTATTATTATTATTATATCACGCCATTGGTAAACATTTATTAAACCATAGTAGTGTGCTGGTAAATGTTTAACAATTGTCTCTAACAGAAAAAGAAAAGGATACACATATCACACTTTTAAGTTTAATTTGCATTATCAATGTTTTTTCTATCACTTAAAAAAACAACTTTAATTTGATTGATTCTTTGCAATGCCAAAGGGAAACTCCAAGACAAAAAAAATTAAGGATTAGGGATCTAAGTTGTGACTGCAAATAATTTTCCAACAAAGCTACCTGAAAATACCAGGGACTGTTTTCCAAGACAGTAAGCTCTCCTTCACTAGGTTTATCACAGAGACAAGAAGACTAGCTAATCAGAATGTCTTCGAGGGGATTTCTTTATTAGGCAGAAGGTCCCATCTATCTATGAAATGTTCTGGTTATCACTGCTCTCTTATTTCTGCTCATAACTCTTTATTCTTCTCTCTCTTCTGGAATACCAAATAATCATTTTCTTTGACTCACTCTGAGCTTTTTTTCTTTTATTCTTAAATCCAGAGAAGGTCAATCCCTCAACAATATTTTTATCTATAAGGCCTATGTTTTTGTCATCCCCAAAGATCTTTAAAGGATCTTGTTTATAACCGTACCCTGTCTTCTATTTTATTTTGAAGTTAATTAGAATTAAAGAATCTTCCTCTCCTCTCTCTTCCTGTACTTTCTTAAATCATCAACACAACAATAAATTAAACCTTGGTTTGTAACAGGTACTGATTTTCAAGGTAAAAAATGCTTACATTGAAAATTTTGATTGTAGCTAATTTCAGCATACCCCTGATCCAGGACCTGTGTTCAGTATTGTCAAATCAAGGATGAAAGTATTTTTGAAGAGGCAGGCAGGAAGAGACACAATATTAACCTCTAGCAGCTGAAAAGCTCCTCTGTTCAGCATGACAGAACTGTAGGTTGCCATATGGTCTGGTGTTCTTATTCTGGTTATATTGCACTCTTCAGACCTGTGAGCTGGAACAAAGACCCTAATCCTCCAAATACTGCTTGCTTCCCATCTTTTCAGTACAGAGCCTAAGTCTTGCAACTACTTCTTATTTTGAAATGACTCATCTAATCCCAGGTCCTGACTTTAGAAGATCTTGGATCTATGGACCTGGAACTGGGGATTAAGCAAAAAGAGTTGTCAGTTTTCATCTATTCCTGCCCCTTGCATAATTTTGGACCCCTCTATATTGGATCTGGATTTCTTGACACCCAATCAGTTAATATTAGAGAGATAGAAAATAGATAGATAGAAAAGAAAATAGAGGAGATAAGTAAATAGATAAATAGGTCAATAGAATAGATGGCATCTATCATAGAGAGATACATGAGATAGATTAGATAGAGGTAGATAGATAAGATGGATGGATGGATGAATGGATTGGTGGATAGATATTAAATATTTTTAGAAGAGGCACTAAAGGCTGGGGGAAGCATAAAGCACTTTATTCCCCTCTTTCCTTTAATTTTTTTTAATTAGCAAAAATATATCTTTTCTCTCTCTGGCTCCTCTGACTCCCACATATATAGTCAAATAAAACAAGGTCCTTCATTGACTTTGTCTAAGAAAAACATCTTATTCTGCACTTTGAGTCCCTCACCTCTTATTCAGGAGGTAGGCAAAATGTTTTATAATGAGTCCTCTGGAATTGTGATTGGTCATCATAATGATCCAAGTTCTTTAGTCTTTCAAGGCTACTTTCCAAGTCTTTACAATACTGTTGCTATTCTATGTCCTATTTTTCTCATTCTGTTCACTTCTCTCTGCATCAGTTCATAAAAACCTTTCTAAATTTATCAGAAACAATCCCCCTTCATCATTTATTATGTGTAAATTTCTTGTTCAACCATTCCCAATTAAGGTGCACCTCCTAAATTTGCAAGTCTTTCCCACTGAAAAAAGAGATACTTCAAATAATTATTATATATTTACTTATTTATATATTTTATCTCATTAAATGTTTTATTTTATATTGAAGTTTGTTTTGCTTAAAACTAATCTCTCCCTTAATCTGCTCTCCTTTTAACTCCCTTTTCTCCCCTTTCCCTCTTACTTCCCTGCTCAATGAAATATATTTCTGTATTCAATTGTTTGTGTATATTCCTTCCCTTCTTTGGTCATTTCCAATATAAGTGAGGTTCAAGTGTCACTTGCTACCCCCACCCCTTCCTCCTTCTTTAAATAGAATTCCTCTTGTTCACCCAACCTTAACCAGTGTATTCCTGTTCTCCTTCCTTTCCATTCTTCTTTTAAGGTAGACATAACATCAAGACATAGCAGAATCAAATTTCAGAAGAGGCACCAAAAGCTGGGGGAATAAGGAAATACTTTTTTCCTTTCATTTAATTTTTTTCAATTAGAAAAAATATATCTTTTCTCTCTGCTCCTCTAACTCCCAATTGAGAAGAGAAGCAAAAACCCTCTTACCAACATATTTGATTCCTGGATGATGATGATAAGGTTCAGAGAGAACACATATCTTCTCCCCAGATTAGAATATAAACAGTTTATCTTTTTTCAGTTCCTTATAAACCTTTACTCACTTTACCTTTTTCTATAGGAGCAGCAAGGTAGCATAATACACTTGGAATCAGTAAGACACAAGCTAAACTCAGATACTAACTGTGTGATCCTGGGCAAGTTCCTTAAGCCCTCTGCACCTATCTCCTAAGGCTGTTATGAAGATCATGAGATAATAGTTGTAAAAAGCTTTGCAAAGTTCATAGCACATAGAAAGTGCTATATAAATACTATTGTTTTTATTATGATTATCATTATTTATTATATATGATTAGAATAACAATAATTATTAACATTACTCTTGACTCTTGTGTTTGCACTTGATAGTAATAACTTCCTGAGTTTTTAAGCAGGGATAGGATCTCAAAGCCTATTTTAGCTGTGTCATAAGTCTGTAGCTTAGTTGTCACAATCAGCCTAGCTAAGCTCCAAGAGTTCTATCACCAAGCTGACCACAGAGAGGTGACTCTTTTTCAATCACAGCAACTCTAAAAGGCTGACCCTCCAAGTCCAATAGGGTCTGTTTTCCAGTTTTAAACTCATTATTTATTAAACTCTTATTATGTGCTAACACTGGGGATAAAAATGAACATAATATTTTAATAGGGAGACAATACACAAATAACTATGTAATATAAGATCTACGACAAATCACTGGAAGACAGCTCAAAGGGAAGGTACACAGTAGTACATAGAAGGTACATACAAGTTTCATGTTGATGAAATCACTGATCCTTGAAAGGTTAAGCTATTCTGAAGGATCTGGGATTTCATTAATATCACTCCATTGGGGTAGACCCGTCCACTCTTCATGCTGTGGGACTTTTCCCACATTCTCCTTCCACTCTCCCACAGAGGATCCACTCGATGGTCTAGTAGCCTTCTCTATCAGGAGGTCTTAATCCTTTCTTGGAACATAGACCCTTTTAGATAACTGGTGAAGTCTAGGGACTTCTCAAAATAATGTTTTGAAATGCATAAAACAAAATATGTAAAATTACAAAGGAAACCAATTATATTAAACTAAAGATGTGATTTTGGTTTCATCCAACTTCATTGACTCTGCTCAAAAAATTGTTTCTCTTTCCTTGTGGTTAATGAATCAGATTAAGACCCTCTGCTCCATATCGACAAACTGAAGGAATACTCAAGTCCACATCTGCTTTCCTTCATTTTTGCTACGTGACCCACTCTCCTCTTTTTTCCAATCACTTATCTCTTTGATGTCTTTTTGTTGTTATTATTAGCAAAAGTAAGATCTATTCTAACAATGGAGTGACATCATTATAATAAAAAACAATGGCTGACATTTGTATAGTCCTTTAGAGTTTACCAAATCCTTTCCCAAACATTATCTCATTTGACCTTCCTGAGATCATTGTGAAATGGGCAGGGCAGTAATTATTATACCAATTCTATTATTTTTAACTGATGAGAAAAAACTAAAGCTAAGGCAGATTAAAGGATTTTCCCAAAGATGATTCTGGGAATTGATTCATATGAAATCTCATATGAAATCAAATAAAAATTCTACCCCCCCCCCCCAGTTTTTTTGTTGTTTTATTTTTGGTAAGGATTCATTAAAGGAGGAGACACCTAGTTGGCTTGATGTTGATTTAAGATCATAGAATTTAGTATTGGAAGAGACCTTCAGAGCCATGTAATCTAGCCCTCTCATTTAACAGATGGAGAAACTGAGGCCCATAGAGGTAAGGTGACTTTCTTAAAGACATGTGGCTAGATTCAAAATTAGTTGTTTTTTCTTCTCCAAATCCAATATTCTTTTTCCATTGCACCATTTTTAATTGGCTTGGCTGACCAAAGTTCTCCAGGTATAAAATCTACAAGACATGTTAGACTCTCAATTGCTGAGTTACTATAAGTACTATTATCTTCACTTTACAGTTAAAGAAACTCAGGTTCCAGGGTGGCTAGGTGGCCTAGTGGATAAAGCACCAGACTTGGAGTCAGGAGTACCTGGGTTCAAATCCGGTCTCAGACACTTAATAATTACCTAGCTGTGTGGCCTTGGGCAAGCCACTTAACCCCATTTGCCTTGCAAAAAAGCCTAAAAAAAAAAAATCAGGTTCCCAGAGGTTAAATTTCTTGTCCAGGGTCACACAGATAGGAATTTGAATCCAAATCTTCCTTTGAGACATGCATCTTCTCAATGCTATCTTCTTTAGGAATCCATCATCCTTCTCTGAAGAGCCTGCTATGATCAGTCACATATCCAATGTCTGGCCTCTTGACTTTCTGGTTTCTAGTCAATCTGGGTTTGTTGCTAACAGACTCAGTCACTGTTTCCATTACCTTGGGACCAGATTTTCTGCCAAAAAAGTCTCTTCAAGTGACTAAATGAATTTGAGGAAGTTATACATGATGCTTTTCTAAGAAGAACTTAAAATGGAATCCTCCCAAATAGCCATGATCATTTGAACAAGGAACAGAGAAAGGGAAGTAGTAGTGTTTCTCTTCTCCACCCCACCCCCTCTTTTCATCCCCTCCACACTCACAGAGCAGCTAGGTGACCACAGGGGCTGGTGGCAGACATCCCCCCCCTCCAAAACTAAAACCTCTAATTGAGACCATGAGGAGTGAGAGATAGAGGCAAGTGGGAGGTAAGAGAATGTGTGTGTGGGGGGGATTTTTTTCTCATGAGTGTTTATCCACATGGCTAGAGAAAAATAGACACAGTCCTTACCCCCTTCCCCATCTTTTTGCATTTAAATATATCTAACACATTTCTTTTTTTTAGAAAGGTCTTATTTTGGGTTTTACAATTCCCCCCCCATCTTGCTTCCCTTCCTCCACCCCCCACAGAATGATTTCTCTTTCATCACATTCAACGCATACTATGGGAAATGATGTAAAGTCTGACACTTATTTTGAAGAGTATCTTTTTATTCTATTGAGGACTATCCCCAACCGATCTAATCTTATTTTTCATGAACACTGGTAATAGATCCTACCTTTTGCATTTCTTTATATCCCTTTGCTCTATGAGATATGGGACAGCTCTGATTGCCATACAGAAGAAAGAGAGGTCTTCCCTAGAGGAGAACTGCGATCTCAGTCCCTCACCCATTATGAGTCTTTATTATATAACTTTGAACCATTCTTGTTTTATAAGTAACTCGGAAGTGCACTGCATAGCACTCTGGACATGGGGTCTGAAAGATCTGAGTTTGAATCTTGCATTGGGCATTTACTAGCTGTGTAACCCTGGGAAATTCTCTGTCTCAGTCTCTTCATCTTTAAAACAGGAATAATGATGGCACCTACCTCCCAGGGTTTGTTGTGAGAATGATGTGAGATAATATGTGTAAATCTTAAGATGATATCAAAATGCTACCTATTATTATACTTCTATTATTACCTTTCTGTGAACTTTAGTTATTCAATTGTTTTTCAGTTGTGCCTGACTTTTTGTGACCCCTTCTGGAGTTACTTGACAAAGATACTGGAGTGGCTTGCCATTTCATTTTCTAGCTCATTTTAGAGATGAGAAAACTAAGGAAAATAGGATGAAGTATCCAGTATCACACAGCTACTATGGGTCTGAGGCCAGATTTGACCTCAGGAAGATGAGTCTTCCCAATTCCAGGCTGGGTATTTTATCCACTGAGTCAACTTGTTGCCTCCTATGGAGTCTTTGAAGATCTACCTCTTCTCTATGATCCAATATAGTGACCCATAGGATTACCTAAGTATTCCTTGAAAACTCTGCTGTGTAGTGAAATTCTCCACCCTCCAGTCTGGATCTCCCATTACTTCCTCTTTCCCACTGGAAAGAAATACAACTCCCAGGGTCTTTATGGACTTTGATCCCCTTGCTAATGGTCAACCTGAGTCAAAACTGTCAACCTTTAGTGGTGGAAATATGAGACTTCATAGGAAGGAAGGGTAACGTTAGGCCGATCTAGTGTGGGAAAAACATTTGGGATGCAAGTAGGCTTTTGGATCACCCCTCTTCTGAAACTACTTATTCTGCCTTTGCCAAGATCCTATCCTGACTGCTAAAACAGTACACTCAATAACAAAGGTTATTTTCCCCTTGACATTTGGCAGAATGGGCTGGTGTTTAACAACTGGCTTTCCAGGAGGGGGAATATGCAGCCACAGCAGTTTTTTTAAGTTAAATTTTCAATACGAACATTTTCCCCAACACTTTCTTAAGTATTGACAATAAATAAAACAATGAATCAATTCCTGATATAAAGGTATTCTGCATTTAGGCTCTGCTTATCAGTATAAAATGAAATGTAATGGTCCTTTGGGAAGTTCAGAAGTTAAAGGAAAGAAAAAAATGAGTACAGGCTTCCAGAAGCACTTAAGGATTGACCTTATTCTTAGAACACATAGAAAACAGCATGTCAGAGATGGAAGGAGCCATCTAATACAATCCCTTCATGTTACATATGGTGAAACTGAGCTCAGAGTAGGCAAGCCTTTGTTCCTCCCAACCTTGTCTTCCCTTACCTTTTTTTTTTTTAGTTTTTGCAAGGCAATGGGGTTAAGTGGCTTGCCCAAGGCCACACAGCTAGGTAATTATTAAGTGTCTGAGGCTGGATTTGAACTCAGGTACTCCTGACTCCAGGGCCAGTGCTTTTCCCACTGTGCCACCTAGCCACCCCCTTCCCTTACCTTTCTGATTGTCAATTATTTTGTCCTATTATCCCCCCTACCATTTCTTTCCCTTCCCCATTCCCTATCTACTTCCTCCTCAGTAGTTCCTTTTTTTTAATCATCTGCTGAAGCTGCAGATGACAAATGAAGGCCAGCAGATAGCACAGAAAAAAATTTAGAAATTACATATATAATTATATAATATCAACATATTTTATCTTTTAATACTATAATAATTCAAACTCTTCTCTGGTACAAAAGGAAGGTCAAAAAATTTACATGGATTTTCCAGATTGTAGGGGTGCTGTACCCCTAATTCCTGCAATGTGGAAGGGATAGCTGTGTTAGTTAACTATCTTATGGATGCAGATCTAATCATGCCATTCTGCTCAAGAAACTTCAGAAGTGCCTCTTTGCCTCTAGGAGCAATTATAAATTTCTTTCTTTACCTTCCACAACACATCAGATAGATATAAAGATGTGAGTTCAAAACTTGTGTCAAACAACTATTAGTTGTATGACCCTTGACAAGTCACTTAATCTCTGTCTGCCTCATTTTTTCCTTCTGTGAAAGGGGATAATAATTATCACCCACCTCCCTGAGTTATTAAGGATAAAATGAGATAATATTTGTAAAATATTTTAGCAACTTTAAAGTGTTATAAATTCTAGGGAGGACAATAATAATGACAAATGCTAGGGAGGATGATAAGAATAATGATTTCAAGGTGTTGTTACGTAAACACAGGTTCAGAAACTGCAGAAACAATGGTTTCTGGAAAGTGTACAGAATAAGCCGAGGCCAGATGTGATGGTGAATACCTGCCATTTCTGCTAAGACTAGGGGATCACAAGCTCAAGAGTCCTGAGCCAAAGTAGGGTTTAAGCCAATTGGGCTTTCACACTAACTTCACCAATAGAAGTAGCAGGTTCCCAGGCTACTTAGGAGGGATGAACTAACCTTTGTCAGAAATGGTACAGTTAAAGCTTCCATAACAATGAGCCTTGGGATTGGGCCAATACCCTTCCATTCTGGTCTAAATGGGGATATATCTAGTGGGGGGGGGAAAGGAGTAGCACCTTAATTACTGTATATATGAGAGCTTATTAGAAAAAAATCCTTGGAAAACTCATTTTTCGTCTCAGCAATCCTCAAAGGGATCAGTACACTAAGCTCCATCTTACTAAGTAATCACTTGCTAGATATACTTGTGTGGTTCTATGTTCGGGGATTTGGTGGTGTTTTTTAGCAAGATAGAGACATCTCATAGGATAGCAGAGCTGGTTCTCTCTTCCCTAAGTCTCATTCCCACACTCTATAGATGTGGAAAATTGATGTACTTTCCTCAGTACATATTTGAGAACCCACATTGCATTTCAAAACCACAAATGGCATTTGAATTCAACAATCATTTATTAATGTACAACCTGTGCCAGACTAGAAAGACAAAAATGGAAAATGTCTCTGCCCTCAGAGAGGCTACATTCTACTAGGAGAACAGGACATCTAGACGAATAATAATAATGCAAGGTAAACTGAGTAAATACAGGACTTAAATTAGCAACTGGAGAAGAAGGGAGGGTGGATCAGGGAAAAAAAGTTGACAAGAGAACAGAGCCTTGAAGGAAGAGGTTTCCAAGAGGTGGTGATGAGGAGAGAGTAAGAAAGGAGTGTTTTCATTTGTTTGTTGTTTTAGGAAGATCACTTTGGAAACCGAGTGGAGGATAAATTGGAGTGAGAAGAGACTTGAGTCAGACACCCCAAATAAGAGGATATAGTGAGAACCTGGCGAGAGATGATGAACTAGGGCAGTGGCCATCTGAGAGGGGAGAAGGAGGGGTATGCAAGAGATGTCACAGCACTGCAAACAGGAAGATTTGGCAACTTCCAGTATATAATGAGTAATCAGAAATGTAGGAAGGGAACTAAGCAAGAGTTGTGTCATGGAACCCAAGGGAGGAGAGTGGACCCAGGAGAAGGAGGTGAAGAACTGACTCAAAAGTCTGAGGTCAAGGGTGATGAGGTTTGAGAAAAAGTAATTGTTTCCTTGTAGAGGGCAATTCCATGCTGCGCGCCCCCCCCCCCCCCCAGCCCATTTCTTACTCACCTTGAGCACTTAAAATGCCTAAATGCCTAGCTTCCTTCAAGGTTCATCTTGTCCTGCCTCCTTTAGACCTATCTAGAATTTCCTCCCCCAAGTCCACTCCTTCAATTACTAATATCCTCCTCCCAAATTACTTTGCTTTTTAAAAAATAGACTTTGAATTTATCTGTGTACAGGTTTCTGGAGGCAGCTAAGATAGCTTACTGGATAGAGAGTACTGTGCCTAGAATCAGGAAGACCTGAGTTCAAATCCTACTTTGGCCACTTACCTTTTGTGTGAACCTGGGCAAGTCACTTCACCTCTGCTTTAAGCGACTGGAGAAGAAAAAGGTACACCACTCCAGTATCTTTGCCAAGAAAACCCACCAACAGCAATGGTGTGATTTGTGGCACATTTGTGTCTGATACAAATGAACAGCAACATCCTCCATCCCAGGGCTTGGTCCCTGGAAAGCATCTCAAAAATGCTGGTGGAGGGACAGCTAGGTGGCACAGTGCATAGTGCACGGGCCCTGGAGTCAGGAGTCCCTGAGTTCAAATCCAACCTCAGACACTTCATAATTACCTAGCTGTGTGGCCTTGGGCAAGCCACTTAACCCCATTTGCCTTGGAAAAACCTAAAAAAAAATGTTTGTGGAATGAATACATGAAGCAGATATAGGAAACCTCCAGTTCTAGGAGCTGCATTCTAGGAAGGAGGTTGAAGAGTGTCCAGAGAAGGTCAACTACGATGGTGAAGGGCATTGAAGGCCCGTCATGTGAGCATCAGTGAAAGGAGCTGAGATCTTTGACCTGGAGGAGAGAAGACTTCAGGGAGGAGATGATAGCTGTCTCCACAGATCTGAAAGGCTGTCATATTTTAGAGAGATTAGATTCAATCTGCTTGACCCCAGAGGGCAAAGCCAGGAGCCATGGATGGAAATTGAAAAAGACTCTCCTGGACTAAGTCAAGTAAATTCTTCCTCACTGTTAGAGCTATCCCAAATAGAAATCACCTGTTTCCAGAGGCAGTGAGCTCCTCCTCCTTGCAGATGTTAGAATGGCAACAGAGATATAGAGAAAAAGGTATATAAAGTATATTATTGTTAAGTGGTTTTTCAGTCTTTTGGGGGATCCTTTTTAGGATTTTCCTGACAAAGATAATGGAGTAGTTTGCCATTTTCTTTTCTAGTTCATTTTACAGATGTGGAAACTGGGGCAAATAGGCTTAAGTAAGTTGCTCAGAGTCACAGTTAGTGTCTGAGGTCAGATTTGAACTCAAAAAGATGATTTTCCTGACTCTAGATCTGGGGTGCTCTGCACTATGATATTTTCTAGTGATCTAGTGATGAGAATTTGACAGACCTGGAATCCACTCTCTTTTCATCTATTTATTATGTTTTAGTCAATATATGACCCAGGTTATGACCCCAGTCTAACTCCAGATGACTTCAGAGGTCCTTACAACTCTGGGATTTTGTGACTCATCTTCTCTGGACAACTTAATTTAATGCCTCTGTCTTTCATTTAAGAAGCGATTTCAGTAAACTCTCTGGAGTGAAATCATGACTTATTAATATTTTTGTGTAAATTAGTTTAACTGTGTTAACCCCTGCTGGGAGTATTTGAAATTTTCCCTCTCAGACAATTCTCTCTTGGAGTTTCTCTCCCTCTAGACACAGTGAGTGGGGTGAGGTTGGGGTGATTGGCTTCCCTGGCAACCTTCCAGTTACCTCCTACCCACAACTGTGATTCTGCCTGGTCTGAGGTGGGCAGATTTTCCTATCGCTGTCATTGGCAGCTTTCAGTTTCTTCTATGGAGATGCTCATTCAAGTCTGGATAGCTTCTCACCTGGATTAGCATGGTAGTCTCTGGTCTCGCCTTTCGATCCATCCTTTACGCAGATATCAAAGTCATCTTTCTATTCTAACTAAACCTCCCCAATGGGGGCTCCTCATGGCTTATGGAACAAATTCAAAGTTTCTTATTCTAGGATTCCATGATCTGGCTCTAATTTATCTCTCTGTACTTTGCTCACAGATTCTGCCTTCCAGCCATTCCTTGAACATATGGCATGTTTTCCCATCTCCCTGCCTTTGTTCAAGATGCCCCCTTTACACACACACACACACACACACACACACACACACACACACACACACATGCATTTTTGGAGGGGTCCGGCCCTATGATTTTTTTGGTAGAATTTTCAGTGAATAAATTCCTTCTATCAATGCAGATCCACTGCTTCTAACCTTAGCAGAGTCACTCAACTGAGGTAAAATTTGATTCTACTCTCTCCTGAATTTGAGGCAGCCTGTTATCCACTCCTCTCTGCCGCCTGTCTAGGACATTGTCTTTCAATCCTGGAGTCTTGTGATCCTAAAATAGCATTCCCTTCCCACCTCCTGCCTTTATTTCTTATTATCCCACTCATCCTTTAAGGACCAACTCAAATGCCACTTCCTCTAGGAAGTTTTGAGTTACAAGGATCATCTCCCACATCTGATCTCATTGTATTGTTTTTATTCTTTTTATTCACTTATCACATTCTTGGCACGTGGCTAGAGAGTGGGCCTGGACTCAGGAGTACCTGAGTTCAAATCTGACTAAATACTTACTAAGCTGTATGGTCCTGGGAAAGTCACTTAACCCCTATTTGCCTCAGTTTCCTCATCTGTAAAATGGAGATTAATAATAACACCCACCTCCCAGGGTTATTGTGAGAATCAAATGATAGTAATTATAAAGTGCTTGGAACAGTGCCTAATACAAAATAATTATTATATAAATGTAAGCTATTGTTATTAATTATTTTATAAAATATCTTTGAATATATCCTATATGCCTTACCAAATTAGAAGTGAGAAATGATTTATGTCCCCCATACTCACCTGACAGTTCCCTGTAAATAGTATGCACTTAACAAATATTTATTGAATTAATTAATATGAATAAATAGTGCCCTGAGCAACAGGGGTGGGGTAGGGGAAAGTGGCAAAAGTAGCTAGGTCCCAATAGCTCATAAAACACTGACCCTGGCTCTCCACTTCCACCATCCTCACCGTAGTGGTGGTGATGTTTGCTGTGTCCCAGTCAGAGATCATGGAAGACTATCATCCACAGCTCCTGGCTAGGGCAATCCAACCAGTTGTTCACTGGCCAAATAACAGTGCTGGCAGTAGCCTTCAGGGAATGAGGCTGGTTCTCAAGGACCCTTGAGGTTTGCCTGCCTCTGCCTGTCCATCATGGTAAGTAGGAGAAACACAATGTGAGCTCAGAGAGAAGTTTCATTCTTATACAGTCCCTTATTTTGTATTTTTCCTTTTTCTCCTCTGTCTCACTGTCCCCTGTCTGTTATCTGTCTCTCTCCTCCCCCCCACCCTCTCTCTAGTCCATTCTTTTTTTCCCTCAATATCTATTTTCTATTCTTTCCCCCTCAATATCTCTCGTTGTCTCTCCACCTTTATCTCTGTTGTTCTAATCTCTCTTCTTTTGGGGTCTTTCTCTACTCTGCATTTATTTCAAGGTTATCCATTCTCTCTTAGGATATTGATTCCCTTTCTAGAAGTTATCCCTCTCTCTGCAGTGAATGGTTGTGGAAAGAAAACCCTAATCTTAAGAATCTGGAAAGCCTGAGCTCAGATCCACTTCAGACCCTTCTAATCTGTATGGCAAAAGGCAAGTTACTTAACTTCGGAGGCTCAGTTTCATTATTTGAAAAAAATGGTTAATAATACCTTTTAGGTTTTTATAGTTTTAATGACTTGAATAGATGTCGGCCATTAGTATAATTATTATTATTATAGGTCTCTCACAATGATTTGTCTATCATTATATCTTTCATCCCAAGGCTCTAGCTATGCCATACTCAAGTTAAGGCAATCTTAGGTATAATTAAGGGCAAAAGGCAGGAGGTAAAAGATTTGGGATGATTAAAACACATTCATGTAGAGAAACTAAGAGGCAGCCCAGTTCACTCTCGGAGAGCTCAGAGTCTTCAGAATTTTTTGCAATATCAAGCCAAAATGTGCCTCTGCAGTTTTCACCCTTGAATCCTGATTCTGCTCTTTGGGGCCAAATAAAATAAATCTAGTCCTTTCCCCTCATACCAGTCCTTCAAACACTTGGATATAGGTTTCATGTTCTATTCTACCCCTCCCTCAACACCCCAAACTACTCTTCTCCAGCTAAAAATACCCAATTCCTCAAGTAGTATACCTAAAGAATAGGTTTGCTTTTGTTTTAATCAAGACGGAGCTGGTAGAGGGGTAGCCCATTGTAAGCAATTCAATTCAATTTTTGAATATTTACTGTGTACCTGATGATGTTTGTCCTTCATTCTCGACATGACATCAAGGAAGTAATGCCATGACATCCATGTGAATTGGATTTGAATGAGGGGGAAGGGGCTGTGCTAAGTCACCAGCTTCACTTTCTCCTCTGGAGCCACCTGGGTCCAGTGGCCTGATATGAATCAGGCCGACTGGAGATGGACCTGGATATGAGGCAATCAGGGTTAAGTGACTTGTCCAAGGTCATGTAGCTAGGAAGTATCTGAGACCACATCTGAACTCAAGTCCTCCTGACTTCAGGACAGGGGCTCTATCGACTGCACCATCCAGTTTCTCTAGGTACCTAGTGTCATGGTGGATAAAGAATTGAGTTCAATGGGGCAGCTAGGTGGCGTAGTGGATAAAGCACTGGCCCTGGAGTCAGGAGTACCTGGGTTCAAATCCGGGCTCAGACACTTAATAATCACCTAGCTGTGTGGCCTTGGGCAAGCCACTTAAACCCATTGGCCTTAAGAAAAAAAGAATTGAGTTCAAGTCTGACACATACTGGCCATTTGACCTTGGGCAAGTAGCTTTAGCCCTCACAGTGCTTGAAAACTAAAAATTCTACTTTTCAGAGAAGTTGCCAACAGGCATTGGTGCAAGGAATTTTCTCACCTGGGATTTTCCTACCCCAATGAAATTCTGGGTTCAAACTCTATTCCTCTTCCCTGTGCAGCAAACTAGGAGCCAGAGGGCCTTGGTTTTAATGATAGTTATACCTATTGCAATATCTGCAAATTCACTTTGAAATTAAAGTTTCCTCATCTGCAAAATGAATGGGTTGGAAGAGACAACTTGGTGAGGTAGAAAGGGTTAAAGAGGGGGTCAGAGGACCTGGGCTCTCAGTCTGCCTCTGCAATTTATGACCTACATAATCGTAGGTAATTCACTTCATGTGGGGGACTCAGTTTCCCCTTCTGCAAAATCAGGGAATTGATGACTTTGAAGGTCTCTTCCAGATTTTTTTCTTTGACCTTTTAAAAGAAGACACAGTCCTTGCTTTCCAAGAATTTCTTTTAGGAAGACCAACTGATGATGAAGAAAGCAAAGAACCCTGTGAAATAGTATTTGATTAAGTACCAAATTCTTGCCATCGTGCCAGGGAACTCAAAGGAAACTCAAAGAAGGCAGCAACATTTGTGGATTGGAGCTCCTGGGGATGGTGCTAGGATAGGTGTATTATGTCACTATATAGTGCATAACTGGGAAAATTACCCAAAATGTCCCTCAACCTTGAACTTCCTCTAAGCCCTGGGGAAAATCTTGCCCTGCCTGGCTCTCTGCAACAATCTATTCCCAGCTTGACATTATATTTGGCAGTTATTTCAAGGATCAATGTGACCTTATAATAAGGATTCCTGGTTGGTGGGGAGTTTGTTTTCTTTAATGTCACAGCCTTTAAAATGTAAATTTGAGATAAGTTAAAATCAGTTATTACCCCATGTTCAAATAGTTTCCTCCCTTTAAGAAAGGAAAAAGAAAAATCACTCCTTTTTCCTTCTTTAACAAGGGAAAAAATCCTACCGAGTTCTTGTTGTTTCATTTCCAAAGTAAGCTTTAAAACTGATATCAAAATATAGCATGCATCCTTCCATCTTCCTCGCTGGAAGTCTCCTTAGATATGTAAATACCTCTGTCCTAATTTTCTGGCTCCTTGGAGTAAGTTTGGCAGTCAAGGCTAAAAGACGAGGGCGTCACAGCTGCTGCTACTCATTTTGCATTGGGTTACTTGTTTTGTTGCTTTTTTTTTTGCACTGAGATTGAACAGTTTATATATTTGCATTTGCTTTGCATAAACTTATTTATGAATAAATTGTCTCCCTTGATAGAATGGAAGTTACTCCAGGGCAGCGATGATTTCATTTTTTTTATTAGTACCCCATGCATAATGAATACTTGTAGGTTGATTGATAATTGTCCTTGATGACATTTTTATACCACAAGAATAGGAAAATCACCCCTTTTAGCCCCCTTGAGAAGCTTATTTACTGTTTTGAAGGATATTCTGCACCTTAGTAGAAAAGAGGAGCCTATGGATGTGTATTATGGCAGTATAAAGTCAGGTATTATTACAGTGTCAATTGGATATACTAATTTTTTGGTTGTTACAAAGAAGAATTTATTTGATGGTGGGGAGAGAGGACAGGATTTCAGTCAAAGGGAAATGATATTGGTAATTTTTCACTTGTGCCTCTCTCCATGACCCTATTTGTGGTTTTCTTTGCAGATACTGTAATGGTTTGCCATTTCCTTCTCTACTCATTTCACAGATGAGAAAACTGAGGCAAATGAGGCTAAATGACTTACACAGAGTCACAGAGCTAATAAATGTCTGAGGCCAGATCCTGCCATTGTGCCCTCTAGCCACCCAGTTCAGTTGTTTCCAACTCTTTGTGATCCATTGGAGTTTTCTTGGCAAAGATACAGAAGTGTTTTGCTATTTTCTTCTCCGGATCATTTTATAGATGAGACAAACAGAATAAAATGACTTGCCTGGAGTTACCTGGCTAGTAAGTGTCTGAGGTCACATTTGAACTGAGGTCTTCCTGACTCCAGGTCTGACCCTCCCCATGTTTTCACCTTTTTTATACATCGAAATCATTGTCAGGATCAGAAAGGAAGGAAAACAGAATAGAGTCTTTTTACTCATAACAGCAGGTTTAACCCAGCTAGGATTTTGCTTGTCCAATAATGGATGATGACTTATTGACATTAACTGGGTTGAGTTTTAGAAAAATAACCTACTCAAAACCTCTCTGCTCCCAGTCTACCACTGACTGGCTTTGCTCATAAGTCTTATAGCCTTCAAACATTAATTAATGGAATTCCTAAGGCCAAAAATAAACTCAGAGAGACAAATCAGCAGTGGCATCTCTGCTCTGACCTATCCTTTTAAAAGAACTGATATTTCACTTGTAACCAGGGCAGCAAGTAGGTAAGAGGTCACAACCAAGCAATCTTACTCTGAAATCTCAGCCTCTGGGAATTCAGACAGGATTATAATTTCACAGCCTGTAGGTCCCTCTAGCTAAATATTGGGCAGCCTTGTTCCTTAATCTTCAACATTAATATCCCAGACAAATGTCCCTTCATTTCTTCCAACACTAAACACTGAAAATCTTCACTTGCCATCTTACAAATAAAGGCTATGTTCTCTGGCATCAAATGTGAATGTCTTTTCATGGTAAACATGGAAACAGATGCTCAGTCTTCTTGCCTCGATGGGCAAGGGGCTGGCTCTGTGGGACAGTGATCAAAGGGATGCTCTAAGAAGAAAATATGCCCCTAAATTTCTGGCAAATGCTAAGGTGAAATTGGTGGCAATAGGAATAATTCCATTTTTTTTTTTAGGTTTTTGCAAGGCAAACGGGGTTAAGTAGCTTGCCCAAGGCCACACAGCTAAATCATTATTAAGTGTCTGAGGCTGGATATGAACTCAGGTACTCCTGACTGCAGGGCCAGTGCTCTATCCACTGTGCCACCTAGCCGCCCCCCAGTAATTCTATTTCTTTAATGGTTGGACTAGAATTCAAAGCCAGGTCATAAGACCCAAACTATATAGCTAGAAGGAATCTCAGAAGTCATCTCCCTCAACCCCTTCATTTTATATTTTCAGAACTTCATGGCTAAGAGACACGACTTACCCAAGGTGATAGAGGTAGAACAAGGGGGAGCAAGAGACTGGACTCCAGTCTTCTAACAATAATCCAGGATTGTATACAGCTAGAATGGGTTCTTAAAGGTTGCTCAAAATCTTTACACTCCAATTTGATGTGCTGATAGGAGTGAAAATATGATTAAATGGAGCTTGGAGGTGGTTACGTGACGCTGTGCATAGGGTTCAGAATCACAAAAGCACACAAAAAAATTACAGTTCAAATCCAGCTTCTAACACTTACTGATTATGTGACCCTGAATAAATCACTTAATCTCTGTTGGCCCCAATTTCCTCAACTATAAAATGGGAATGATAGCAGCAACCATTGAGATAATATTTGTAAAGCATTTAGCACAGTGCCTAGATAAGTATATTATTAAATCATCATCATTATCACCACATCACCCCCACCCCCACCAACATCATCATTATCATCACCACTATTACCATCATCATCATCATCATCATCATCACTGCTGTCAACATCATTGCCTTTATCATCATCATCACCACCATCACATCATCATTTTCATCCTCATCATCATCATCTCCATAATCATCACCATCCAGTAAATGCATCTTAACTAGGGGGAGTCTCAGAGAAACAGAGATCCCTGTGGATGGTAGCAGCTTCATTTTAACTGGAGTACTAATGAGTAACAGCTAGTTTGTGCCATAGCACACAGAATACTTGACCTGGAATCAGGAAGACTCATTATCCTGTGTTCAAATTTGACTTCACACATTGACCAGCTACATGACTGTGGGCAAATCACTTGCCTCAGTTTCCTCATCTGTAAAATTATCTGAAAAAGGAAGTGGCAAATCATTCCATTATCTTTGCCAGGAAAATCCCAAATGGGTCATAAAGAGTTGTACATGACTGAAGAATAACATCAAACAAAGGAGTAGAAAAAGGTATTGGATTGAATTCCACCTACTTTTTCAACCTACTATGTGTGTGAGTTGGGGAGAAGATCCTAAAAGGTTTGGAAAATTTCCAGAAAGTTGCTGAAGTGATTCCCCCACACTCATAAAAAAATGTATATTCTTGTGTAATAAATATATATCACATACTGTTTAATGATTGCCAAAGGCACTAGCTGAATTTGAGGTGAATAAATTGGAAATGTCTTTTTTGCCCCTAAGAAGGGAAAAACACAATATTGATGATTTAATGACTTATGACTTAAAAAGAACAAGGAAGAGCCTGCTCTGTGTGGTGGTGGAGTGCAGAGAGGTTATTCATTATCTACTGGAGGGATCTGGAAAAACTTCATGGGAAAAGGATGGGAAGGAGGACATTCTAGATATAAGGAACAACATGGGTAGAGTCACAGAAGAGAGACAGTCAAGGATACTTGAAAGGGGGAGTGCACATGACACAAAGAAAAATCACAGGATCATGAAATTTAGGGCTAGAAACAACTTTAAAGTTTATTTTATTCTACTGCCTCATTTTACCAAAGAGGAAACTTCAGTCCCAAGAGGCTATGATTTGTCCAGTGTTATATGAGTAATATGTAAGATTCAAAACTGGATCATAGGAGCATAGTTTAAAACTAGAAGGGATGGATGTTGAGTCCAACTGCTTAATTTTACAAAGGAGGAAACTGAGTTTAAATGACTTGTCTATGGTTTCACAGCTAGTAAAAATTTGAGGTACAATTGGAACTCAGGTCTTCCTGATTCCAAGTTCAGCACTCACCATTCATTATGCCATCTAAATTTGTAAAACTATAAAGGTCATCTAGTACAACTCTCATTTTACAGATTAAGAAACTGAGGCTGGAAACTCCAAAATGGCAATGCCAGAACTTGGTGCTCTTTCTACTTCCACAATGTTCTCTCAGATCAGTTTGGCTTCACTGTAAAATGTGAAGGGGAACAATATGTAAGTGGAAATGTAAGCTGAGGCTAGACTGTGTCAGTCTTCAAATCCAAGTAATGGGTTCTGACCCTTTCTCAGCAGGCAATAGGGAGTCACTGAAGATCCTTGAGTAGAGGCATAGCACTATACAATCTGTGAATAAGAACAATTATGCTTTTCTGACTCTGCCTTCAGGTTGCCTGTATATTATAGGTGCATGACTTTATTGAAGGCAGATTTGATCAAACACTATGCTAAGAATCCTTATCATACAGTGAAAATGAGAGTGAGTGAGCTAGTAAAAGGAATAACCAGTACTTGAATAGAAAACAATTGCCTTACAGAAAGCTGTTATTAAGTACTACTTCTCCCAAGGCAATTCCCTTTTTGCTATCCTACCCCCTACTGAGTCCTTTCCAAATATCTTTAGTGCAGTCGGGAGTGGGGATATTCTTGTACCTTGTCCTTAAATTTCAAATAAAGGTGGGTTATCCCTTTCATCTCCCTCTTCTTTTTTTATTTCTGTTTGTAGCAGGGTTTGTTTATTATATCATAAGAAAAAAAGAAAGACATAAAGATAAAAGCCAGGAAGGAGAGTAGCAAGGAACAACTGAAAGAAAATTTCTGGAAATGAAGATGAGAGGAGCAATGCCCAAGGAAGAAAAATTAATGCAGTGACCCTGAGCTTGAGGAAGGACAATTATCTTTTCAAATGAGCATAAGGTTAAGGGAAAGGGAAAGTAGTGACATTTAGAATGATGATGCTAATGATGCCTTACAAACCATTAAAGCTGAGGGAAATTTTAAAGCTCATTGGGTCCAATCCCCTTTTTTCTAGGTAGGAAAGCTGGGATCCAGAGAGGGCAAAGAATTTGCTGGAGGTCATAAGATAGTAAACAGTAGGGCTGGGATTCAGTGGCCTCCCAGGTTCTTTCCAGCTCTAAGATCCAGCCTGTTCCAGCCTAACTGATCTTACTGTTCACTACACCATTGGGTCTATTTGTCTAGCCCTAATTGCTCTCCTGATCCCTAGTCCAGCATCCATGATTGCCCTTTGGACATCTCAAACTGCATGTCTCATATATATCTTAAATTCAACTCATCTAGAACAAAACTCATTATGTTTCCCCAAAACCCTCTCCTCTTTCTGACTTCCTCCCCTTGCAACTTAGTCATCATTCTTGACTCCTCATTCCATCTCACCTCCCATTTAGTCTAATTGCTTATACCTTCAGAACATTTAGTGCATAGAACTCCTTCTTGCCTCTGAAAGTCAAAACCTGATACAAGTTGCCATCCTTTCACACTTGGACTACTGTAAAAATCTGGCTGGCCTCCTGGTCTCATCTCCCCACTCCCCAGACCAACTACACAGCTGTCAAAATGATCTTAAAACTGAAGTCTGACTATCCCTATTTAATTAACTCTTGTGGCTCCCTATTGCCTATTATTTAGGAATAAATATGAAGTCCTCTGTTTATCCTTTAAAGTCCTTAATTGCCTGGTGTCTTCCTTCCTTTCCAGTCTTCTTACATTTTACTCCATACACTTGGTGATCCAGTGACTTTGGTCTCCTTGCTCCATCTCATTTTTCTGGCCATCCTCCATACCTGGAACTCTCCCTTCTTATTTCTCATTCTCTTGACTCCCCTAGCTGCAGCTAAAGCCGCACCATCTGCAAAGTCTTTCCCCATGCTCCTTAACCTTAATACTTTCCCTTTCAGGTCATCTCCATTTTGACCTCTATTACCTTTTTTTAACATTTTTGTTTTTATTTTTGAATAGTATTTTAATTTCTATTTATATATAAAGATAGTTTTTAACATCCATTTTTACAAAATTTTGAGTTCTATAATATTTGGGGGGGGGGTGAAACAATCAGGGTTAAGTGACATGCCCAGGGTCACACAGTTAATAATTATCAAGTGTCTGAGACTGGTTTTGAACTCAGGTCCTCCTGAGTCCAGTCAGTTCTTGATCTACTTTGCCACCTAGCTGCCCCATACTTTTCTCCGTCTTCTCCCCCCTTTCTAAAATAGTAAGCAATTTGTTATGGGTAAAATATGTGCAAGCATGTAAAATATATTTTCATATTGTCTGTATGGTAAAATAAGAAACAGAGCAAAGGGGGAAAAAGTGAAGATAGGATGCTTTGAACTGCATTCAGAGTCTTTTAGTTCTTTCTCTGAATGTGAATAGCATTTTCTTTCCATCACAAGTCTTTTGAAATTGTCTGGGATCATTGCATTGCTAAGAAGAGCTAAGTTAATCATAGGTGATCATTGCACAATGTTGCTATTAATATGTACAATGTTCTCCTGGTTTCTCTCATTTCACTTTTCATCAGTTCATATATATCTTTTTTATGTTTTTCTGAAATCCACCTGCTCATCATTTCTTAATAGGATCTTACTTCATGAACTTATCTTCATGAAGTAATGGACTCCCTGAGTCAAATGGCATGGACAAAGGATCATAGACTTAGAACTGGAAAGGAGCTAGTTGGACCATCAAGTCCAATTCAGCCCCTTGACATATGAGGTAAGGACAAAAAAGGTAAGTGACTTGCTCTACATCATATAGGTAGCAAGTGGCAGAGCTAACTCAGGTTCTTGCATCTGACCTCAGAGTCTGCAACTCCAAGTACACTTTTCCCACCTGACCTCACTGCTTCCTTCTTTCAAATCATTTCAATCTGTTTTTCAGGACAGCTGGTTCATGTCACAGTTCTTGTGACACAGTAATTGTTTTCTCATAGACTTCATTATCCAGATGAGGAAACCAAGGCCTAGAGAAGTAATCAATGACTTTTGATCTGGGCTAAGTCCTACCTGTGTGATTTTGAGCAACTCCTTTCATCTTTCTGGGTTCTTGATTTCTTCCTCTTTTAAAATAAGAGGGTTGGATCACCTTAAAGGTTGATTTTAGTTGTAACAGACTGTAGGTCTTTTATAGTAACACAAATAAAGCTTTACATGAGAAGTCAGAGGCAGCACAGATCTGATTCATAATTATTCATCATTCTTACTGGAAATTAGCCTCAAGGCAAAGGGAAAATAAAGCAAATGACTAACTCAAGCCCAGTGACTTGACTGGAGTCAGGAAGACCTGAGTTAAAATTTAGCCTCACAGGGTGGCTAGGTGGTGCAGTGGATAGAGCATCAGCCCTGGAGTCAGGAGAACCTGAGTTCAAATCCGGCCTCAGACACTTAATAATTTACCTAGCTGTGTGGCCTTGGGCAAGCCACTTAACCCCATTGCCTTGTAAAATACTAAAAAAAAAAAATTTAGCCTCAGACACCTTCCAGTTGTGTCACTGAGCAAGTTACTTAACCCTGTTTGCCTCAGTTCCTCCTATGTCAAGTGAATTGAAAAAAAAAATGGCAAACCACTCCTGTATCTCTAACAAAAAAATCCCAAATGGAATTAAAAAGAGTCAGAACTGAGCAATAACTACAGTGCCAAAATATACAGCAGACTCAGATTCCTATAGGAAAATGCCCAGCAGAGGATCACATCCAGTGGATGCTGAGTCACTGAGGAGTTGACTTTTTTCTATTGTGACCCAGAGAGAAAACTTAGGAGGAAATTGCTAGGAAATATAGTTCAGGGTGGCTAGGTGGCAAAATGGATAGAGCACCGGCCCTGGAGTCAGGAGTACCTGAGTTCAAATTCAGACTCAGACACTTAATAATTACCTAGCTGTGTGGACTTGGGTAAGACACTTAACTTCATTTGCCTTTCAAAAATCTTATATATATACATATATATATATTTATATATTTATATAAATATATATTTTTTATATATATTTCAGCTTCAAGGGGGAAAAGAGAAAGAAAGAAGAATGAGAAAGAAAGAAAAAAGAAAAGAAAGAAAAATTAAGAAAGAAAGAGAAGAAGGGAAGAAGGGAGGGAGGAAAGAAAGAAAGACAGAAAGAGAGAGAGAGAAAAGGGAGGAAGGAGGGAGGGAGCAGGGAGGAAGGAAGGCAGGAAAGGCAGGAAGGAAGGCAGGGAAGGAAGGAAAGAGAGAGAAAGAGAGAGAGAGAGAGAGAGAGAGAGAGAGAGAGAGAGAGAACTCAGAACTTCCTAATAGAGCTCTCCAAAATGGACTATTTTAAGAGGAAGTTAGATCCTCATCACTGAAGGTCTTTAGCTTTAGGGGAAGGCTAGAAGTCAATTAGGTATCTCAAAGGAAATAGTGTTGGCCTGGAGAAAGGAAGTCCTGAGTTCAGTTCTGGTCTTAGGCTGTTACTGTTTGTATAACTTTGGGTATGTCACTTAACCCTGTTTGCCCTGGTTTACTTATCTGTAAAATAAATGGAGAGGAAAATGCCCAAACCACTCCAATATCTCTGTCAAGAAAACCCCAAAAGAGGTTAGTTAAAAATGAGTCAGATATAACTAAAATAACTGATCATCACCACCAAAAGAAGTCAGTGATGTTGTGGAGCGTGTCATTCTTATCCTCATTATTTTGAAACTGTCTTCCTATTTCTCCCAAGTTAGAAGTACAGCAGTCACTTGTGGGACAACTCTCACTTGCTAATAGGCAGATGAGCATTGACCTGCTCCTCTTCTGATTTGAATGGATTCACTGCTCCTTAAACAGTTTCATGATTCTACACTCCTAAGGGCTCATTATACTGGGACTGAACTTCACAGAGATGCCTCATTAGCTTTAGCTCTACTGCAGTTCAGAACCTTCAATGATCCATCAGCCTTAGCTTCTCCAGTAGAAGGGATTATGGGTATGTGCCACCATGTCTGGACATATTAGGCTTTCCTGCTCATTGGACCAAATACCTACCAAAGACCTTTTTTATCTTTGTCATTGTATTTTTCTTTCCCCATCTCTTGTTTTTTTTTTTTCTCTAAGGCTTGTACCCTAATGGGTGGCTAGGTGGCACAGTGGATAGAGCACCATCTCCAGAAAGAGGAGAATCTGAGTTCAAATCCAATCTCAGATACTTACTAGCCATGTAACCTTGAGTAAGATACTTAACCCTGATTATCTCACATTCAGGGTCATCTCCAGTCATCCTGACTCATATCTGGTCACTGGAACCAGATGACTGCAGAGGAAAAAGTGAAGCTGGTGACTTTGCACAGCAGTTCCTCATTCAAATCCAATTCACATACATGTCATACATCACCTCCCTGATGTCATGATCTTCTTTGAGAACAAAGGACAAACAATCATCTACCCTTACTCTTTATTTCAGATGTAAGAACCATGAGGATGATTTCTTTTCTGAAAGTGAGTAATTTTGCATCAAACCACAATCAGCTAGCCCGCCCCTACTATAACTGCTATCAAGCCAATGTGATTTAAGTGCCAGGGTCCTTGACCCTACTAAACTCTAATCTATGCATTCCCTTCCCTGTCTCCAGCTTCTTGAGGTTTAAGCTGGTGTCTCTATTTCGGTCTGTGTCTAAAATGGTGCTAGATGTCAAAAACAGGCAGAAAAGGAAAAGTGTTTGAAAACAATAGGAGTCTTGGAGATATACACAAGATAAGCAGGTTAAGGTCAAAATTAAAGTGACAAGTTGACAAGGGAAGGATGACAGGACCGGAAGCAACAAATTGTTCAAACCTGAAAAACTGAACTGGGTTCCAAGGAAATGAGTTTGGCTGGTTTTCACTAACTATTCATTCAAGCCCCCAAAACCAGTATCCAGAGGAAAATTCATCTCAAGCAAGTCTTCAGGTCAAGCTAAGTTGAAGCAAGTGAGGAGGTGGATTGATGGACTGGTGGTCTGATTTCATCTATTTATAGAGAGATGGGCTACTGCAACTTGCCTTATGCCACCTGAGTGACCTTACTAACCAGATGACTTCGGACAAATCAGTTCACCTCCATGGCTTCAGTATACTCATCAGCAAAATGAGGGAACTGGGCTTGATGGCCCCAGACCTAGCTCCAATCAGCCTCAGATCATGCTCCATATCTCACCTACCCATCTACAAAAAGCCAAGGTCTGCAACCCAGGCATCTTGCCACATCTACCCTCTTACCATTGTGAGTTCGATTTATTTTCAATTTTTGTTCTTGTTTTGGAAACAACAATCAAACCAATATTACTTCTCATGCTGAAAAAATCTGCCTACCCCATGGCTCTACTCAGGAGCCCAGTAACTGTCTACCAGGTGGCCCTCGGACCCAGGGCTGTAATAATCAGGGGAAGATTGGGAGGGGCCTCAAAATTCAATTAATCTAGGTGCTCTTTAGGAGTGAATTAAATTTTTGACCAAATAGGGCTTGTGAATGATGTTATAAATATACAAATGACCCTTGGCAGGAAAAAAGGTTCCCCAATCCTGGAAGAAAGTTCAATTTCGCACATCATTCTCTTAACATGTATTGGATCCCTGATTTAAAATAGGATGCTTGGGGTGGCTAGGTGGTGCAGTGAATAGAGCACTGGCCTTGGAGTCAGGAGTATCTGGGTTCAAATCCGACCTCAGACACTTAATAATTACCTAGCTGTGTGGCCTTGGGCAAGCCACTTAACCTCATTGCCTTGAAAAAAATCTAAAAAAAATTTTTTTTAGATAAATAAAATAGGATGCTCCTTGAGGGCAGGAACTGTCCCACATTTATATTTGTATTCTCAAAGCCTCACAGATTGCTTGGAACCTAATAGCTCTTTGTTGTTTAAAGGATACCCCTATAAAATATGCATTAGAAGAAGAAAATTCTTCTACTGCATGGGCAGAGAAAGGTGGATCAGTTATATTGTCACTTGGTCAACAATTCATAAACATTTATTAAGCATCTACTCTGTGTTAGATACTGTGGTGTTAGGGGTATAAATATGAAAACACTCAAGGCAGGAAGACAACCCACAAAAGGAAAAGAATGGGTGGGGAGAGAAAGGAGAAGGTATCCAACATGAAGGTTTAGTGGAGAAGTCAGAGAAGTCCTAAAGTAATGTAGCCAAATGAGAAATGTGTGTGTGTGTGTGGGGGGTCTATCTTGAGCTCTTCCTTTTGGAGTTCATGGCTCCAGCCTCCAATCACAGGAGCAGAGGGTGCTGATGAGGTAGAGCTCCAAGGCTGATGGGATCTCATTGATGAGGTTCCTGAGGACTGATGGAGAAGTCAGAGAATTCCCAAAACAGTGCAGCCAGATGGGAAATCTGATGTCAGGTGCCTTGGGTTTAGACACTCCATTATTATCTTTACTGATACATAGGAAAGTGTGGATCCCAGAGCTAGACCTCAAAGGTATAAAGAAAACACCTAATCCAGCACCCTTATTTTACATAATCCAGGGAAGTTAAGTCAATGATTTGAACACAAGGCCTCTTTCCCCTCCATGCATGCTGTGAATTTTTACAGTTGGACATCCAGTCTTCAAGAAGTTAATTCACTTCTAGAAATTGGGCTTTGTAATTTAATGGCTTGGTAACTCTGTAGTGGCAGATGGGTTGGTTTCATGGTCTAAACAACATGGTCAATTCAATTTGAGCTATTCATTTCTTCCTTGGAGTTGGAAGACCTTTATTCCTTTTGCAAATTATCTTTCTACAAAAGATGAAAATTTAGGGGGCAGCTAGGTGGTGCAGTGGATAGAGCACTGGTCCTGGAGTCAGGAGGATCTGAGTTCAAATCAGCCTTAGACACTTAGTAATTGCCTAGCTGTGTGACCTTGGGCAAGTCACTTAACCCCATAGCTTTAAATAAAATTTCAAGGAAAGATGAGAATTTAGCTGTCTGGTCTACGTACAAAAACTGAGGCCACTAGGTCACAATACACTGTACACTGTACACTGCCCACCTTTCTACCCTCTGTTATCTGATGGAAGAACAAAACCCTGAGCTTTCAGGAAGAAATTAAAAGGATCTGTAGCAAAATCATACGTAGAAATTTGGGTCTCTGTGCATTTGCAAAGATTTTAGTCACCACAGATGGAAAACAAAATGGGCCTAGATTTAAACAGAAAGAATGAAATGGGTTGGACTGTACTTGGGAGAATGACTTTCAATCATCCCAAACTTCATCCTGAAATGAAAACCTATCTTTTTTAATACCAATATTATGCTAGTTATGCAAATCATGAACTATCACATTCTCCAAGGAATTTAAATTATTCCCATTCTAAAGGGCAATGGAGAGAAACATACGGTGAGTATAAGAGGGGTACAGCGTATTACTTGCAAACTATGTAAAAAAATATTATATACCAACCAACTCAGGCTTCCTTAACCTTTTTGTTTCCTTTAGTTCCATGGTCTCTTGGACAATATGAGGGACTGAAATATCTAGGCATATTTCAGAATAAAAATTTTAAATATACAAAATAATATTTATAGGATTGTAAAAAAACAAATCATACTGAAATATTATTCTGAAAATGTTAAAAAAAAAACCAAAAACTAGGTTAAGAACCCATTACCTAGATTTATGACAGAAAAAAGACATGAATCAAGAAGAAAAAGGGATAACAAATAGGATAGACTGGTACTATTGTACCAGTATTCCTATCATCAAGGCGAAGACAGAAGAACATTGAGTTGATCCCTAGTAGAGAATTTATAAGAGAACATGGAACAGTCACATTAGATGAGAATTCATGAAAATAATAGAGTGTGCTTCCCACTGGAAGAAAGCTTCACACTGATGAATTTGTGGAAATGATCAAGCCTTGAAGAATAAAACATAATACTGAATCCCAAATCTGGAAATGGCCCCAGGGATGATGGAGTCCAACTGTATCTCAGAAGGAATATTCTCAAAAACACCTGCCAAGAGATCATCCACCTTTCAATGATGGGAATGATGATTTTCTATGAAAAGTACTTGACCATCCTTAAAATGATTTAAAATGTAAGCTATCGTTATTATTAATTACCTCTGTAATTAGTCTACTCTCCTTTTGGATCAGCCTAAACTGCAATAGTAAGAATTTTCCTTAATAACAAATCTTTCTTTCTCACTCTCCTCTATCCCTCTCCCTCTCCCTCTCCCTGTCTCTTGTTTTTGTCTCATTTCTTCCCTTTCTCTTTTGTTTCTCCCTCTTTTCTCCCTTCTCCTCTCTTCCCTCTCTCTTATTCATTGTACTCCTCACTCTCCATCTCTCCTCCCTCTCTTTCTGTCGCCCATCCATCCCTCCTCTCTTCCTCCATTTCTCACTGCTCTCACTTTTATTTGCTCTTGGGTCAAAGGCCCCAGAATGGAATACATTTAAGTCTCTACCTTTCATATTCAGCCTTGCAGATGCTTGAAGACAGCTTCACTCCTTCATCTCCCATTCCTACCTGAAGTCTTCTTATCTCCAAGATAAACTCTGTCACTTCCTTCAATTCCATCTTTTATGGCATGGTTTTGAATACCCCTCATGAGACTGATGGGGAAACTCTGGATGCACTTCAGTTTTTCAATGTCCTTTCTAAAATGTAGGGACCAGAATAAGACCCCAAATTGTAGATGTGTTATGATCAGGACACAGCATGTTATGGTATGATACTTAATTTGATTTACCCATTGAGTCCAGGGCTGATGACAAAAAACAAAACCATGGCATTCCTAAGCAAACCTTTTTAATGGGTAAAATTAAACACCACCACCACCAACACCACCATCACCACCACCAGCAGCAGCACGACTCCAGTATTGTTTTCCTAAGACAGCCAAGAACTTTGGAATTCCCTCTTGGAGTATTATATTGTACCCTCTGCTCCTCCCAAGAGCCCTTCTTTATTAGGGGTGTTGGCAGGACTTTTGGATTTCATCAGCAATTCCCAGACAGTGCAGGATACGTTTCTTCTCCTTGGCCAGATCCTCTGTGGACATTTGACCCAAAAGTTTCTTAACAAATATATCTTGATCTCTCAGGAAAATATTCTTATATCCTTGAGTTGGAGGAGGAATACTTTCCAGGCGACCAGATTCAAAAAGGAAATTAATATGCCGCTCACGTTTCAGGCCAGGGCCTCTTTCTTCAATCCAAGTCAGTGGCCTGCTCAAAGAGTAAGAAATCATGGAATTAGATCTTCTGTAAGAAGCATCACAGTCTGCTGGCATTCAATAGGCCAAACAATAATGGCTCATTTCCTTCTTCTGTGTCTGCATTTCTCTAAAAATTCACATTGACTTGATCTTGTTGCTACCTGCCAACCTGCACAAGGATACAGTTACCATTCCTAATAAACATCCTGGGGCAGCTAGGTGGTGCAATGGATAGAGCACCAGCCCTGGAGTCAGGAGGACCTGAATTCAAATCTGGCCTCAGACGCTTAATAATTACCTAGCTGTGTGACCTTGGGCAAGCCACTTAATCCCATTTGCCTTGCAAAAAAAAAAAAACCTAAAAAAAAAAACCAACCCCTAATAAACATCCCTACATTATTAGGAAGCTTAAACTCAAAGAACTCATTCATTCATTTATTCTTTCTTTCTCAAATGCTGGATTTCCACAATCTAAAAAGGATTGGTGTCATGATGAAGACTGAAGAACACACATAGCCACTAGAATGACCATATTTTTCCCTGAATAAAGAATCTTTGCTCCTTCCTCAAACTTTTCCTGTTCAGTCATTTTTCAGGTTGTCTGACTCTTTGTGATGCTATTTGGAGTTTTCTTGGCATTTATATAATGGAGTGGTTTGCCATTGCCTTCTCCAACTCATTTTACAGATGAGAAAACTGAGGCAAGCAACGTTAAGTGACTTGCCCTGGGTCACACAGTGAGTAAGTACATAAGATCAGGAAAATGAGACTTCTTGACTACAGGTTTGGTACTTAAACCACTATGGCAAAAACTGCCCCACTTGAGCTACAAGACACTAAAACATTATTAAGACAGAATCCACAGAGGAGAACAAGTAACCAAGACTTCTACTCTGGGAAATGTCTTTCTTTGATACCACTTGCCAAACCTATTCAACAAATATTTATTAATTATCTACTATGTGCAAGATGGTCATGGGATAATAAATAGAGACTTTGAAATCATGGAGACTTGTGTTCAAATCTTGATTCCAACAGATAATGGTGGTGTGACCTGGAAAAATTACCTAATCTTTCAGCATTCTATACAATTCTTTTAGGCTCTAAGGTACAGAAAAAATATTGACTGCATGAGTAGAGAGTTCCTTTAATTAGGAGTTCCCTGTGACAATGAAATAACAGCTCTATTCTCTATCTATGTATGAGGCATTGTGTTATTGAAAGGACAAAAAAATGAAAAACAGTCCTTTCCCTCAAGTGACTTATACTCTACTGCTGAATACAGGGAGAAAGCAGATAAGTATTGACTTATTTATGTTTCTGCTTACAAGGTCTCTAGACAGGGTGAAGAAGGTTTTATTTTATCAAAATTCACTGACCTGCCAGAGGAAAAAAATCAAAGATTATATAAATCATGAAAAACAATACATTTTCATGAGAAAAATATGAAATCTTCCATTTATCTTTTTTGTAAATGCAAAACAGGGAACATCAAATTCTACTAAATAAAATTACTAATTTATAATATACTTTAGTTATAGCAATTAAAACAATAACAGCAGCTAGCATTTATATTTTAATGGTTGCAAAGAACTTTCTCATTTGAAGATGACAACAAGAGAGAGAAGCCAGGGGGGCAAAAGTCAATGAAGAAGAGGTAACCAAGAAAAAAGCAACTTATTGATAAGAGTATGGGAGAAAACAGAAAGGCCAAGTTGCCTAAGGCAAAGAGAATGTGAGGTACCATGATTCTAAGCCAAAGACCAGTTACCCTTGCTCATATTATATGGTTACTATAAGTCCAATGATTGTAGCAAAAGGATGTCAAAGTCCGACAGATAAATATTATCTCTCACAGAATAAAAGATCAAGATACTAGATGTATCCACAGAGAGAATGAAAGAAAAAGGAGTGATGAGTACTTTACACAGGAAGCTGAACATAGACATAGAAAAATAAACATAGGAACAAAGGGAGAGAAGAACAATGAAATCAAATATCACATAGTGATATGTCTATCTCATGGTCTTTACTACTTAAGACTTTTAAAATAATTCATTTGTATTCTGGGAACAGCCCACAGGCACCTGGGTCCCTGGGAGTCCAGCTCCTGGCAACAGAAGCAGTTTCCTGTCCTGCTACCCCAGGGAGTACCAAGCACAACTTGGAAGATCAGTAGAGAGACCTCTGCCAGAGTGAGCATGAAGCCCAGGCTGACGTGGCCCTCCTCAGCATGGCCTCAGCCCTCAGCGCAGCCCAGATCCCAGGAAATGGAAGCAGACCCACAGAGCCAGCTGGCAGCTGCTCCCTGAGCACTCAGTCCATGGAAGGTAAGGGAGTGGAAGGAGACTGCTGAAGTCTGTCCTCTGTCCCTGGGACAGGACTCTGGGGCTTTGACCATATTCAGACCCTGGTCATAGTCTGAGGCCCCCCATTGTCACAGAGCAGGGACCTTCCTCACAGCCCCAGGGAAGGAGGGGGTGTTTGTGGTCATTCACAGAGCAGGAGAGCAGTCAGAGTCTCCCATAAGACCTTGAAGGAATTGAAATCTTTGTGGGGATGTCCCAATAATACTCAAAAGCTGAGGAAGCACCCCCCAAACCAGGGCACAGTCTGGGGAAATGAGTAAACAGAAAAAAAGGAACCTGACCATAGACAATTACTTTGGTCCCATGGCGGATCAAAATACACACTCAGAAGATGAAAAAGTCCAAGCTTCTACATCTAAAGACTCCAAGAAATATAGAAGTTGGGCTCAGGTTATGACAGAGCTCAAAAAAGATTTTGAAAACCAAGTAAGAGAGGTACAAGAAAAGGAAAAGAAATGAGAAAAATGCAGGAAAAACACGAAAACCAAGTCAGCAGCTTAGTCAAGAGATCCAAAAATATGCTGAAGAAAATAACATGTTAAAAATCAGTTTAGGTCAAAAAGTTATTGAGGAGAAGAATGCTTTAAAAAGCAGAATTGGCCAGATGGAAAAGGAGTTAAGAAAACAGGAAAATAAATCCTTCAAATGTAGAATGGAGCTAAAGGAATCTGATGACTTTGTGAGAAATCAAGACCCAATAATTCAACACCAAAAAAGATGAAAAACTAGAAGAAAATGTGAAATATCTCATTGAAAAAACAACTGATCTGGAAAGCAGATCCAGAAAAGATAATTTAAAAATTATTGGGCTACTTGAAGAATCATGATCAGGAAAAGAGCCTTGACTTCATTTTTAAAGAATTTCTACAGGAAAATTACCCTAATATCCTAGAAGCAGAGAGTAAAATAAAAATTGAGAGAATCTATCAATATCCCCCAGAAAGAGATTCAAAAAATACAGCCCCCAGGAATATTATAGCCAAGTTCCAGAACTCCCAAGTCAAAGAGAAAATATTACAAGTAGCCAGAAAGACACAACTCAAATATTGTGGAGCTGCAGTCAGAATCACACAGGACTTAGGGGCAACTACATTAAGGGCTCATGGGGCTTGGAATATAATATTCCAGAAGGCAAAAGAGCTTGGAATGCAACCAAGAATCAGCTACCCAGCAAAACTGAACATCCTCTTCCAGGGGAAAAGATGGACTTTCAATAAAACAGGGGAATTTCAAATGTTCCTGCTGAAACAACCAGAGCTGAACAGAAAGTTTGATCTTCAAGTACAGGACTTGGGTATGTATATGCATGTATATGTATGTATTCCTGCACAGGAAGATTATACCAAAAATACTCATATAAACCTCATTTAATGGAGCAATTAGAAGGAGCTTTTATAGTCAAGACAGGAGAAAGCTGAATTTGAAGGTATAATATATTATAAAAATGGAGTCAATGAGTGAAAAGGAAAGAAGAGATATAAAAGACTAAGATATTTCATGTAAAAGAGTCAAGAAATAGTTTTTGCAATGGTATGAAAGGGGGAAAGGTGAGGGGGAAATGAGTGATCCTTCATTCTCATCAGAAATGACTCAGGGGAAACAATAGACACCTAGAAGAAAAGAGAGAAGGGGGATGGGGGAGGGGAGGGGAGGGGAGATGTGGGTGATAGAGGAGAAGGTAGATCATAGGAGAGGATAATCAGATATAACACATTTTCCTTCTTACTTTTTGCAAGGTGGTAAGAATGGGTGGCCTGTCCAGGACCACAGGGACAGATGGTTGCTAGGTCTCTGGTGCTCTGGCTGCTATGCCACTCAGCTGCCCCACAGCACATTTTTGAAAAGGGACAGAGTGAAAGGAAAGAAAAGAAAAAAATATAATAGATGGTAGTGGGGAGGAATGGATGGAGGGAATTACAACCAGAAACAGCAACTGTGGAAAAATATGGAAGTAACTTGTAAGAATATGATCCACCAAGACAGAGCTGATGGTATCAGAACACAGATTGAAACATTTTTTTCTCTTTCTTTCACTTTAGTTCTCATGAGGTTTTATATTTTTGTGGGGGGGAGGGGGTATTATATTTTCTCTTACTAGAATATTTTAGTAATGTGTAAATAAATTAAAGAAAATTTAAAAAATAAATAAAATAATTCACTTCATGAGAGGTAAATCTTTTTGAATTATTAGTATAAATCAAGTATTGACTTCATTGGAAGGTTACTTCATGTATGTGCCTCAATACTTACTTTGTACTAATAATTAAAAAAAGGTTTGCCTTCATTAAGTGAATGAAGAGCCATTTTTTGTTTTGTTTTGGTTTTTTTGCAAGGCAAATGGGGTTAAGTGGCTTGCCCAAGGCCACACAACTAGGTAATTATTAAGTGTCTGAGATGGAATTTGAACCCAGGTACTCCTGACTCCAAGGCCATTGCTTTATCCACTACACCACCTAGCCACCCCTGAAAAGCCATTTTTCAATGTTTTAAATACTCCTGAGTAATCAAAGGCCACACAAACTGAAATATGAATTGTTTTTAAAAGTATATACACCATTCAATTATGATTATAATAGTTTTCTTTGATGGCACATGGATTTTTCTCTGAAATCTAAGTTTTAGTTGAAGTTTTAAAAAATCATGAAATATTCTGGCTTTTTGTTTATAGAGTATTATAAATGTTTATAGCTTTTTTGAATTGATAAATGTATATCATATGTACAAATGTGTGTGTATGTTCTTTCATTAAACATTCATCTTTTATAAAATCCTGTTGTGTTTTCAAAACCACAGACACAATTAGTGGGTATCACTGTATGATAGATAGAAATAAACCAAACAATGAATTTGGTCCATGAGCCATGGTTCCTTATCTTTTTTGCTTGTGCTTTCCCCCAGTTCTTTTGTGTGGACCAATCTTCATGTGAAATGATCCAATAAAAATGCCTGGGTTCCCATGCAGCAAATATCTTACTCTTCCTTAAGAAAGATTCTCATTTGCAAATATTCTTATTCACAGTACTCTCAACTCAAAGAAGATTCTCTTGACTATCAGGGCCACCTGGGCTCTCACAGGGAATTTGAAACTTCCTCTCAACCACCAACCCCTTGTTACTCAACAGACTAGTCTACAGAAAGTCATTCAAAGAAGTAACCTTTATGTGTGTCATTCAGAGTTTTCTTTTTGAACATTAACTAGTGCCACAGGGGTTTCAAAGATGTCTGTTGTTCCTCAGACCCCTCACGGAGGGCTATTTTAGGGTTCTCCCCAGGCACAGCTCCACTTTAGTTTGGTATGACAAACTCATTGATAACTGGAGGAAAGAAATGCTGTCCTCTGAGATAACTCACAGAGGAGTCTTAATACAAAGTGACTAGACCCAGGAAGAAGTATCCTTTCAGCTGTTGCAATGAAATCCAGACCAGACCCTGAGAGATGCCTCAGGTTTTAGATATAAAGTCCACTCTCTCATTTCCCAATTTTGATCTGGAAAGGCCAATTCTTCATACAGAAGGTAAGAGTAATCTGAATTTATATCACATTATGATTTTGGACTCACAGGTACTGACCAAGTCTGAAATGCTTGTAACTATGCAAGTTTCCTATTTGGATGGATATTATTATTATTATTATTATTATTAGCTCTTTGATACATCAATATTGGCAACTGGTACCTGCCAACAGAATAAGGATTTCAGGAATTTACTTATAGCATTGCCTAATTAGTAAATTAGTAAATTAGTAAATTTCTATCATGTCTATTTATTCTCTGATTTTCTCATTTCTCTCATGGATTTAAGATGAGAAGTCCTGATAATTAGAATTGTCAGAATTATTTGTTATATTTGTATGTATTTAATTTGAAATTTTAATTCTGTTGCTTGTTGAGTGATGTTAATGCAAATGTGCCAAGATCGAGTAACTAGATAGGTTTCACATAACCTTTTTTTTTTCATCAAAGTCTAGTTTCTGACACTGGTTAAAAATAAATTTGAGGAATTCCATAAGTCTAGAGGAAAAGTCAAGAGAATAGTGACTTATCTCTTTTAATGACTTTGAAATCTCCAGATCCTCTGACTCAAATGGGAAAAAGGAAAGAGAAAGGGAAACACAGTTGGTGAATATAAATTAAAAAGTCCACGTAAGCCATACCACAGAGAAGTTCCAGTGACCACCTAAGTACAAGCTAATTAATCATTTCTCTAGACACACCTCTAGAAGAAGAAGCAGAGTATAACAAAAATAAAGTACTGCGCTTAGCATCAGGAAGACCTGAGTTCAAATTCTGTCTCAGGTACTTAATAGGATGTAACTAGGTGGCACAGTAGATAGAGTGCTGGGCCTGGAATTAGGAGGATTAATCCAAAATCAGGCTTCAAATACTTATTAACTGTGTGACCCTCAGCAAATCACACAACCTCCATCTCAGTTTAGTCATCTGTAAAATGGGGATAATACACAGGGTTGTGAAGATAGACTGAAAATTTTATGTGTAAAGTGTTTTACAAACCAAATGCTAGCTAGTATCATCATCATCTTCATCATCATTGTCATAGTTGTAATTATAAGTGGAATACATGGAATCTTGAGAAACCTGGGTTTGACCCATCTATATAATTCTGAAAAAGTCACTTAGATTCTGAACTCATTTCCTAATCTGTAAAATGGGAATAATCATACTTATATTACCTACCTCACATGGTTCTTTATAAACCCAAGGGTATTATTAATATACAGTTATTATTATAATTATTATTCTCATTTTCATCATCAATACATAGCCATTTCATTCTCTTTGAAGACAAATCAGTATGACTGTGATCATCCTTCAGGTTACAACTGTTTCTGATTCACCAACAGAAGGAACAGGAAAAAAGGAGAGGAAACTTTGGTGATCTTTGAAGCCAAGCTTATTCTTAATGCATAGACTCTAGGGCTCAGATATCATCAAGTCAGAGAATCGTGTCTAGATGAACCTATACACAAAAATGACTCCTCCCAACAACATATCCAGGCACTGCTTGAAGATTTTTAGTAATGAAGAACCTCCACCAGTCATTCAACAAGTATTTTTAAGTATCTCTTATATCTTAGGCTAAGCAGCAAGGTGGCACAATAGCTAGAGGACTGGACCTGGAGTTAGGAAGATCTGAGTACAAATCCGACCTCAGATACTCATTAGCTTTGTTGAGTGACCCTAGGCAAGTCACTTAACCCTTTTTGCCTCAGTTTCCTCATCAGTAAAATGAACTGGAGAAGGCAAAACCACTTGTCAAGAAATCCTTAAAGAGCATCCATGAAGAGAGGGAAAATGGCTGAAAAATGACTAAACAGGGGCAGCTAGGTAAAGCAGTGGATAGAGCACCAGCCCTGGAGTCAGGAGTACCTGGGTTCAAATCCAGACTCAAAAACTTAATAACAAAATGTACTGAGCACTTTTCTTCATCCCATATTTATCTTGTTTGTTTTATTTTCCTTTTATGTGGTGTTGTGGATAGAGCACTGATCTTAGAGTCAGGAGGACAGGAGTTTGAATCCAGCCTCAGACACTTGACTCTTACTAGTGTCACTTAACCCTGACTGCCTCACATCCAGGGCCATCTCCTGTCATCCTGATTCCTATCTGGCCAATGGACCTAGTTGGCTCTGGAGGAGAAAGTGAGTCTGCTGACTTACCACAGTACCCCCTCCCCAATCCAATTTATGTGCTTGTCATGGTATCACCACCCTGATGTTGTGGTCTTCTTCAAAAATAAAGGACAGGGGAGGTTAGGTGGCACAGTGAATAGAGCAACGGCCTTGGAGTCAGGAGTACCTGGGTTCAAATCCAACCTCAGACACTTAATAATTACCTAGCCATGTGGCCTTGGGCAAGCCACTTAAACCCATTGCCTTGAAAAAAAAATCTAAAAAAAAAAAAAGAAGAATATAAAGGACAAACATTATGAGCTCCTGGAGACCGTGACTATCTTTTGCTTTCTCTTTTCCTTAGCACTTAGCACAAAGTTTGATTTAGCAAAGATACTTAATAAATGCTTATTGAATGAATGAAGTCAGAGTCCTTTTTCTTAAGCTTTTCTGACTTCAGGGTGTTCATGGTCTAATAGGAGAAGACATTTTTCAAGGGTGCTAACATTTATAGAAATGAGTACCAACAAAATATCTACACAAAGGAATGGAAACTTCAGGAGGTAAGAGGGTACAATTAGGGGCAGCTAGGTGGCGCAGTGGATAGAGCACCCACCCTGGAATCAGTAGGACCTGAGTTTAAATCCAACCTCAAACACTTAATAATTACCTATCTATGTGACCTTGGGCAAGTCATGTAATCCCATAGCCTTGCAAAAAGAAAAAAGAGGGTACAATTAAGTTGCTCATCTTCTTTGGGGATAACTCCAAGGGTAATTAGGAAGTATTCCTGACTTCAATATCACTCTCTCTTTTTTTTTAGGGGTTTTTTTTTTTGTCTTTGCAAAGCAATGGGGTTAAGTGACTTTCCCAAAGCCACACGGCTAGGTAATTGTTAAGGGTCTGAGGTCTGATTTGAACTCAGGTACTCCTGACTCCAGGGCCGGTGCTCTATTCACTGCGCCACCTAGCCTCCCCTGATATATCTCTTTTGCAACTCTCATCATTGATTCTTATTCCATTCTTTGGAAGCTAGAAAGAAAAGAGTCTCATTTATTTGTATGATATAGTCTTTCAAATCCTTGAAGAAAGTGTATTAAAGGCAAACTCAAATGAATAGAATCATTCAATCCAGAAAAATGAAGACTGAGAAGCTGTTAGGAGACTATCTTTCTTTATCCTGAGTCTCCATTCAAAATTCAACCATTTCAGTATCATCTGCCCAAAGCCCTGGATTTTTTTTCCAAAACCTCCAAGGTAAAGAGGGCACCTAAGCCTGCTAGATCTCATTCCACTCCATGCTCCTCTCTAGACGTTCTCTCTGATGCCTTTTTATCTCAGCCCCACTTCCCCCACTGCTGATTTTCACCATTTTATCCTGCATTCATGTCCCACTAGAATGTAAGCTCCTTGAGGGTAGAGCGTCTTTCTTTTGCTAGTATTTGTAGTCCCCGTGCATAGTATGCTGTCTAGTACATAGTAAGTACTAAATAAAGACTTGTGGATTGGCGATGAACATGATTGTTATCTACAGAGACACAAACAAAATGGTCAAGACAGAATGAACTTGACTAATTCAGAAAGATGGAGAATTGATGGGGTCAATCCCTGAAGACATTAGAAAGACAGTTTGGAGTCAAAATGAAGGCAGTTAATGGTGATTCAGTACACAGGGAACAGTAAGACCAGGTAACCCATCATCCCAAAGTGGGCTACATTCAAAAACTGCATAAACCAATTCCAAAAACATTCAGATCAATTCAGGAATATTGTGTTGGGGCTTGGCCTCTTTATATTCTTGACAAGGCTTTCTTTGCCCAGGTTAGTGGCTAAAGTCTGTCAAATTGAACCAAGGAGTTACTATGAAACAGAATGAAAAAAGTTATTTAGAGGAAGGACCCAATTAGTAACTATGCTGTTTAATGAAGTTTGTCATAAGTCAAGTGCAATATGCCAACAGAAAAGTGTGAGTGGGGCAGCTAGGAGTGCACTGCTTAGAGCACTGGTTCTGGAGTCAGGAGGACCTGAGTAGTTCAAAGTCAGCCTCAGACACTTAATAATTACTTAGCTATGTGACCTTGGTCAAGTCACTTAGCTCCATTGTCTTGCAAAATAAAAAGGGAAAAAAGAAGTGTGTGTGTGTGTGTGTGTGTGTGTGTGTGTGTGTGTGCTCACGCACACATGCGCTTTGTGGTGAGGAACACTACATGAGGAGGCAGTGTACCTGCCTGTATTCGAAACTTGTCTGTTTCTTTAACTGTATGACCTTCCCAAGCCTCTGTTTCATCTGCAAATTAAGGGTGGAACTATATTATTAATAAGACCACTTTTACCTTTCAAACATTAATCAAGGGCAGAACAAGCAAGCTTAAACAGGATTTCATACTTGGCGTTTCTCTCACAATCTAATAAAAGTACGTAGATGTAGAGTTCTCACTTTAGTCAATAGATTTAAACACTTATAAAAGAAAATTTCCTCTACTTCAAGAAACATTGGTCCTCCAAGGAATTAAAAATCAGACCATTCTGAGAAGAGTGAGGCATAGCCCCCTCTCTCCCAAAGTATTTAACTAGAAATGTAGGAGGTCCAAGTTTTATTTCTAACCCAGCTTCAATTCCCTAACTTCCCCATAGGACCCCATTAGAATAGACTAGCAAGCACACCTTGGCCTAACTCCTATTTAGGTCAGCCAATAGGAAAACAGTACCACAGTGATGTGGATCAGAAACTCTGGACTTATTTATGGATCACAAAAGGGACTGTCCCTAGAGTAAAGCTTCTTTGCTATCCTTTGGATGAACTTATAAAGTCAAGCCAATTGTAATATCATTATCATATATTAATACCCCATCTAAGTGGGTTTTTCTGTATACATTCTGGGTAACCACATGGAGTGCCACCAAGACTACTTGACACCCTCTTAGAAACAACCTCCCCCCTGCTACACTATCCGTTGAAAACAATATCTTCTGACCCTTTAAAAACTGTTAACTTCTCATGAGAGGAGCCTGGCCCACTTGTCATTAATAAATGTTATTGCTTGCTTCCAAAGAAGGCTTGGGTCTTAATTCTTTAGAGATGGGGATCAATGCTCAAACCTCAACTTGATACTAATTAGTTATGAGAGTTCCACTAGGTCATTAAACCTCTCTGTACTTCTGTTTCTTCACCTCTTAAATGGAACAATGGCATATACACAATGACTATGTGAATAGAAAGAACAAATGAAGCAACACTGACTGTAGTAATGCAATGATTTCTAAGAAAAGAGAAGAAAATGGACCTCCCTTCCTTCTTTGCAGAAGAGAAACTTTGTATATGAACTGTCAGTAGGTGTGTGGGATAGTTTGCAAAATTGCAACCTCTCCCCCCCATTGCCCTTTTATTCTTTACTACCCTTTGGGATAGTTTCCTAGGTAGGAGAAAAGAAATACGTTGGGAAATGGTCACATAAAAAGAAAATATATTGAAACATCTCAGAAAAAAAATGTTAATGGGATGAGGGTATTGATGATGGGATTTTGGGGTAACCAAATAAAGACAGAAATCGAGGGTTACTGAAAGATGAAGGAATTCATGTGCTCTCTGGGATTTTTGAAATTCAGGAATTATTACAAATGATTACAAAATAAACAGGTTAAAACTTTTCCCCAGAGTCAACAAGAACTTTAAAACAGGATGCATAATAAAAGGCTAGGTGAGGCTGCTTGGAAGATAGAGACAGAGACTGAGAAAAAGAGAGAGAGAAAGAGAGAGAGAGAGAGAGAGAGAGAGAAAGGAAGCAAGATTGTCAAGGGAGAGCTGACTGGGCCAGAGACTGGACTGGCCAGGAGAGGAAATCCAGCCCAGGTTTTATAGCCTTGCCCATTATCTGAGCACTGAGGGCAAAAGGGGAAATCCCTCCACCCCCCCCCCCCCCCTTATATAACTCAAATCAGGTAGAAGGTTGGGAATGAGGAGACAGGATACAAATTTTACCTTTAACAATGAAACAATAGAGGTCAATTTACATCTCAAGAGCAAAGAGCCTTCTACCTTTCCACTCTTTAACAAGATTTAACAGCCTTAAAGATTGCATTCATAATTCTCTGCATCAATGGTTTCTGCCCTATTTCCTCCCAAGGTCATGATAGCCCCCAGTAACACACAAGTGACAAAGTGCTAACAAGGATAAAGCTCAATTACTATTCCCTTTTTTCTGGAGAGGCTTTGATGTTTCTGAGAATGGAAAACAACGAGCCTTTGGATTCTCATATATTCATAGGATTGAGACCTGAAACACTACAGCTGATAAAACTGAGGACCAGAGAAGCTATGTGATTTTTTGCTATATATTTCTTTTATTTTTTTTACTAAATTTATTTTTCCAATTGTATGTAAAGACAATTTTCAGCATTCATTTTTTGTAAAGTTTTCTCCCTTCCACCCTTTCATCCCCTCACTCTAGGATAACAAGTAATGATATAGGCTATACATGTACAGTCTTGATGCAGATATTCCCATATTAATCATGTGGTTTAAAGAAGAATCAGAACACAAGGGAAATATCATGTGAAGGACAAAACAAAAACTTAGTTAAAAAAGTGAAAATAGTATATTTTGATCTGTATTCAGATTCCTCTAGATGGTATTTTCCATCACAGGTCTTCTAGAATTGTCTTTGAACATAGTATTGTGGAGAAGAGCTAAGCCTATCATAGTTGATCATCACACAATGTGAGGGTAAGTAATTTGCCCAAAGTCACACACATATAGCAGAGTTAGGAATTGAACTCAAGGTCGCTTGATTCTGATTAGCTAGGTGATCATAGTGTACAAAGGGTTGGAGCTAGAATTAGGAAGAGTCATCTTCCTGAGTTCAACTATGGCCTCAGACCCTGAATAGTTGTGTGACCCTGGGTAAGTCATTTAAGCCCATTTACCTCAGTTTCTTCATCTGATATAAAGCTGAAGAAGAAAATGGCAAACCACTCTAGTGTCTTCCAAGAACATCCCAAATGGAATCATGAAGAGTCAGACATGACTGAAAATGACTGAACACCTTTTGATTCTAAATTGAAACCTTGAAGTCCTCTCTGTCCATTCTAACATGCAACCTCATAATACTCCTGAACAACCAATGAAATAAGGACTATAAAAGAACTTGAAAAGGTCATATGGCTTCAGGTTCCCACAGTCTCCTTCCACCCTGCACCCTAGCTGACTCACCTCTTGTCCAGAGTCTCCAAATTTGCAGTCATTTTCAGATATTGATTCTCCTTCTGTTCTTCCAAGGTAGCTGAAATGAAGGCAAGTTCTCCAAAGAGACTCACCAGCCAGGACAGGCGAGCGATGCTACTATATGCAAGAAAGCCAAACCGTTCTTTCTCAAAGGGACCACCTGTGGGAAGGCCCAGAGCATGGGTGAGTAGTAACGAACAGGAGAAAAAAGAATAGAAGAACTAACGTGGTTATTCCATTGCCAGATCTCAGAGGTAAATCCAAAGAAGGAATGTTTAGAGGGGGAAATGGTCTTATCAACGCCTTGGTCACAGAATTTGCTGCATATTTCAGGTCATTCATTCCTCTGTTTTTCAATTTTCTCATATGCAAATAGCTGCTTATTATAGTTAACATGTTTTATATAGATATATGATCTCATTTGATCATCAAAACAGCTCTCTGAGGTAGGCACTATTCTTATTTTGACTTTACAGATGAGTAAACTCAGGTATAAAGAAGCCTCGTGCAGAGTCATACAGCTAATAAGGGGTTTAGATAGGGGGTAATCTCAGATTTTCCCTGACTAAATCCAATCCTTTATCAACTATGCCTCCTAACTCCTTAGTATTCTTAGGGAAAGGGAGGTCCCCAGAATAATGGATAGACTCCCTATGGATTATTTACACAAGGACACAAGGATGTATAGATGGGACCATTCTTTGTTCTTGAAGAACACTAGAGTGATGTCTTGACTTGGGTATAAATTGGATGCAAGTGAGGTGGAGCTGTGAATTGTTTTGGAAATTCCACTGATGTGCTTACTGGTCCACTAACCTCTAAGGGAGTAGTGTCAAACTCAAGGGAAAAGAGTAATCATAACCAACAAGTATTTAGCCCATACATTGCGCTAAGCTCTTCAAAATTATTATTTCAGTTGAACCTCACAGCAACCTTAGGAGGTAGGAGTTATGATCACCCCCATTTTACAGATATGGAAAATGAGGCAAAGAATGCTGAAGTGACTTGCCCAGGATCATGTACCTTACCTCTTAGGTCTTCCTAACTCCACTTCTATCCACTTCTCAACCTAGTTACCAATGGAAGGGGAGGAGGGCACTATACTGTATATGAAGATCCTTGTAGACCATATATAGACTATGAAAACCACCCACTTACCCATTTCTTTTTTAATTCATTAATATGACGAAATTAAAATCAGATAGGAAATATTCTTTTAATCTGGTTCAGACAGAGACTGCTGAATGTTTGGTACCCCCTGAGTAACATTATATTGATGACAATGGCCACCAACAGTGTTAATTAAGAGCATAATATGTGCTAAGGGCTGAAGATGCAAAGAAAGATTAAAAAAAAGTTCCTGCTTCACTCTCAAGTAGATCACCTTCTAATGGGTACTTAGCAAGCAAAGAGCTTTGCATATGCAAGGGAGGTGTGTGTGTGTGTGTGTGTGTGTGTGTGTGTGTGTGTGTGTGTGTGTCCACACCCTGCACACACAACAAGGTATTGAGTTGAATCAAGAAAGAAGCAAGGGGAAGCCAGAAGGCAGAGAGAAGGTAGACATTCCAAGCATGGTTTGACTAGCCAATAAAAGGGCACTTTAGTGGGATATGGCAAAAGGCACAGAATCAACCTATTTGTGATGTAACTTACATTTTGTTAAACAGATTGATTTTGGCAAAGTTAAAATGTGCAGTATCCAATCTGGGTTTCACAGAAGATTTCAGTCTTTGTTTTGTGTACCTATTTGATTGTTTTCCCCTTGATGGGGAAGCTAGGTGGCACAGTGGATAGAGCACCGGCCCTGGAGTCAGGAGTACCTGAGTTCAAATCTAGTCTCAGACACTTAATAATTACCTAGCTGTGTGGCCTTGGGCAAGCCACTTAACCCCATTGCCTTGCAAAAAAAAAAAAAAAAGAAAGAAAGAATTAAGAAGATGGAAAAAAGAAAAGAAACAAACCTGTAAAGTGAAGGGTTCCTTCTATTAGCTCTTTCCCACTCACTTCATTTTTCAAGAAAGCAAAGTCTTCTGTTAGGAGTTCAATGTGTTCCTCGTGTAGGATTTTTCCTATTCAGAAAACAAAGGAGGATCAAAATGAAAGAGCCCATAATGTACAGTATGTTCTCCGGGTCAGAACCTGTGTACTAGAGGATAGCTTAATGAAAGACATAATGATTAACAGACACACAAGAGGTGGTAGAGGAGGAATTGGGAGAACCAGTATTTGTGATTGCTGTCCAAAGAGTTGGGAGATTCTGTCACATGACAGATGAGCAAGCCAGAATGTGCCGTGACTAGGAAGGATGAGATGCACCAAATCACTAAAGATAACGGAAAATTCTACCATACAAGTTTTCATATTGCAGACTAGAAACTTTTCACATCAACAATGGGCTGTTTCAGGTTCAAAGGGCTTGTAGGAAGTTCAGACATGCAATCTTTTTTAAATGTGGACACTGAGAATCTGAGTGGTTAAGTGACCTGACCAAGGTCATACCACTAGTTAAGTGTCAGAGGCAGGATTCAAACTCAGATCTCCTGGTTTTTAGAACAGAGCTCTTTCTACCACATGCTACAGCTAGAGTAATTATCATTACAATAAAATATAATATCCATATTACACCAGTGATAAAAGACTTATAAAGTGTTTTCTTGAAACAATTCTGAAGAAGGTAGGACAAACAGTATTATCTCTATTTTAAAGTTGAGGAAACTGAGACTGAAACACATAGTGGGATTGACTCAACTAGCTGTAAAGTACTGAAGCTAGGACTCAAAACCTAGTCTGGTCCTTTTCCCCAGGAAATCCCAAAGCTTCTGATGCTAACCTACATAGAACTCAGACATGTCTTCTTTTTTTTCCTTTTTTTAAAATTTTTTTTGCAAGGCAATGGGGTTAAGTGACTTTCCCAAGGTCATACAGCTAAGTAAGCATTAAATGTCTGAGGTCGTATTTGAACTCAGATTCTTCTGACTCCAGGACAGGCTACCCCTCAGATATGTTTTCATTGTCTGGACATCTAGAATATGCATAGTGGGAGACTCCAAGAAGTCAGGAATCTCATCCCCTACCCAGATGCCCCTTTCCTCTCCATAAAAAAGGATCTAAGAGCTGATTGTCAGTGCCATTGTTGAATCTCAGGAGCAGGGGAAGCAAGCTGTCCCCTGAGTAGGCTGTCAGCTTCAGTCCTGGGCTAAAAGGCCACAGCTGCATTTCTTACTGAGGAGAATAAAAAGAGCATCTTGGAGTCCCATACCTTGTGACCTGCTGTCGCTACTAATTATAGAGCTCAAGGCTGATGCGACTGAGAAAAGCCCCAGCTCATACTAAGCTCAAAGCTCTTAGGTTGCTCAGGGTCCTTGGGGACTTGCTAACACAACCGGTGGAGATTGTGAAAGGTCCTCATTGCAATTTCACTCAGTTAATAGGCAGTTATGTATATTTATATGTCTAAAGCAACTAAGGGTCAAAATCCTGCCTCTCAATGTCTTTAACCTTAGATCTCATCTCTCTCTGGGCCTCAGTTTCCCCATCCTTAAAATAAGGGGGCTAGATGGCTTTTAAGAGCTTTCTAATTCTAAACATATGGCATATTATACTTTTGTGTGCAAGTTATCCCTGCCCCCAACTCCCAAATTAATCCTAATACACTGTGGAACAAAACCCTGAAAATATGCCAGAGTTAAGTACGACAAGTAGATTTAGTGCTAGAAAGAATCACTGGATAAAAGGATTTAGAGCTGGAAGGGACCTCAAAGGCCATCTACTCCAACTCCCTCATTTTACAAATAGGGAAACTAAGACCCAGAGAAGTTAAGGAACTTCAAGACCACATGGGTTGGAGGGCAGTAGAACCAGATCTGATTGCTGTCCTCTTTCCACTCTACCTGACTGAGCTCAAAAGCATCTTGTCCAAGGCCTCAGTTTACAGGAAGGAGGCAAAAATCCAAGATGGAGAAATGACCTTCCTAAGGCAGTCAAACTAAGAGGCAAACCTAAATTATCAGATTCCCATCCAGGACTCTATTCATGACTGTGCAAGGCAAATGGGGTTAAGTGGCTTGCCCAAGGCCACACAGCTAGGTAATAAGTGTTTGATGCTGGATTTGAACTCAGGTCCTCCTGACTCCAGGACCAGTGCTCTATCTACTGTGCCACCTAGCTGCTCTGCATTTAATTTTTTAAAGAACATTTTTAGAACAGAGTTACAAATAGAGACAATATTTTTTAAAATTATACCTTATGTTCTCTCTTTTGTTCTCTCTATTATATAGAATAATGCATGCTAATATTTTGCATATATATTATAATGCATATATTATATATATTTATATTAGAGAGAATGAGAGAGAGAGACCTCCATAGTACTCTAAGCACATATGTGTTTCAGGCATTAATCAGAGAAGAATCCAAAGGGGCACTTCACTCAAGCGCAGGGATCCACTCAGCCATTCCTTCACAGATGAGCCTGTCAGAGAAGCAGCCATGCCAAGGAAAGATGGCAATGAAGCACATGTATTCATCAGCTATACATCAGACCAACATTGTTTCCTTCATCCTTTCAGAAAAGGCAGATTACTAAGAACAGCTAAGGGAAAAGGGGAAGGAAGGGGAGAAGGGAAGAAGAGAAGAAGGGAAAGGGAAGGGAAGGGAAGGGAAGGAGGAAGGGGAAGGGGAAAGGAGAGGAGACAGGAGAAAAGAGAAATGGAGAAAAGAGAAAAGAAGAGGGTAAAAGGAGGAGAAAAGGAGAAAAGAGGAGGAAAGGAGAAAGGAGAAAAAGGAAAGAAAGGGGGAAAGGAAAAGGAAAGGGGGAAAGGAAAGGGGAAAAGGAAAGGAGAGAAAAGGAAAAGGGAGGGGGAAAGGAAAGGAAAGGGGCAAAAGGAGAAAGGGGAAAAAGAGAAAGGGGAAAAAGGGGAAAGGAAAAAAGAAAAAGGGAAGGGAAGTGGGAAGGGGAAGGGGAAGGGAAAGGAAGGAAAAAGGAAAAAGGATAAAAAAAGGGATAAGTACCTATCTGTTCAAAAATATTTATCAAAACTATTGTATCAAAAATATTTTTTTTGTGACATTTAGGAATTAGAAATCAAAGGAATGTTCATCAAATGGGGAATGGCTAAACAAGCTGTGGTACATAATTGTAATGGAATATTATTATGCTAAAAAAAAAGATTGATTTCAGAAAAACTTAGAAAGACATAAACTGATACAAAGTGACAGGAATAGAACCAGGAGAACATTTTACACAGTAATTGCAATATTGTATGAGGAACAACTGAATTACTTAGCTATTCTCAGCAATACAGTGATCTAAGGCAATCCCAAAAAACTACTGATGAAGCATATCTGCCTACAGAGAAAGAACTGATGTTGTTTGAATACAGACTGAATTCACTTTCACTTTTTTCTTTTATTCAAGTCTTCTTTTGTAAAATAATTAATGTATAAATGTTTTACATAATTGCACATGTCTAACCTATGGCTGATTGTTTCCCATGTCAGGGAGGGAAAAGAGAAGGGAGGATTAGAGGAAGAAAATGTGGAACTCAAAACTTTAAGTAAAAATGTTAAAAAATTGTTTTAACATGTAATCGGAGAAAAAATATATTAAGTTTTTGAAAAAGAATAGTCATCACCTTTCTCCTCTGCTATCTTCAAGAGTTCTTGGGCTGATGCCAGAGACAATGTCATTGGATATTCCACAAGGACATGTTTACCAGCATTGAGAAACTGCCTTTGGAGTAAAAGAGACAAACATTAAAATTAAACTTCAAAAAAGTTTCCAAAATTCCAAACAACAGAGAGCAATGGACGGCAAGTGCCCTTTATGAATATGTGTGTGTTTGGATGTGTTAGTGTGAGCGTGTGTGTGTGTGTGTGTGTGTGTGTGTGTGTGTGTGTGTGAAGCTAAAGGAAAAAAATAGAAAACAGAAGATTCAAAGAAACACAATCCCCCAAAGATCTTCTGAACTTCACAAATGAAAAAAGAACTAGAAAGGTTCCATTCTGCTGCCAAATCAATTCAATTCAAGAACTAATGGATACCTATTAGAGAACTAGAGATTAGTAAAAAGAACAAGGAACTAACCATCAGTTAGGCCTGGTTTGAACCCTTTTCTTTTGATATTAGCTGGATGAATATGAAAAAATCATTTAACGTCCCTGAAAATGTCCTCTCATATATAAAACAAGGTTGATAATATAGGTATCACTTACTAGTCAGGTTGCATATCAAATAAGATGAAGTAGGTAAAACATTTGTTTAAGTGTCAACTGGTAATTATGATAATGATATATGGAGTACTATCCTAGATGCTGGGGGAGGTAAAAAGTTTGATATAATATGGTAGAATTTCTGCCCTTATGCTGGTGCTTACCAAGGAATATGACCTACACGGATGAAAGGAAACACATAATTTAGAATATGAAAGGACATTACAGATCATCTCTTTATGGAGAGGGAAACTGAGACCCACTGGGATGAAGTGACATTTGTTGAGCATAGCAACTGGCAAATATTTACTGATTGATTCATTTACTGAAGTTCACCTACCTAATGAATAGTAGAAACAGGATTTGAACCCAGGTAGCATAGAGGATAGAGCAGCAACTTGGAATCAGAAAGACTTAAGTTCATGAATTCAAATCTGGTCTCAGACTAGTTGTGTGAGTCTGAGCAAGTCACTTAACCCTGTTTATCTCAGTTTTTGATCGGTCAAATGAACTAGAGAAGAATCTCTGCCAAGAAAATCCTAAATGGGGTCACCCAGAGTTGAACACAGCTGAGCAAGAGCAACGTCATTACACCAAATAGAGGGTTCTTTCAAGTATAATGCACAGTAATGTATAATAACATTAGAAAAGTACAAAACAAAGGAGTTTGTGACATTTGGGTGGGAAGGAAGTAAAGCAATATGTTGGTATCTAGGAGGAACTGGAATGATTTCTTTGTGAGCTGTCATTTGAATTGGTTTTTAAAAGTTGGAGGAAAATTCAGAAAGTTAAAGATAGATCATTCAGGTTTCAGTAAGAACTAGGTAGGAAGGTAGGAAAGTTGGAATAAGTTGGTCAATCTGGGTGCTACCTCCAGGACTTGGAATAGGAAATAAGTTGGAGAGATAGTATGGTGCCAGGCTATTGGAGGGGTTGGAATGCTGAGTCTAGGGGCTTGAACTTGACTAAAGCATCACAGATTTTGAACACCATTAGTCTTTTCTTCCTCCTCTACCTTATATTCCATAACTAACATGGCTCCTGTCTGCATTCCAATTCACTTTGGAGTAGGCTGGCATTCAAAGGAGTCAAGATTCACAGCTGATTCTACAGTAGCATCAACCCAGTTTGTCTAGCAGTTCTGGCTAGATGGAAAGTCTGCAGTCCAGAAACAGATACAAATAAGGAAGGAAAACCAACCGGATATACTCCTCGTGACTAGTGTTCTCACTGCAGATGTAGGCGATGTCAACTTCTGTGCTGGAAAGAGCATCTTGCAGGGAAATTTGCTTCGCCTCATTAATGTTACCAAGTTCTCGCCTTGGAAAGTCACAGGGAAAGAAAGAAAAGTGAGAATTGAAAATAATAGGTCATCCAGTCTGAAACACAAACACTTATCCCACCAAGAAGTCTAGGTCACAGTATTCAGGAAGAGAAGAATTCTCTCCCTTTCTCTATCACCCCTCATTTTCAGGTCATTGGCTACTGACTCCACCCATCTGATGGAAACAAATGCTTCCATGGAAACAGTTACAGATCATAATCCTTTGTAGCTAATTCTTGGTAGCGCGCTCATGCTCATTCACTGAAGGGGAACCCCAGAGTAGATCACGACTTGGATCCCCTGGGCAGAGCTTTTTGATTTCTGTTGAAGGGATTCTTTTCACAAATTCTACAAAATTCAGTTATCATCCCACAGAAATGAAGATGTTGCTTTTATTGTTATTCTTATTTCCTTCCATTTATATAGGGCTTTGAAGTACTCTGACAAACGCTCACCCATTTGATCCCCATAGTCATCCTTTTAGATGAGCATGGCAAAGGTTATTTCCCCATTTTCTAGATGAGGAAATTAAGGCCCAGAGAAGCAAGATGAATTCCCTTGAGGTCACAAAGAGGCAATGTGAGGGTTAGAATTCAAGACTTTCTTTCCTAATCTGAGAATCATAGTCTATCCAAATTAGAACTTAGAAGTCACTTATTCTCACATTTTTCAGATGAGAAAACCGAGGTCAACAGAGATAAAGTGAGTTGCTCAAGGTCATACTTGAACCCAATCTTCCTGACTGCCCATGCAGTTCTCTTTAAACTGTTCATACTACTTCCCAACAGATAAAGACCCCCCTCCATATCCCTCAATTCTACCTGATTCCATATCACCATAATGACACATTATATATATGACCTTCCCAAAAATCCATAGTCAGGTAAAACCACTTTTATGGCACTACTCATAGAGGCTAACTCCCAGCCAACATACAATTTTGAGAAAAGCTCTAGCAGGTAATTTTTTTTTTATAATTTTTATTAAGGCAATGGGGTTAAGTGGCTTGCCCAAGGCCACACGGCTAGGCAATCATTAAGTGCCAGAGGCCAGATTTGAACTCAGGCACTCCTGACTCCAGGGCCGGTGCTCTAGTTGGTAATTTTAACAATGTTGAAAATCACAACTGTTGGCATTTCTCTACTATAAGGCTTGCAAAGCCTACTATAGTTAGTATCTAACTTGACCTCAATAATACTCCAGGGAGGCACATACTATAGATGTTATCACCATTTTCAGGAAGAGCAGAATTCTCTCCCTTTCTCTACTACCCCTCATTTTCAGGTCATTCCCACTGACTTCATCCATCTGATGGAAACAAATGCTTCCATGGAAACAGCTACAGATCATAATCCTTTGTAACAAGCTAGTTCTTTGTAGCACTGCCATGCTCTTTCACTGAAGGGAAACCCCAGAGTAGATTGCAACTTGGATCCCTTTGGATGTTGATTCTTTTGGTGTTGGTGGACTATAGGAGCTCAGTTCTAAGCTGTAATGGGTTAAACTGATTGAGTGATTTCCCTAAGACCAGTATCAGTGTGGTAAATCCCTAAGCTTCCCAAGGGAAGAGTAGAAGAATGAATTTAGGTCAGAAACAGAGCAGGTCTAAGCTCCTGGGCTGATCAGTAATAGGATCTGGCCAATGAATGGTTACTATATTTCTAGCTTAGGTGAGATGGGAGACCAAGTCTCAAAGAAAAAAGGTGATGCTGCCCATCCATATACATATTGTCCAAATGCATGCCATGACCAATGGGAAAAAAAGGCAATATGGCATGGCTAGGTGGCACAGTGGATGGAGTGCCGGCCCTGGAGTCAGGAGTGCCTGAGTTCAAGTCTGACCTCTGACACTTAGTGATTGCCTAGCTATGTGGCCTTGGGCAAGCCACTTAACCCCATTGCCTTGCAGAAACCTAAAAAAAAAAAGGCAATATGTAGTCATTAAGAGACTACGTTAGACCCTGTGCTAGGCACTATGGATACAAAGAAGAAACTCAAACATTTAAGAAGCCTACATTCTATCAGGGACAGGAAGAATAAAATGCATAACTATAAATTCTTAAATATTATGTACAAAGTAAATAAAAAGCATTTAGAAGCGGCACCAACCACTGGGGCTTGGCATTGGGTAGAAGACAGCATTTGAAATTCTGAGGTAAAGTTGGGCTTCCAAAAACAAGAGAAAGGGTATTTCAGGCATGGGGGACAGCTAGGACAAAGGTTCAGTGATGGGAAATGGAATAGTTTGTGTATTGTTGCTTATCCTTCAATTCTCTAAGAAGACCAATGACATCAAAAAGGATGTCTTCACCTGCAGGCAAATTGGATTTAAGTGAGGGAAGGTTGTGCAAAGTTACCAGCCTCACTCTCTCCTCTGGAGTTATCTTAGGCCAATGGCAAGATATAGATCAGGAAGTCTAGAGATGGCCCTGGATGAAGTGAGAGACCTTGGCTTTTGAAGCTAATGTCATCCCCATGTCTCTGTTTGTTTGATACAGTGCCCATTCAGCAATTAAGACTAGGTAAGAAATTGGGCAGAGAATGACCCCTTTTACCTAGTCAAAAATAAATACATAAAGCCAGTTTGGCTGGACCATAGAGAACATGAAGAAAGGTGGTCTGAGTTAAACATGGAGAAGAGGACTTATTGTCACCCTCTAGAAGTGAATGAATAAATGGTGAATGCATTTAATCAATCACTTAAGATTTGTGCATCACTATGCTGAGCATTAGGTAATTGGATAGTTGAGCATTGGAAAACAGTATAACTTCTGCTCACATTCAAACAGGAGCCATAACAGATAAGGAAGGTTTTAGCTGAGAGTCAGATGGAAAGGTTCCATGCTCTCTAGGATACAGAGAAAAAGCAGATGGTTGTTGCTGTTCAGTCATTTTTTCAAGCATGTCTAATTTTTGGTGACCCTATTTAGGCCTTTGTTTTGGGGTTTGTTTGTTTTTTTTGGTAAAGCCACTAGAGAATTGCCATTACCTTCTCCAGTTTATTTTACAGATGAGGAAATTGAGGCAAACCAGGTTAAATGATTTGCCCAGGGTCACACATCATTTCCATTAAAAGAATTATATTAGTTTCTGATGTCAAAGCATTTGATGGAACCTTGGTGATAAGAACTTTCTTTTCTGGGTCTTTTTCAGGATAACAGCTGTGGGTAGTGGGCTGGAAGCATTACTATGCCAAAGATTCTTGGATTCAGGGTCCTGACCTGTCTCCAGCAGGGCCTAAAGATAGGTGCTGGTCAAGGTGGTGATTTGACTTACCTGGCATGAGTTGCCTCCTATCTCTCCCTCAGGCACTTTGCTTGCTAGCCCTTGTGTGTGGCAGCTGGTTGCCAGTTAGTGGGTATGACTGATCCTTTCTCCTTAATAAGAATTGCTTCTCCAAATAATGGCTACGAGGGATGGATTGGAGACAGGATTGGTAGTCTGAGGGATTCAGACATTCCCAGGACCTCTGTGCTTATGTGCACCACTGGGGACAGTAGGTCATCAATGATTGCTAGTGGTGATGAGGAAGGTGGACCCTTTCTCCACAATGATTTCATTCTCTTATTTTGATTTCTGGGACTGACCTAGAAAAAGGTTTGGTAGTTTGGGGTTTCCAGAACTCTTGGGTTCAGGGTCCTGAATTGCCTTTACTAACTAGGGAGAGTCAAGGGAGTGGCAGTGGTCTGATCTGCCTGGTAAATGGAGGCCCTGGATATAGAGGGGGACCTTGGCTGCCTGGTACATGCTGGCTCCTGTCTGTCTGTCTGTCTCTTTCTCCGAAGTGTTATGGCAAGCTCATTTCCTACATTTTCATGAAACTCAGGAGAAGTAGGAGGAGTATGTTAGAAAGATTGCATCTGCAATCATAAGCCTGGCTTTAGGTCTTAACTCTAATACTCACTAGCTGATATGGACCAGTCACTTAACATGTCTCAACCACAGTTTCTAAAGGAGCAAAGAAGTAATAATAACACACTCAACACCAATTGTGTAGGGCTGTCACAAGAAACATTTTAGAAAGCTAAAAGTGTTAAACAAATGTGTTATAAATAGTTACATATATAATAATGCCATGCAATATAAAAGTGCTATACAAATGTTATTAATTGCATATAACTATATATATGTCTGTGTGTGTGTGTGTATACAGTAACAATGCAGAAACAGGATTTAAAGAAACCTTCCTTTTTTGAAGCACTTATCAAACAATCAAATGATAATTATTTATTGAATGCTTACTGTATATAGGGTCTGGGACAAAATGTGGACATCACTAACCTGGATATAAATCCAATCAGTTTCAGAGGGCTGGAAGGAAGCTCTGGACTCTGCAAATCCCTTATTCGCACAGATCCAGCCCTGCCAACGCCAACCACCACAACACCAAACATTCTTTCTGGCTGCAAAAGAACATATAGAGCTTGAAAAGAAGACATGGGCACTCAAGGAGAAGATGCAAAGAAGAACAAAAGAAGAAAAGAAACAGGAAAGCAAGATATATTAAGTTTAGAGTCCATCTGGTTCCATCCTCTTATTTTGCCTGATTATGAGAAGCTAAGTGAACTTCCCTAGTAGACAAAAGTAGGATTTGAACATAGGATCTCTCTTTCCATTGTATGATGTCGCTTTTAGAACTTAGCTAGGTCTCTGTCATGGACATCTAGGAAGAGGAAGCAAGTGCAAGGTTATAGCTATCCCCCGCCCCCCCCCCCCCCCCCCCGTCCCTTGGAACCTCCCACATGGATGAAGACTCTTCTGAAAGTTCCAGCACAAGCACTAAAAGTTGATTTCTTCCTTTTCCTATCTCTCCATCTCCCTAGAAAAAAGATTTGCTCCATAGTTCTGAGGCAACAACCTCAAGCAGAAGGATGCCTCAATTCCTTCTTGGATAAATACACTAAAACCAATAAAAGAACCAAAGGGTTTTATTACTTGATATTATGCCCTGGGATCAGACCTGGTCCCTTCATCCTCTCCTTTATCCTTCTTCCAATATAAGTTGCCCAATCATAAACTGCCCAAGTAACCACTAAAAGAGTGAAATCTACTCTTTCACATTTTGAAGAATTTCAGAATTTAAGATGACAAATAAGGTCTGTGGTGCTGGTGGTAGTGATGATAGTGGTAGAGATGGTAGCAGTAGAGATAGTAGCAGATAATTATAGCACCTTTTTACTATACAAGTATTTCATTTGTTTTTTAATTACATATAATGGTAATTTCTTCCAGTTATTTTTGGGCAAGGTTTTGAGTTTTAACAATTTTTTCTCCCCCCCCCAACAGAAGGCAACCTGATATAGTTTGGTTCTTTTTAAATCTTTTTTATTTTTATTTAAGGCAATAGGGTTAAGTGACTTGCCCCAAGGTCACACAGGTAGGTAATTATTAAGTGTCTGAGATCAGATTTGAACTAAGGTCCTCCTGACTCCAGGGCTGTGCTTTATCCACTACGCCACCTAGCTGCCCAATTTGATATAGTTTTTACATTTGCATCCATGATAGGCATAGATCAAAACTGAATGTGTTTGAGAGAAGAATCAAATCCAAAAGGAAGAAAGAGATAGCATAATGCATAAGACAACTTTTAAAAATTGAAGATAATCAGCTTTGGTCTTCATGTAAACTCTACAATTCCTTCTCTGAATATAGATGGTATTCTCCATCACAGATCCCCTAAAATTGTCCCTGATTATTGTACTGATAGAGTGAGTAAGTCCATCAAGATTGATCATCACCCCATATTGTTGTCAGTGTGTACAATGTTCTTCTGGTTCTGTTCATCTCACTCAGCATCAATTCATACAAGTCTTTCCAGGTATAGCACCCTGTTAAGGCTTGCATTTCATCCAAATGGTCTTATAAATTCTTTACATCCTATCCTCTATATTCAGCCTAGCTATACTTTAGTCTAATCTTATTAATTCAAATTTGCTTTATCCCCTTCAAAATGTCCTAAACCTTTATGCTGTTTCTTGGAGACCATAGGATCACAATTATAGAACTAGAGGTGAGGTCTCAAAAGCCATCTAGTTCAAAGCCTTCATACTATATTGATAAGGAAACTGAGGCTCAAAAAGGTTAAATGATGTGTCCAAGGAAAGCCAGATAATCAAGAGGTGGTGATTAGATTGGAGCCCAGTTTCTCTTACCTCAGACCCAAAGTTCATAACACATTTATGATTGACATGGACTTAATGACAGATTCAATGCTTGTGAAGAGAATTCACCTTTAAGACTTGGTTTTGTCATTGACATTGTTTACTAAAAGGCAGAGGTAGATGCCTTGGTCTCACTGGCTTGATACTAAACATTTTTTTCTTGATGAGAACCATCCTTCATCCTAAGCAATGAGTGAAAAGCTATTAATACATTTACAAACTATTATCTTTCTACTGAAGATGAAGATTTAGCTGTGTCTGGTCTCATAAAAGAAGCCACTTAGTTTCTCCCCTTTGGTAGAATAAAACTGTGAGCACTAATGAATTGATCAGTCAATCACTAAGTCTTTATCAAGTGGTCATTACGCATTAGGCACTTTGCTAAGCTCAAAGGATATAAAGAAAACTAAAAATCATCTTTGTCCTTGAGGAGTTTATATCCTAATAGGCTTTCCTTATCAGGTCTACACAGGCTATAATCAAAGTAGATATAAGGTAACCTTGGAAAGGAAGTCACCAGAAGTTGGGGACACCAGGAAAGACTTCCTGTAGATCACAGAGCTTGAAGCTGGAGGAACTAAGAGGTAGTTTTGAAATGGGATAGTGCCAAACATGGGGGATAGCCAGGACAAAGGCATGAAGATAAAAGGTGGATGATCATGGAGACTAGACCATATAAAAGAAAATAGGGGATAGCAAACCCTTGTACAGAAAAGTAGATTTCTAAAGGTTTATGGTGGCTTATTCCATATAAACACTGTAAAGGGACAATGAATTTTGGGGCTGTTGGGGGGGGGGAGTCTGAAATTTCCATTTCCCTGAAGTGAATAAAAGTATGGCTTCATGTAAAATGAATGAAAATATATCAGCAATACTATCCTCTCTTCCCTCCAAAAAAAAAAACCTTAAAAAATTTCTAATAATTAAGAGCTAGAAGTCACCAAAATGGTGATAAACCTGATGTTAAATATCCACTGATGTTTTGAGTTTACTTCAGTGCATACGATCATATAACAACAACCATAATAACCATAACAATTAACATTTGTTATCAAGGAGTTAGGAGATCCTGGTGGGAATTTTACTTCTGCTATTTGCTAACTGTGTGACCTTCAAGTTTCTCCAAGAGCTTTACAAGTATGATCTCATTTTTATCCTCATAACAGTCTTGGAAGAGAGATAGTATTATCCCCAATTTACATATGAAACAACCGAGAAAGTCATGGTTTAGCGACTTGCTCAGGGTCACCCAACTAATAAGTGACTGAGATCAGATTTGAACTCAAGTTTTCTGGACTCCAAATCCAGCACTTTATCTGCTGTGCCACTTAGCAATATGCTCATACTTTGATAGATCCATGATTTCAGTAATGGAGCCATTCCTCCAAATTACAACTCATCCATATCTTCTCAAACTGGGAGACTCTTATCCCCGCCTTCCACATAGGAGACCACTCCATAAGCCTAAGAAGACATCGTTTTTACTATTCACAGATGGACAATCAGGAATTCTGGATATTCTCCATTTCTGAGCAATCAATGTTGTGCTTAGAGTATAGCAGACATGATTTCATACCATTTCCTATTCATGAATTTATTCATTACAAAGCATATCTATATTTCACTTGACTGTCAAGTGTCCTGGGAGGTAGATTGGACCAATAGTTAACTTTCCCACAACCCATTTTTAACAAAGGAGAAAACTAAGACTTAGAAAAATGAAGTAATTTATCACCAAGATTACAAAGTTAGCAATTGACAGAAGTAAAATTCTAACAGGGATCTCTTAGCTAGCACCTTGATCACTTGAGTCCTGTGATTTTTTTAAGAAAAAAGTTCTTGCCAAATAGGTATCTTGATTTTTAAGTGTTTAGCATTAGTTCTAAAAAAAAAATTGCAGGAACACAAACTGTACTGATTTCTCATTTAAGAAATTTGCTTGACATGAATAACCTATATCAAATTACTTGTCTCAGGGAAGGGAAAGAGGACAGAGGAAGGGAGAGAATTTGAACTCAGAATTTTTAAAAAACGATGTTAAAGTGGTTTTTACATGTAACTGGAAAAAATTAAGATATTATTTTTAAAAATATGCTTTTAACAAGGAGAATAATTTATACAATAACAACTCTACCAAAAAGACAAATAATTTTGAAAAACTTAAAACCTCTAATCAATGCCATGACCAATAATATTCCAAAGAACTCACGACGAAACATACTACCAACAACTTGATAGAGAGGAGATGGACTCAGCAAAGACAAAATTTTTGGACATGACTGATGCAGGAATTTTGTTTTACTTAGACAAGCATATTTGTCACAAGGATTTTATTGGTGTTGGTAAAGTTTTTTCCCCTTCAAATGTAGTAGGGGAGGTAAGAAAAAATAATAATTTTGGTTCATTAAAAATTAAATTTACTTGTAAAAATATTTGCTTGGAACTCAAATTTTTCCTTTTCTTTTAAAAAAGTAAGAGTTTTGGTTCCATCACTCTGTGATCTGACTCATGTTGAAAGTGACAGATCATCTCATTTCTTCATCCTTCTTCTGTTTTCTTAAGGTCTTCTCCTTCCTAATCATAGAGTTTAGAGCTAAAAGATTCCTCAGTACTTCCTCATAGGAAAAGGCAATGTTTGATGGGAGATGGGAAAAATGAGATATTAGTGCACTGTTGGTGGAATTGTGAACTAATTTAATCATCCTGTAGAGCAATTTGGAACTATACCCAAAGGGCTATAAAATCATACATACCCTTTGACCTAACAACACCAGTATGAGGTCTGTATTCCAAAAGATGTAAAAACAAAGACAAAAAAGAATCTATATGTACAGAAATATTTATAGCAGCTTTTTTTTTTTTGGTGGCAAAGAACTGAAAACTAAGGGAATGCCCATCAATTGGGGAAAGGCTGATCAAATTTTAGTATGTGGTTGTGATGGAATACTATTGCTCTCAGAAAAACCTGGAAAGACTTACATGAAGTGATACAAAGTGAAATGTACTGTGTACAAAATAACAGCAATATTGTATGATGATCAACTGTGGATGATTCAGCAATACAATGACCGAAGACAACTCTGAATGGCTTATAATGAAAAATGCTATCCATTCCCAGAGAAAGAACTAATGGTATCTGAATAAGTTTTTAAACTTTATTTTCTTGAGGGTTTTTTTTTTGGGGGGGGAAGGGTCAATATTTTCCTTCACAACATGGCTATTATGGAAAGATTTTTGTGTGACTATACTAATCTATATTAAATTGCTTGCTTACTCAATGAGAAGCAGTTGAGAGGGCAGATTTAGAACTGAAAGTTTTGAAAATGAACATCAGAAATTTTTTTACATGTAATTGGGGAAAAATAAAATATTAAACAAGTACTCTCATTTTTAGGAAAAGGTTAACTAAAAATAAATAAATAAAAGGGATGTCAGATGCCATCTGAGCCAACCCCCTCACTTTTCAAATAAAGCAACTGAGGCACAGGGAGGTTAAGTAACTCACCAAAAGTCCCAGAAATAACAAACATCAGAGGTGGAATATGACTTGTGACTCTAGGGTCAGTGTGCCTTTTTACTGAAACTCACTGCCTTCAATATCAGGTTTAGCTTTTTCTCTTTGACACATCATAGGATTTCAGAATAGTCATTTGGGTTCAAATGTAACTGTGTGGGATAATTTACCCTAAAAGAAATTCTCAGAGATGGGGTCCGAGCAAAACAAGTCTTTATTGTCTTTCTCAAGAAAGGGCAGACTCAAAAACCTTACACCAAAAGTGGTCAAAGTCAGAGCTGCACCCAAAGGACAGTCAAGCAACCTAATGCAGGCCCCCCCCCCCCCCCCCCCCGCAACCACCTTCTCCTTTAACCTACTAGTTGAGTCTCCAGAGGCACAATCTTATTTGTGGAAATTCTGCCCCAGCAACAAACACAGAGAAAAGAATGAAATGTTTTCATAATATTTTCCCCACCAGCTGGTGAAGTAACTTGGGACCTTCATCACTATCTTAATGAAGTAATGTCTATGGTTAGATTATCCTCCCAGTGAGCAAAAATGGTCATCATAAAGTGGGTGGCTCTGAGTCTCCTTTGTAATGCAAGTTTTTCTAGCAATATAATAATAATAATAATAATGATAATACTGAGAATAATAATAATAGTTTGTTTTCCTTAATAGTTCTTAACCCTGACAGGACTTCACGGAATATTAACCATGTTATGGTTTTACTGGAAATATTCCACTCATAACTATTTTAGTTTTTCAAAGAAAAAAACCGTATTTAGAAAACAACAAACCTGTCTATTGTTTTTATTTGTCAGCCCCTCTGAAGAGTTGAAAGTGGAGAATTCAAAGATTAGAGTAATTGTGCCCTCTACTGGTCTTCTGACTGTTTGCAGTTTATATAGAGTAAAAATTGAATGATTTCTTTGTTTCAGTGTGGATAGGAACCTAACCCAATCTGACACAATCCGAGAAATAGACAAATACCAATCTTACTTCATTCTTTCTTTTTTCTCATCCACTTAAACCAGTTTTTCTCTCTTTGGAACTAAATGCTTATTTTTCTTCCTATTCTGATCTAGAGAATAACTATGTGTAGATCTTTTATTCTCTACAGAAAAATCATTAAGACTTGGAAATCCTTCAGCATGTCTATTTTGTAACTAAATGAAAATCTGGGACTTGTGCAAAGATCTGAGAGCTAAGATTGAGAAGGCTGAAACTGAGTCCCAGATCTGATTCAGCAGCTGTAAGGTCTTGGGCAAGTCATTTCTTTAGTATCTCTAGACCCCATTGTAAAATAGGTCTTAGAATATTTGCATTCTTTCCCTCTCAGTATAATGGCTTTTATAGACTAGCTCTAAATCTATGATTTAAGAAATGGTTATTGGACATTTGGAAAAAAAAGTAGTGATAGATCACCAAGAAGCAGCATGGTTTAATAACAGATTGATGATACTTTCTTTTCTTCTTTTCTTTGACAGACTCACTGGATTTATCAAGGAAGGCTATGCTTTTGGTAAAACATTTGATAACATATTTCATTGTAATCTCATTGATATTTGCCCTTCATTCTCGAAGAATATGATATCAAGGAGATGATGCCATGACAAGCACATGAATGTGATTTGAGTAAAAGGGACTGTGCTAAGTCATCAGTCTCACTTCCTCCTCCAGAGCCATTTGGATCCAGTGACCAGCTATGAATCAGGATGACTGGAGATGGCCCTGAAGGCAAGGCTATCAGAGTTAAGTGACTTGATTCAGGTCTCACAACTAGTGAATATCAAGTGTCTGAGGTTGGATTAGACCTTCTAATTCTTCCTGACTCCAATGTAACCTCATTAAAACGATAAAGAAATGTGGGATAGTTAATAGCAAAAATTATATGTATTTGGAAGTAGTTGGATAGCCTGACCTTTTTTTTTTTTAAGGTTTTTTGCAAGGCAAATGGAGTTAAGTGGCTTGCCCAAGGCCACACAGCTAGGTAATCATTAAGTGTCTGAGGCCAGATTTGAACCCAGGTACTCCTGACTCCAAGGCCAGTGCTTTATCCACTGTGCCACCTAGCCGCCCCTACTGCGCCACCTAGCCGCCCCGCCTGACCTTTCAAAGAGCTTGGATTTGTACTGTAAACAGGAATCAATGGCATACTGAAATATGTAGAAGATACAAAGCTGGGAGAGTTCCCTAACAGACTAGATGGGAGAGTCAAGCTACAAAAAAAATCTTGAAAGATTGGACAAATCAGCCAAACTTTTCAGATGAAACTGAAAACAGAAATATGCAAAGTCTTACATTTTAATATCAAAAATTATCCACATTGATACAAGATGGGGAAGAAGAGTTAAGACACTGGTTTATCTGAAAAAGTTCTTGGGGTCTTATGAACATATAATTCGGTATGTGTTAATGATACTATAAGATGGGTCAGAAAGCTAACAAGGCATAGAATCATGCTCAGAAATCCAATAGTTGAAAGGTGATGTCCAACTGCATTCAACCTTGACCAGTACATGTGTACTATTGCATTGCTTCTTGGAGCGCTATTTTAGAAGGGTATTCACAAACAGTTTAGTGGAGCAGTGGTTGTAGCATTAGACCTAGAGTCAGGCATGTTTGATTTTAAACCCAGCATCAGATACTATTAACTGTGTGACCTTGGGTAAATCACTTTGCCTCAGTTTTTTCAACTTTACCTCCCAGGTTATGAGGATCAAAAGAAACAATACGTGTAAAATGCTTTTTATATGAAAGGAATTTTAGTAGAATGCTTATAGCTCATTTTTTTTTGTTTTTTTTTTTAAATAAGGCAGTGGGGTTAGGTGATTTGCCCAAGGTCACACAGCTAGGTAATTAGTAAGTGTCTGAGCCCAAATGTGAACTCAGGTCCTCCTGACTCCAGGGCCAGTGCTCTATCCACTCTACCACCTTAGCTGCCCCCTGTAAAGTTCTTTTAAAAAGCTAAGAGCCAATATAAATGTGAGTTATCATCTTCATTATCATCAAAGCCAGAGACTATCCAGAAAGACACTGAATTCATACCACATAAGAATTAATACAGCATTTGTTCATTCATTTCAGTTGTGTATAAATCTCCAAGATAGCTTTCTCTTAGCAAAGAAAATGTGAAAAAGACTTCAAATAAAGGCTAATTCTTTGCCTAGGATATAGCAGAGGGGATTCTGCTTTGAGCAGAGGTTGTAACAGATGCCCTGAGTGGTCCCATCCAAGATGGGTATCCTGGGATTCTGGAATCTGTCTATCTGCCCCAGTCTCTTCCTTCAGTTCTCTCTGATTCTTCTCACCCTATTTTCTCAGTCCCTTCAAACTATCACTTTCTAAAACCTCCCCCTGCCATGGACTGAATTCCCTCAAACCCCGATGTTCCCAAATTACTGACATGGATTATACTGAAGACTAGTCTCTACCTCCTGCCTCCATTTCTTCCCCACCATAAAATTAGGTTTCTATCCCATCACTTTCTCTAGGCTTTCCAATGTCAACAATAGCCTCCTTATTACAGTCTAAGACCACCTTCTCACACTTTTTTCATCCTTCTCAGGACCAAACATCATAGCTTCTTTTAGCTGGAAAAAAATTGTTATGAATATTAGGATTCACTAAGACTCCATACTTGGTCTCCTACATAAATAACTATATATAATGCTTATCTTTATAGGCAAGAGTATGTTTGTACATACATAGATGTAGACACATATAGATATAGCTATACATGTAGATGTGCATGTGTGTGCTGATATGAATCTATATGTGTATTGCACATATATACCTATCTATCTGGATATACACACATACATATGTGTATGCTGATATACAGGTATGCACAAATGGCCTTTCAGGAAACCAAGAACTGAGTTTTATTGAGCCCCAATATTCATAGCATCTTAGGAATATACCTAAGTATTTGAGTATACATTCACACATATGTATAAACAAATATGTGATATATACATATATATATACAACTATCCATTCTTTGATGATGACATGTACAAATCTCCATGTCCAATTCTGTTCCCACAGCAGAGTTCCATTCCTCCATCTCTCTCTGATAAATACTTCCACTTATGTGTATTCCTATCTCCTGAAATTACACAGATCAAAGAATGAATCAGTTTTCTTTTTTTTAAGATTTTATTTATTTTGTTTTATAGTTTCCCCCCAATCTTACTTCCCTCCCCCCACCCCTTACAGAAGGCAATTTGCCTGAACCAGTTTTCTTGCTTCACACAAAGGCTCTAAATCTTTGAGTCTCCTTTGACCTGTTTAAGTCAAATCACTGTTTCCTTCTAAAGACTGTTTATAGTGTTTCTCTTCCATTTCCCTACCACTACAACAGTCCAGGCTCACATGATCTAATACCTGGATTTCTTTAATGGCATCTTAATTTGTCTTCAAGATGCCTGGCTCTTACCATTTCCCTTTATCTTTTCAGAAAAACCTTAAACTCATGCCCATACATGTATGAACATACAAATACATCCTAAAAGGTTGAAGGAATATTTGACTATGTTTTACTATTATATAGTTCTATCAGGTATTATTTTATTACTGGAGTCAGGATTAGTCTTTTTTTTATTGGTTTGCATTCTGGTTTCTTCTAGCATTATTTTCCTTTATATTATTATAGTCATCCTGTAAACCAATGAAGTCAACTCAAATAGAAATAAGGAATTGGATATAAGGATCTTTGCTGGCTGCATATTGATTTAGAAGACCATATATTAGTGTTATCTATGTTCTATTGCATTTTTATTTATTTTCTTAAATATTTCCCAATTATATTTTAATCTAGTTAAGAGGGTATTGAGGGCAGCTTGTGTTTGCTATCACTGTTGTAAACTGTTCTTTTGGTTTGGCTTTCTTCACTTCAAATGAAATGACTGCCATTTTTATAGCAATGACAAAGGACTTTGCCTCAGTCCAGAGGGAAAGGCTGGCAAGAAGGACGACTTTGAAAGTCACATGTTGAATTTCTTGTAAGCTATATTTAATAGATGTGGTTTCAGTTCAACTTTGCAATATGGAAATGTTACTTTAATTTGTGTTTGCTAAAGTTCAGAATTTGTTTAAATTAAGGAAGGGGAGAAGGTGCTTCTCTTACAATATTCTTAAGAATTATGCTGTAGTGCAAGAACTGACACATCAATCTCAAAAATGAGGAAACTGAGGCCAAAGAATTTAAGTCATTTGCCCAAAGTCTCAAATTAATAAATAGCAGAACTAAACCCAGATCTCTAGATTCCAGCTCCTGCAATCTTTTGACTATACCACACCATATAGGTGGCTATTTAACATATTTGTTTAAAACATGGAAAGGTAAACACAGGGAAGTGCCTTGTATCTAAAGTAGGATGCCAAAATTGTATTCTTGAATGAATGGAAGAGAAGAGGAGCTAGACCAACTTCCCATTAAAGTTCCCAAAAGATTCAGGACTTAGGGGGAGCGAACAATACAGAAATCAGATGAAGGGTACTTGGTTCTTTCTTCTCTCTCTCTGTCTCAAAGAATTACCCCTTCCTCAAAACAGGATTATGGATCAAGGGGCAAACCTGGACAGGAGTCAGAGATCATCAAAATCCTAGATTTTAAACTCTTTGAGAGTGCAAATTCTTCTTTGTTATTCTTCCCCACAGTCCCTACTTCACATTTGGTATAAAATATAAAAACTATGAACATAAATGAATATTTGAAGTACAACCATGTGACCAACTTGACTTGATAATCAATCCCATCAGCTTCTGTATAACTTGATCATGTCTTATTCTTTCCTTTGTTTTTAAAGTTATCATTATTATCATATAAATCTTTTTTTATTTACAAAATATTTTCTTAAAATAATCTTGTGAGGTTGTTAATGCAAACATGGTTATCCTCTTTCTACAGGATGTTTTGGGGGATTTTGTTGGTTTTTAGCAATGAAATAAAGATAATAATGTTCACCACAAGGTGGAGTTTTCGAAATGTCCTGAAACTCAATGATTTCAGAATGGGAAGGAATGCATTCATAGATAGGATAGGAGTTTCTTTTAAAATGAAATCTTAAATGTTACAAAACAAAGTAATATTAGAAAGCCATCTTATGACAGACCACCACTGGTTCACAAAACCAATTGAATTATCAGCATTGGTAAGGACTCAATCATTCAGATAATTAGGACTGGTATTGGTAGTTATTGAGAAGGGACCTTAAAGATCATATAATTCAATACCTTCCATTTTACAAATGAGGAACCCAAGGATGAGAGAAGAAAGGTGACTTGTACAAAGTTACACAGCTAATAAAGGGAAAAGCCATGATTGGACCCAGGTACCCTGACTTCAAATCTAGAGCCCTTTTCTCCTTCTTGACCTTAAATTCTGTCATTTATTCTTTCATTAAAGAGCTATTCATTGAATACTTTCTATTTGCAATAGAATATGCTAAGCATTATGGGGTAGAAAAATATAAGTAAGGTATATAGCCCCTTCACCTTATGGGATCTTCAGCCTAGTACATTATAGGAATAACAAAGATATTATTAATAGTATATAATAATTTTAGTGGTTACAATAACAATAAATCCTAGCTAGATATGGTCTGAATCTATTAATTTACAGATAAAGAAAGAAACTTTGGCCCTGAAAAAGTCAGTGGCTTGCTTAAAGTAACACAATTAATTAGTGGAAGGGTTGCAGTAGGAACCCAAGGATCATGAGCCAACCCTTTTCATTATTCTGTATCAAACATGAAACTGTAACAGAATATAGAACATGAAAGAACAAATAAGAGAGGAACAAAAACAACACTGAAGAAATTATTTCTGTCTGCGAAGAATAGGGAGGAGGCTATTTGGCTATATACTTACCATACAGCAAAATCTAGTAGAAATAACATTGGATTTGGTATTAGAAGATGTGGGTTACTACCAAATAATGTGAATATATTAATTAACTTTTCAGTACAAATAAGGGATACTAGAATTCATGCTATCTATTTTTATTAGACTGGAACTTGGGATGTGCATGTAAATATTTAACAACTAATTCCCTGAAAAAAATGTCTCAACTTTTAAATTTCATTTGCATGATTAATATTTTCTTCCTTACTTTTCTAAGTCTTGACAATCAACAAAACAATAAATCAAGTCCTACTATGTTGAATTTGCTGATGTTCAAGGTATAAATACTTACATTGGAAATTTAACAATTGGCTCTTAGAAGCTATTCATATACCCTTCAGCATACCTCTTCCTGGAGACAATTATCCTATGTAACATAATTGTAATTTCAAATAGCACAAATTTGAATAAATGCAACCTTCCAAGGATTTGTTATTTGCATTAATCAAGACATAGCTGTACATGTGTGGATACAAACACATGTACATATATATAACCAAATCTGTGATTTCATTGCTTCCAGTATAGACACTCCCTCTATTAATAATACATAACAGCAATTTATATGTAGTTCACAGTATCAGTAGTAGACTAAATTATGTCATTCATTCATTTCTTCAATAGATATTTATAAAGGACTTTCTATGGGCAAAGGATCATGCTTATTGAAGACTGAGTTCTATGTTATCAAATGCTATCAATGAATCAATTTATTTTGCTTAGCTATAATAATAATTGAGAATTTTAAGGGGAAGAGAATGAGGCAATACAGTTTTACCAGTATTTTTAAAAAAATGTTTTCCCAATTACATACAAAGATAATCTTCAGCATTCATTCTTTTGCAAGCTTTTCAGTTCCACATTTTTCTATCATCCTCCCTCCCCCCCAGCAAACAATCTGATATACATGATATTATACATGTACAATTTTACTTGTGTTTTTGAGAAAGGATGAAGAGTAAAGAGTCCTCCTGTCATCAAACTCAACCACTCCTTTAACGATGACTTTCAAGGCAATGACTCCCTGTTCCTGGATATATTATGGTTTGGCAACACACACTTTCTGATGAACTTTATTTCCTTCCAAATGTGCAGAATTTCACTAATATATTACCATTTCCTATCATTATTAAACAATATGGACAAAGGGGGCAGGGACAAGACCAAACTGGGCAAAATGTCAAAAGTTTTCTTAAAATTGACTTCTCTATCTCCTTCCTTTGGTGAGAGAGGCAAGGGTAGGGGGAGATAATATGTCTTTCATTTCTCATCTGGAGCAAAGGTTTAAATACAAATTACTGGTGTGAAGTTAACTCAGTGACTGGTTCACAATAAAGTATAATCTCAAAGCAAAAAGTGGAGACAGGGGTCAGAAAAGCACATGAGATATCCAAAGCTGGTGAGTGAATGGTACAAAGCAGAAAGGGCTTGAAAAAGGAGATTGGGAGGAAGAACAAGACACACTTCACATTTTTTCTGGGGTTGAGCCTACTGGGAACCTGCCTTATTTTTTCCATGTCTTGATCACATTGCTGAGCATAAAGAAGGCAAGAAATCAGGGTGGTTGACTGGTTAACCAAGGATGGAGACTTGGAACTGAATCTGTGATTTCACTGGCATAAGGAATTTCCAGATGATAAAACTCCCTTTATTCAACCTTCTCTGCAACTGGTAATAACAGAGGTAATATTGCCTAAGAGGTTAAATGACTTAACCAGGGTCACATAACAGTGTGTATCACAGGTAGATCTTGAACCTGGCTCTTCCTGACTTTTAGACCAGTTTTCTTCTTTTTTTCTTTTTTTAGTTCATATTTTATTTTCCCCAGTACATTTTTTTTAAATGTTGAGTTCCAAATCTTCTCCTTCCCCCATCACTGAGAAGACTCAAGAAATGTGATAGAGGTTATAGACTGGCAGTCATGCAAAACATATTTCCATATTAATCCTATTATGAAAGAAAGAGTAAAAAAAAGCAAGAAAAATAAAGAAACTTAAAAAAATAAAAAATATTGTATCAATCAGCATTAAGACTCCATCAGTTCTTTCTCTGAAGGTAGAGAGGATTTTTCATTCCAAGTCCTTCGGAAATGTACCCACTATTCCATGGCTCCTGTCAGGTTAGCATTAAAGTTGGGAAAAGAAGGGTTATTTCTGAAAACAAGAGAAAGTTAAGCCCTATCAAAAGGCAGAGAATGATAACAAAGGGAAAGCTCTCAGATAGCATTTCTCTGGTACCCCACCCAACAAACAAGGATGACATTTTCTGGGGCATATGTATGACTTACCTGGGTCTTAGGAGTCATTGGAATTGTGTTGGGCAAAATTGTTGAAGATTGGGATTGAGTGCAGAGTCTGAGAAGACACAGTAGAAAAATACAATGAGCAAATGCAGCAGGAGCTAATATGATAAAAAAAAAACCCAAAAACCAATTAGCTCAGTTTCCCTCAGAAGAGTTAGCTTTGGGTATAGCTGCTGTAGATAAGTGAAGCTAGAGGAGCACTGATAAACTCTGGGAGAACAGAAAGCAGGGGCCCCAGTTCTTCTTAAAGGCATATGGACTACAGAAAGGGAGAGGGCATGAAGATACAGTCACAGTTGGTTGAAATGATCTGGGACAGAGGTTGAGCAGAAAGGGAAGTTTGGAGAAAGGAAAAGCAGTGATATTAAATTTTTAAAAATGGTTAATTTTTTTTAAGTTCTCCTCTCTGCATTCATTTGTGTTTTTATTTATGAGCACTGAAGAAAAAAGAAATGTAATAAAAGAAAAGGTGATAACAAAATTACAAATCAATAATTTTAGCTTAAAATGTTTCTTAACTTAGAAAGTCAGAGGCAGTGAAATTACACAGTGGGTAAACACAAGGATCGGAGTTGGAAAAATCTGAGTTCAAATTCAGCTTTTGATACTTATTAGCTGTGTGACTCTGGGCAAGTTATTTAACCTTGTTTGCCTCAGTTTCCTCATTTACAAAATGACTTAGAAAAGGAAATGACAAAACAGTTCTCTTTTTCTGTCAAAAAAAAAAATCCCCAAAAAGGGTCATGAAGAGTGAGACATGACTGGACAACAGCTTATCAGCTGTGTGATCCTAGGCCATTTAGCTTGTTGCCTCTGTTTCCTCAACTGTAAAATGGGATTAATAAAAGCACCTACCTTCTGGGGCTCTTGTGAAGATCAAATAATATATCAGGAAAGTACTTCACATAATACCTGACCCAAAGGACCCTCCTGAAAATGGCACCTTCCCTTTTCTACCACTCTGAGCAATGTTGGGCAAAGAGTAGACATGAAATCTGAGAGGTTGACTGGTTAACCAGGGATGGAGTGCTTAGCACTTCAAAAATTCTTATTCCATACATCCAAAATTCTTTAGAAATTCCTAAAACTAAAATTCTGGGACTCTTCCAGAAGGTGAGGAGGAAGGTTAGAGAACTAAATTTAAAAACAGAGCTGATTATATAAAATATTAATAAATGAGAGACTTCAAGATTCAGTAGATAGGCCCAGGAGATTGTTTCCCATGTGCCTGGTTCCCTCTATCATGTCTCTGTCTCTGTCTCTGTTTCTGTCTCTGCCACTCTCCCTTCTCTCTGTCTCTCAGTCTCTATCTGTCTCCCTCTCATTATTTTACCTGCTTCCATATTCTCTCTCTCTCCCCTTCTCCCCTTAGCCTCTCCAATTTCACATTACTTTTGAGGACAGGAACTCCATTGTGAAAAATCCTCAGAAATTAGCTAAATAAGGAAATTTGCTGCCCAGAGTTTCAGGGTTCAGTAGTTAGGTCATGTGTGTCCAAGGTTAAAGGAAAGCACAAGGGGGTAGGAGTCAGAAAAGCTAGATTTGGAGGACCCTTCTTCTGCCATTTTCCAACTTGGGGAGCTTGATCAAGTATTTTCACTTCTCTAGAACCAAGTTTCCACCTTGTAGAATGAGGAAGCCAGACAAGGTCATCTCAGAGGTCCCTTCTGAGTGAAGGTCTGGTTCAATTGATTCTTAACAGCTCCGCTAACAGTCATGGAAAAAGACTGAGACAATATATCATATCTCCATCCCTTAAGCCATGTGCCTCCAAACCCTGACCAGCAACATCCTGTACTTCCTTTCTGAAGTCTTCCCTTAACTTTATTTAATGTTCTTGTCTCAGGGAAAAGGAAAGGTACAGAACAAGAATTCCACCTCCCCTCGCCCTAGGCAAATGAAAAAACCTGTATTTTAAGATCCTGAATAAACAACTCAGAAGTGTGGTTTGTCTTAACCAAAGTTAACCTTTGGGGCTCAAGAAGGTAAACAATGAGAAATTATACCTGAGTACCCAAAGTCTGTCACAGGGAAGAAAGATTAGATTTGGGGGAATTTGCTGGAAGGACAGACCTTGGAACAAGTATATGGAAACTCCCAAAAGATGAGTTTAAGTTTGTTGTTAGGACTTTCTAAAGGGATCACAATCTAAGGACTGTTGTCATTCAACCAAGTCCAACTCTTCATGACCCTGTGAATCATACTATCCATGGACTTTTCTTGGCAAAGATACTGGAATGCTTGACCATTTCCTTCTCCAATGGATGAAGGTCAACAGAGATTAAGTGACTAAGACACAACTAGCAAGTGACTGGGGTCACATTTGAACTCAAGTCTACCTGACTCCCTTCCCAGAACTCTATCCACTGAATTTCTTAACTACCTCCTTCTAAAGATTTATTGTTCAGTTGTTTCAGTCATGCTTAACTTTTGGTGACCCCATTTAGGGTTTTCTTGATAATGCTTCTGGTTCGCCATTTCCTTCTACAGATCATTTGACAGCTGAGAAACTAAGGCAAAGGGAGATCAAGTGACTTGCCCAGAGTCACACAGCTGGTGCAAATGCTAAAAAGTCAGATGCAAGTTTTAAAAAAAAATCTTTCCATCATCTGGCTATTTGAATGGCTGTCTTGGTGAAGATAAACTCTTGAATTAAAAGACTCAAAATCTGAACTTTCCTTCAGATGTTCTGGTGTTACAAAGAGAGTTCATTTGGACTTTGTTAAGAGAAACAAGGCTCATTTCAGTTTAAAAAATAGATAATAAATAACTATAGAGTTTTATAAATCCTGAGTCAGCACTGACATTTTGCCCAAGAAGTCCAAATTGCCTAGGATTGCAATGACTCAGATGAAAAATTAAAGGAAAAGAAAAACCACTTGACTATTCTGCATGGTCATCCTCAAGTCACATGCATTTCCTTTTGGGTCTGTCATTGTTCAGTCATTCAATCATTTCTGATTCTCTGTGACCCCGTGAACTTCGGACCCTGCTCCTCTGAATAAGAGTGGGACCTCCAGAAACAAAAGGTTTTCTTGGCAAAGATACCAAAGTTTTGCTCTTTTCTTCTCCAATGGTTTAAGTATACAGAGGTTAATTGCTCAGGATCACACAGCTAGTAAGTGTCTGAAGCTGATTTTGATTTCAGTCTTTCTATCTCCAGGCCTGGCACTCTATCTACTGTGCCACCCAGCTGCCTCTTGCTACCATGCTATCAAAGTCAAAGGATTCATGGATATATGAGCTACATTCCTGAATTTGGAGTCAGATGACATGAATTTTGAAACTCAGTCCTATCATTTAACTATATAATGTTAGGTAAGTCATTCAACTCCTCTAGGCCTCAGTTTCCCCAATTATAAAATGATTGGGGTGAACTAGATCACTTCTGAGGTCCTTTTGATTGTCAGTTGGATAATTCTCTAATTTATATTGTTAAGAGCATGGGTCTTGGGACAGTTAGTTGAAAGAGTTCATTTTGGTGTCAGAGTGAACTGAGTAAGAATCCTAGCTCTGCCACTTACTGTATGTGATGCACTATGTGACCTCAGGTAAGTTGTTTCCCTCTGGATCCAGTATCCTTATGTGCAAAAAAAAAAAGTGTTGAACTAAATGATCTCTCAGATAACATCTAACTCTAACTTCTACAACTCTAATAATAACAGAAATTTAGGACTGCAAGGGACCTTCAACACTGTTTAGTCCAACACCCTCTTTTTTATAAATAAAGAAACTGGAGTCCAGATAGGTTATCATTTATTCAATAATAGCTCACATTTATATAATGCTTACTATTCTCCTGTTAAGTATTTACAATTATTATCTAATTTGATGATCATAACAACTCTGGGTGACATTTGCTGTTATTATCACTATTTTACAGATGAGAAACTGAGTCAAAAAGTAATTAAGCAACTTGTCTCAGACCAAATTTGAACTCAGTTCTTCCTGATTTCAGTCCCACTAAGTATCAGTATCCACTAAGTCACCAAGGTTCCAGATAGTCTGGAACAGTCCATAAAAGCTGGGTGTCTTGTCCATAAATCAAGTGCACTAAGGTCTACATTTTGTACCCTGTCCTGCTGAATAAGAGTGGGGGCCTCCAGAGTCCTGGGTCTATAATTTACTAGGGAACTAGGAACAGTGCTATTTTATCCCCCCCCCCCCCCCCCCCCCAGGAACCAACACAGGTTCTTATGAGAAGAATGCTTTATAAACCTGAAAACCCTACAGAAATGTGAGATCATGATATCTCCAGATAGAGAGCTGATCATCTCATCCAATTATCTCATTTTACAGGTGAGGAAGTTGAGGCCTAGAAAGAGAAAGTAACTTATCCAAGGTCACAAAAGTAATTATCATAAAAAAGCAAAATGCTGACCAGTCTAAATGCTCATCTCAGTAGTTTTCAGTCTAATCAAGAGAGGAAAGCTTTTTCCTCTGAACTTCCTCTTCATGGAGAGAATAAGAATTACTAAGAAACACATCTAGAGTCAATGCCCAAGTCATCAGTACCTGGTTATAATAAAGAGAATCAGGGAATCACCTTCCTGGAAAGGTAAGCTGTCCATGAACAAGCTTGCAGAGCTGGTCATAAATATTTTTGTAGGAGATACAGTCAAAAGGTACATGAGGGGACTTTGGGGGGGAGACCCTCAGAAATGAGGCATTAAAGACAGACAGGGATGCAAAACCTAAGTGAAGGTGGCTAGAAATAAACTCTTCATTCTGTTGGTCAGCAAAGAGAGCAAAAGAATAGAAGAAACTCAACTGAGATAGAGTTTTTAAGGCCACAGAATATGACTCCCACATCTCCTTCCCTGACTAAAGACACAAAGAGGATCAAGTCTTCCCAGAACAGAGCTTTTCATTAAGAAACAAAAAAAAAAGGAGGGGGCAGCTAGGTGGCGCAGTGGATAGAGCACTGGCCCTGGAATCAGGAGGATCTAAATTCAAATGTGACCTCAGACATTTAATAATAACCTAGCTGTGTGACCTTGGGCAAGTCACTTTAACTCCATTGCCTTGCAAAAACAGCCCCCCCCCAAAAAACTCCAAAGCAACAAACAAAAAATGGTCAATGGGGATGGGGGGTGGGTTTGAGATAAGAACCTCCCTTTTGCCTGAAGCACTCATCCACTGTATATTTATTCCTCAAACTGTGCTTCCCTATGTCTATCAAGAAAGAGTTAACTCAAAAGTAGGTGCTCAAAGGGCACTTTATTATAGAACAATCATTCGCTCAAGAAAAAAAAATTGTTGATTTAGTTTTGAATTGACTACATTTCTTTAATTTTCTTTTAAAACTTTTTTAAATTTTTATTTCCAATTGCAAATTCTCTCCTTCCTTTCACTCCATCCCCTACTTACTGAGAAAGCAATAAATATAATAGCCATTTTACATAAGAAGTTTGTAGATAACCTTCAGGATAAGTCATTCTAACTGGGTCAGAGACTGAGCATACAAGATTCCATTGGTTCAAGTCACTAGCATTAACCATCTTGGTACTTCTTTATTCTTCCAAATCCCTGGGGTGTACTTCCCACAGGGGTTCCTACTTATAGGCAGAGATCTTTCCTGACATAACAAGAGAAACATTTGCCCATCAGTTTAAAAAAGGAGTGGACTGGTTTGATCATTTCTCAGTTCCTACTCACTGTGACATTCTATGATACTAATACTCTTTTTTCTCTGCCTATTCCCTTTGGACATGTTGAATTTAATATGTCTGTGATTCATCTAGTTTGAGATGTCCAATAGTTAGTAAGAGATGTGAGACTGGAGGTCAATAGAAAGGTTAGAGCTGGAGAAATCTATTTGAAAATTATCAGTATACGCATAACTCATTTCACAGAAATCAATGGAATTGCCCAGTGAAATAATAAAGAAAGAGAAGAGAATCCAGCTGAGAGCCTTGGGTCACACATGGTAAAATGGTGGTGATTTGAATGAAGATCTAGTCCCTAGATTTACTGGATAGGAGAGTAACATGATCAGACCTACACTTTAGGAGATTTACTTGGTGGAGACTATATTGGAGAAAGGAGAGATTTGAAATGAGCAAAACAATTATACAGTTTTACAATAGTACGGTCCAATGTCAGGGTCTGAACTAGAATGATGAGATGACCATGTCAGTGGACCGAAGGGGATAGAGATAACATTGACAAGATTTGGGAACTGATTGTGAATGGTAGAGTGAGAAAGAATGATGAGTCAAGGATAATACCAAAATGGACAAACTGTGGGACTTGTAGGATGGTGACTCCATTGACAGAAATAGGAAAGTTAAAAACATTAGCATTTAGGAAGACAAGTTTTGTTTTGGAGACCCTGAGTTTAAGATGCCTTTGGGAGATCCATTTCAATTATCTAATAAGCAGTTAGAATTGTGGGACTAAGTCTCAGAAGGCAGGCCAGGGCTAGTTTTGTTACTATAGTACTGGCTTTACCCCTGAAACTATCTATTTCCATTTCTTCTCTTACAGAATAGTTTTTAATTTGGGGCCATGGAAAGAATTAACAACTCTAATCCCTAACATTATAGGATATTGTGGTAGAGGTGTTGTGATTTTTTTAAAAAATCTTGCTTAGTATTTCATAGGTCAAACTGTCCAAAGTGCAATGGATAAACTTCAAAGCAGAAAGAATTTTTATGAACTTTGATTGAGACCAGTTTTTTGGAACAATAACTGATGCTTCCATTCCTGAGGAAACTTGATCTCTATGCACACCAAGAAATCCTTAAACCCTAGTGCTTTGGGTTCATTTTTTAACATGTTTTAAAGAGCATCTAGCCTGGAATCAGGAACACTGGGCTTCATGAGTTCAAACCTGGTCTCATACACTTACTAGTTATGTGACCCTGGGTAAGTCACTTAACTGTTTACCTCAGTTCTCTGTCAAATGAGTTAGAGAAGGAAATGGCAAACCACTTCAGTCTTTTTTTGCCAAGAAAACCTTAAATGGGATCAAGACTGAACAACAATAGCAATATTCTTGATGAGGTAAGATTGTTTGTCCCAGTGTTTGAAGAATTAAGATTCAAGCCTTCACTGAAACTAAGCAATGACATTCATTAATGACAAGCAGATTCCTCACATGAGAAGTTAGCAATTTAGTGGAGGAAGGCAGGGTTTTTAAAGGGTCAGAAGGTATTGTTTTCAACAGGTGTGTGTGTAGGGGGCACTGTTTCTAAGAGGGGGTCACATAGTCTTGGTGGAATTGTGCATGTGTATTACCCAGAATGCATACAGAAAAACCCACTTGTGGGGTATTAATGAATGATGATATTACAATAAACTTGACTTTGTCATAAGTTCAACCAAAAGATATCAAAGAAGGGTAATACTTAAGTGCTGCTCTAGGGCCCCTTCTGTGATTCATGGTCCAGGATTCTGGTCCACATCCCTGTGGTACTGTTTTCAAATTGTCAGACCTAAATTGGAGTTGGGTCAAGGTGTGCTTGCATTTTATTCTAAGGGGTACTAAGAGGGAGTCAGTTCTGATATGCCAATAGGCAGGAAAAATAGTCTATAAACTCTAATGAAAATGTGTCTCTGAAGTAATGCAAAAGTTGTACAAGGCTTTCTCCTTGTATTACTAAGCTGGCCTAAACATCAGTGTGATTATAATAGAACTAGGAAGAAGCGGGCAGCTAGATGGCACTATGGATAGAACACCAGTAGCTTAATAATTACCCAGCTGTGGGACCTTGGGCAAGCCACTTAACCCGGTTGTCTTGCAAAGACTAAAAAACTAAAATAAATAAATAAGGAATAGAACTAGGAAGAAGGCTTTTAAGATCATTTTGGGGGCCATCCTAAAGAATTAAGGCAGATATAAGAATTCTAATTCCCAGCATTACAGGATATTGTGGTATATGTGATGCTATACTTTTTAGTATTTCATGGCTCAAACTGTCCAAAGTACAATGGATAAACTTCAAAGTAGAAAGAATTTTTATGAGACCAATCAAAAGATTTTTTTAAGATCATAGGTACAACTTCAGAAGCCATCAATCCTTCATTTTGCAGGGAGGCCCAGGGAGATAAAGCCACTGAGACACACAGAGAGGTTTGGAGCTCAAGGCTCTTGACTTAGCCCCGGCACTCTTTCCACCATCCAAGTCCCGCTCCCTCACTTTTCCCGATGAAGAATCCGAGACTGTAAAAGGACAGAACAGGAGGGAGGCCTTTAGGCTGCCAGACCCCTGCACTTTCCACCTTAAGAAGCAGCGACTGAACCGAAACTGGGTGGAGAGTGTGGGAGGGGAGGCGGCCTAGCCCCCCCCCCCCCCCCCCCCCACCCGCTGTGGAAGCCTGTAAGGAGAGCACATTCTCAGGACGACCCGGGGACCCCACCCCACCCCCACCACCTCCCGCGCCCCATGCTCCTCCCCAAAGGTGGACCGTCCTCACCTTTCTCCAGGGTCAGCGATCCAGACCACGCCCAGGAGACTGATGGACGTGTCGGACTCTGCACGATGGGGGTGGGGGGCCTCAGTGACTCAGCCAGTCAGTGAGAACGCTGGCCCGGGCCACGTCCCGCGTTGCAAACTGGCAGTCCGGAGAGGTCTCGGCCAGGCCGAAAGGGAGCCGCAAGCGGAAATCCTGTGCTTGCCGCCCCAGGTCGGCTCGGGCGGAATACAGTAATCTTTTGAGACTGTGCCCGGAAGACTGTTTCAGCCTGCGCGCGAGACGATTCAAAAGATCATCGTGGGCCCTTTTCGGAAAGAACGTAGAAGCCAGCCCAGAAAAGCCTTGGGCCTGGCCTGCCTGTTAAGGAGGACTGCGAGAAGTTGCTTCGATGCGCTGAAAATGATGGCCCTTAAAGAAAAGGACCTTAGTCATGGAAATTTAGCAACGGGGACAGTTCCAGGCCTGAAGTCCGGAGGATCTAAGTTCAAATCCGACCTAGCTGTGTGACCTTGGGCAAGACACAGCCCCCTTGCCTGGTGAAAACAACAAAAGCCTGTTTAGTTAACAAAACCCTCAACCCATTTCTCAAGTGCTTTAAGTAAGGGACCAAAAACAAAATTAAACAGAGGCAAAGCAAGATATCTATAGGCAAATATTCATGTAGATGCATTGGGTATTTATAGTGCCATCTCATCTAGGGGTCCCTAGTCTGATCCTGTCTCCCTGCCTTCATGGCTGGAGCCTATTATGTCCCCAATCAAATATAAAATCTGTTTGGCCTTTAAAGGTCTTCATTACCTGACTTCTGTCCACCCTTTCCAATCTTCTCATACCTTACTCCCTAGCCATATACTGTGATATAGTAACCATGATCTCCTTCATTTCTACCACCTGTCTCCCATGCCTCATCTTTGCCTCCTGGTTTTCCTGCCTTTTTTCAAATCTCAGCAAAAGTCCTCCACCTCAAATGCTTTTTTCAGTCCTCTTAATTTTACAGCCTACTCTCTGAAATTATCTCCAATATATCTTGTTTGTATATGGTTTACAAAGGAGGTCTTTCAATAACCTTGTGAGTTCCTTGAATCTGAGACTTTTTTTCGCCATTCTTTGTGGACTGGTTACTTATCACACAGCCCGGCACTGGAGAGAGGATTAAAAAATGTTTGTGGACTTGAACCAGCTGTTCCAAGGTTACAACAGATTGGTGAGATATCAGGAAGTGGTGAGACTTGTATGTGGGTCAATATATTAAGGAATTTTCTATGTAATTGGAATTTTAGAACTGACTGACATCCCAGAAGTCTAGTTAAGAGAGGCTAGCACTCCCCCCCATTCCTTTTTTTTAAGGTTTTTTGTAAGGCAAATAGGGTTAAGTGGCTTGCCCAAGGCCACACAGCTAGGTAATTATTAAGTGTCTGAGGTCAAATTTGAACTCAGGTACTCCTGACTCCAGGGCAGGTCCTCTATCCACTGCTTGAGAGAAATTTGGGACCAAGGCAATATTTCTTTTATAAGCAGGCTAGCCTTTATTTCTTAAGTTTACATTTTTACATTCAAATTTGTATGCGTTCTTAAAGACAAGGTTACCTTTTATTTTGTTTTGTTTTTGCAGAGCAATGGGGTTGGTTAAGTGACTTGCCCAAGGTCCTCCTGACTCCAAGGTCAGTACTCTATCCACTGCACCACCTAGATGCCCCCAAGGCAATATTTTGATATCGAAGATGATACTGAGTCATGTTCTGGAATTCTTAAAGAGATACCTCCAGTCTGCAAGGCACCAACAGGAAGTAGAGATCTCAAAAGCTGAGCAGAAGCAACAGGACTCAGCTTCCTCAGTCTTAATGATCTAAACCATAAATAAAGGGCAGCAGGCAAAGAGAGAAACAAAAGGAGAGATGAAAAGAAAGCTATCATTCCCTCCTATGTATTTTATCACTCCCCTCTTCTTCATACTCAAGTATTTTAGTCCAAAAGACTCAGGCCAAAGCTCCACCTCATCAAAGATTGAGGATGGTTCCATGTGCTGCCACCATCCTCCTCCCCCACCCCACAAAAAAAGGGAAAAAACTGCTTTTTTTCCTCAATTTTCTTTCCCTGTGTCTGTCTAGTAGAAGCAGACACTCTAATATGCTCTTATTTCCTTCTTTTACCTAAATGTTTCCTATATCCTGATTTTTAACTCGATACAAAAAGGCCAGGAATTAGTTTGAAATAAGCATAAATTTAAATTAGAGCATAGAATTAAACTTTTGTCTTCATGTTAGTAATTTTCCATTTTGAAAATAAGCAAATGCCACAAAATCAGGGCTTGATTTATTCTTTGGTTGTTTACAGACTTAAGAAAGTGGAGAGGATAAACAATATAGATTAAATTTAAGTGTGTTGTACTATATTTCCCATAGTCCCTCTTGTCAATTGTTAGACATTTACCGGCAGATTGCTGCACCAATGTTCTTTCTTCCTATACCCCAGAAAAAGACTGCTTCCTATTCAGGGTGTGGGGCAGAAGATTGCCACTGTTGAACTGAGGATTCCCACCCATCCTTAAGGGTCAGAGCATTTAGATCCTTACAGCTACCATAACCCGTATCTTTGTCTGAATTTAAATTCAGAACCAAGACCAGGGCTGTAGAGTGGATCAGATCACAAGCAGAAAGTAGGAACCAGAGTACTAGTGACAAAGGGTTGGTGACTTCAGCTAGGCAGAAGGGTGTTCTGTTGACCAATTGTTATCAGTCATGTACAACCTTTTATGACTCCATTTGGGGTTTTCTTGACAAAGATACTGGAGTGGTTTGCCATTTTCTTCTCCAGGGAATCTATTTTGTCAGGTAATCAAAGGTTAAGTGACTTGCCCAGGGTCACACAGCTAGTCTGAGATGGACTTGAACTCGGGTCTTTTTGGCTCCAGGTTCAGTGCTCTGTTTCCTGATCCACCAGCTATCTCTAGAGCCTATAAAAATGGTGAAATAAAGGTAGAGAAATCCCCATTTCTTATACTGTTTTTGACTTTCTAGCTTAAACTCTCAGGTCCAGAACTCTAGACACATCACCTCCTCTCTTATTTTCTTCTCTACCCTTATGGTGTGGGTCCTACTCCAGAGTAGAAAAGTTGGTCAGGAGGACTTGCAGGTGACAGTTGGATAGAAGACCCTACAAAGAGCAAAAACATTTTTTCCTTTAATTTTTTTCTATGCCTAATAGATTTCATATTGACTGCTTATGTTTTGTAAATGTCTATATTCTAGCCTCCTTTTGCCCAGAGGCATTCTGGTGAGAAAAGAGAGATCACTCTGGAAGAAGGGGAGTCCTTGAGCCAATAAACCTGGGCCTTGGTTGTTTGCCTCACATTTATCCTTTCACTAAGTGGAAGATTCTAGAAGTGTGACCTTGTCAATTTTGAAAGGCCAAGAGAGTGAGTTATCAATTGGGCTAGCTACCTCAACCATGAGGTTCCAAGAAAGGGCATTCAGGACCCAATCCAGGGATTGGTAGAACCAAAGTCTCCTGCTGTGATACAAAGTTGCATTTGGATGTGAACTTGATAGACAATGCTATATATATGTATTGTTTGAGCCCCTCAACCCCGACCCTGAGGTAGTATAGGGAGGAGTATACCCCTGAAATGTTGGCGGGGAAAGGGTATATACAAATATACTATTTGTACCCCTGCTGTTGCAATATCTTAAAAGTAAACATTACTTAAGCTTTTTAAAAAGTTGGGTCTTGAGGTGGCTAGGTGGCGCAGTGGATAAAGCACCGGCCCTGGAGTCAGGAATTACCTGGGTTCAAATCTGGTCTCAGACACTTCCTTATTCTATGCTCAAAATTCATCTGGCATGGATTTTAACTTGTCAAGTTGCCCACAGTCATAGGACTCTGATGTAGTAAACTATCCTTCTGGAGTAACAATGGGACATCACTGGTGGCTTGATTATAGTGCCCCCTGGTGACTAACTGAGATATTACACCCTCTGGATAATTCATTACCAGCAAGACTGCCTTTCTCTAGGCTTAAAGATCTTCATTATATACTGCTATTGCAACTACCATATTTCAAATGTCATATATGTTCATACGAGATGGCACATGCAACCTGAAAGAATCACACAAAATGGTTCAGTAGATCGAGTGTAGGTCCTAGAGTCAGGAACATTCATTTTCATGGGTTCAAATCTGGTCTCAGATACCTCCTGGACAAGTCACTGAGCTCTGCCTCAGTTTCCTCATCTGTTTAAATTGGATGAAGAGATGGTAAACCACTCCAATATCTGCCTAGAAAACTCAAAATGGGATCATACAACTAAAACTACTGAAAAACAAATAATAAACTAATAACTGAGGGGGATCAGGAAACATCTCATATAGGAAGTTGAACCAGAGATATATTTTGAAGTAAATTGGGGATTTGTAGGGAGGGGTCACTTAGGCAAATGCTGAGGTGGGAAATGTAAAGTCATGTACAGAGAAAAGCTGATAAAAGTTAGGCTTGACTAAAATTGAGAGTACATGAAGGTAAAAAATACAGTAAGAAATGTCTGCAAACAGAGGCGCGAGCCATGTTCTAGAGCAGTAATATGAAAGTAAACTAGAAATGGGGGTCACTAATCCATAGGGCAGGTGCATATTGACTTTCCTATCTGTGTTTTGTTGCATGTTTATTTGTTACATATTTCCCAATTACATCATAATCTGATTTTGGTCTCCTCAGGAGTGTTGTGGGACTGCTTGGGGTTTTCAAGCCGCATGTTTTGATACCTTTATTCTGGAGAACTCTAAATACCAGGCTAAAGATTTTTATTTTATCCTAGAGGCAAAAGGAACCCACTGAATTTTTTTGAGTAGGATAGTGATGTGGACAGATCTGTGTTTTAGTAGTACCATTGGTAGCTATGTGGAGACTAGATTGGACAAAGGAGAGACCAATCAGGAGGCGATTGCCAGGCAAGTGGAGAATGAACACCTGAGCAAGACTGGTGACTAGAGAAAGCAAAGGGTACAAGGGACATCGTGTGGGTAGAATCAGTAAGACCTGGCAAGATCAAAAATGAGAAATGAGAGACAGAGAGGAAAAAACCAAGGATGACTCCACAAAACTGGATGAGCAAAAGAATGATGATACTCAGCAGAAATAAAGAAGTTTAGAGGGGGGATAGGTTTGGTGGTGGGGAGGAAATGTTAACAAAATCCCTTTTGCACAGAGTGCCAAACACACATCCAGGTAGAGCTGTCCAATGGAGAGTTGGTAATACAAGACTGAAGTTCCAGAGAGATTAATCTGGTGACATAAATATGGAGGTCATCTCCATAAGTATAGTAATCAAATCCATGGGAAATGTAGAGATCACCAAAGAAGAGAGCCCAAGACAGAGCCTATAGCAAACTTCTTGAGATCTGTGTCAGATTTTTAAGATCGTGACCTTTTCCAGAAATGATTTAGTTTCAACCCCAGATATAGCCTGGCTAAATTTGGGACTTGGCAACAGGATGATGAGAGGGAGTATTTGAGCACAGGATGACCTCCCTTCAAAGATCAGGAAGGTCATAAAGGACCTAGAAATGTTGAGTCAAAGAAGGGCTGAGGCCAATATTGGTAACTTTACTTGGTTCATTGAGAAGGTTCATTCAACAAACATTAAGCACCTACTTTGTGGGGGGGGGAAAAGTTTGTTCTGGAGAAAATGCAAAGATTAAATATGACTAAAAATGTTCAGCAAATTAATTTCCATCAGTTTTCTAGAAGGCCCTCATGACTCTTTTGGGCACATAGGAGCAACTTCTTGAATTCAAGGTTTCTTCAGTGGAGCAAGTAAACACCATGGGTACCATCAATGGGCAGGAATCATAAGCAAACAAGGAGGGTAAGAGAGTAAAAAAAAAGAGTGGGAAAAGAATAGAAAATAATTTACATATATTCAGTGATCCTTACTTACCTTTTGTTCAGGTTCTTATCACCTTTCTTCTGAACAATAGAAATAGCCTCAGCTGTCAATCAAAGGTGATGATGATAATGATGATGAAGACAGCTTGGGCTTATAGAGCATATTAAGATTGGCAAACTGCTTTATATTTTATCTCACTTGATTTTCACAACCTACAAGGCAAATTATCTTATTCTCATTATATAAATGAGGAAGTGAAGATTGAAAGGGGTTAAGTGACTCACCCAGAAGCTTTGTCTAAGCAAGAGGTGAACTTAGCTCTTTCTGATTCTAAGACTGGAAGCCACATAAATGCCTCATTAGAAATGAAGAATGGAATGGTATACCTAATCCTTCCTATACTATCCAATATCCCAATCTTTCCTTAATATATTATAGATCAGTCTCCTAATAACATACTGAAATTGTCTTGAACCTATACATATTTACAGTTTAAATGATGTGCTGGTATATAAATCTCCAAAAAAGTATTATTTTGGGCCAGCTAGGTAGTGCAGTGGATAGAGTACCCGCCCTGGAGTCAGGAGGACCTGAGTTCAAATTTGACCTCAGATATTTAATAATCACCTAGCTGTGTGACCTTGGGCAAGTCACTTAATCACATTGCTTTAAATAAAATTCAAAAAAGGAAACACATTAAGAATGTTTTTAAAAAGTATTATTTCCTTTATCTCCAAACTTATCTTTCCAAATTGTAAGGGGGTCTACTAATTCTAAAATGTCATGGCATAGGAGAGAACATTACCAAAGAACCTAAACAAATCCTCTTATTCATCATCCATGGATAGGAGTACCTCCCAAGTTTCTGTCCTGGGCCCTTTGACTTCTCTCTATAGTCCACGACCTCACCAACTTACATGAGTTCAGTTATCATTGCTATGCAAATAACACCTGGTTCAATATATCCAACCCTAGTCTCTAATTCTAATCCATCACCAATTGTCCATTGGATATTTACAAATGGATGTCCTGTAAGCATTTCAAACTCAGTATCTCTAAAGAGAATTCATCCCTCCCACCAAACCTTTTCTATACTTTCTAAGGCATGTCATTCTTCCACTTACCCAGGTTAGCAAGTCCAGTCTAATCTTCAGCTCCTCACTCTCACTCCTTTTAAACATATCAATTGACATATCTCCCAGATCCTATTTTTACATCTCATCTCATCCCCTTACCTCTATTCAGATAGGCTCCATCCCTTTGCCTGGACTCTCACAATGCCTTCCTCATCTGTCTCCCTACCTCATCTCTCCAATTGTTGTTCTACTCAGTAAACAGAGGAGCTCCCTATGATTCAAGCATAAACTCTTCTGCTGAGAATATCAATCTCTTCATGACCCAAACCCTTTCCACTTTTTTTAGCCTTTGATTCTATATACATTCTATATATCAGCCATACTAGCCCACTCACTGTTCCCTACACATAATTGTAATCTCTGGTCTTTATTTTTGCCCCAAATGTCCCCTTTGAAATGTACTTTCTCTCCAACTATCTTTTGGAATTTTCTTCTCTTCAAGACTTGAGTCAAGCACCATTTTCCACATCAGGGGTTCTTAATCCATTTCTGTCTGCCATGGACCCTTTGGCAGTCTGGTGAGGTATATGAAATCAAGAATAATGTTTTAGGCATATCATCTACATAGAATTACAAAGAAAATCAAAAGAATTGAAAATTATCAGTTTTTTTCCTAAGTTCATGGACTTCCAGTTTAAGAAGCCTTTCCTACTGGTGTATTCCCTTCCCAAGTTATCTTGTGATCAGTGTATATGTACATTTTCTTATATGTTTATTATATATGTATATCTCCCTTTTTAAAATGTAAGCTTCTTGGGAGCAGGAATTATCTCATTTTTATCTTTGCATCCTGAGTTTAGGTAGTGTCTGGCACAGAGATGTTTATAGATTTATTGGAGTGATCGGCACTTCCCAGACCAGATTGGAAAGCCACTACTTTCATCAGGTTTTAAGCCTTCAACTAACCCACCTGGAACCTCACTTATCACAAAAGCTCCATACTATGCAAAAAGTGCTATTTTCCGGCATTAAAAATGTTCCTTTAGAAAAAGTCATGTTAAAATATTTCATATACCCTTCTACAGGCACCTTGTGTCCCAAGGGTTGGCCTACCTCTAGAACTAGCCCCCCCTCACATTCACCTTTCAGGTTCCAAAGGGCATGCTGCTAGGTCAGCATATTGAGTTCAATGATAAGATTAGACTTCTGTGCCAAGCTGTTAAAAGACTAAATTTGGTAAAACCAGTGAGACGAAATATAAAAAGAGAGCCATTTGGCAGAATGGATAGTGTAAGGGAGTCAAGAAGATTTGAGTTCAAATCCTGCCTTGGGCACTTGTTAGCTGTGTGACCCTGGGCAAGTCAATGAAGCTCTAAGCCTCCATTTTCACATCTGTGAAATGGAGATCCTAATAGTGCCCATCTCACAGAATTATTATGAAGATCCTATCAAATACAAGTAAAGCATTGGCAAACCTTAAGCCACTGTGTAAAATGCTGTTATTAGCTCCTAGTCAACTTATCCTGTCTTTGTTTCCTCAACTTCAAAATGGGGATAGCATCTAGCTCTCAGGGCTGTTGTGAGAATCAAATCCGCAAACTAAAATACTTAGCAGTGTCACACCAGTAAGCATGCCATAAAGGTGAGTTATGATTTTTATTACACTTAGCCAGTATAAATGCTTATTCCCTTTCCCCTATTATCATTAAAAACAAGCTGACAAGAAGCCTTGCTTCAGAAAAGTATCATCAATTCAGGAGGTTTTAAAGAGTGTCTCCAAGATTTGAGGAACAAGGGGTCTGCTTGCAAAGACTCCCAGGAGTCTCTCCAAGAAGTCTTATAATAAGGGAGTCCTTACAACACAAGAGTTTGCTTCCTTGGACAGACAAGGCATCTCTGGATCGGAGGCAGCTGAACCCCAATACCCATTTTGCACTTGCCTCCTCCTTTTACAGTTTCTGCAATCACTCCTTGGAAGACTACACTTTTTTGTCATGAACAAAGAACACAGACTTGATTTTTTTTTTAAATTTACCATTTATTTTCATATACAAAAAAAGATAAACTTAAAATCGCTCTTTCTACGGTTTTTTTCTCCTATTCTGTTGGGGCATGGCTGCTTCTTCACACAGGGCAAAGACTACATTCATACTGGTTTATTCAGGGACCCAGTGCAGCAAAGCCCCAACTTGGCAGATCTCATTTCAAACTTGATACTCATTTCTAAAATTACCACAGTAAAAAGGAGAACAAAGAACCACTGCAAATGTGAAACTATGATACAATGTCCTTTCTGAAATTTCTTCAATTTGCAACTGCAATACATGGATGTCTGCTTTAGGCCATTTTATATGTGTGAGTGTGTGTACATATATATATATTTATATATATATATATATATATATATATATATATATATATATATACATATAAAATATATTTTTAAAAATCAGCACACTTTTTCAATCCAAAAGGGGGCAACAGCAACAAGCTTAACTCTGTATATTCCTTTTCTTTAACAGGATACTTTAGAATAACATTTGTGAACTCAGTAGTACAAGCTATCTCTGTTCTACAAAATGTTTTATATCAAAGCTACGAGTGAAATATAACCTACAACATTTACATTTCACATATCCTGGTATACAAACAGTACTTATTGAATTGGAGCCAAGGATCAAAAGTCATTAAATTAGTTTTACCATTTGAAAGAGCTTCCTCAATTCAGTTTTGCTAAACTCAAATGCAGTTTTGAATCATGTATTTATCACCTCTTTAGAGTTTACTAATCTGTCCAAATGAATCCTGGGGAAGCAGAACTCTGACACATTTACTCTTTATATACAAGCTAAGGAACACAGCGCAATAACTTAACTATCCATCCTAAAACTGACATATACATACTAAGCTAGACAAGTCTTAGGACTTTCCCCCCCTTTTCCTTTGAAATAAAGCATACATTTAGAAACAACTGGTAAAAACTGATGTGTAATTGTTTAAAATGGTGAATGTAGAGGTATGTCAGTTCTTCATGCTGGTTCCAAAAGCCAACTCATGAGCTTTGTGTCATTGAACTTTCATCTTACATGTAGAGAGCTCTTTCCACAAGAATTAACATCAAATGAAACTTGGGTATACTTGGCAGTACTGCATAAAATTAGTCAGACTTAAGGACAAATGTGAAATATATTCACTGGTGTAGGGAGGATGAAATAGACCTTTGACTCTACCATTAAAATCATGTAGAATTCAGAAGCACAAATTTGGGACAGTTGAAAAATGGCACCGTGTGGATTCATGGCATTTATAATTAAAATAAGGAGCATGTCACTTAACCTGCAGCCATCACCGCCCTTCATTCCCAAGTACCATTCTTTGCATCTTTACACAGAAAATAAGGGGGGGGGGGAAGCCACTGGCATTTTTCTTTTAAAAAAAAGTTCCTCCTTCTTTGGAGGTTTTTAATACTTTTTAAAGGGTTTATTGAAGAATTCCTGTAAGTCTCATTATCAAACACTTAACCCTTGACATTGACTTGAACACTTATGTTTTAAAAATAAAAATGCATGTTTCCCATTCCATCTGAATTATTATCCCCCCCCTTCAAATTGGTTGTATTTAGATATGCATTTTTTGTTTGTTTTTTTTTTTTTAAATGGAGAAATTGTTTGGCTGAAAATGTCTTGAAACTTGGTGGCAGTGCTCTCTGGATGGCCCACTAGGAGTGAAACCCTAAAAAGAAAGTCCACCTGTATAGTTCAAAAACGACGGGTTCATCAGTGTTCTGGGGCCGAGTCAGGACTCCCCACACCCCTTCCTCCACACTAGCTTTGTTCAGGCAACATTGAGATCAGGGTCTCACTGCACTAGGGGAACTTCAACAACATAGCCAGGTAGCTCTCTGTTACTTACTGAGTTACCACTTTGGAATTTGGGGCTTAACTGTTACCCCTGAGTCTGGAATTCAAATATCAATGTAAATTCACTGTGTTGGTTAAAAAATCAAATGACAAAACAACCACAACCTTCATTTCACAGAGACAAATGCTACAAACTTCTTTCCAGAATGCACTGTGGTATAAGTATGTACATGGTGAGCTTTTGACCCAACCTTTTTAAGGAATGTTCTACACTTGAACTTTAATCACTGAAAACTTGCTACAAAGTCCTTAGCTTTGGAAATTATAATTTATATACAAACCTAGCCAATTTAACCAGTTTAACTATTCAGGTTTTAGAACACTGAAAACAGAATTAGCAGAGTAACAGGAAGCACTTTAGTTAACTCTCTTGAAGCACCCACCACTATGTTATTATTGGTCTAGCCAAAAAAGCCCTTCTGATTTCAGTATTGGAAAGCTTTCCCCCCCTTCCTCAGTCCTTGGGAATCATTTTTCCTTGGGGTAGGGAGGAAAAAAAAAAACAATTCCACTCAAAAACTCCCAAACACCCAAATATAGCATGGTTCCTTTTTTTGTGTATGTTACAATATTGTGGTATCAAGGAGAATCCAGAGAGCAACACTGTTCAACATAAGGTTTGAGGTAATTGGTTCTTAAAATACCTGGATCACAGACTGTATCCAGAAACAAACACAGGGAAAATGAGGGCGAGATTAAGTTTTGAATCTGAAAAGACAGGTAGGAAAAGCTTACAGCAGTTGCTTTTACTTGGGAAGAAAATAAAGGCACACAGAATTACATTCTAGGGCAAGTAACTAGATATCACAAAATTGTTATTTTACTGCAGAAATGTTTAGGGGAAAAACAGTGGGTTGTTGTTTTTGTTGTTTTTTTAAAGTATTATTCAAGAGACTGAATCTTAATATTTTTCTCTACCTGTGTACAAATCAGAATTTCTATTTAATTATGTTTCATCTAAGACAATGCTCTTACCATGCACTTGAGAACCTAATGGACTCCAGGAAAACCCTTTTGGCCCAACCCAGGCTACTTTCTACTCTGGAGAACAGAGAAGCACAGGTTCTAGAACAGATCCAGAATTTGCAATTAAAGTAAAAAGGAAATTGGTTTTAATATTGAACTCTTCCCTCCCCCTCCCAACTCCTTCCCTATTCTAACCGCAAATCACACACATCAACCCTTACCCACATCACAAAAATCCAAGCCCAAATTAAAAGCTTCCCTTTAATATGGCAATGAAACTAAACTTTTAGGAAAGTAGTTAAATCTATAAATCTGCTAAAGTCTTGACCCTATAATGCTCCTGTGTTTCATAGAGATGTCTCTAAATCCATTGGCTAAATCTCTTTACAGATTATATGCAAGTAGCAGATATAACTGCTGTAACTGTCAGAATTGGTCATTTTCCATTAACTTTGATCAATTTACATAACCCAATAGAATAATTCAGTCTTTAAGGAAAGTATTTGGTCTTAAGTCAGAAAATCTTAATTTTGTTTCATCTTTTGTAGTTTCTAAGAATTTTAGTTATCTTCTTCCACTCCTCTCGGTATCTCCTGCACATAGCTTAAGTCACACGTTACTATGTTATATGAAAACGAGTTTTCAACAGGGTTGGGCATGGCCAAACAAAACCATATTAAAACAGACTGTAGTCCCATCTAGCGTCATGCTAGATTGTTTGTTTTTTTAAGTTCTGAGCCTTTAATTTTCTCTAGAGCACACATTGAAAGGTAAATTTTTCAGCTGTTCTGATTACAAAATCATTCTTGTTGAAACACATTAGACTTTATAAAAATAATCTGTGGTATAAAACAATTCGCAAGGTGTAGAATTCTTGCTAGTTTATGTAACTAAATATATATGTAGATATATATTCTTTAAAGTAAAACTTCAAGTGTCATTTATCTATATAACCTACTCTTTTATTTACAATGTTTCTAAATAATATTCTGAATGCAAAAGTGATTGAAGGGTAAAAGGAGAAGGGATTGAGGATCTTGACGTACTCAACAACTTGGCCGACATTAGCCAGTAACTTCACTTAGCAAAACAGTCCTACCTACCATGCTACCATGGCAAACATTAAGGGAAGGGCCTTTTGTATTAATGTTCACATTTGCTCCCCCATCTAGCCTGTGTTCTATTTTATGGGATCATTTGAAGCAGGAAAGTCAAACTCAAATAGAAAATGGTTCTATTATTACATATATCAGAATCCCCCATGGCCTGCATATTGACTTGGTTTTAACATGTGATATTATTTAGATTTTATCTTATTTTTCACATATTTCCCAGTTAAATGATTTAGACAATACTTCTAAGTTTTGTGGGCCAGGTGTTTGACAGTTCTGATTGAAAGGATTTGATTTTTAATTCATGTAAAAGAAATGTATATATTTATTTTAAAAATTAATTATCTTCTATAAACAAGATAACTGTCCCTTTCCTCAGAATTCAGAAAGACTCAAGATTCTGTAGTTTATTAGGGAAACAAACTAAAAAAAGTGATCTTACTGCTAGAAGCTTTGATCAGTCTCAAAAACTGCCCTCTAATCCAGATATATTCCCTGGGGACAAGGGACAATCATTCATGAAAATCAACAGATATAGGTAGATATTTTAATTTAATATAGAGAGTATGAGCTCTCAGGGTAGAGCATCATAGATAGAAGTTCAAGTGCATGGTTTTTGGCATCCCTGGGTGAAAAGAGAGCTACTCCTATCAGAAAGTCTTCAGTAGGGGTGGCTAGGTGGCACAATGGATAGAGCACCAGCCCTGGAGTCAGGAGTATCTGACTTCAAATCCAGCCTCAGACACTAAATAATTACCTAGCTGTGTGGCCTTGGGCAAGCCACTTAACTCCATTTGCCTTGCAAAAACCTAAAAAAAAATAGTCTTCAATCATTCATGGAAGATTCTATGATAAGAAAATGTTAAATTCTTGACAATAATCCAAAGAGTGAGTTATATTTTAATTCAAAATCTTGTCAAAAGTGAACTAACTGTTAATATTCCAATCAAAATTGGCTTAAAATATAATCATTAAATTTCATCACTACTTCATTTGTAATTTGTTTATATTTAAATCAAGAACCCCAGGACTAATAATACAATAAAATCATTTTCTGAAAAACCAACAAGGATAATTAAAATCTTGTAGATAGTTTTTTTTTAAATTTCGTTTTCTTTACCTAAAAAACTAAGCTATCACATCCCCAAAAAGGGTTTCTATTTTCAGGGCAGATTTATACACTTCCCTGTGGCTGTGACAACCATGTATATCAGTTTATTAAAAAATTCCTTAGCACCAAAATCAAAGGGAAGATTAAATATTTTAAAATACGGACATAAATAATGAATTTCTGGGCATGCACTAGTGTGCTCATTTCTTCAAAATACTGAAAAAAAGATCATGACTTAAAATTCCTCTGAATCATCAGAATATATGACTTTCTGATTTCTAAGGACTGGAAACTATTCTTTTGAAAATAAATCAATGATGAAAACTCATGTCAAATATATAGCTCTAATTGTGTGCTGGCTTAGATGTGACTTGGTGAGGTTATGTTCATTAGGGGAGCCTTGTGAACAGTGACTGGCTTAGGAAAAGTAAAAATCAATGCAGAGTAAATGGGAAAAATCATACAAGCAATCTTCATTTTTCTGTCTGTGTTCTAGGAAAAGTCTGTAGATTAGGAAATATTTGTACTCATTTTTTAAGACAAGTTTATGACCTATAGGTTTAGCAACATTAAAATGTAACCTGTCTCTTCTTTTTTTCCCAAATACTAGTCCTTATCCATCATAGTTAAAAAGCTGATATTTAAACTAGGTTAATTTTTATGGACCTTTTAAAAAATGCCTTTATAGTCATAATAAATTAAATTAACTAATTAAAATGAGAAGTTATTTGCTTTTCGTTTTCAAGACTGAAAACCTATCAATAGGCCAATGGGATGTTAACAAAAGAATTTCCAGTCACGAAGTTATGCTTTACTAATAAGTGCTAGCAACACTCAAATTCCATTTTGAAGAAGTAACAACAAAACAACATTCAATTACAGAGGGACAGAGTACAAAACAGGCCTTACTCTTTGCAGGTTAGTTCTATGCTTCATTTATACATCTTGGGACAAAGCAATTTCACTCTCATTGGATGAGAGGTTATGAAAAATGTTCTCTGAATGGAATCATATATTTAATAGGTACTCAACAAAGGAAGCTCCCCAAGATAAAACAAGGATGATTACTACTTCTATGGTCATGGTTCATCATTATTACAGAGCACATTTGCTTCAGTAAGACCATGGTGACAGGGAAAAAAAGAAGCCATGGCAGAATGAGTAATTCTCTTAGTTGTTAACCCATTTGTTTAAAAATAAGAGACACATTGTTCGATCCTATTCGGGAGGTTGATGGAAGAAATTACCAGAATTCTCAAATGGGTGGAAGACCCTTACCTTATTGTAAAAGGTTTGGGAATGATGCAGCCTTCAAGCCCTTTTATTAAAGTCAGGGATGGATACTCCCCTCATCGAATAATGACACTGAACTAAGTTCTTTTACCAATGTGTAGTCACTGGTAAGGAGATAAGCAATTTTGTATCTGAATTGTAGAGCTGTTAAAAACTAATTCTTGGTGAAAAAAAGAATTGGGGGTCAAGTGCAACAGGCCCCAGGAATTTAGAATGGGAATGCCACTAAGCAGGTTTAGGGTAGGCAGCACAGTAAAACAAAGAGCAAGGACTGATGAGCCAAGGGTACTCCCACCCTGGCAACCTCTCTGTATCAAGGTGTGAGCCACAGTCTTCCTCACACTGGTCTTGATTTTTACATTTCTGGCAATAGTCCCTGAACCCATATGAACACTAGTGTTCACTTTCCTACTACCTGCTGTTAATAGTGATAATGATTCAGGGTCTTTCTTTAAGGAGTCAGTTGAACACTCATCCACCATGGCTACTATTCCCTAGCAACATTCTCCACCTTCATAGGTGACTCACAAATGCCTCTTCTAGAATCTGGCCATTGAAGAGAACTGACCATCCTACCTGGAGCTTCCCTTAGCATTGACTTTCCTTGAGGCATGATGCCCTACAGTGTCTTAGCTTTTGTCCTCCATCTAACCTCCCCAATTTAGGATTGTGCAGTTCTAGGATCCTCCTGCCATAAAACTAACCCTCAGTGCCATAAACCCAAGTGTTGGCACATAAAAAATGGCACCATGAATAAGAATTTCCCAGGCCAGAGTTTCAACCCCACCCTCAAAATTCCAACTTCATAATAAGAAGTTGATATGAACTGAAGAACTCTGACCTGGAAATCTTTATTCCTGGAACCACCAAGTTCTCTGTCCCCTTCGCTTAAGCCCCCTGAGTCTCACTTAAAGGAAAGAGGTCAGGACAGGCCCCATACGATCAAGTCCCCAGGGACATCTGCATCAGTACGGTAAAATATCAAGACTGCTTTGGATTCTTTAAAATTAGGAGTCAGATTAATTCCTTTAATGATTTTTTATGTATAAATTTACATATCAATCACTGTCACTTCACAATGACCTAACCCTCCTTGTAAAAACTAAGTTCAGTCAAGCAAAAACCAACCAACAACTGCCTAAGTTTGAAAATGTACATTTCATCATTCTGCAGCTATTCCCTACCACTTCATTACTGGCAAAAAGGAGACATACTTTGTCAAGAAAATTCTTTATGAGAAAGGTAGTGGAAGGAGGAGAGAAGGCATCTCCCACTTCCTCCAGATAGTCAGTCTTTCATGGAGGAAATATAAATAGGGGTTCTGGGCCATAGGGTTGCAACCTGCCACAAAACAGAAAAAGACTCTAGAAAGGCAAAGCACCCAGATACCGCCAGCCAGAGCTCCATCTCATGGCCTGGCAACATTGGGAGGTGATCCAATATTACCAATTGCACCAAACTAATTGTCCAAATCTGGACCAATGACATTATTGCAAAGAGTTTGACTTTTGTACCACTGACCAAATAATGCGATTCTGTCAGATTTGTGCCTCTGACAGCACAACCAAGACAGGCATAAGAACAAGGTATAGAAGTACAAGATGAAGGACCACCTTATCCAACACCAGGAACATTCAAATAGCCATCTCCCAGAGGGTCCTTTTTTGCGGAAACCAACTTTCCCCAGTTCAGCAGGGACTGTCTACCAAGGAGACTCAGGACCAGAGGGAGGACTCTACCATGATACCTTCAGGGAATTGCCCTTCTAATTCAGCCACTATCAAATGCTATCACCTACTCTATGTTCATGGATTCTACTGAAACCCACTAATGAAAAGAGAGCTGAAAACTACCTGCATAAAACTTTAAAGCCAGAGAACACCCAAGGGCCTTATATGTTCAGTGTCTGATGACAAGGACCTGTGATCTAACAATTCCCTGCAGTAAAAAGAAGCTACATTTTTTTACGTGTTTTAATTTATCCTTCTGTAGGAGAAGGTTGAGATGACTGACATTGAGTAACAGAGAATGCTAAAAAAAATTATATATGGCACTTTCAATAAATATTTTAAAGCTTCTTAAAAAATTAGATTCAAAAAAGCAACTGCTGTAAGGCCTATATTTTAGCCGTTACAAATAATTCTGAATGAAAAAAATCCAAACAATGTGGAGATCATAATAGAAAAAAAGACAGTACACCTTCCCCACCCCCCACCCCCACGTCCTACTTGGAAACAACCTTGACTGGCCCATATTTCAAACCCTTGTAATATTAAAGATGAAGAGGAGGAAAATATTGAAAAGTAGAAGGGAGTGAACTCACCCCATGGAACTCCTTAATGCAAAAGTTACCGACATACACAAGCCCTTGTGTTGACATATACTCACAGAGCAAATAAAATCCTTATTTCCAGCCCCAAATCAACCACAACACAAGTTCATTCTTTAGCCATGCTACCTTCATCAAGACATCATTTCAGAGATCTTGTTTCAGGAGCCGACTCTTCATTGTAAATTCAGTAATGCAAGTGGATAGAATTCTGCATGCATGTAGATATGGGCGCACAACCCAAATGATTTGCAAAGGAGTAAGTTGAAGGAAACTATTTTGCTCCCAGAATGATATCGTTTTATGAATAGTCTCAAAGTCACAGTAAGTGGGTGTTCATAATGACAAAATATGACAGACATGCAATTATTTGTCCACACGTCTATCTATTCTATTCTATCTCCTCTGGTAATTTCTCATAAGAAGTGACACTTAAAGTGAAAATCCCTTGTTGAAATAAACACAATTAGTAGATCCAAGAACTACCTTTTTTTTTAGTATGAGGGAAAATGAGGTTAGTTTTCATTTTGACAATAAAAAGATGAAAAAAATGCCAAAGAATGATTTTTTTTTTAAAAGGATGCTACTTTTCCCTGAAGGTCAGTTGCTAGTGTAATAAAATCACTTCCCCATTCTGCAAGCCCAAACTCTCCATCCCTTAAGATAAAAAGATGTACTGTCTTTTTAATAAAACAGACCAAAGAAACAAAGAATGGAAATACCGTTCACAAATAAGAGTGACTAATGCCCAGGGATCCCTTAAGCAGGCAATCATTCTACAACCGGACACAGTTATTTACAATGGGTCATTACCAAACAAACAAAAAAAAGAAATGGTAGCACTTCCTAAAAGATTTTGGAACTTTTTTTTTCTATTTTTTCTTTTTTTAAAACTCCCTTGTCATAAAAGCCAACATACATTAAAATATACTTACTACAAGACAACACAACAAAATATATAATAAAACTCATACAAGTAGAAAATTCTGAGGTATTTCTGGTTTGAGGTGGTCTGTGGTCGTGAAGTTTTCATTTTTTTTTCTTTTCAGTTTAAACCTCGGAAGCCACGTAGCATAATGTGTGTGTGTGTGTGTGTGTGTGTGTGTGTGTGTGTGTGTGTGTGTGTGTGTATTTTAAAACATTGCATGTTTTGCAAATTAAAAAACATTTAAATGTTGAATCAGCAGCATTAGGAACATTCACTGACTAGAGCAAATTTATGGCATAATAGAATAACGGTCATAAGATATGCACCACTTTAAGACAGTTTCATCACAGGGTTTAGAGAAAGCCATATCAACAAGCCACTTGGGGGAAAAAAAAAGATGTTAAAAATCATCCTGGTGGCTGCTCTTAAGTCATCCCACCCCACCAAGCTGCTGTCATCTTGATGGGTGCTAAAGTAATGCTGCGATTATCATTATTCCTCCCTCCAGATAAAAATCTCTCCTTAAAAAGAGCAGGCAATTCTACTGTATTTCTTTTAATAGTCTTAAGGAATTGTTCAGGTTGTGCCACTATTCAACCTTATAGGGGTATTCCTTGAACTTCCCCAGGAGGAGGCAAGGTCCCTTCATTTTATTCATCTAAATAAAACTGAACTAAAAACAAGATCTTTCTTTTTTGAAAAATTATATTTGGTTAATAACTTCATGGTTATTTATTTTAGGGGAGGAAAAATTATTAAATTTCTCAAATGAGAGTGAATTTTATCTGTAAGTTGATTGGGGTGGAGGGAGGAGAGAAATCCATTTGCCTTTGACTTCCCATCCCATCTTATATGCATCCAAGTCTAAGACAATGGAAGAAGTAAGAAGTAATGTTGCCCACATACTCAAAGAACAGCTGAGGCTTTCTGAAGTGCTTTCTCCAAACTCTGCATTAGCTATTAATGCTCTGTGTCCAAAATGTCCTTCCCCTCACTCACTGATTACCTGAGAAGTAGCTCCATAACAAATGATGTTTCTCCAAATGCTGCAAAGTCCAACGTTGCCCCCTTCCCTACCCCACCCCCCAGCACCTACCTCCCCCTTCCAACCCCCATATCCCAGGAGTTAACATCCTCTTCCTGGTTCTTCCTCCTTTACAATGACACCCGTTAGATCCGTAAAAGACACATCTGCTGTTTTTGAAGCTCACTGTCTAAAAAGGAAAAAAAATGTTTTTAAAGGGGGTGAGGGACTGTGGAAGGGTGGATTGGGGGAAGGAACACCTTTTTTTTGGAGAAAGGTGTCTTTTTGTAACAGTCTTTTAAAGTTTCCTCCAAAGTTTGCAGCATTATGCTTCCTAACATGGGAGATGGGTTTCTTTGTGTCATAGATGTTCTGCGGAGAAAACAGACCAACAAAGAAAAACCTAAAAAACTGAATCACAAACGGAAAACGAGGTTGTTGAGGTTCTGCGGCGCGGACACCGTTTCTGCATTCATGAGTCGGGACCTGAATGCTTGCTGAGATGTCCATTGTTTTCAATACAGTAGAACAATATGCTGGTAAAAATTGATCCAATCAAAAATAACAATAATAATAATAATAATAATTATAATAATAATAAAAAGGTCAAGATAAAATAGCAGCTGCATTCATGTGTTCGTTGGTTTTATGGTTCTTTTTTTTGTGGGTTTTTTGTTTGTTTTTAACTTTTTTTCCTTCTTCAAATTCACTGGGTCTGGAAAAGACACCTAGGACCCAGGACTTAGATACTCGACTCTTTGGGGGGCAAGTCCACATTGGTGACGGATGTCACGAGGGAGACGAGGCAGTCCGAGGTAGTGCCATTGACAGATTTTCGGATCAAGGACACGCGTTCCTCCACACAACCTGCAGAGAGTCTAGCTTCAGCATCATGGTCCCAGCACTCCTCAATTGTCACACAAAGCTGCGCCAACCCCTGGTGGCAAGAGGAGGGGCAGGAAGGAAAAGAAAGAGTGAGACAGAAATGAACCTCAATGGGAATGCCTCAACACAGACTTGTCAATCAGTGCAAAGTCAATTCTCAATGGGCCACACGCCAGATTACCCATGGAAAATGAATGACTAACCCCCAATGTCTTCTTTCCTTATCCCTTTAATCAGTTAATGCTAGCTCGGGAAACAGCTTGAGAGAAACATGATTAAAAAGGAAACTATGAGACAACAACAACAACAACACCACTCCAAATAGAGATTATTTAGGGATTATTTGGGTCACTTTTTTTCCTTTTTCTGAATCTTCAGAACTTTAGAACTAGGGCACTTAGTTCATACTTCATAAATGTTAATTGACTGGAATTTTTCCTGCCTAGAGAACTAAAAATATGCCAGATTTGACCATGAAAAGTAAAGAGAACCAAATCTGTTATGAAAAGTAGAGTGTAGAAGAAGTAGAATAGGCTGCATGATCAGAGAAAACCTCTGGAGGAATCAAATCACATATTCCAATCATACTGCTACCTCCTAGGGTTTTATAGGAAGAAAATGGCAGAGCTAGGATTTGAAACCAGTTCTCCCAATTCCAAATCCAGTGTTCTTTCCTTTCTATCCTAAGAAGGCAGAATGAATTACAAACAAGCTGGGGATAAGTTCTTTGAACCAAGGTCTATGGTTCACCTATTTATCACCCTTCTCCCCAGATTCCAATGAAATACTCATAGAATCCCAGATCAAGAAGGAAACCCCAGGTTTAATCTATCTGTACCAACATAAGAATCTTCTCTCTAACATCACAGACAAATACTCTTCAAATTTTCACTTGAAATCCTCCACATAGAATAGCCCACCACTCACTATTTCTTCAACAAGTCAGTCCACTCCACTTTTGAGCAATGTTAATTCTTGGAAGAATTTCTTCTATCTCTCTAACAGCAACCTATCTGAGAAACCATCCTCAGTGTCTTTCATTAATCCTACTTCCAAGCTTTGAGGCCAAGCAGGACAAATCACATCCCTTTTCCTCATGGCAATCTTTCAATTACTTAACGACAGCTCTCATGTCCTTTTGTTCCCACCCACAATCTTTTCTTCTCCAGGCTAAACAGTTCCATTTCCTTCAAACAATTCTCATATGGCAGTTTTCAATTCAATTGCCTTATCATCTTAGTCATCTTCCTCTGGGCTCTCTTCCACTTATTAAAGAAAAGAAATAGTAATGTATGAGTGAGTGAATAAAAGAAAGCATGCAAGGTAACCATTTCTCATCTCTCTCTCTCTCTCTCTCTCTCTCTCTCTCTCTCTCACACACACACACACACACACACACACACACACACACACACACACTTTTATACTTGAGTTAAGAGATAAAGGCAAATAACCAACATGATCTTGGCTAAGTTAAAAATCAAACACATTCTTTCCATGGATTCAGTAAGTTTAGAAGACCCAAAAGATAAAGTAATCATAAAGTAATGAGTTTTCAAAACTCTTGCCTCCAACTCAGTTGCAATTCATTCTGCCTATTTAGGACAAAGAGAGGGAAATGGGTTGAAATCACAGCTCTGTCATTTTTCTTCCTGTGTGACCACTATCACATTTACATAACCTATGGGCTTCCATTTCATTACCTACATTAAGACCCCTTCTAGTTTTAGATGCTATGATAATTTAGAAAACTACAAACATATATCATAAGCCTTCCTACTACAAAGAGTCACTCCTTTTTTCCTGCCCTTAGTTGGAAACTCAACATTATTCATTCCAATCCTGATAAAATAAGATAAACCTTCTAGATTAATACACAGGAATTCATAAAATATGACACCTCCCCCATATCTGAGCATGAACTACAAGACAGGAAGCAAGAGGGAGATGGTAGGAATAGACACTTACAGGATGTTTCAACCAGTGATCCTTGAAGGCAGGACGCATCTTCTTATGCACCACCACCTCTTGCAGGTCTTCTAGGGATGGATGCTGACCAATCTCTTCCTCAAAAGGTAACATGTACTCGTCCACAGGCCCTGCAAAAAGCAAGTAACAATATTAGGGCCCTGGTTCAGGCCCATCAATCCCACCTTAATGGCCATTATCAACATAAGACCAAAAACTAGGAAGGCATGATGTTGGACTGGACACTAAACAGGATCATGATGTGCAGAGAAGACACGGTCCTTGGTCCTTGAAGCCAGGGAGCTCCACAAACATGATGAAGATCATCCCTCCCACCATCAGGTCCTCAGGCACTCACCATCCACAGCTGTGCATCTAGACACCAGCTCCCACAGTACCAGGCCCATTGCATACATATCAATCCTCAGGAAAGCATCTCTCTGGAAGTTGATCGCTCCCTCCAAGACCTCAGGGGCCATGTACCGCCTGGTTCCTACCTGCATTGGATAGACCACACAAGTAGGGGGTAAGAGGAGAAAAGAGGATATGCTACAAGGACCAGGATAGGGAGTCTTAGGCTGAAAAGTAAGTGGCGTAGTAGGTCATATTGTCAGAATAGCTTGGGTTCAAATCCTAAATCTGTCACCTAACCACCTAAGCTAGGAATGAACATGTCATTTTGGGTATCTGTAAAACAAACAAGTTGGGACTCTGACTTCTAAGTCTCCTTGACCCAGAACATGCTATGATTCACAGGATCCATGATAATAAGGAATGTCATTTCTTTCATTAAGAGTGGTACAATGAGGGACAGCTAGATGGTGCAGTGGATAGAGCACCGGCCCTGGAGTCAGGAGTACCTGAGTTCAAATCCGGCTTCAGACACTTAATAATTACCTAGCTGTGCGGCCTTGGGCAAGCCACTTAACCCCATTTGCCTCACAAAACCCCCTAAAAATAAGTAAATAAGTAAAGAGTGGTACAATGAATAACACAGTAATCCCAAAACCAAGAATCATTTTAAAATACTACTGGACTTTGAAATGTATTTTATTTTCTGGGGAGAACATAAATTATTTTGTTTAATTTTATTTTTCTTTGGGCCACTAGGTAAATGATTTGTGGACTTCCCTGGACTTTTTGCCCAGGTCCAGGCCACAGGTATTCTACATAAAAGGGGAAAGACAGAGAGGCAGACAGAAAGACAAAAGAGAGAGAGAGAGAGAGAGAGAGAGAGAGAGAGAGAGAGAGAGAGAGAGAGAGAGAGAGAGAGAAAGAGAAAGAGATACTGGGGGGAAGAAATCAGTGTTTGAAGTTACTAGGGTCAAGCTATATGCTTAGCTTTCAATTAGCTACCATTCAACTAGTAGTATACAGGAGAGTTCACCTAATTGCAAAGTCATTAGCATCTGATTTCAGAATCTACTGCAGGAATTTCATTTAGCAGATTATCTTCTCAGTAATATCTGGTCCAGGTAGGTGTGAATGTTGGTTTCCAGACTAAGGGCAAGCTGATTGGTAGGAAGAGGAAGGGACTTGGGATTTGACAGCAAAAGCTAATTGTGATCCCAAGCCTCACACAAAAAGGCCCTTGTCCTTGGTCTCCCTCCCTTCTCACCTGCCCATGGGTGTCCCCTGGTGGTTTTCCTGGTTCAAACCTCACAGCCAATCCAAAGTCAGCCAGGACAGCAGTGAGATCACTCTTCAGTAAGACATTCTTGCTCTTGAAATCCCTGAAAGAAGTCAGAACAGAAGCTAAGCTAAGACCTCAAAGGTGGCACATTAAACATCTTAAGGTATTCTTCTCTTCTCTCTCTCTCTCTCTCTCTCTCATCTAACAGGACTCACTTGGAAGCTAGGCTTCATAAGAATTCTAAATTGGTGCCTGGCCTGAACTATGTCACCTATGTCAATTGTCACCTTTAGCCTTATCTGGAAGAACCTCCAGTTCACCTGGGAGCTTCCCTGGGGCTTCTTGTTGTAAAATATCCAGCCACTCCTGTACCTATCCCAGCCTATAATTATAATTTCAATAAGCACAATTAACTAAAAGTGAATTCCCATAATCATTCCCACATATCTATTAAGGGGCAAAAAATATGTGGCCCAACATAAAAACTTTTTAAAAAAATTAAAAAGAAAAAAAATAAGAGTACCTGAAAATTGACTAAATTATTATTGCAGTCTAGAGGTACAGATGAGCCCCAAATGCCAAGTCTCCCTTCTTCTGCCCCACCCCCACATGCATTCATTCAATGTCCCCTATGGATACAAAAGAATAGAGGGGAATCCCTTCATATCTCTAGCATGGTAAAGGCCAAAGGTGCTAGAAGAAAATCCACAGGAGTTTGTCTCTGCCTGAATCACAGCATGGCTCTCCTCTTCATGGTGGGAAAATCATAATACGTCACAGATGTGACTTTGGTGATCACTGAGACCCAGACAAAGGAAATTTACTTTCTAAGCTCATACAACTAGTTAGTGGCAGAGCCAAACTCAAATTCACAATTTTAGCAACCAAACTCAACACTCTTACTATGTTTGAGGATGGTTAACAGGCAAATAAACTTAATATGATATAATAACAATGCAATAAATACTGACTTGTCCTTGTGATACAGGTAGGAGACATGGGCAGACCTTTTGTTAACTTTCTATGATTATGACCAAACATCAAGCCTCACCTGCAAAATGAGGGAGATAGTCTAGTTCAGGCATTCTTAATCTAGAATCCATAGATTTTAGAGGGATTTTGTGAATTTGGAAAGGGAAAAAAAAAATCACATCTTTCTTCTCAGTAACCTCTATTTTCTACAATTATTTAAACATTATTCTGACAGGTGTTCCACGGACTTCATCAAACTCCCAAAGGGTCCATGATTAAAAAAAACAACTAAGTTAAGAAAACTTGGTTTAGATGATCCCTGAGATCCTTTCAAAGCTAAAATTATATTAACTTCTATGTCAATATATGTGTATGTATGCACAAGTAAAGTCCACTGCATTAGGAAAAAGTGTGTGGGAACCAAAGGCCTGTGTACTCACAAGTTCTCCTTTACCACACAGGAAAGGGGTAAATCATAACCTTCAGTTCTCCTTATCTGTAAACTTCATCATATTCCTTTTCCCCTATTTCCCCTGCCAAATTTCCACCAAATCCAGAAGCCACTCAGAATTTTGGAAAGGTAAATAAACAAAAGGAGAAAACACTTTCAATAATTCTTCCTTCCTCACCTTTCCCCTATTACTCAACATAAATAGAGAATGCTAAAAAAAAAAGCCACAGCTGAAAGGAAAAAAAGTCCTGGACCCACATGGGCTAATTATTCTAAACTAGGCTATGAAACCAAACTGCCACTAGAGGGCACTTGGAAATCAACCAGCAACTGCTGCCATCTTTAGGGGAAGGCCAGAGCAGAGACTGGGAGTGGACCAAGACTGAAGAGTAAATAGAAGTAACACCGGCGTCTCTCTAAATCAGGGGCAACAGCAGGGAGAAGTTTTACTGATGTTAACTCATTCCTATCATCTCCAATAAACCCCTCAAGGATATCTTGAAGTTCTAGTTAACACACCTCTCGAGTCCACTCAAAAGACATATGAACGTAATGGTGAGTAAATACCAGCTGGACCAATTCTTCTGCCAGTCCCCAATCTTCTCTCAATCCCAGTGTCTTGCCCTACTCCTCCCCTTCCCCCACCTCCATACCTGTGGGCAATGGCTGGCTTGTGCCCCTCTCCTCGGCACCAAGGTACATCCTCATGCAGGTAGGATAGGCCTCGGGACATGGTTTCAGCGACATGACACAGCTCGTTCCAAGTAACAATGTTCCCTTTTAAGTAATCTGTGAGAGAACCCTAGAAGAAGCACAGTGAGAATTCAGAAGGATAATGTACCTCTAGAAAAAACAAACCCATAAGAAGTCAACTTTGTCCTGGAGGGAGTGACTGGGGATCCAAGGGGGAGCCCAAGATGCAGCTCGGGAGGGCAGAAGTTGAGTCCTCTTAGGGGAAGGGACATCAGGATCACCTTGTCATGGAAGGCTGTGATGAGCCACAGCTCCACCTCAAGGTTGGAACCTCTCTTTTCCGCTGCAATGAACTGGAGCAAGTTTTCATGTTTCATTCCTGGTGTACTGAAGATGTCTCGTTCACTCTGCCAGGATTGTTTATCCTAAGGGTCAGAAAACATTCAGTTCTGAGACTTCAAGGACTAATCCTGGGAGCAGTAGTAGAGTCATCTTAGCTCCCAAATGGTTCCAACCAATCAACAACTATGTATCAAGCCCTTATGAAGTAAAAGGAACTGTACTGCAAATAATTAAGTAAATAGGTAATCTGAAAAGGGAAAACATTAGCAGCTGGGAGGATAAATCCTTCCCTGTTTCCAAAACCCAAAAGCATATTCTTGTGAGAACATCTGGGAGAAAGGCAGCACTATCACAATTCTGAAGACTTTGCCGATAGAGCTACCATTCTCATTCTGGGACTTCGAGAACCTTCAGTATCTCCCTCTCTTGGTCCCTTTCTGAATACCTACATAGTTAGAGGTATCTCCAATCTAACCTTGCTATGCCCCTAAGCTACAGCTCTTCTCCTTTTAATTGCTCAACTTTTAAAGCCTTCACTTTGACCTATACCCACTAGCAGTCTAGTTTCTAACTTCATTATTCACTGAAACAAATTTCTCCAAAGTTAACAAGGGTCTCAACTATCATATTTAAATGCCTTTCCTCAGTCTTCATCATCCTTAACTTTTCTGCATCATTGAACACTACTATCTCCTCATTTTGGATATTCTTTCCCTTTTTGGCTTCCAAAACCTTGCCCTCTTTCTCAGGCTCCTCCTGAGTTCTCATCACCCTATTCCCACATCCCTAATTGAGTAACCTCCAAGATTCTGTCTTCTGCCTTCACTTCCTCCCTTTCTCGGTCCACTCATTCCTTTCATAGCTTAAACCACTTCAATGTGGCCAACTTCCAAATTCTTCCTAGAGTTGCAATCCTATGTCTCCAATTATCTGTTGAGCATTTATACCTAAAGTGTTCTACTAGCATCTCAAGCCCAACATATCCCAAACTGTATTCTCACCCTTCCCTTTATCCTAATATGCTCACTTCCTCCCAACTTTGCTATTTATGTCCAAGTACCATTGTCTTCTCAGTCTTCTAGGCCTCAAACCATAGTCACCTAATCTTTCTATTTCTATCGCCCATTATGTTCTATCTCCATTATTTCTCTCACATCTGAGGCCTCTTCTATAAACACACATCCACATACCTCCCCCATCCTAGTTCAGGCCCTTATTATATCTCATATGGAATGGGAGAGCTGGGGGAGAAAGAAAGGGAAGGTACTCTGCTAAGCACTTAACAATTATTACCTCATTTGATGACCATTAACACCTATAATTCTGTTAGTAGCTGCCTAGAAATACTATACCTAAAACCCAAATTTGTTGTTACCTGTAATGGAAAAATCTTCACTGCTACATAATCATTCATAAGCTGAGCCTTCCAGACACAGCCAAATCGTCCCCGGGCCTTGATCTCCAGCAGTTGCAATGGCTTCAGGCCAACAAGTGGTGAAGGGGGTGGAGGACCTGGGTCCTATGATAACAAGGGGATTAATTGGAAAATAGTTCAAGTCTTCAGAACCTCCAAACATTCCTTTTTGTGTCCTGTCAAGATTTATAAAATGCCAAGGCCCCAGGAAGGATGTCTCAGAGTTCTTGACGTGGCTACTCTTTCGCAGAAGAAGGTATACAAAGCCTTGGCTAGAAATTGGGGAGCAAGGTTCATATCCTGACTTCATCCTCCAATATGAACCCTAAATATTTCAATTTTCTCATTGCAAAACAGAGAGAATTTCTTTGGCTCATGGACCTTGACAATGGGCTATGAAGACCCAAGATGGAAACAGGTGGTAAGGATTCAAGAGAAGGGTAATGGAGAGGGTTCTTATTTTCATTGCCTTCTAGGCAAAGGACAAGTGTCCATAAATACTAAAGAAGTATGGGCACAGGAAAGCAAGACCCTCTGTCTTTGGGAAGCGCTTTCCCTGGAAAGGAAAAAACTAAATATGTTCTCTCTTTCAATTTCCAGAGGCCCCCATCCATCCTCATTCATCCTCAGAGGTTTCTATTTCTTCAATTCCCCTGAATACCTCATTGACATCCACATGACCGTAGGGAGGCTTTCGGTGCCGATACATCCAGAACGCAATTACTATGGCCAGAGAGAGGCCTCCAATAGGCAGCAAGGCATAGGCAAGCACCGTGAGCAGAGGGACAGTCGAGGGTGGCTCATAGGTAACTGTAAAGATAAAGGGTTTTGTTCACATGTTGAAGCAGCTGCCCTCTTCACATCCACAGCATCATCATTCTTCCTGGTTCAGCCTTCATGGTTCCCAACTTGCTAGCCTTTCCTTTGAAGCCAGCAAAGCTGACAAAAAAGCTAGATGCCCCACTAACTATCCCTCCATTCAGGAAAAAGACTAGTGGAGTAATCTGACATGCTCAAGTCGGGCCTCCAAGACCATAGTGGAAAATATATAGTAGGGGCATAGTCCTAGGTTTTTATCAGATGCAGCTATGTAGAGATGACTATATTAGAATATATAAATGCACACATTTATCCCTATAAAATACTATGATGATGCATATCATCAATTAATAAACATTTAATAAGCACCTTCTAAGTTCAAGGGATACAAAATGAGTCAAAAGACGGGTGTCTGTTCTCTAGAAGCTTACATTGTAAATGGGTAAGACAACAAATACATATAAACAAAGAATAAATAAGAAACCATAACCAAAGGGAAACCACTGGAAGGAAGAGGGGTTAGGGAAGGAAGGCTTCCTGCAGAATACAGGATTTTACTCTTCCATCTGTATGAATGATGAAATACTCCGTGTCTGACTATTGGTGGGTTTCTTTCTCTGAGTTTCAGTCAAATGGGGATAATGTTTACATTACTAACTTCAAAGAGTTGATAGTAGGAAAAGTGTTTTATCCACCTTAGAATATTAGAAGTATGAGATCTTTGTTGCTACTACTATATACAATGATAAACATCTACGAGTGTAGCAGAGCAGATAGAGATCAGGTTTCAGCAGCAGAAAGACTTGGGTTCAAGTCTGATCCCTGACACCCATGGCTCCAAAGCTCTGGGACAGACACAACTTGTCTATGCCCGAGGGGACTCCCCAAGACTCTTAAATGGCAGAGAAAATGATTTCTATAGGGTGATGAAGTTTCTCACCAGGAGATCACTATGCTGATGAAATCAAATTCAATTTAAAAAAAAAAACCCTACATTTTAAGTTTAAGATATGACTGTCACATCTATGAATAAATCTCAGGGAGCTCCATGACATGGTTAATGGAAATTATCAGCACTTAACACTTTGGAAACTGGAGATTTGAGAGAATGAGCTAATTTTCCAGTTTTCCTTTGCCCCTCAAAAAATGAGGCATTATATGAAATTTGGAGGTTTAAGGACAGAAAATATAATCTTTAAAACTAAGCCAACTCTATTTTTAGAGATGGGGAGGGAGAAAAAGGTCATTGGTCATTAAACTCCAAATGGAACAGAATGATTTCTTTCTTCCCTATGTAATATAAACATACTCTCTTCACTACTGTTATGGAAAATTCTTTTTCTTTTATTTTCATTCAACTATTCTTTACTAAGGTTCTATCATGAGCTATATGGAAGATGAAAGGAGGGGTGGCTAGGTGGCGCAGTGGATAGAGCACCAGCCCTGGAGTCAGGAGGACCTGAGTTCAAATCCGGTCTCAGACGCTTAATAATTACCTAGCTGTGTGGCCTTGGGCAAGCCACTTAACCCCACTGCCTTGCAAAAACTTTAAAAAAAAAAGAAAACGAAAGGAGACAATCTAGTGGGATCTTACCTCTAATTCTTATTTCCTGTGTGATTTTTTTTAATTGAGGGAATCAGGGTTAAGTAACTTGCCCACAGTCACACCACCTGTAAATATCTGAGGTTACATTTGAACTCAGGTCCTCTGGATTCCAGGACCAATGGTTCATCCACTGTTACACCTAGCTGACCCATCCCTGTGTGATCTTGGGCACATCACTTAACCACCTTGGGCCTCAGCTTCCTCATTTAAAAAATGATAAGGCTAGTCTTGATATTGTCCAATGTCTCTTTAAGCTCCAGATCTATGAATCTATATGATCTTGTATTTAGGGAAAAGAGGAGAGCAGTTCACTCCTTTCTGTAGAAATACTCTCATACTTTTAAAGATCTGTGATTTCATAAATGTAGGCACTTCTTTCACCAATGCAGATTATCATAGGGAGTTGTTGTGGCTTAAAAGAAAGTTTTATCATGTCCACTTAGGAGAGAACTTCTAAGTTTAGTTGGTTGGGTCCTTTAAGAAAAGACAGTTTTTGTCTAGAGGACTGTCCATGAAACATTTATCTAAGTTTGTTCTACGCTGGCATGGTCTTTTTTTTTAAAGGTTTTTAAGGCAAATGGGGTTAAGTGGCTTGCCCAAGGCCACACAGCTAGGAAATTATTAAGTGTCTGAGACCGGATTTGAACCCAGGCTAGGAAATTATTAAGTGTCTGAGACTGGATTTGAACCCAGGTACCTCCTGACTCCAGGGCCAGTGCTTTATCCACTGCGCCACCTAGCTGCTCCCTTGGCATAGTCTTTGAGAGCCTATAATTGTGCTCATGATTTGAGTCCTTAGGAACAGGACTTCAGTGCAGCCTTTCAAAATAATCTCCTACTCTTCAGTTTTCTCCTTGACAAAATATATAACTGCTTGTTTGAATTGATTTACATTACCCACCCTCCAAAATAAAACAAAAATCTCTATTTAAGAAATACATGTTCTGGGCCTCAGATGATAGCCTACCCATTTCAAAGGATACTTAAAAAACTGAACCCATATATATTTTTTGTTTGTCTATGCTTATTTATTATAGGAAAGGATTTTATTTTTATTTTTTTGGGGGGGGAGACTGTTGGAAAGGGGTAGTGACAACGATGTCAAAAGAAAAAAAGCATTAATTAACATTTTTAAGATTCACAGAAGGGAGTAGACAAAGGGACCACATATAAGCAGGGCAAAAGTGGACTAGCATTTTAAATGCAATATACATTTAAAAGAAAACAAGCTATATGTAAGAGGCTATTGCATCTTTTAAGCAGAGATTCAGTGTCATATACAATCCTATTTTTCTAGTCATTGAATATGGAAATAATTGTGTTTGTTGATGTTTGTAAATTTCATAAAATAAATTATTTTTAAAAATTGAATCCATATGAAAATTTTCTTTTCATTAATTAAGCATTTTAAAATTAAATTGTCAGTTTCCTGAGGGCAAAGAATGCATCATCGTCTATTCTCGTAATGACCTCACATAGCCCAAAATAAAATTTTTCCTGATCTAAGCCTAGTCATGCAGCTACAACAGCTCAGAAATTAAGTGCAGAATGAAAGTCGCTATTGATGATAGAGCTGACCATCAAAGCAAGAGGAGTTCTGTAGAATGAGATACCACAGAACTTGGGGGAATGAGGGATAGCAGGGCACAGTTGAGTATAATATTTGAAGTGAAAATATCCTATGTTCAAAATCCTATTTTATTTTCCTAAGGGTAAGTCACAATTCTGAGGTTCCTCAGTTTCTTTATCTGTAAAATTGGGAGAATAATAATGCCTAAAATACATATCTCACAGGACTAAGGTGGAATTAAAATGGGATGATGCTTACAAATCTTAAAGGCAGATAAATATCAGTTATTATTGCTTTGTTTCTCCCCACATCACCTCCTTTCCAGTTGACTTCACCACCTTAGCCACTACACCACAGCCACCCTAGCTTCTCTCACCTTCGGGGCCGGTGACCTCAGGTAAATGTGTGAACTTTTCATTGCAGAAGTTCCCTTCACAGCAACAGAAGAAGACCTGGGGATTCTCTTCAGTGGCTACACATTCTTGCCTGCCATGAGCGAAGCAGAAGAGTTACATCCATTATCAAAGCCATCCAGACTTTCCTCCTAGAGTCCATTAGATTCTAAGCACTTACCCTTGACCCCTGGGGGTGTGGGGAGGGGGAAGCTGAGAAGATGAAGGCCTGCCCCATGTGGAGTGATAATTCCCAAGTGTTTACTTCCATTTCACAGTTGGAAGAGAAGTAGCCCTTGAGAGCCACTTTGCTGATGGCTAAGCATCAAAATTACACTTGGAAACACCGACAAATAATACTTCATGATTTTAAGGAAAACAAATTTCAATCTTTCAAGGAGACTATGGGAATATTCCCAACAAGGGATTTCTATAGTTTAATAGGAGAGTGTAAAGAGGGGAAGAAGGTAGCCCAGGTGTTCCTTCCAAAGTATTCCAAAGATGCCCCATCTCCTGATCCTTTCTACACCCCCCTTGCCAAGCACAGGCAGGTAGTCACAGCTATATCGTTTGGGCTGTAATGCCTATTCCACTAAGAAATACTCAAAACTATAGATGGTTCTTTGGCCAAGAGAACTCTGTCTGGCTGAAGAAGTAGGGACTGGGCTAAGGAGAAATCTCAGAGGCAGGTGAGCAGTACCTATCATAGCAGTTGAAGTCATCCAACCAGCAGCCCTTCTTGACCAGCTCAATGGTACCAGAGCTATTCCTCCATGAAGCGTAGCAATGAAGACGCTTGTCCTTCTCTCCCTCACAACGTTCCAGGCCACTCTGGTTTGTCTTCTCCAGTTCCCAGTTGGCATTGTAGTAGATGCATTCCCTGGTCTCAACCTCCCCACGCCCTGGACCTGCAGAGAAAGAACAAGCAAGAAAAAGTAGAGAAGGTGATTGATGAAGCAGATACAGTCATCTGTATGTCCTTGGGTCCCTCAGCCCAGGCTGCAGAGGTGTTATGGAAATAAGACAAGCTGATTCTTCTATACTTTAAATGAATTTCTCCCTGACTCACTTTTTTGCACCAAATGGACATTCCTTATCTGCCTCAAAATAATCAGATCTCCCCCTCTATCTACTCTTCCGATGCCTCCTGTCCTTAATAGTCAAGTTTCTAGGGGAAAAATAAGGTGCTACACTAATTGTATCTATTTCTTCAAACTCAGTCTGGCTTGCCTCTTAACACTCTACTGAAACTGTTCTTTTGATGACTTTCATTCAGTCTTCATCTTACTTGACATCTCTTCAAGAATAGAACTCTTGGTTACATTCTCTCTCTTTTAGATATATTGATTCCTATTAGTTTCAGACAAAATATATTTGATTAGTGTTCTTCAAACAATCAACGAATCAATAAAGGTTTATTATGTCCCTACTATGTTGTATTAGGCAATAAGGATACAAAGAAAAAGATATAGAAAGGGGCAGCTAGGTGGCTCAGTGGATAAAGCACCGGCCCTGTAGTCAGGAGTACCTGGGTTCAAATCTGGTCTCAGACGCTTAATAATTACCTAGCTGTGTGGTCTTGGGCAAGCCACTTAACCCCATTTGCCTTGCAATAAAAAAAAAACCTGAAAAAGATATAGAAACAGAAACAACTGAGGAACTTACTTCATTCCTCTGAGCCTCTGTTTCCTTCAACTAGGTTCTGGTCCTCATCCCAAGTCCTGAAAAGGATATTCTCCCAAGAGATTCTGTTCCTGGCCTTTTAATTCTCCTCCTTTTATAGTCTCTCCTTGGCAATATTCCTCATTCCCACAACTTCAACCATAACCTTGACATAGATCACTCAGATCTTTATCTCCAACCCTGATTTCTCCTTCAAGATCCTGACTCATATCTCTCCAATTGCTGAGGTGGTGATTCCGATATTTGCACCTGGATATTCTGCTAGCACTTCAAATACAATTTTTTACCCCCAAAACTAATTCTTCTTTCAGTCATCCTACAACTTCACCCAATTTACCAAGATCAGAACATTTCAACCCAGTTATCTAATCTGGAATCTAGCTCTCTCCCCTGCCCTTACTCACTTCATTCCCATGGCCCTCCTGACCTCCTGCCTGGTTCTTAAAGGGAGGAACTCTTTTATTTTTTTTGCACAAGTCAATTAATCTGTAAGTATTTTGTAAGCACCTATTAGGCATAAAGTTTATTAATATTAATGACATGGTATGAACAAAGTAGTGACTTTAAAATATAAATATTTATTGATCTGAAGGATAGCAGGAACCTCCTTCAAAGTCTTGCCTCATCTTTCATGCTGCTATCAAAAAAATGTTTCTTATAACCCAGATTTGGGTAGATCATTCCTCCAAATCTTCACTAGATCCCTAATGCAATTTCTCTATCATTGAAAGCATTCTACAAACTAGGGCCAACTGACTTAGCTCCTACTATAACTTTTCCATAAATCTTATATTCCAACCAAAATTAACAATTTGAATTAACCAACTGAACTTGCATTTCCTCATTTTTGTGTTTTCATTCAGGCTGTCCCTAGACCTGGAATGCCCTCAAAAATCTTCATTTACCAGGTGAAATCCAACTTCTTAAATGTCCAATTCAAATTCTCTCTCCTCCAAGTCGTCTTCCCTGAGCCACTCTTCCACTATTCCAGAGAGTAATGAATGAGTTTTCTATCCCACAGTAATTTGTTTGAAACTTTCTAATGCACTCATCTCTCAAGTTTTCATTGTAGCTATTTATATTTTGTTGCTAGTACACAGAGGTAGGTTAGAGAGACCCCCCCCCCCAAAGAAAAACCCCACAACTGGGAACACCATAGAAGAATCCTCAGGAGGCAGAATCATAAAACACCAGAACAAATCACCAGCTTTCACAACCACCATATCCTCTCCTGCTAGCCAGACCCTAGCCCATCTTCCCTAGCACCTCTCTCGGTATCATGTTCAGGTAGAAAGTAACATGAGAAGTTTCTTCAGCCTGGTGTAAGCAGTTTCAGGTTCACACTATCAACAAGCTAGGCAGTGAGAGTACATAGAATAGAGTTAAGAGTCTAGTCTATCCTCATTTTTTATTTTCTTTTCTTTTCCCCAGTTACACACAAAAACAAGTTTCAACATTCACTTTTTTTAAATCTTGAGATTCAAATTCTCTCCCTTCCTCCCACCCCAATCTCTCTCATTGAGAAAGCAAGTTATTTGATATAAGGTCTATCCTAATTTAAGGTCACATCTCTCAGAGATCCCTGACCAGCTCCAAATTCTGAGGCTCAGTTCTCTCTCCCTTCCTCCCCAAGGGACTCTGTCCTTTCTATATAACCCCTCCTGCTCAGACCAGTCCAAGCTAGAAAATCTTCCCTCAGACTCTGGGCTCTTTAGATGATAATCTAAAAGGCATGTACTGGGAAGAAGACTGAGGCCTCCCAGTAATCAGGCCCTGATACTCTAACCCAAGCCCCCAGGCTTAAGGGAAAGGCCAGGTTCTCTGTGTAGTTCTAGCAACTTGTTATCAGAGTGGGACTGTGAAACCAGGACCTAATCTGAGAGGAGGAAAAGAGAAAATATTCATTTAATTTCTCATAAAATATGATGGAATAGCTTTAGATTCAAGACTAAAAAATGAGATGCTAAATGGTCCTATATCCTAGACACACAGCATTCCCTTACCCACCAAGGCTCACTTCATCTACCTCCCCTCTTCCTCCTAACTTTCCTCCAGCTAACTGTTACAACCCATCATTCTCTCAGTTGCCAAGGCCCAATATCTCAAAGGCATCCTTGACTGCTCCTTCCCAAAAGAACAAAACAATTACTGAAACCCAAGATAAGTAATGGGGATTATTAGGAGGGAAATGGTATCAATGATGACTTCAAGTTCCCTTGAATAGCATGAGAAACTGTCAAATATTTCATTAAAATCTAGATAAAGTATACCTATGGTGTTCTTCCTACTCCCCCTACTAATTTAGTAATTAAGCCAAGGCCCACATGAACTACATCCCCAAGTAGTATAGAAACTAATGGATGTGACTGCCCAAGTTATCACTGAAAAAAATCATAGCTAATGGGAGAGGAACAGGACTGAGAGGCAAATGTCTAAACTTTCCAAAAAAGGAATCATATTCTCTGCAAACTATATGCCAGTAAACTTGACTTGATTCTTGAAAGAATTTTAGATCATAAAGTATTAGCAAAGGGATGGTTAGTTAATATCTGGAAAAGGAAGCTATAATCACAAAAAAAAAATCAACATGGTTTCATTAAGGAAAAGTTATGCTTGAATAACACCACATTTTCTTTTGGGGAGGTGGGGGTGGAGTGAGAATTACTAGGTAAGTTATAGTTTATTTTAGTAAAGCACTTGGTGAGGCTTTCAACTATTCTCTTGCAAATGGGGTGGATGACAATAGAATAAAATAGAATGTGAACTGACTGAATGGTATCAAAATAAACATTAATGTTGTGATGGTAATTGGAAGGAAGTTAACAATGGGGTGCCTCAAAAGTCTTTGTTGATACTATGCCATTTAGTATTTTAGTATGTTGGCCTGAATAAAAGCACAGATTGTATGCTTATATGAAATGTAATGAGGATTAATGTACAGTTCTATACTTTAGTTGTTCAGTCATGACCAACTCTTCATGACCTCATTTGACATCTTAGTGAAGATACTGGAGTAAGTCTGCCATTTACTTCTTATTTTACAGATGAGGAAACTAAAGCAAACCAGGTTAAGGGATTTGGTCCAGAATTGTACAGTAGTAAGTGTCTGAAGCTAGATTTGAACTCAGGAAAATGATGAGTATTGAGTATCTGTGTACTGAGCCACCTAGCTACCACAGTTCTATACTAGGGGTTCAAAATATCACCCTTAAAAATAGATCCGGGGATTTTAGTGAACTGCACATGCAATGATTCAACAGTGTGATATGGTAACTAAAAAAACCAAAGCAATCTCAAATTTCATTGAGAACCAGTGTCTAGGACTAGGGAAGTCTCGAGAGCGCTATATACAGCCCTGGCTAGACTATACCTTAAAGCGATGGTGTCAAACTCAAACAGCAAGATATCCCTGCTGCAAAATGACTTAGAAAACTACAAATTAACAATATATATGTTGTACTGTGGTTTTATTTATCTTGTTAATCATTTCCAAATAACAATAATCTGCTTAGAACTTTGCTGGCTCAAGTTTGCCATGAGTTTGACATCACTTGCTTTGCAGAACTGTGTTCTGTTCTCCTAGAAACTATGTGTGGTAAAGTAAATTAATAAGCTGGGGAGTGTCCAGAAGAGATAACCAGGAAGGTGGGATCATAGCACTTGAAGACTGGTTGAAGAAACTGGCAATGTTGCGTCTCTAGGAGAGAAGTCTAATGGGCTTGATATCTGCCTTCATATAGCAAGAGGGATGTCACGTGGAAGGGATTTTGACAGAAGGAAAAACAAAATTTTTTTTTTAAAAGTAGACATTTTAGAAAAGCAGATTTAGGCTTCATATAAGAAAAAGCTTTCCAGGAATTAGAGCAATTTCAAAAGGGAATGGACTACACCATTTTGTCTTCATCAAAGCTTTTCTAGTAAAGGTTGCATAACCATTTGTAGAAATAAGAGGGATGTTTCAGGGATGGGGCTCAACTAGATGGTTTTCTGAGATCCCTTCCAACTCTTACGATTCCATGACACATAATCCTTCCTTTATTTAACAATTAAATTCAATAAATATTAAAACATTTAATGGAAGTCATTCTTGACCACACTAAGCTTACTATCCAGGGTAAACGTCTATGACCATGATTAGAGTTAAGTATATAATTGAGTAAGAAGTGAAATGTAGTCAGAAGAGGGGTTCTAGGAATAAATGAAAGAGTTCACTCTCAGCTAGAAAGAACCTACCTAATCAAACTATCAGTTACAATACATCTTTTTAAAATTATATAGTCCCCATTCCTGTTTATTTCTGCATTCTCTCAGGTCCTCATCACTTCATCCTAGACTAATGAAATAGTATTCCAACTTCTCTCTATTTACAATTTCCCTTATTCTACTCACAATTCATCACACACACACACACACACAAACATCCTTCCTAAAACTTAACTGTCCCATCATTTCCCCAATAAAAATTCAAATTGTTCTATCAATCCCTTCATACTCTGGCACTGGCTAAATCTCACATTAGTTCCTCTTATGGGCCACTACCTCAATCTATTGAAATCTGAATCCTTCAAAACCAGGATTAAAGCCAATCTTCTCCAAGAAGTCTTCCCTGACCATTCTGGCCCCAGTAATCCCCCTCCCCCCAAATTTATCTGGCATCAGAGAGAAGGTCAAGAACGTCTGTATAATTCCTTAGGCAATTAATCACTTCTGCCTTGTGACAGCTCTTCAATTGTTGTATTGAACTGTTATTTATCTCTTACTTCAATATCTGGATGAATCTCAGAGTTCATCTATGACCTCTCTTCCTGAGTGATTCTTTTCTATATCTTTCTATATAGTATCCAGAGAGCATCCACCCAACATCCTGGAAATATTTCATCAGTTAACATTTCATGGTCCAACAATCAGCTGATTCATTTGTCATTGTCATGCCTCTGTATCACTCAATGGCTACCCCACCTTCTTTTTCCAGTCAGATGTGTCCTTGATGATTTATATTTTATTTGTCACTTTTATCTTATTTCACCAGCTAGACTATTTTGAGTAGGAGTTTTCATATTCATCTCCCTATCTCCTTCAACACTTGTCCCACATAGTAGGCATCAATATTTGTTGGGTGAATAAATGAACATATGTTATATGAGTTGTTTAAAAAAAAAAAACACAATGCCTTAGTGTAGGAAACTGAGGTTCAGTCATTCAGGTGAGAAGATCCAAAGCAGTCACAAATTAGACTGTCCCTAAAGCCAAAAGAGCCCAGGAAGATGAAACTGGAAAGATCCACAAAATAAAATCAACTTGTGTGTACAATAGAGTTTCTAACCTGATTTTAGAGGCCAGGAAAAGTTCATCCTTCATCTGTTCACAAATCAACAGACGGAAACCTGACAGAGACCCAGACCCACCCTTTCATGTATGGCTCCCTGCTTGTAATAGATGCAGAGACACAGGGCTTGGCCTGGAGACTCAGGAGCTTCCAAATCAGGAGAGAAACAATTACAGGTCTTGCCTTTGGGTGACTGTGAGCCCAGAAATGAAGGCACCAGTGCTCAGAATTAGATTCTCAGCTGCCTTGAAAAACTACCAGAGCAGAGATCTCACTATCATATTCCATTCATATCAGCAAACATTTATTGACTGTTAGTATGCACAAGATATTGTAGATACAAAGAAAAAAAATGTGAAGCAATTCCCATTCTCAAGGAGTATATGGTAAATTGGGGGAATAAAACAGCCAGAGAAAGATACTATAAGAATGGTCATTTTAGGAATACAAAGAAACTTGGGGGAGAGGGGACATTTCATGAAATAATAGGAATAATGATAAGTTGATAAAAGTCAAACAAGAATGTAGTATCACTGTGAATTATGAACATATAAGGAAAAGGGAATGAGAATGAATACACAAAAAATCTGGATGGAAACAGAGCAAGGGATTGAAAAATGTTACCTATTCAATTAAAGTGCAAATACTAAGTTTATTTGTTTTGAAATGGCTTCTATTATATAGGGACTGAATCTGTGGTATCAATACAATGGTGAGGAAACTCCTAGGTCATTGCAGGTCAGCACCTTCTTTCAAATTGATATAGAGAGAGTTGCCTAGGGACTGAAGGGATATTTACTTAAAACCAGGGTAGAAGTCCTAGGCGGGTTCTGAACCCAGGTTTTCCTGGTTTCTAGGACAGCTCTGTATCTGTAGTCATTCTTCTACACTGCCTCTCTCAAGTTTCTAATAAAATAAATATTTTAAGTGGATATTCCTGGAGATAACTCAGCACACTGAGCAGCATCTAGGCTAAGGGAAGGTTTTCATTTAGAGAACACTCAGAGAGGCCAACACAGATGCTCTGAAAGGCCCAAGAATGTGTTTGGTCCTTGGCCCCGCAATCGATCCATTGTGACATTTCCAAATACCACAATTCCAAATCTAATTCCCTAGTAATCAAAAAAGCTATAATGCATGTAAATGAAAGACTAAAGGACAACTGAAAGGTCAGTAGGAGGGAAGCCATCATCACAGGAAAACAAGGGAAAGGAGATAACCATTCTTCCTTTATCCTAAATCACTGAGAGCAAAGACATCATCTTCTGGTCCATTTCAATCTCTACCTAGGTTGGCTCACCTACAAAGTAGGGAATCTTCTCTTTATCCAACCCAGCTGATTCCAGTTGAGAATTAGGCAAAGGAAGGCAATGTAAGCGAGATCAACAAGACTCAAGGCCATCAAGAGACTGGCAGGAGATATGGTCAGATGGTCAAGAGTAAGGGCAAGCAAAGACTCCAGAGAAACCCTAACTAAGGTCAAGATCTTGGGGGGGGGCAGCAGCTCGGTGAGGAAACAGCTGCTGTTAATGTTCTAATGGATGAGACTATGGGATTTCTGTCCCTGAAGCCTGACCTATCAGGTAGTTCTCATATTTTTAGTACAACTCTGATGTTTAAAAGGCTCTAGAATTATTCACTCACAAATTCAATAAACATATATTAAGAACCTACTGTAAGCAAGAAGTGCGGGGTGAAAAACAGAAACAAAAAAAGTCCTTGCCTTCAAAGAACTTAAATGTATGAGTTGAACAAGAGCAACATAAAGAAAAAAATCAATAGAAATGCATATACTAAAAAAAAAAAAGCAAAGTAATTTCAGGGAGAAAGGAGGGGGTAATTGAAAGGAAATGAGTATATAGTGCCTACTATGACAACTCTGCTAAGGATCTTTAAAAAACAAAAACAAAAAATCTCAAAACAATCCCTGTCACCTAAAGAAAAAGAAATATGATATAAAGTAGATCATGGCAATGAGAGGGGAACATGATTTATGAAATGCCTAGCCACAGGGTTAAGTGTTTTGCAAACATTTCATTTGACCATGATGACACCTTTGGGAGGTAGGTGATATTCTTATCCTCATTATCATTATATAGTTGAGGAAGCTGAGACAAACTGCAGTTAGGTGACTTGCCCAGGGTCACTCTGGGGTAAGGGATTCATTGAATATTTATTGTTAATCTAAGCAGAATCTGCTCTCTACTGTTGGACTAGGGAGAAGAAAATGGGACTGGGTTCTTGGAGGAGGAACCTGAGCTTTGTATCAGAAAACCAAGAATAAATTGTAGGTAGTGGAAACAATCTACGCAAGGGCATAAAGATGTAAAAAGGAATAAGAGAGAGAAGGGAAGGTGAGAGAACAGAGAAGAGGAGGGAGACAGAGACAGAACTGAGAGAGGGAGGGAGAGAGAGACAGAGAACCAATGAACAAGTAAATACAGATTGAACACAAAATGAATAATGGGGGGGATGTACAGTAGAGTCTGGAAAACGAGGCTGGAGCCTGACTGTAAAGGGTTTTAAAAGTCAAAAATGAAGAGTTTATTTTTGATCCTAGAGTCCACAGGGAGCCATTACAGTTTCTTAATCAGGGGAATGGACAGATTTGTGCTTCAAGAATATCAATTTGGCAGCTGGGAGGAAGATGGGGGAACAGCAATGTGAGGTACCATCACACTCTAGGCTGATCCAGAGAGGTGGAAATGTGAGTGGAGAGAAGACGATGAGTAGTAGTTATTGTGGCAGAAGGGTTAGTAAGACTTGGCAACTCATTGGATAAGGGGGTGGATGAAGATGAGGAAGAGAAGAAGCTGACTCCAAGTTGGTGCACTTGGGTGACTAGATGAATAGTAGTACCCTTGAGAGATGATCCAGGAAAGTGAGGAAAAGAGGAAGGCTGGAGAAGAGAGATAATTTGTTTTGACCACACTAAATTAGAAATGCCTTCAGGACACAGGCTGGAATTGCTTAGTAGGCAGTTGGTGAAGTGTGACTGGAATGTAGGAGATAGAGGTAGGATGGATATCTAGACGTGGAAGCTGCCTGCACAGATATAACCCAAGGAAGCTAATGAGATCAACCAAAGAGTTATAGAAAGAAAAGTAGATGGGAGCAGAGCCAGGGTACAACCACACGTAAGGAATGGGACATTAATCATTTTATTACAAAGGAAATTGAGAAGTAACATCTAGTAGACATGTTTAAAGAAAAAAAGGAGAGGATTTCATTAAACAACCACAACAATACCCCCAAAATAAAACTAAAACTAAAAGAGTGCCTGGGAGGGAAGTTTTTTTTTTAATTTTTGAAAGATTTTATTTATTTTGAATTTTACAGTTTCCTCCCTAATCTTGCATCCCTCCCCCACCCCCCACAGAAGGCAGTTTGTTCTAAGTTGAATGTGATGACAGAGAACTCATATCCTTAAGAAATATAAAGTATGAGATGTAGCAGAATTATATAATGAGATAACATTTTTTTAAAATTAAAGGTAATAGTCTTTGTTCAAACTCCACAATTCTTTCTCAGGATACAGATGGCATTCTCTGTCACAGATATCCCAAAATTGTGCCTGATAGTTGCACTGATGGAATGAACAAGTCCATTAAGGTTGATCATCACTCCCATGTTGCTGTCAGGGTGAACAATGTTCTTCTGGTTCTGCTCATCTTGCTCAGCATCAGTTCATGCAAATCCTTCCAGGTTTCCCTGAATTCCCATCTCTCCTGGTTTCTAAAAGAACAAAAGTGTTCCATAATGTATGTATGTGTATGTGTGTGTGTACGTATGTGTGTGTATGTATATATATATATATATGTATATATATATATATATATATATATATATATATATATATATATATATATATGTATATATATATATATATATCTCACAATTTGTTCAGCCATTTCCCAATTGATGGTCATTCACTCAATTTCTAATTCTTTGCCACCACAGAGCTGCTATGAATATTTTTGTACAGGTGATGTTTTTACCCTTTTTCATAATCTCTTCAGGGTATAGACCCAGTAGTGGTATTGCTGAATCAAAGGTTATGCACATTTTTGTTGCCATTTGGGCATAATTTCAAATTGCTCTCCAGAAAGGTTGGATGAGTTCACAGCTCCACCAACAATGTATTAGTGCTGGGAGGGATTTTCAATAGTAATACCTGTTAGCTATTGATACCCCTATTTACTACAGAAGTCTTGAAGGATGAGCATGAGAAAAGATAATCAAACTCAAGAATGAAGAGATCATTATTGACCCCAGAAATAATAGTTTCTTTTGAAGTTGGAAGACTGAGTTGAGCATAGAGCTGAGGAAATTGGGCACAGACAACTTTTTCTAGGAATCTAGCTGTGAAAAAAGAAGAGAGGTATAAGCAAATTCCTTAAGAGGATGTTAGAATCAAATAAAGGTTTGTATAAAATATGGGATTGGAGGCATATTTGTAGAGAAAAGGAATCAGCAGATAAGGAGAGGTGGAAAATTTAGGAAAGGGATTGACAGAGGAAGACAGGCTCCTGGGCAAGACAGGATATCAAGGACATAAGTAGAAGGTGTTGACAAGGAAAAAGTCTACCTCTCTAAGTCTTTAGCAAGGTAATATTATTAGGGTTTCTGAGCTTTCAGATAAAAAAATATCCTCTATGCCAAGAAGATAGAGCTATGATGAAAGTAGTATTAAAACAAAATAAAAAGTTAGCTGTTCAACAGCATCCTAGTAACTGTAAGAATGAAAACAACTAAAATGCCCAACCAAAAAGAGAAGTTAAATAAACTGTAGTATATTAATGTAATGAAATATTTGTCTATCAAAACCAAAAAAGGAATACATAGAAACTAGAAAAGATTTTTATAAAATAATACAAAATTAAAAGAAACCAGAACCAAAACTAGTGAAGTACATACTATTCATGACCTTTAAGAGGAAGAGTGGATGAAAAAGGATAGAGTTCTTACAGGGCTTGGAGGAGTAATGGAAAATTTATGCACTGAAATAAATTGTCAATTACTAAGCAAGTTTAGTTGGTGGCAATATTGTTGATATTAATAAATAAAAATAGAAAGCATACTTTCTGGTCTTAAGGGAAAATTGCCATGTAATTCAGTATTTCCTGAGACTTGTTGAACAAATACAGTATGGGAAGGGAAGGGTATAGGGTATATCCTTTCTATTCCCTATGACCTTCATCTCTGTTTGAGATTTTATTGACCAGGGTTTGAAAAACAGCTAAAATCTTAACAATAGCCTTCTTCCAGAGCCTTCATCAAATGGGCAAAGGGTCAAGTTTCATAAGGTACCAGTCATAGAAAATAGTAATTAAATAGGGAAATCATAGGGATGACCACTTGGCTCCGAAACAGTCATGAAGGCCATATAGCCCCTTTTCTAGGAGGTTTCTAAAATTCTATGTTTAACCCCTTTTTAAAAGGGACTCCGAGAAGACACAGCATGAAGGCAATAGGCTTACATATTGATATAGCTTGGAAACTAGTTGAAAGAACTTTTGATTGATTCTTTTCTTTATCTGTAAGGCAATCAGGGTTAAGTAACCTACCCAGGGTCACACAGCTAGTAAGTGTCTCAGATCACATTTGAATCCAAGTCTTCTTGACTCCAGGGATGGAATCCTATCCACTATTCCACACCTGTCTAACCCTGATTGATTCTTTTCACAAAAAGAAAATGATCTAATAAACCTACTGCCTGCTTTTTTTTTTTCCAATCTCAACTTGTTACAAGTATCCTCAGATTCTGGCTATCCTGGATTCCATGAGGGTTGGGGCTTTCTTGTTAGGGCTTCAGGTTTAAATAGCTTTGATATGACCAAAAGAGTCTGAAGGTCTTGTGGGAGACCAAGTAATGAGAGCAGAATGGAAATTGTAGAAAAGCAATATATAGGAAGCTAATATATGTAAGATTATTCCTGATCTCATGATATGAATCACATTGTTAAAATACTACAGAAGGGAAAGAAAATATAAATATACTGTGAGATACCTCACCAAGCATTATGAAATATTGTTTCAATCTGTAGAAATCCTGTTGATTTCTTGAGTGAATAAAAGGATTTATCCTGGGATTCTATAGGAAATAACTTAAAGAGGGAGTACCTTGGTGGGGGATTTGGGGAAGGGCATGAGCGGTAGACATGTCTTGCCCAGAACAGCCTCCAGGCTGCAGGAGTCTTTTGATAATACATAGTCTAGCTCTTCCAACAGTAGATCTACCAAGACAAGGAGTCTTTTCATAATACATAGTCTAGCTCTTCCAACAGCAGATCTACCAAGACAAGGGAAAAAGTCTTGGAATAAGTCCAAAGTGACTAGGGACAAGGGTTTTCTGGGGTCAAGTGAAAGCTGTAGCAATCCTGTGAGCTTACTAAGTCTGATCTTCAATTTAAGTAGAGTACCAACAGGTGGCTATTAAGAAATATTCATCTTTCCATTCACATAGCTATAAGAAGTCCTGGGGTCATCAGGTTTAGGGTTTTGTCTGAAGGTAGCATTAGGTATCACAGCGGAGTCATGCGACCTGGGTCCACATAGCAACCACTGGAATGGATAAACACAATCTCATGTGGAGGAGCCCAGACAGTGAGTAGGAGTCCAAGGTCATCATGCAGCATTGGAAAAAAATGATTCTATTCCTGCTGTTCTCACACTAATAAGATAATACCTACGCAGGGCAAAGGGGCTGAAAAGTTTTTTTTGGTCTCAATCAAAATCTCAATGTGCAAATGATAGGGAAAGGTAGGATAGGGTTGGGTTAGGAGAAGGGGGCTGTTATGGACCCTAATATAGAGATCTTAGCTCAACAATTTAGGGCACTGAGACTATATTGAAACAAAACTGTAAAAGGGCAAGGAAAAGAACTCTGAGTGTCTGTTGTGGGCCTAATTTCCTTATGATAGGTGTTTTGGATTTTGTCAATTTGATAGTCAAGGGTACCAGATGTACTGCCCCGTTCCAAATCTTAAGGCCCTGAAGATAGTCTTCATGGCTGCCAGTTTTTTCACTAACACAATATAGTAGAGTCCAGCAGGATGCTGTTTTTTTTGTTTTGGAGAATTTTTTTAATACAATAAATAAAGGAGAAGTATAGAGATACCAGTCTATCAACAGACATTCATTAAGGGCCTACTATATTTCTGGCACTGCTAAGCTGTGGGCATACCAAGAAAGGTAAAGGCAATCCCTTCTCTCAAAGAGTTGAAAGTCTAATGTGAGACAACAGGCAACCAACTCTGTATAAACAAGCTAGATAAAGGATCAAGGGGAGACAATCAACCAAGGGGAGACACTATAATTAAGGAGGGAAATGCTAATTCTTTATTACAAAGGAACAAAATGAAACAATTGTAATTATATCAAGAATTTGTATAGTGCCTTAAAAATTTTCAAAGAGTATATATATATATGTGTATATATATATATATATATATATATATATATATATATATATAGAGAGAGAGAGAGAGAGAGAGAGAGAGAGAGAGAGAGAGAGAGAGAGTCTCATTTGATTCTCATCTTAACCCTGTGAAGGTAGATTCTACTTTAAATTCTGATTCTGCAGATAAGGAAACTGAGGCCAAGAAAAGTTAAGTGACTTTCTATGGGTCACAAAATTTGTTAAGATCCAAGATGAGACTTGAATTTTTGTCACTCTGAGGCCAGTTCTCTATCCATCGCACCAATAACAGTAAAGGTAAAAGGTAACTCGAGTCTGTAGAGGGCAAAAAATTGGAGAGGAAAATCAGAAAACCTGGAAGAAGACATTGGTTTAGCTCTCTGACTTCATGTAGGCAAGGCTATGTCTTTCTCATATGAGAACTAGCTGTCAATGACCAGTGTTTACTTACTTGAAGTTCTCCTTGGCTCCTCTTTCTCTCTCACTGCCCTCCCTCCCAATGAATCATTGCCAAGTTTCAGTAAACCTAAGTCCACTTAGGTTCCATCCCTTATCCTTCTCTATCCTTACAGAATCCATCCTGGTTCAGGCTCTCATCTTATCTTATCTAGGCTATTGCAATATGGCAGCCTAAGTGTTCTCCCAGTTTCTGCCCTCTCCCCATTCCAATCAATCCTCCACAGAGCTGCTAGACGGATAATCCTAAAACATAGTATCCACCATGTTATTATTCCCCTACTCAAAAATCTTGAAAGGCTTCCTCTAGGGTCTGTCATTTAGGAAACTGCATGATCTAATTCCTAATTCCTTTTCTAATCTTTTATAAGCTCCTTGAGAAAATGGATTATTTTAAATTCATTGTGTTTACACTTCCCTACAGCTCAGGATATAGATAATAAGAAATATTTGTAAATTCATTGGTTTTATAGTACTACTCTGTTAAAATCCTCATCTCAATTTTAGTTGTAAAATCTGAGGTTGGAAGGAAACTTAGAGGTCATCAAGTTCAATTCTCTTCCCAAAATGTTCTACAGAACATCCCTGATAGGTTTAGTCTGTACTTGAATACTTCCAGTGACAGGGAGCTCCCTATCTTATTAAGCACTTTTTTGAGTAGGCAAACCTAGGCCAATTTTTGCCTTACTCCTTACCCAGCCTTAAATCATTGAATGAATATTATCTCAGATAAAAGAAAGAACCCAGATCTCCTACTGTATCTGGGGCCATCTCTGGTCATGCTGTCCCATGTCTTGCCAATGAACTCTGATGACTGGAGGAAAGGATGAGACTGGTAACTTCCCACAACTCACTTAAATCCAATTCACTTGCAAGTCACCTTCCCAATGTCATGGACCTCTTTGAGAACAAAGGACAAATAACAACACCAGCAAGGTTGCCCATTCCATTTTAGACAATTCCAGAATTATTCACCATCTAACATCATGAGGCAATTAGGTGGCGCAGTGGATGGAGGATAGGGACTGAAGTCAGAAAAACTGGAGTTTAAATCTGGCCTCCAACATTTACTGGCTGTGTGATCCTGAGCAAGTTACTTCACCTTTGTCTGCTTCAGTTTATTCATCTGTAAAATCAGGATAATAACAGAATCTACCTTGAGGACCAACTGAGATAATAATTGCACAGTGCTTATCATAGTGTTTGGTGTATAAAATGGGGAGGGGCTGGGACTCCTGAGCAGGAAGCAGGACCCCAAAAGTGTCCAAACAGGGGGCTCCAAGGCAGGACTTCAGGGAGGTGTGGCTCTAAAGTCCTCTACCAGCACCATGGCATTGGGAGCTACAGTTTATCAAGTTGGGGGGGGGCATTGTGGGGGTGTCAAGGGGGATTTGTCCAGCAACTCAGATCAACTTGTGAAGTCTGAAGAGGATGGTACCCATCCCTTAACTTAGTCTAGGCCTTTTTAGGATGTTTGTTTACTCCTACATTTTTCTTTCTAGTGTCTTGAGGACAATACATTGAGTGGTCACTGGCAACTTCTACCCCTGACTCTGTGTAGAGAAGTTTTTGCTTCTAGTCCTGCCCTCTCACCCAGTGGGTTTCAATTTTTTGATAAGCATTCACTGAAAAAAATGATAAAAACCAATGCCAGATATACCTATAATTGTTAGAAGAGTCTTATAGGGCAAAAATAAATTTGTGCTTCTGTAATTTCCACCAACACAGACCATAGATATAGTACAAGTAGTGAATTTAAACAGCAATTGTTTCTGGTTTGGCTAGAAACCCTGAAGGTCTTCCCTTCCCAGGCTGATAATTTTTTTTTTTTGTGGACTATGCTAAAAAGGATCCTTGCTACTTTTATTTCTCACCTGCCTTTATCACTGAGATATTCAGCCTCTTGATTTTTTTCTTCTTTTTGGAAGTGGTCATTCTTGGCCTCTTTGACTCAACTCTTTTATCTAACTTAATGACTGAATGGGAGTTGCCTCAGTCAAACTGTGACCTGTGGAAAACAGCTTTAAAAAGCCAAGGTTTACCCCTGCATCCAAGGCCATCTCCAGGTGTCTTGATCCATATCAGGCCACTGGACCCAGATGACTCAAGAGGAGAAAGTTAGGCTGGTGACTTTGCACCCCTCCCCTTTAATTCCAACTTCATGGCATTACCCTGATTTCATGACCTTCTTTGAGAATGAAGAACAAACAACAAACATCTCTCTTAGAGGACAGCTTTTGATGCATTTTCCCCCTGATTACTAAAAATGGCCTAAAGCCAAGTATCTTTTGATTGTTTATTCGAGAAGGGGTTAACCAGAGGGATAAGGAGAAATATAATGACAAAAAATCCCAGTGAGCCATGGAGAGAAAGAACAGGGATTGAAATGGTCATTCTTTGACATTCTGCTCTCCCTAGCCTATCCTTTTTTCTTTAGGTTTTTTCAAGGCAGTAGGGTTAAGTGACTTACCCAAGGTCACACAGCTAGGTAATTAGTGTCTGAGATAAGATTTGAACTCAGGACCTCCTGCCTCCAGGGTTGGTGTTCTTATTCACTGTGCCACCTATCCTAAAAAAAGATAATAGTTTACCCTCCTGGAAAGAAGATAGAAAGATCTTGAATCCAGAAACACCTGGATATGTGTATCATCTCTGTGGCTCCAGAAAGTTCTCTTAATCCCTCAGTTCTCTCAGAAGCTCTCCAAGATGATAAATTGTGAGAAAAGTACCCACCTGCACTGGTAGAGGATGCTTCCTATAGCAATGCAATCAAAGAGCTAATCCTTCTCCCTGTCCTTATCCCTCAATTCAAGGATCTCTCAACCCTATGATACTGTCTCCATAAAGACTCCAGCAATAAGACAGTCTGATACTCCCTCATCCCTATGGAAGCCTCTAAAGGGAGAAGATGATGGATCCTCAGTTAATCTCCTTAAGGTAGGTGACTCTCAGGCACTATTCAAGAAAGTGGGGGGGGCTTGTTCTGATATAGTAATAAAAATAATCTCTGGATGGTTGGGGTTTTAACTCTTTTTTTGGCTTTATGATGGATGACAATGAATTGGTTCTATGTGGATAATGAAAATATAGCTTTCAGGGAGAAGTAGACAGGCAGCCTAGGACAAGGGCTTCCCACCCCCATCCTAACTCCAGTTAATGGTAAAACTTGTATACTGGTTGTTTAGACAACCTCAAAACCTGCTCACTGGGTAATTACAATTATTAATAGGAGTAAATAACCAAGCAAAGATCAAAATCACAGAAGAGAAAATATGCCCAATTGGTCACTGAGAATTTACAAACCAGCCCAGTGATCACTAATTCAGAAACCAAAGTGTCAGAAAAGTCCAATTCAACCCCTAGGCATCTGAACCAAAGGAAGCTCTAAGCTCTGAAAAACCATAAAAATCTCCATGCCAATCTAAGCATTTTACAAAAACAATGAGGGTACAGCTTCTACAGAAATACAAGCTCTATTCACTGTGTGCTGACTCACTTTCCATACTCTTTAATGGGGAATTCTCTTTCCTCAGAGAGAATGAAGTTTTTTCTCCTCATTATTCTATAGGCAAGGGAAAGCCATCAAAGGTTTCTGAGAAAGAGAATGATGTATAGAATCAGATGAGAGACACTAGGGTCAAGGAGGGCAAAAAGACAGTACAAGGGAGATGTAGTGATGGTTTGAACTAGAGCAAGAAGAAAGGAAGAGAGGAAACAAATGAGATGCACAGAAAGCAAAAGCAAGAAGATTGGGTGATGGACTAGATTTCAGAGGGAAAAGGAAAATTATTAATTTATTAATTTAGAACTGGAAGGGAGTTTAGATGTCATCTGACTTCCTCAAGGTCAACCCAGATATGAAGTGAAGAGCCCAGATATGAAGTGAAGAGCCCAGAGTCCAAGTCAGACACTCCAAGTTCAGGTCTTGTTCCATTGTGCCATCCTGCATCTCAAGACTGAGCCTGAGTGCATGGGAGGGAAATCAGTGTCACTGGCCAACCAGTAAGTTAGGAAAAGAAGAAGAGCTTATTTGGGAGAGTTATTTAATTTGAGGGATTGGCAGGTGGAAATGTTCAAGCAAGCAGCTGAAAATGTGAGATCGGAATTTATTAGAAAACTTAGGGATAGAAATACTGGTTTGAGGAGATTGAAGCCCTGGGAATAGATGAAATAACAGTGGAAAGGGGTCAAGGACATAACTGCGGAAAGTCTCTGCATTTTAAGAAAGAAGACCCAATGACATAGAAAGATAAAAAAAAGATCAAAAAAAGGAACCAAGAGAGCTCACTATCATAGCAGACAAGAAAGATTTTCCTAAATCAGAAGTGGTCAACAGTCTAAAATGATTTAGATATGCCCAGTTAAGCCTCCTGTCCTTATAAGCACCTATCTCCTTAACTGGGCAGGTAGAGGTTGGACTAATACCCTACATCCTGGGGACTAAAGTCAACCCTAGCCCCCTGCTTCCAGAGGTCTGGAGACAATTCTTGTTCTAATATCTGTCCACTAAGAAGGCAGCCACAGAAGTAAAAGCACTTCAAAAGGAGTCCGATCTCATTATTTGCTTCCTGTTCCCCTCCCCCTATCAGGCTCCTTTGTTCTATGGTCAGGGCCAGACCCCAAAGACTCAGACCAGCTGAGCCCCTTTCACTAGGAGAGGCCAAGGGGGAGGGGGAAGGAAGAGTAAACACAAAAGTAAATGAAATCCACACCATGAATTAGTTCAGGTTAACACCCACCCCCATCTATCCATAAAAGACCGAGGGAGGGAAAATACTGCCCATTTAAACAGGAAAACCCATGGAAGTTATTTCTGATGGTGTCAAAGCTAAAAATAATCCAGAGCTATAGTCAGCAGTGTTCTTTGGTAGTCAAATAGACTACGATACTCCCTCTCGGAATTTTTTTTTTAATGTGCAAAAATAAAATACATAGGATTACAAAGGAAACCAAAGGTGGGTAAAAAAATAAAGATGTATTTTTCCTGCAAACCAAACAAATCAAATGCTTGAAATCTACCCAGGGACACACACTGACAGTTTAAAGCCAATATATACATACAGATGGATGGATGGAGGGAGGAATGGATTATAGGAGTGGAATATAAAGAGTGCTACCAGAGACCCTGATAACTTTGGTGATGAAAGAAAAGAAGAGGGAAGGACAAGCAGCCAGTGGCTGCCAGGCTGAGTGGGATGGGGATGGAAGAGGTAGGTAGGCTCTACCTGAAGGGCTGTCCATAGGTAAGGGGCTAAACGAACAAGACAAGCTCCTTCTATTCCCATAAACCCTCCCAGAGGACCCAGAACCCAACTTTCAGGGCCATGAGGGAGATTTAAAGAATATAGAGTTACACTGGGCAAGAGGGACCACAGACCTAGAGAAGGAAGACATCTCAGAGGCTCTCTGAATCAACCTCCTCATTTTACCAGTGATGTTAATAGGCCCAGAGGGGTTAAGGGACTTGCAGGAGAGGTTTCCACTACTTTACAATGGACCTTAGAAAAATCTCTCCTTCCAAGAGCCTCTCTGAATAACACCAGACCTTTGCCATTCCACATGCTCCTTTTTATTTCACTCTCCATGTTATATCCACTTCCCTAATAGAACCTGGTACAGCATGGGAGGCAAATCACTTCACCTTTGACTCAGTTTCCTGATCTGTAAAATGAACTGGAAAAAGAAATGGCAAACCACCTTTGCCAAAAAAAAAACCCCTAAAATGGGGCTAGGAAGAGCTAGAGATGACTGAAAAAATGACTAAACAAATATAACCTCTCTAGAAAAATCATGACTATTTGCCAAGGTGCATTTTCAAGATCTCTAAATAACTAAAAAGGGGATGTCACATATTAAGGACTTTTTTTTTCCTTCAATATGCTATAAAGGCAAAAAATACTGGACCAGGAACCAGGACACTTCAATTTGCCACTAAATAGATTAGCTAGGTAACTTCAGGGAACTCAAGTCAGAGGATCAGACGATTTACACTTGGAAAAAGGAGGGGGATGGGGAGGCAGGCACCTCAGAGGTCATCTAATTTAATGTTCTCATTTAACAGATGATAAAACTGAGGCTCAGAGGACAAGACATTTTCCTGAGATCACATGGGAAATAAGAAGCTGAGCTAGAATCATAATATCATAGATTTAAAGCTAATATCACAGATTTAAATGGTCTTGGGGTTGATTCCTTCATTTCTTAGAAATGATCAAACCCTGATTTTCTTACTCCAAACCAGCACTCAAGCTAATACAACATTATGCCTCCTTCTAAGCCAATTCAATACATATTTATTAAATTTGATAACTATCCATACATTTGTTGAAAGCTCAGAAGAGATGGGCTCCAATGTACTGTTATTATGGATAAGTCACTGTCCTCTAGGAGACTGATCCCTCATCTCAAAGATGAGGAAAATATGGACTAAATATCTAGACGTAGCAAAATTCTCTTCAGTGTAAACTGAATCTTGGTAGATCTTTCAACCACTAGATGCTGCCAAGTAATAGGGTAGCATGTGATGGAAATGTGCAATCAGCTTGAGAAGAGAGGGTGACCAGGATCAGGAGAAAATCTCAAAAGGCCATCTGGAGGACTAAGGGATGCCGGGGACATTCTGATCATCTTCAAGCTTTGTGAAGGACCTTTGTCTGGAAGGAGGATCAGGAGGGTTCTGGTTGGTCCCAAAATTAGGAATGCAGGTCTGATGTAAGAAAAACATCCTAACAATTAGAACCAAAAGTGTAATGAGCTGCCTTGGGAGGTCTTTAAGTAGCGGCTGGATAACCATTTGTTGGGGAAGTGGTAGGAGGCATCCTCTGGCAGGCATGAGTTGGATAGATGGATAGAGAGATAGCCCAAGACCACTTTCAACTCTTATCTCTGTGATAATTGCCTCACAGAGGAAGGGAAGATCATTCTGGAATGCACCCTACCCCTCTTCACCCCTACCTCCTAGAAGGCCTGCTATCCTCCAAGGCTACTTCCTACAATAAACCTTTCCTGGACACTTGGTTCCTAGCATTCTCTCCTTGTGGAGATAACTTATATATATATACATAAATATATATATTTTCATATTTCCTTACTCTACTACTCCAGTAAAATGCAAGCTCCTTGAGGGCAGGGCCTATTCTTGTTTTGTATCCCCAGCACTTCAGCAAAATGCTTTGTACAGAATAAGACTTTAATCAACATGTTTTGATTTTTAACTGAAGCCATCTAAATTTCTTTGCAACATTTAATGTTTTCTACTCGAGTCGGCCATTACTGTACATGGTTCTGGGGACTGGATAAAGATATAAAATGAATAAACTAGATACTGTCTCTGACCTCAAAAAGTAATAAAATCATACAATTTTAGTTTTCTCGTCTGTAAAATGGTGATGAATAGCCATGGGCCCATGCCTCAGAATCATGGTTAAGATCAAACAAAATGTTTACAAAAGTTGTATGTGAACTGTAAAACCCTATGCAAATACAATGATAAAAAGAACCAGACAATAATAAAAATCAGAACCATGAACCTAAAACCAGAATGAAACCAGCTCCCAGGATGCTTGCCCCCTCCCCTGTGGCACATGGTTCAGTGGTCACCCCTGCCTGTCCTGGGGATCCCTAGCTGCCAGCTGGACACCCAAAGGGGCTTTCCTTTCCTTTGCTCAATGCTCACCCTCATTCAGTTTCTTCACACATACAGCTATTTATAGCCTCTGGCCAAAAACCAACTACTTACTCAACCTTGGTCCCACTGACAGAACCTTTTGCTTTTAATATACATGGAGTTCCCACCCCCACATTGCCTACAGATAGAACAGATCACATAGCGTAAACACACTGACAATGGGGCAATTAAAAAAAAAAAAACATTCCTCTTCTTGCCCAAATCTCAATATGCCTCTTCCCAAATCAAATGCTGCGGAGGTAATGACAAGTCAGATAGAGAGGGAAATGGTCCTTCAGACAAAAATAGATTTTTACACAGGTCTAAATAGTAATCATGGGTTGGAGCCAGAAAGGAACTTAGAAGTCATCTACGCTAAGCCCCTCATCTTACAGAAGAGGGTGCAGATACAGAGAATTTAAAAGACTTGCTCAATATTGTTCAGGGAATAAGTGGCAGAGATCAAACATGAATCTTGGTCTTTTGCCTCCAAATCCATAATCTTTCACCTAGTACCCATATAAACAGGCATTTAAATGTCCATGTACAGGCACATGTATATACCAATGAAGATTCATAAACACAGATGTCCATAACTGTTAACAAAACCATGATCTAAAAATTTGAACAATTCCTTGACCTTTATCCATGCACCATCTTGAATTGATTCTAAGCAAGCTTCCTGAGGGCAGATACTTCCTCTAGTCTTCCTCCCAAGGGAGGAAGGGCTGTCAGACAGTAAACATTTATTATAAGCCACTATTCATGATAAACAAAGGACACAAAAAAATGGCCAAAGATAGTCCCAATCCCCAAGGAGTATCACAACCTAATAAAGGTTTACTCAATGATTGGCATAGGAATATCCTAGCTAAAACTAGTCCCTGGTTCAACAAAAATATACCAAGAAGCATTGCAGGGGATTATTAGTTTCCTAAGAACAATATTAGAAATGCTACAAGGAAATAAGATCACAGAATTAATAACAGCTGAAAAGTCTGTAAGGCACTTTATAGAAATTGTTTCATTTGATTCTCACAAATCATGAGGTGTTATTACTATATCCATTTTACAGATGAGGAAAATGAGGAAGTTGCTTAAGTTCAAGAGACTTATCTAACATATGAAGCAGAATTCAAACTCAGATTGTGCTGACACCAGGTCCAATGCTCTATTCACTGTACCACTCCTATTAGATTAGATCTAGCAGGGCTTTAGAGGCCATCAAATCCAACCCTGCCACTTTACAGTTGAGTTACGACTCATTTAAAAACTCACCCAAACTCATTGTATCAGATAGGATCTGAATTTAGCTCTCTGGCTCTTCCCACTGTCTCTGGCAGGATGCTTTTAACTGAGCAGATGTTAAAAAAGGGATAGAGACTGGGGCTACAGCAAACTCTCCCATGTTTCAGGAAAAATGAAATTTCTCAAAGAAAATTGATAGAGGGAGTTTCTATTTACTTACCCCCACAACTTCCCCATATGTGACAAGATTGAGTCAGTGAATTTGAGATTATACATTGGGATTGAAGCCAAGGTCACTTTTAAAAGCATCATAAAATCTTAGAACTGGAAAGTATCCTCTTCTAATTCGATCCCTTCTTCAAGAATGACTCCCTCCTACAAGGCCCAAGGGGTCATCCAATCTACCTGAACACCTCTCTTGCTTCTCCCAAAGCAGTCCACTTTATTTCTGGACAGCTCTAATTAGCAATAGCTGACATCATCATAGTGTTTTAAGGTTTACAAAACACTGTACACAATACACCAGCTAATACTATTCCCATTTTACAGGTAAGGAAACAGATTCTGATAAGAATCACTGGCAAAATTTATAATGTCCCTCCTGACTCCTTGTTCATCGCTATTTTTACTTAAGTATACTAAAAGGAAATCCTTCAATATGTTGGCTACCCACCGTCCTACACTAAACAGACTAAATCTAAAGTGAAATTTTATGGCTTCCTAGGACAAATGGACTGGATCCGTAAAACTGATATTCATGGTTTGGAAACTAAGCTTTTTGTCCCTATAATGACTGATGATCACAAGGCCCTTTAGGATTGAAGCTATGGGTCCTTTTCTTTTCCCTCAGAGACCAATAGTTTAACCAAACAAGATACTATATGACATGATTTTTCAAGTTCACTTGAGAAGTGGAAGCAGCTATTATAGCTGATTAGTTGATTCCTTTGATATATCATAAGAGTTATCAGAAGGGTTTTCTTATCTTTGGGCGAAGTGCACACTAATTTTGGATTCTTCTCCAAAAAGTTCTATCATATGCATTCACATGGATGTTTGGAGTTTTCATTACTTTTTTGTTAATTAAAGAGAGAAGGAAAAAAGGCAAAATGAGACATGTAGTCTAAGACCCACAACAAAGGTCAATTGAGGACTTAAAGAGACATCACAGAATCAAAGCTTTTAGAGCTGGGAAGGACACATATGCAAAAAGGGATCCTTTCTTCCAACACCTCCAACAAGGAACCCACACTCTCCCCAGGCAGCCCATTCCTCTTCCAAAACAAGCCTAAATTTAGTTCTTTGTAATTCCCACTTAGTAGTCTCCAGTTCAATCCTGTGGGGGTCAAACAGAGCAAGTCCCATTTTGCTTCCTATTACAGTCTTTGAAGTAGCTGAAGACAGCTATAATTTCTCCTAGTTCATCTAACCACTGTAAAGGGTTAACTTTACAATTATACTTATCATACAAACTTACAACTATACTTATGATTTGTCTATGTGGGATCTGAAATCACCGGCCTGTCATCTCTTTTCCTTAGTCTGCACCATTATTATACCTGAGACACTGAAATAGGTGTTGACCCCAGGATCAGGATAAAAGGCAGGTTTAACCTTTAACCTCTTTCTCCTCACCAGTGTCTCCTCCTACAAGTCTCAGAGCAATGGCTAATGTTTCTTTGCACAGAACCAGAACCATCCACTCCACAACAGACTAGCATAGACCAGGGTCACTGACACAGCATACCAGAATCTTCCAAAGAATCAAAATAGCAAAGGAGGTTGCAACACCATATTCACAAAGAAGACTCCTCTGCAAAGAGTGGTGGAAAAGAATTCATTCAGCATATGTGGATTAGTAATAAGGAAAAATTAAAATTAAGAGATGGGAAGCCCATGTGTTGTATTACTACCATGGAATGATCCAAAGGTCTAAAGAAGGATCTTCAAGGTTCTGAACAGATCCTTCTTGGAAGAGTGATGGTAGGACATGGACAAGAATTCTACAGTAATGTTTTCAGTACATAGTAATGATTCTCATTATAGAATGAGAAAGTGTGAGTAGATTAAGATATATATTTTTAAAGGGAATCTAATGTCTTCTTGGAAGAGGTCACTAATTGGTTGGACATAACAACCAGTGATAGAAGGTTCTCTTCTCACCCCTACTCATCTACCCAAACCTTGCTTTAAACAATGTGCAATGTGTTTTTACAGTTAATCCTGGAACCATGGGACCTGAATTCTAGAGCCACATCTCTTGAATTCTAAAGAACAGCCATATATGGATATCTGAACATTCAGCTGGTAATTCAAATGCAAAAATATCCCAAATTAAACAAGTGCCTGAACACAATTATACTCAGAAAAGATGTAGTGAATTAAAGAATCTACACTGAATTTTTATCTTTAAATCAAATTTCCATGCAAGTGGTCACATCAAGAGGCAACCAGTCTTAGGAATCAAGAAGGCCTAAATTTGAATCACAATTCAGGGACATGCCAGATGTATGATCCTTGACAAATCATTTATCTTCTCTGATGATCAATTTACCTATCTGTACAAAAGGAATAACAGCACACCTACCTCACAGGATTTTTTTTAAGGATTAAAGGAGATAACTTATATAAAATGCTCTGCAAAAATTAAATCATTATACAAATGTATATTATTGTCATAAAGACTTACTACACTCCAGGAAGCAGAACCATTTATAACTGATTTTATTCCTTTAAGAATCAGAGGGAAGAAGGGGTAGGCAGCAGGGAATGAAGACTCAGGAAAATGGCAATGAGAGAGAAGAGAGGTATGTGCAAAAAGTGCAATGTGCTTAGAAAGTGAGGCAAGGAGGAAAGATAAGTATAAAAGTTCTCCGAGCAGAAAGGGAGTATAAAATAGCTTGACCAAAGTTTTCATTAGTGAAACAGGCTTCCAGCCCCATTTTTAACACTATATCCATATATATCCAATGGCTGGCACTGCTTAGGGCTAATTGACTTGTTTAAAATCAGCATGGTACAATGAAAAGAGTAATGGAACTGTAATCATGGAATCTGGGTTCAAATCTGACCTCAGAAACTTACTAGCTGCAAGATACTGGGGCAATTTATTTAATGGGAGTCTTGTTTCCTCAAATATAACGAAAAGATATCATCACCTACCTTCTATGATTGTCAGAACAAACTAGATAATTTATGTAAAGTGCTTTATTAACTTTAAGAAGTTACATGTAAATGTCAACTCTTATAGGAAGAGGAGAATGAGGGGACTGGATCTATGAACTATCATCATTATCTTGTTCCTCTTTATCTTTTTTTTTATGGAGTTCAGAGAAATAGTCCAGGATAAGTTACTGCCCTGCAGTTATTCTTTTATTTTGAATGTTCTGCAGACAACTGGAAGAAGAATAAAATAAGTGCTTTTTCAATTGAATAAAGATACTGGAATGTCACTTCATTTTCTGCAGGCTCACTCAAAACACCAGCAGTCAACAAGCCAATGAGGTTGACAGGGTCTTGCATGATTTTTATTTCTTTTGCTAGGTCGCTCTAATCTTTAATGCTTTTTTATTCTATGTTGCTTAAAGATGAAGAGTATATGGTATGGTTATAGTACCGGTTAAAAAGGTAGAGTGCTGGATCAGTGGTACTGATTAGGCACAAAAGAAATAGTAGTAGATGACTCATCTACTGTTTGATAAACTCAAAGACACCAGCTTCTGGGATAAGAACTCACTCTTTAAACAAAAACTGCTGGGAAAACTGAAAAGTATGGCAGAAACTAAGCATAGACCAAGATCTCCTATAGCAAGATAAAGTCAAAATGGGTAAGGATCTAGTCATGAAAGTTGATATCATAAGCCTGTTATATGGAAAGGGGAGGAGTTTATGACTAAACAAGACATAGAGAATATAGAAAACATTAAAAAATGCAAAATGTCTGATTCTGATTACATTAAATTAAAAAGTTTTTCCAAAAATAAAACCAATACAACCAAGAATAAAAGGCAGCAAGTTGGGAAACGATTTTTACAGCTAGTGTCCCTGATAAAAACTCATTTCTAAAATATATAGACAAATGAGTCAAATTGATAAGAATATAAGTCATTTCCAACTGATAAATGGTCAAAGGATATGAATAGATAGTTTTCAGATGAAGAAATTAAAGTTATCTACTGTGAAAAGATGCTCTATAAATCATTATTGATTAGAAAAATGCAAATGAAAACAATTCTGAGGTACCAGTTCAGACCCATCAGATTGGCCAATATGACAAAAAAAAAAAAGGAAAATGATCATTGTTGGAGGGGATGTGGGAAAACTGGGACATTGATACACTGTTGGTAGAGTTGTGAACTGATCCAACCTTTCTGGAGAGCAATTTACCCTTTGATTCAGCAATAACACTACTAGGTCTGTATCCCAAAGAGATCATAAGAGGGGGAAAAAACCCTTATGTACAAAAATATTTATAGCATTTCTTTTTTGTAGTGGCAAAGGAATTTCCTTAATTGGATGCCCATCAATTGGGGAATGGTTGAACAAATTGTGATATATGAGTGTGATGCAGTATTATTGTTCTAAAAGAAATCATGAGTGGCAAGACTTTAGAAAAGCCTGCAAAGACTTGCTTAACTGATGCTGAATAAATTGAAGAAAATAGAACACTGTACATATTAATAACGCTATCTATGTGATGATCAACTATGATGGACTTGATCTTCTTATCAGTACAGTAATCAAAGACAACTCTAAAGGACCTGTGAAAATACCATCCACAATCAAAAGGAACTACAGAGTCTGAATACAGACTAAAGCATACTATTTTCAATTTTTAAAAATTTGTTTTTTAATTTGTTTTTCCCCCTCTCATGGTTATTTTTTCTCATTCATTCTGATTTTTCTTTCTCAACTTGATTAATATGGAAATATGTTTAACATAGTTATACATGTATATAACCTGTATTAGATTACTCACTATCAAGGGGAGGTGGAATGTAGGGAGAAAATGTGGAACTCAAAACCTTACAAAAAAGGAATGCCGAAAACTAAAACCTAAAATAAAATTCAATTACGGCGGGGGGGGGGGAGTATGTAGTTCGGCAATATTTATTAAAAACATTCTTTATTGCATATAAATCCAGAATGTGTGCAGGCAATGATAATGGTGACAATGATTTTACATGCATGGTTTGTTTTTGTCTCAATGATTCCCACTAATTTATCATGAAGGTTGATATCAACCTTTTGTGAAATGCTATTCTAAATCTAACTAGAATTGAGGTCCAACCTTCCCATCGAGCCAGCTGCTCTACTCTGTAGTTGGTCCTACTCATGACTGGTCAGCACTCACAGCTAACTACCTTTTTCTCCCTCTGTCAAAGCTCATGACTCCTTTTGCATTTGTCACCAAATTTAATTGTCTTGGTGATTTAAATCCCTTCATTCACTGGCAGAGCTAGGATAACAATATAACACATTCAGTTTGCTATTAATATTCATATTTTTTTCCTGTGGTTCAGGCTACTCCTCTTCCCCCAAACTCCTGTGTTCTCAGGGTCCTTTCCCTGAAGACAGGGTGTCATAGTAGATTGGAGTCATGGAGATTTGGGAATCAGAAAGACTTTGGACACTTTCTAAGTGGACCATACATGAGTGACTTAAATTCTTTTAGGGTCTTGTGTTTCCTCATTTAAAAAAAATAGGAGCACTTAGTAATAGGGATGTGGTGAGGTTGACAGGAGAGGATCCATACAAATGCTAATTTTTATTATCTGCCCCTTTTCCCAGGGATGTGATCCCTTTCAGGATTCTCATCATATAATATACACCCTACCCATACTTTAAATATGCAATACAATATAACTCAATCTGTGTGTGTGTGTGTGTGTGTGTGTGTGTGTGTGTGTATGAGAGATTATTTCATCACAGAAGATCAAAACATTCCCTGTCTCCTCACATAAAATGAGAATAATAGATTAAATCACCTCTAAAATCCCTTCTAATTTTAATTCTCTATACATGAGTCTATAAATTGCTCCACCCCACCGCCACACCCCACCCCCGGCCCAAGATAACAAGACATAGTAGAGAAGAGTCCCAAGACTTGGAAATCAGAAAGAACTGGACTTGAATCTCTTCTACAAAATGTACTATGTGTGAGCATAGGTTGGTCCCACCAATTCTAAAAGACTCAGTTTCTTTATGTGTAAAATGGAGGGAATCCTTTGTAGTCTTTATCTAGCAGGGTTGTTGTAAAGTTCAATAATGATAATATATGCAAAGTTTAAGACCCTTTATAACTGGAAATTATTTTTTATCTCCTTTTCATCTTCAACAGATTTCAGCTAGAAATGGTCCTCAAGATAGTCAATATTCAACTGTCAACTTTTTAGATATACTATGTATTGCGTAGGTGGACAAGACAACAATGGTTTTTTTGGTGGCTGAATAAAAGCATTCTTCTTATTATTATTTTCAGAAATAGGTAAGCAAGAAGGGACCCAATGAGTGGTAAGCTTAAAAGGGTTTCTTTGGGGAGGGGTTTAATTTCTAAAGTCAAAGGTTGCCTGCTTTATCCAGGAGGGGCCATGGGTCCCAAAAACCCCAGAAGTAAAGCCACCCTAAAAGACAGAAGACTGTTTGGGGGCTTATTTTATTCTTTGACCACCACAAGGAGGCAGCCCCCCTCTCCTCTCCCCACAGCCCCAGGGAGGAGAACAATGGGAGGCCTCATTGTGAAGGAGACCCCACTGTGAACGAGACATGTAAACTAAGCTGGAAATTCATGTGGGGAATCTTCAGGCTTTGGAGGGGGCTATGAAAAGGCCTGAGATTTGAAATGTAAATCACTGTCCCCTCACCACCATTCCCTTTCCAGCAGGGTGGGCCCCTCATCAATCCTCCTCTCCCCAAAGACTTCCACAGAAGGAGGAAAGGGACATGATGCCCCCACAGCCTGCCAGCCAGTCAAATGCCTCCAGACACAACTGTTTTCAAAGCCCAGCAGGAGGAGGGCTCCATTTTAATGCAAATGCTTACGATCCTCCCAGTAACAGCAGGTGTGGGGCCCCTCTTCATTGTCCAGCCCGGACCCTAGGCCATTCAGAGTTCCAGGCTTGTCCCTCCCCCCCTTCCATGGGTCCCAGCCTGGCTCCCACCAACACCTCGCCATGGGGCGCACGATCACTTCTCAGGCACCATGTGCCACATGCTTTTGTGGTGCAGGCATGACTTTGTACAAGCAGGCCACACACAAGGCACCTCTGACTTACACACACACTCACACATATATACATACAAACTCTCTCTCTCTCTCTCTCTCTCTCTCTCTCTCTCTCTCTTTCCAATCCAACTGAGGCAGCTTTCCCTCTCCTGCCTCAAAAAGAACAAAAGCAGAGATGTGTCAGAAGGGACTGGGAAGAGTGTCTTTCAACCAGTTCCCCATTCTTTCCCCATGAGGCCATGGTGGGCCTCACTAGGGGGAAGGGGCAAATCTGCTGAGTGTCTGCAATCAGGAAATGCTGACACAAACCTTCAGAGAAAAGAGAAAGTTGGGTGTTAGAGAGCTCCTCCTTCAGAAGTAATCCCTCATTGCCCCAACTCAGCAAACTGCCACCAATCTATCATTTCAAATTCTTTTCTCCAACCCCCTGGACACTCTGGATCAGACAGGGTCCAAAACACTGTAGTAGTAGCTGATTGTGACTGCAGCCAAATTTTCAAAGGGTTCTATCGGAATTAGCTGGGGAAACAAGAGAAACTAGAGAGAAGAGGGAGAGAGAGAAAGGGGGGGGGGGGAATCAAATGCAAGAGATGGAAGAGGAAGGCAGGAAAGAGCCAGGGGAAGAAAGATTGAAAATTAGAGAGGAGGGAGGAATAAGGGAGAGAACCAGAGAAAGGAATGAGGGTTGAGAGGGAAGAGAAAAAAAGGCCGAGTCTTTGTGGAGCTCTAAAGAAGTGGGACCTCTCACATCTGCTGGTCACAGAGGGGTGACCCAGATGGAGGCATGAAACACAGACTCCAGGGCTTCCCAGCACAGATGGGATTTAATGAATCTGAGATTTAACCCATAAGAGCCCAGCACAGCAAGGCCATCGTGGCCCCGAAGCCACACACCTTCAAGTCTTATTTATCTTGAAATTTTCAAAAGCTACAAGACTTTTATCTATTAGCTGTCCTTGAAAATAAGAGGTATTGTGATGTTCTTTTTAAAAATTGTTCAATTTCTTCAAGGAATGAATTTTATTTTTCTCTTCAGCTAGGCTTATTTTGCCTGGGGTGGAGAGGGGAGAAATAAGTATGGGGAATGGGTGTTGGAAAGATTCTCTTTTTTCTAGTTGAATTTCCAAAATCCACAATTTGTTCATTTCATCAGCCCACGACCAGTCCCTTTCCTGTCCCTAGACACCATTTTCATAACCTCTGTATAATGAAGGAGAGGACCCCAAGGGTGGTCCACGGTCCACACATGTGGGTCCATATGCTGTCCGAATACATGGGTGCTTAAAAAAGGATTGCTGCATTCAAATGAATTCCTCAGATGTTACTGAAAATTGAAATGATTTTTCAAAGTTCAGGGAAAAAACAAATATGGTCTAAATAGCAAAAATGACTTAAAAGGGATAAAAGGCCCTCAAAAGGAACTTGTGAAGACACAATTACAAGTGATCTGGCTGTGGCTATATAGGGAGCTTTCACTGAACTCCGTTTAAAAAATGTATATGTACATATAAGAGTGTATGCACACACATGCATACATATATACTTGTGTATGCATGGCATAGAAACAGTAAGATGCTGAGCAGAATAGAATGGATGTAATAAGAGTGATTAAGACCCACAAAAAGTCTAAGACGGCTATAAATTTCAGAATAAGCTCATTTGACCTCCTCCTCCTCCACCAAATATTAAAGACAAAAAAAAGAGTATATGAAAAAAGATCAAATAAATTTAAAAGCCCAATGCTTAAGGCAAGTAGCATTGTTTAAGAGATAGGGGAGAGAAAGGAATGTCAATGAAAAAGAAGGAAAAAGGGAATGGGGGGGGATGAAGAAAGGACTTGAAAAGAAACTTGAAAAACAACTTTACAACTTTAAAAAACAGCAAAAATCCAGAGCAACTCAACTTCCATTTTGCTTGTACCTGGCAATATAAACCGCTCTTAAAAATGAGCAGATCTGGGTTCAAGTTGTAGTTTAGTCACTTTCTAGAGGAGCAATCTTTGGCAAATATTATAACTTCTCTCTGAGCACAGGGTTACACATGGACACAATAGGAATCAAAATGCCTATAAGCATTCCTCTAAGAGTTATTAATAAGGCTCAAATGAGATAATGTATGCAATGCTTTTTACAGATTTCAAAGGGACACATATGTCAGTTATTATCTTCATCAAGGTGGATGACCTTCAGAGTAGGGAGGGGGTCAAACATGGTTAAAGGGGAATTTTAATTCTAAAAAAAAGAAGAGAGAAAACCTATTAGTTCTAAAGAAAAGTCTTTGTCTCCTGCCCCAGACAAATAAATCCATAGCACTAAAACAAAATGGGTAGAGATGATTGCTGAAAAATTGACTGTGAGAAACATTTAAGAAGTTGTATAAATGAAGAAAGTTGTCAAAAGATTGGTCAGGGAAAATGTCCTAATTTGTCCAATTCCCCTCCCCCCCCCAAAAAAGAGGAGGTAGATTCTTTAGAACTGTAGATTGTTGAGCTTGACATCAATTCCAGGGAAAATTCTCAAATGGATTTTAAAATCTCTATCAGACCTGAATCTGGAAAGCTTGCATTGATAATTCATTCGATGGCAGAATTCAGATAACAAAATATCTCAACAGACTAAAAGAATGGGTCAAATCTAGCAGGACCTATAACAGCAAAGTACATATAACCAGTGCTAAATAAATGTTGAAAAGAATGAAATTAAATAATTGGGAATTCAATGAGAATAAATATTAAGTCTTTGAATAGTTTTGCTTTTTAATAACAAAGCAAATTACAGGAAAGATAAAATATGATGAAACAAAAATTTGGGAACCTCTTCGGTATCTTAGGTGCATACTTAAAAAATCAACAATGTTATCTAGATGCCAAAAAATAAATACAACTGTATATAAGAAATATGGTTTCTAGATCAAAAGAGTTAAATGTACCATTGTACTCTATTGGTCAAAATACAACAAAATACAACTGACAAGCTAAAAGTGTGCTGAAGAAAAGGTAATTGGATTGTGAGCTGGCTTAAAACTCTTATCACATGAGAATGGTTAAAAAAAATTTAACAGATATCCTAAAGTTGACTTATTAGAGACATTACTGTTATCTTCATATACTTTGGAAAAAGAATTTTCTGTGTTTTACCAAAGGGCATGAACTTAGGACCAATGAGAAGAAATTATAGAGAAATTACAAAGAGGCAAAAGAACAGCTAGAGTCATTTGAAAATGTAATGAGTTATTTTGTGGAGCAGTGAGTTCCCCATCACTAGAGGTCTACTTGATAGGGCTATTGTAGAAAGGATTCATGAGTTGAGGCGGGGAAGGAGAAGAGGTTAAGTAACATGTCCAGGGTCACACAGTAACAGAGCATCGGAAGTTAGATTTGAACTCAGGTCTTCTTGACTCCAGGCCCAGGGCTCAATACCTAGCTTCCTGTTTCAACTCCAGTTTTATGATCTGCACCTTGCCCCACTGTGCTCAGTTTGTGGGAGACAGGTGAAATGAATCCATGTACAATACATATGCCCAACAACTCTAATTAGCCACACTAATATCAAAAGAGAAACTAATCCCCAAATCACTTATAGGTGGCTTTTGAGACAAATGCAATTTTTCATTTCTAAATAGTCAAATGACCTTTGTCTTTCTTATTTCCCTGTTCAATTAAGATCAATTTGTACTCCCTGATTACAGTCGGAGGGAAGTAACTGGCTGCTGGATGGTGTGCTGGAAGTGTATCAGTGACCAAGGGGATTCCAATCTCAGATCTCTTACAAATCTCTCTCAAAAACAAGAGATATAAACATGGAGAATTTCAGAATAAGAAAAGACTCCTGACTAGATCTCAGGTTGGTTTATATGTGCAGGAAAGCTGTCATCTCTGACTAGAAGGGCAAAGGCTCCCCTTTCCCATATATCTCTACCCAGTCCCAGTCCCAGCCCCAAGCTCTCAGGAAATAGTCAACAGAACAGCTGACCTTCAGCCTCTACTGTCTCAGTCTAGAGAAGCCAACACCAATGCTAAAAATGGCTTTTCTAAAATAAATCCATAGTCAAAGATGCCAATGTGCACCTCACAAATAAAGCACTAAGAAAGCAGACTCCACTTGCATGAGTCTAATTTAGCCCTTCCTAGGTCCAGACAGAGAGAAGTCAAACCATTTTAGCTCAAAGAAAGATGAGGACAACCCATCCCAGAGCTGGGCAGGCAAAGTCTTGATGATGATGCTGGGTCACTGGGTAGGATCCAAGGACAAATGATTAATCTGGCCTTGAAATAGCCTATCAAAAAGGAGTCCTGTTAGAGAAGCACTCTGTAAGAATCTATGAGGATTAACACAGAAACCTTCTCCTGATGGGAAGTTCCTAAAAAAAAAGGAGACTTGAATTTTTCCTGTGAGTATACTGTGCGTGATTGACATGATACCATTATGTTCACTATATCATTGTATTTCTATGTTATTTAAGTTTTTATCATTTTTTTTGTTTTTATCATTTTTAAAGCATTTGTTCCATCTCCCTTGGATTAGGAGTATTAAGAGAGCAACACCAAACTCTTTGGTGGGATGATTCAGACTATTTTCATATATCATATATTTAATTATATGTTGTATAGTAGAAGTAGGCTGATTATGAATAGGTAACAGCACTTTACAAAGAACTGCACAGGAGAAATAATCAAGAAAAATATGATCTGAAAAGGAGATGGAATGAAATCAAGAGTTCTTAGATATGTATTGGCATGTCATGGACCCCTCAATTTGATGATCTGGTAAAGTCTAGGAGTCTTTGCTCAGAAGAATGTTTTTGCATACATAAAACAAAACAAGAAAGCAAAGAAAATCAATTATACTGAAATGCAGCTATCAAAATATTAAAAAAATTAATGAACCTTAAATATTAGCTAATAGACAGCTCCTGTGATCCACTGATACTGTCTAGATTTCAACAGAACGTGACAAGCCCCTATAGTGAACTTAGGGGAGTATATGGACAAGAGTCCTACAGAGTGAGTAGACTTGGACAAACTGTGTTCAGTAGCATTGAAAGGAATACCATCAATGAAAATTCAGATCCAATAGTTTGTCTTGATGACAATAAGCTTTATGGAGGGAAAAACTCTTTCTCATTGAAACTGTTTCTCCTTCAACATCAAGAACTGTAGTTATTTAAAAAATATTTACTGAATGAAGAAAAAAATTAAGAAAAGAGGAGGCTGCATGACACTAACTGAAAGGTTTTTGGCCAACCAATGTCCTACTTGTTCACCTACGCATTCTTCCTCCTGGAAACCTCCTGAGGGTGCTATCTCTGCTTTGATTTCATTTATTCTCTTCTAGAGACTGAATGAATAGATTGAATCCCTCCCCCCCAAAACGAAACTAAGATGATAAGATTTACTTACCAATGCAACAAGAAAACTCAGTTTGTCAACAACAAAGTTGGTCTAGAACCTAGGTCTCCTGAATGCCAGTCCAAGAAACTTCCTAATAGACTAGCACTGGGAATCACTTTCTTCCACAAAATGACTGTAGGAACTTCCCTTGTGGCTCAAAAAAGTCAATTTTATTGTGAGCTAAACACTTTACTTCCATCCTCCTTAGGAATGCACAGAGCATCTCAGAGGGGAAAATTTGGAAAGTGCAAGAGATTAAAAGGCCTAGGTTCTAGTTCCAGAATTGACATTTTCTAGTTAGATGATTCTAAGTTTAGTCATTTACCTTTCTCCTAGGCCTCATTCCTTTCATCAGCAAAATGAGAGGGTAGCTGTGGGATGAGATGGCTGTGGCACAATGGTTTCCCTTAACTGTTTTTATTTGTTTCAAAGGAGGTCTCTCAATTGTGTGTGTTGACTGGAGGAAGGGGCATACCCAAAAGTGACTGAAGAAAAAACAAAAGGTTACAATAAAACTTATTTAAAAAATAAGACAAAGGAACATATAATCTCTAAGAACCATTTAACCACTAATGCCTTAATATTCTAGAACTAGAGAAAAAGATTCTAGGACTCCACAATACTCCTCCTTTACCTGTGTCACAGAGGTAACCTTGTGTCCCTGAGGATTATGGGGAAGGGGTGTCCAAGTTCTGGCAGGTCCAACCATCCTAAATATTGGACAGGATTGGCAACCATCTATATGTCTGTTTTCTGAGAACCAGTCTTCACAGACTGATGAATATTACAGCAACACCAAAATAGCATGTACTGAATTGTAGTGGGATTGTATTCTGCTAGATGAAATATTCACATCAACTAAATCACTGATCCCTGAAGAACCTGTGGCGTCTCTTCTTTCGTGCTTATTTCATGGCCATCTGACAGCAATTTCCCAATTCTTCCCCGATGTAAAAGAAGTCCATTGTAAATTCTTCTCATCTGGCCTTTGAGATGAGAAGGCCTCTCGGAGTCTTGCTAGGATGATTTTCAGGATCCCAGATTAAGTCAAAGAGATTACAGCTAACTATGAATAAAGTGGAAAAGGAAAGATTGAGGGAAAAAAATTTTTCCAAACAAGCAGGAATATATGTCATCCAAGACATGGTGAAAATCTTGAATCCTTAGCTGCACTTTATCCAAACAGAGTAGGCAGACACATAATCAAAAATATTTTTTCCAACTTCCTCTCATGGTACCTGAATTTCTACCATTAAAGCATTCTCCTTTGGATAAAATATTAGCCTAGACACCTTTTTTAAAAAGGCAAAGTCATCCCTAGAAGGAATCAAATATCTTTCTACCTTAATGTGACTGAATTTGTCAATTGAGTCCATGAGTATTTTTAAGGAAGGTCAAAAAAAGAAAAAGAAAAAAAGAGGGAGTTGAGGTCTACAGCCAAACTGTCATCTATGTTTTTTTCCACGGCTACATGAGCACCTCTATTTTGATGGGTAAAAATAAAGGCTGCAAAATCAGACAAGTGACTGATGCCTCAGGGAAAAGATCAAAGAAAATGAAACCACAGAATTGCTATAGGAGAAAAGCCTGGAAGCAAAACTCAAAAGATCGAGATTCTAATCTTAGTCCTTTCACTAACTCCCTGTAAGACCTTGGTGAAGTATTTAAAGTCTCCTGGGCAGTTTCCTCACCAGCCTACATCATACAGGTGTTGAAAGGATTCATTAGGTATAAAGGGCTTCCACAGAGCCCTGTTCTCTGCCATCTTTAATTCTCACACTTTGTAATACCATCTCTCTCAGAATATAATCCTATAGCTTTCCTCCTTTTTTCATAGTCAATCTCCTAGAAACATCTTTATATACTCTCACAGTCCAAAATGGAATTCATTATTTTTTCCCCCAAAATCCAGTCCTTTTCCTCAGTTTGCTACATCTCTGTCAATAACCCTCCAGTCTTTCAATAACCCAGTTTTGCAACCCTGGGTTCATCTTCAACTCCTCACTCTCTGTCTCTGTCTGTCTCTGTCTCTGTCTCTCTCTCGCTCTCTCTCTCACACACACACAAATATAAAAACAACTGCTGCCATATCTTGCTGATTCTACATCCACATCTCTCCTAGATGCTGTGTCCCCTTCTCTCCATTCTCACACAGCTACAAAGCTCAGGCCAGCTGATCTTCTCTCCTGGTCTCTCCTCCCTAATCCATCCTCACTCAGTTGCCGAAGCAATATTCCTGAAAAGCACAGGTCTGTCCACATCCCTACTTGGCCAAAATCAACTCCAGCGGCTCCCTATTACTGCTAGGATAAAATGTAAGCTCAGCATTTGAGGTCCTACACAATCTGGCCCCAGCCTAGCTGTCTGGTTTATCGTGCATCTCTCTCCCCCTGTGCAGTAAAACCATTCTTCCCCCTCATCCTTACACATCCTCTTTCCTATCTCAGTCCCTTTTACAGGCTCTCCTTCTCCTACCTGCCTCCCTTCAAAGCTCAGCTCCCAGATCTTCATGAAGCCTTTCCTAATTCTTTCCCCTCTCCCCCAAAGCTGCCAGTGCTCCCCTATCTTTCCTTGTCTTGATTTTCTATGTACTTATGGGTATGCAAGTTTGTACATGATTCTCCTTATGAAATGTAAGCTCCTTAAGGGCGGCAACTTTCATTTTTTGTCTTTGAATCCCCAGAGTCTATCAGAGTACCAGGCCTTTAGTTAACCCTTAACAAATGCTTATGAAATGATGGATCTCCTTTTCACCCCCAGAGTCTTCTTCCTGGGAAGGTCAAGAGATTTCAGAAAGATTTCAACAGAAGACCTTCCTTCAGTTCTGGACACAACAGATGACCACCCTTGTCAGGAATCTTCACAGCTGTTCTCAGAGAACAGGACTAGTGAAAACCTACCTTATGTCACCAATTTTAAAAAATGACCCCAGCTGGAAAGGTAAATAGGCAATGGTTGAGGCTGTGGTAGAAAAAAAAAAAACTTATGAGTTCTTATCAGTCAAGTCTTTAGGACAAATTCTTATGTTATCATGCTCTTGTTTCTAAGACATTCAGGATCAGGAAGAAGAACACACTGTACAAAGGAGAGTCCTAGCAGGTAATAGTTCTGCAAGCTGAGTGGATCCTTGGCCAATATAAGCTCAGGACTGCCTAAAATATTTGGGTGAGGCTCCTTTTGAGGATACAGGGTTAGATGAGAATTTGTTCCCCAAATAGGCAATAGCAGAAAGGGCAGGTCAAAGGCCCCACCCTCCATAAATAAATGAGACAAATGGATTCCTAGAGTGTTCATGCAAACAATTGTGTATCTTTCAGAATGGGAAAGAAGATCATGGAACTGAAGGAGGTGGGGAAGGGGAAAGGTCTGAAGTCATGTGGATCCTTAAGTAAAAAAAAAAGTGTGGAAGAAATGAGCCAAGAGCAGGGACTCAAAAGGTGGCAGATAAAGCCAGGAAGATGGAGGTTGACCTCTGAAAAGTAGCTATCACCGCAGTGATGTCTAGGTAACTGGAGCTCAGGTTACAAACCAAAAATGCAAGCCCAGACAGAGCTCCGGACATGAGAACCATCAGCTCCTCAGCAAGCAGCCTCAAGCCCTCAGACGGGCCAGACAGGCCCTGGCATATCAAACCCAACCAATGCTTTGGGTGAAAACAACATCTGGCCAGAAAATCCACCAAGAGGGCTGGCTGGGGACAGCTGCTCTTTGCTTTCTCACTTCCCTTAAACTAAAAAGCCCTCGAGGACAGACCATATTTTTCTTAAAAGGCAGGAACTTTAAAAAGACTAGGTCTCTTTCAGACACTGGCAGGGGGAGGGAATCTTTACATTTTTCTCTCCTTTGATCTTATAAGTCCATCACTAGGAAATTTTTCCCCCCTTAAGTCAGCATCCTAGAGCTCCTGTCAGGAAGATGGGAGTGCTAAATTCAGTTGTTTTTATGTGGTTCACCCCCCCCCCCCCCAACCAGGACTAAGGGGAGAGAATTGAGCTTCAGAACATTATTTCAGGAAGTGGCTGAAATATAATCCTCAAGCAAAGGCCATGGTAGCTGACCCCTGGCCTGGCCCGCTACAAAGCTTTGGGAGTCTCACAGAGAGACCCCCCCCCCCCAGGCCTTCCACACAAAGAAAGACCTATGTGGTTAAAAGGGCAACTCCCCTCCCCCATTTCAGCCACGTGGGATCCAACTGCTAAGACCCCAGGGGTGGTCACCATGGGGATAACCTTAATGACCACTGGTGACCACTTATCCATGCAAGGGAGGCCAGGAACGGGGAAAGGGAAAAACTCAACAAAAATGTAGTAAGTACTCACATTTATTTATTAAGGCACTATGCATGCGATATTTATAGGCTACCTAAGAGATTCAGCTCAACAGACATTTTAAAAAGCACCATATGCAAAAGGTTGGAGATATCCACACAGAAATGAAAGTCTTTTTCTCTGAGGAGTTCCCATCCTACTTGGAATAACACAGATACAGAAAAATAACCAGAAATAGATGGCCCTGACAAATGGGAGGGGGCGTGGGAGCTAAGCCTTAAAAGAAATTCTAGGAGGGAAGAGGGTGGGCAGCCTGGATGAAGAAAAAAAAAAGTCCCTTGAAAGGAGATGGAGAGCTGTGTTCAGAATTCCAAGAGGAATGTGGAGTGTGTGAATGTGAACCAAGTCTGATTTATGGGGGTTGTGTCCATCAGATGAACCAGATTCTAGTTCTGGTTCTGCTGTTCAATTCTTGTATGACCTTGGACAAGTCACTTCCAGTCCTGTAAAAATTGGGGCTTGGACAACCTTATCAGCTTTCACATCCTCTCCAGAAAATAGCCTCCTTGCCTTCTCCCTCACTAAGCAAACAAGAAGCTCTGCTAGGCTGTGTGTTCCCTAGGGATGGCCTCCATCCATCAAAAAGGTATCTGGAGACAGCTTCTAGACCAACTGGTTAAAACCAATTCTGCTACTGCCTATTCTGGAGCAGTAAAAAGTCTCATCTGAACAACCTGCCCCAAGCCTCCCAATACACATCACCCCACCCTCCAGCTAAGGAGAACAGGGTTCTATGACCTCCACAGATCAGGGAAGGAGGGAATAAAGGCTAGTCCAGGGTCTAACCAGCTTTTTTAGAAGTTTGAGAAGAAAACCTTTAGGAAGCAGTTATTTCCAGACAACCAAGCTTCCAAATCTTAAATACAATTTTAGCCAAGAAATTATCGTGCACAGGAACCACAGAACTGAATATTTAGGTTAAAAGCTACTTTCTTTATATGCACACACAAAAGAAAAGTGTTGTGAGAGCAACTTGGTGAAGAGGGGTAGGGAAGTATTTCAGGAACAGGTGCTGAGAGACCCACCACTCTGAGGCCTGAGCAAACAGCTGTCCCGAAGGCCGACTGATCGAAAGCCTAAGAATGATAGGAATGTTCTGGTACTTTCTCCAAAGCTCTTATGAGATCACAATGGGAGGTAGCAGAGAAGATGTACTTCATAGGAATGAGTATTTCTGAATTTGATAGGATCTTTTTTGGTTTCATTTTTTTAAAGTTTAATTGATAAATTTTGTTTTTCACTTTTCTGGATATATCTCCCAACATCTTCTAGCAATGACTACTCCCTTATGACAAAGGAGAAATAGTTAAGCTCCCCAAATGGAAAAGGTTGATCATTTGGTGATGTACAAAATTCTGCTCCAGGAGACTCCCTGTATGCTGAGAGAAGGGAGACATTTTTTTTTCTTTAATATTCTGATTTCATCTTCCTTCTATTGCCTTTTTATATACATTTCTGCAGTCATGATTAAATCAAATATTTTAAAACTGTGGGTACCAAGGACAAGTTAGTTGGTCAATGAATGCCACAAAAGCCTCTCTCCTAGGTATTAGTTTTCAAATTGGATGGGGAATGGGTAGAGATGGCCTCAAGAGTAAGGAAAACCTCTGGAACATACTGGTTGTGGGATCCTGGTTAAGTCACACTCTCACAGTGCCTCAAGCCAACTTCATTAGCAGAAGGAGTCTTCTCATTCAGGAGTTTCTCATTCCACAGGAATCATAGATTTAATCCCCATCCTCTTCCCTATGAAATCCTGTGGCTCCAGTCACCCAGTTCGGGCCACTGCTCATTTCCACATTCTTGAAGCCCTCATCCCTCCTGGGTCCCATCCTCCACTGATCTCTTCACTTATAAAACAATACCACACACACATTCTCTCTGCTTGGACTGTAATCAATTTGGTGCTTCATGCCATATGGACTTTATGCTCTTTAATTTTCACTAGGGAGACAGGAGGACAATTCATAATGCACATCAGCATTATAAAAGAGAACAATTTTAAGACTCAAGAACTCTGATCAACTCAATGATTAACTGTATTTCCAGAGGACCAATGGTGAAGAATGTTTTCCACTTCCTAACAGATATGGGAACTACTACTAAGTACAATGAAACTCATTTGTGGCTAATTTGTGGATTTGTTTTGTTTACCTATAATTCATCAGTTCCAAAGGTTTTGTTTTTATTCTTTCAGAGCAGGGGAGATAGAAGGGAGAAACGTAAAAGTTTTAAGTGAAAAAAAAAAACACTGTGGAAACAAGACTAAAGATTAGAGAATCTCAAAATTTCAGAAGCAGAAGGAACTTTAGGAGCCATCCAGGTAAATATATATATATAGAAAAAGAATCATCACCATAACACACTCTACAAGTAGTTGAGACTTTGGTTGCTCAGACTTTGCTTGAAGACCCTCGAGTCAAAAGAAAATCACTACTCCACAGGTTGTTCAGTCCATTCCCTTTGGGGGTAGCTAGTTGTGTAAAGAAGTTTTTTTCCTTCCAACAATTCTAAATTTTGCTTCTGGCAATTTCCACCACTCTACTCTAAGGAGCCAAACAGAATGAAATGTAATCCTTTATCTCTATGAAAACCTTTCAAATACTTGAAGGGAGGATCCATAACTGCCTCCCCCAACCCCAGGGAAACTATTCCCATTTCATTCCTTAAAATGGATACACTTCCCCATTTATTGGCTCTCTTCTGAATGCCTCTCCAGTTTCCCAATGACTTTGATAACACAAGTCACCATCTTATTGCTAGGAATCCTGCCTTTCTATTCAAGGCAAGCTTATACTTGCTCCAATTCCTATCATCCCCCATTCCTCCTATCAAGCTTTTGTTCAGTTTTTTTTTCAGTCATGGTTGACTCTTCCTGACCCCCTTGGGGTTTTCTTGGCAAAGATACTGGAATGACTTGCCTTTTCCTTCTACAACTCATTTTAATAGATGAGAAAACTGAGGCAAACAGGGTTAAGTGACTTGCCCAGGGTCACATAGCTAGTAAGTGTCTGAAGTTGGACTAGAACTGAGGAAGGTAAGTATTCCTGACTCTAGACCCACCTGATATTCTATTCACTGTCCTACCTAGCTGCCCCTATCAAACTTGCAGTATGCTGAAACCCTAGATCTTTTCCAAATAGCTAACAACCATCCCTTCTCCTATTTTGTACTTGCAAAGCTGATTTTTAAAAAAATGAAACATAAGACTTTATATTTGTCTCCACTGCATTTAATCTTAAATTTGGCCCCCTTCTTTAGACTGTTAAAATTTTTTTAGATCCTGACTCCAGCATCAAGTGTGCTAACATTCCGTTTTCTAGGTTATCTGCAGTTTGAGAAGGATGCTTTTCATTGCTGATCTCCAAGTCATCTCTCATGGTGAAACCAGAATGAGCAGTCCACCAAAGTCAAGGTCAGCAATGCTGTTTTGTCTTCTGTCTTTTCCCAACTACCCAAAGGGTAGAACCTAAGACTACATTAAGTAGAAAGTAAAAAGTTTAGAGAAAAAAACTTCCATGTCCATCTTCCATGTACTACACAACACAAATTCCTATTAACCTATACAATTATATCCAGTCTATTCTCTTTACACCCCATATCACTGAAAAATAAAACATTTTGCATCTCTATAGACAAGAGACCTTTAGCAACACTAAGTAAAACAACAGACTGCTGGTAAACAACAATAGTAGGGCAAGGATACAAATAAACACAACAGAGATGGGCCGCTTATTCTGGTTTCACCATGAGAGAAGACTTGGAGATCAGCAATGAAAGCATCCTTCTCAAACTGCAGATAACCTAGAACAAGGAGTGTTAGTTAACACACTGGATGCTGGAGTCAGAGTCCAAAACATTTTTAACAGACTAAGAGAGATGGTTGAATCTAAAGCATGATATCAATCATCTTTTTGGAGTTCTGGATCCCTCTGATGAAGCCTAAAGATGTTTTTCATGTTTTTAAATAATTAAAAGACATGCTAAATTTAGTTTAGAGGTTCATGAAAATAAAAATGTAATTTTCTCCTATCCAAATTCATGGATACCATTTCTGCCCAAATCTATTCACAGGACCCCAAAAGTTTAGAACCCTCAAAAATCTAAAGGAAATGCAGAATGCTAAAAATTCAGCTTCTTCATTTTTATAGATGGGCAACTAGGCAATACCACAGCACATAGAGCAGTGAGTCTGGAGGCAGGAAGACTTCAGTTCACACACATACACAGACACCCCCCCATGAAATTAGTTTGCATTTACTTTGTGTGTGTGTGTGTGTGTGTGTGTGTGTGTGTGTGTATGTGTGTATAAATATGTGCACACATACTTACATATACGTATACATGTGTGTATATGTAAATCTATATGTACACATATGTGTGTATAGTTTAACTTATTTATTCATGTGTGTTATTTCCTCCTAAGGGAATGTAAGTTTCCTAAGATCAAGAGCTACTTCATTTTTGTTACTGGATCACCTCAGCCTGGTATAAGGATCTTAATAAATACTTACTGAATGAATTATCAATCCCACCCATATCTAAAGGTTCTCCCATTAAAGCCCTGCTTTGATGCTTCATTATGGCTTCGGGGTGACCCTGGGTTCTTAAAGGCTATGCAAGCCCTGGCAGGTCCACGTACACTGGAAAAACTCTGAGTACAGGCAGAGCAACAGACTATATGTCTGTCATCTGAGCTCAGCCTAGTGAAGTTCAAAGACGTTCAATCACCACAGAGTTGGCCACTTAAGTGATGATTTTTTTTAAGCCACAACAGCTCAGAATACTATCCAAAACACAGAAGTTAAGATATAGAGGGATAAACAGAAGCCACATGGATGAAACCAAGGGTCCTGAAGTATATACTAATGTATATTTGAAGTTAAGGTATCAACCTGTGAAGTCTTGCTCTCCATCAAAAAACTCAACATCTTAGATTGTCAATAGCCCAATAAGGCTCTAGCAAAGAGAAAATATAAAAAATGACTCTCGTATATTATCTTCCTTGTTCCCATTCCATCACCCATCTTGGAATCCTTGAATTCCCTCAAGGTCAGCTTAAGGACCACCTCCCAAGAGGAAGCCCTTCCTGGATCCCCTCTCCAATCATCATCCATAGATTCAGCTTTTTATATGCTGTATTCCACTAATAGAATGTGATTTCCTTGGGGATCATGATGGTTTTCATTTTATCCTCCTATCCCCAGCTCCTAACATGAAACAGGTGAATGTTAATGCTCGTTGGCCTGGATTCTATCCAGCAATTGTTTCCTCATTTTAAAAATACAGAATCTTATACAGGTGAAACTATTTTCTTAAAACCAAAGCCACAAACATAAAATAATTTGAAGACTCTAATATCTCCCTCTACTTCTGCTGGATACATGGACTCACAGAAAAAAAGGGAACTCAATTAGTCTGTAAACTATATTATGGAATCAAGGAAATCTAAAACCTAAAAAGTTTACTTACAAATTTATCTGAGAACAAAGTAATTTGGGAAACAGATAAAGGTGGTATTCCCAAAGTCAAGAAAGCAATGCAAAAACTCCAATCATGCTATATCTTAATCCCCATCACACCCCACTTATGACAATCTCCTCTCACATTTCAAATAAAAAGTAGGATACCCCCCCAGTAGTGGATCTTCAATTTCAAAATTAAAAATCAATGGGAAAATAGCATCTATTTCATGGATAACTTTGTTAAAATATATGATCTCTATCATCACATATATATATACATACACACATATATGTACAAACACTTATTTTCAATATATTCTCTGTGCATATATACACATCTATAAATATACATATATCTAAATAAATATAAATATACACATACTTATACATAAACCCTGAGGTTCAACCTTTCACCCTGAAAATAGTAAATTTTTGAGGATGATTGAAAAAGATAGGAAAATTAGTGCAATGTTTATCGGTCTATGAATCAGTACAACCCTTCTGGAAAGCAATTTAGAATTATGAAAATAAAATGACTAAAATGTCCATAGTCTCTGAACTTGAGATTTCATTCCAAAGAGATCACTGGCCCCCTAAGAAAGTCCCTGTATACATGAAAAATTCAGAGCAGCATTTTTTGTGGTAGACACATAGATAATCGTCAATTGGGAAAAGGCTAAACAAATTGTGGTACATGGATATAATGGAATATTATTGTTTTGAAAGTTATAAATATTCTTAAAAAGCATGGAAAGTTTATTTGAATAGATTAAGAATAAAGTAAACAGAGCCAAGAAAATATGAAGAATAAACCTGACTCAAAAGAAGAGACATGAGAAGACACTTTCACCCTTTGCAGAGATGGGAGGTCTATGAGTGTTGCAACACAGCACATGCTTTCAGACTTTATACAGAATACCCATACACATATACACTCATATATTTTTGTATATGTGTATTTCATGGAGTGAGGGACACTTTATGATACAATACTGAGGAACACTAAAAATAATCTCAGGAAAGTCCAGAAGCAATGGACTCTCTCATCCATGATGATATCAAACAAGCAATTAAGATGACTTTGTCAGCAATGTAAAAGATGAACTACAGAGGAGAAAGATAGGAGGTTTGTTACAAGAGGCTAGGCAAGAAAAATGGGGGGCGGAACAAGAATGATTGAACTGACAAGGCTTTAAGATTTTATCATCATCATCATCATCATCAACATTTATTACTAATCACTCACCTTTATATGACATTCTATAAAGCACTTTCCTCAAACTGCCTATCTAAGATCATTTTCTCTAATTTGTGAACCAAAAAATTGACAAGGAAAATGAAGTGAATTTCCAAGGATCATACAGTTAAGAGTCATGTGAAACTTGAACCAAAGTCTTCTGAATCTAAACTCAGCATTCTTACCACCGTAACAAACTTTCCCTATTGGAAATCTTAATTTTTCTCATACTGAGCAAGAAATAATTTATAGAAACTTGGATAAAATGTTTTCAGCATTCTTATACCAATCAAACCTTAAAGAGTCAATCTTTTACAATTTCACAAACAGACCTGATACAAATATTTACATAGGTAGATGAACAATTCTGCTACTTCCTGATTTCTGATATCCATTCTCATTGAAAATTGGCTATGAGTTCAGAGAAACAGAACAAACATTTTCATCTCCATAGGAAGACAACTAGGCAAGTCAGAATAAACCCAATCTACTCTACATCACCAGAGCACTTGATATTAAGAATTATCCCTGTCAAGCCTGACAACTGCCTTCTGGGGGGGGGGGGGGGTGGAGTAAGAGTAGGGGGAAAAATTGTAAAACTCAAAATAAATAAAATCCTTAAAAAAAAAAAAAAAAGAATTATCCCTTCCTTCTTTAACAAAGTTGACCAAAAGAGAATAAGCAGAATTTCCGATCCTCTCCATCCTCTCTGGCTTTCCTAACTATGAGGGTCTCAGCTCAGCTTCAAGGAAAGGAGCCAGCCTCTATCTCACTAAGCTACTGAGCTCAGATGATAAACCCTCTTTAAGTCCCCAGCAGTCACTGGATTTTTTTCTCCAGACCTCAGTAGTGTAGTAGAAAAGGGAACAGTGGATGGAACCCTGAAAATGGATAAAAGGTATATGTTCTTGAGTCAATAATGACCTCCCCCACAGATCACTCAAGCAAAATTTATCAAAGTGGTATGAATTTAAGTATCCTATAGCATTCCACAGGTGGTTTTACTCTAAAGAAAAGGATAGAGTAGAATGATCATTTGTATCACCAACATGCTTCTCTCAACCCCATCACAATTCCCAACATTGCCACCCCAACTAACACCCTTCTCTCTCCCCAAATCCTTCTCATTTCTCCCCAACAAACCTCCTCAAGCCAGTAGGACTGTCCAAATGGTCTTTATCACCATAAAGTCTATATCCAATACTGCATTATCAGGCTATGGATGTTCAACCTTATTTGGTTCCTGGGACAACCCAACAGGGACAGTTCCCAGGGAGTTCCCAGTTTAGACAAATCCAGAGCCTGTCCTTAAGGCTCCTGGCCTGGGTTAACCATGCAGCCATACTGAAGCAAAAAAAGGAGTTCTAGTCTGGATATGGGTGAACCATTTAAACTAAATGAAAGTTAGACCTCAAGGGAAAAGAAGAGACAGATGCCATGGATTCTGGTTTAGTGACAAAAATCACCCTGAATCACCCAAATGCTCCAAGAGAAAATACAATTCAAAACAGTAGGGATCTTCTAGGAGACCTTAGGGATCTTGTCCAATCCTCTTTTTATAAATAAGGAAACTGAAGTCAAGAGAGTTCCCACAGAATTTAAATCTGAACCTGGGTCTTCTGATTTCAATTGCATCAATGTTCTTTCCATTATATCTCATATGTTCTGAGCAACTTTCACCAGCACGAATCCTCTGGAAATATTCAAACTTCTAGCAGGAGACTAGCCTGGAGGGAACTGACCATGAAAAGTGGTCAACAAATACTTATCTAGGGTAATTATCCTGGCATCTGCTTTGAGGGAAAGGGCTAGATTTGATTACTTGGTTCTCTTTGAAATGAAACACTGAACCCAGAATCCAAAATGCAAACTCAAACTTAAAATGAGAAGGAAATTCCTAATTAAAACAAATACAATACAAAACAAAACAAAAACCCCAACTCTTTTTAAACAGACAGCATTTTAGCATAAAATTAGAGAGGTAGCTAGAAAATAACTTCTGTTTAATTATTCCTCATCTGGGAAGCAAACAGTTTCTCTGGATGGACAGAGAACAGCTGTTACTTTAACAGCCCCTAGTCACCCATTCTTGGAACTCTGAAATCCTAATCAACAATGCTTGGAAAATGACTCCTCCCTCAGCCAGGCAAGTTGGTTTACAACCAGCTTTCGGTTTCAAATGCTATTTTTAGTCTAGCCTGGTTATCACAGTGTAATTCTAATAACCTAAAAAGAAACATTTGGAAATAAAAACCTCTCACCTATTGCCATCAATATGGGCTTTAAAGGTCTTGCTCTGAACCTACTTCTTTCCTATCCCTTGGACAGAAATAGGTGTGCAGTTTCAGGTAGAGACCTAGAGACACTGTGGGTTGCTTTCAGCACTGCTCAAAAGATATGCTACATTCACACATTCACCATGAAGTTGTATTTTGGGGACAGGAGACTCTAGCTTACTATTGGAGAGGGAAGCAGGGGTTGGAAGAGAATGGGGATTAAACTAAGGGAAAAAATTCTGTTCTTTACTGCTCCATTAATTCTAATGAATCCAGACCAGGCATTCCCACTAATCAGTGACTAAAGATAGTTCTATGGAAGTTTATGAAAAACAAATGACTACCACCTCAGAGTAAGATGAGAACCAAAGGTCATCATATCCAAAACATGAATGCCTCCTCCAGTATTACCAATAATCTTCTATCTGGTGAAGAATCCCAGGTTGGGAGTTAGAAGATCTTGGGAGAATTCGGTAGCTGTGTTACTTTGGGGAGGCATGATGACATAAGTGGAAAGTCCACTGATCCCAGGGGAGACCTGGATTTTGTACCACATATAAACTATGTGACTGTGAGCAAGTCACATTACCTCTCTTGTTTCTTCTCTATAAAATGAGGATAACAGTTCTCCTATTTTCCTCAGAAAGGTGATCTAATAAAGGACATTTGTAAACCTTGAAGAATTCCAGAAATAGGAGTCATTACTGAGGAAGTCACTTAACTATCCTGGACTTCAGTTTCCTACATGAAATGAAGGAGTTCAACTAGATGTCTATGGCTTCTTTCATATCTAAACATACTATCCCTATGATATACAGTCACAGGAAACTTAAATGTCTTCCAAAATGATTAAATTCCATTGTCAAACAACTCTTGATTGCTGAAAAGATTTTCCTGATGTTGAATAGAAATTAACTTCCTTAAGCATGATCCTCCAAGAGATCAATGATCAAAACAACAACTATATATATAAATATTTTCTGCAGCTTTTTTTTTTGGTCATAGCAAAGACCTGGAAAGAAATCTGATGCCCATTCACTGTGGGATGGATAACCACACTGTGGTAGATGAATATCAATGGGATGTTAACAGAATATGATAAAAAAAAAAAAACAGAGAAGTATGGGAGAAAAAAAAACATAAACTGAGGCAAAAATGAAGTAAGCAGAAGCCAAGACAATAAAAACAACTATTTAAACAGATACAATAACAACAAAGCAATTGAAAGGGCCTGATGCCAAAATGATAATAAACAAGCTCAGCCTCAAAAAGAAGTCACCTCTCCTCTCCACTTCTTTGAGGAGGGGGAGTGGGAATGGATATAGAACATTGGAGATAATGAGATTTTTCTTCCCAAAATACTGCTTTTTGCTAAATTGCTTTTCCTTCTTTTTTAAAATTCTTGTTGTAAGGGATGATTCTATGTGATAGGGAGGAAGGGCAATTTGGAAAATGTAGGTGTTATAAAAACAAAAGATCAATAAAATTATTTTTAAAGAAAAAATAACTTTGCCTCCCTATAATTTCCATACATCTGCCTTGGTTCTCCCCTCTGGGTCCAAGCGGCATAAATCTAATCCCACTTCAACATACCATTTTTAAAATACTTGAAGACTATCAGGTTTTCCTGCATGTACTCCTATTTTCTTGTCAATAAAAAGCTGAGTTTTTTTAAAGCATTCCTTCTCTGGTATGTTAAGTTCCTTCACCTTGCAGTCAGTCACACTCCTCAGAATATATTCCACCTTGCTAACATCCTTTCTACAAAATCTCTAGCCCAGGTGCTACAATACCATAGATCTAACCTCAATCCGAACAGAATACAATGAGACTAGTGATTTATCAACCTCAAGCCAGAAATGAAGTTCCTGTTTATGCAACCTAATTACATTAGATCTTCCAAACTGACACATCCCAGTGTTCACTAGGACTGTATCTGAGGTCCAGCAAAACTTCAATTACAATCACATCTCCCTAATCCTCTCCTTGGATAGCTAATCTTTTGAACCCAAGACAGAACTTTACATTTATCTCTATTAAATCTTATTCTTGTTAGTTTTTGTCCTCCATAACAGCCTCTCTGGATTTCAAGTTTATTATTTAATGTATTTTTTGCTACCCTTCTCAGTTTCTTTTAATCAGCAGATTTAAACAACTCTATCCATCAATTCAAATTACTGATGGAAATGTTGACTGGAACTAGACTAAGGACCAACAGCTCTGTGGCCTTTTTCTGGAACCTTCTTCCAAGTTCAGATAGAAATCACAAACATTCTTTAAGTCTATCCAAACGCCTGCAAATTACCTGAACTGTACAATTGTCCAGTTCCTCTCTTTCCATGGTTGTCCACAAAATTATCATGGCTGTCAAATGCCTTTCTGAAATCTGTATTGGTAGTGGCTATAGAAATTTCCTACATCATGTAGTAACTCTCACAAAAAAGCAAATGAGGTTAATTCAGTTAGTTAGTTAAGAGTTAGATTACAAGTGCAGATTGTAAATGAATTCATTTTAAGTCCTAAAAAGGAAAGAGGTGTTCAAAAAGCACTTATAAACCATACCTTTAATTATTCTTCTAGAACTTCCCCACAAATCAATTTAACAACTTCATAGGCCTTAGTCTGAAGTATCCTCCTCCAGACTAACATTTGTCCATCTCTATTCCAATGGCAGCTCTTCTATTGTTAATCATGATTTTTTAAGTATTACCATCAATGCCTAAAAGAACATTCAGAAACTTTCAGTGTTCTAAGGGAGTCAATTGTCCAGTTCAAGTGACTTGAATTCATTGGGAATAACCATGCATTCTCTTACTATCTACTTACTTATGGAGGATTTTAATTCTCAGGTTAAACAATGTTGTCCTAACTTTCTCAATTTGATGTTTACTTCTTGGCAGAAAAGCAAAAATCAAAGTGAGGAGTCCCTCCCAAGCACAATCATATTTCTATCCAGTAAATGTCCCATTCCTTCCTTGAACTTCCTTTTCCTTCTCAAGTAGGTGAACAAGTCTTATTGATTGTCTTTAACATCAAATTGGGCTTTAATATACTTCTGATGTGTTCTCCACATATATCTATATTCTTCTTAAAATTTTACACTCTTCACTACCCAGAGATATACTTAATCAACTTTAAAAAAAAAGTTTTAAGAACAGAAAGAAAAGAATAACTGCAAGAAACAAGGAACTTTCCTTCCACTAAGCATGTTTCCTTTTCCTTCTCTCTCTCTGCACAATACACACACACACACACACACACACACACAAATGAATTCATGCTAAGTGCTAGAAAGGACAGATACAAACATGCACAAAAACTCATTCATTCTCTCTCTCTCTCTCTCTCTCTCTCTCTCTGGAGCTGAAATCTTGCTACTAGATAAAAAAGATATGGGACAGACTGGTTTCAATAGCTTTCCTTCAAGTGGGAAGGAATAGAATGAAGGAAAATATAGTTAGCAATATCAACTGTGGGGGGAAAAATATTGAAACAGCTTCTCTGATGGACTTATGCTAAAGAATGCGATCCATCCATCCCAGAGACAGAGTTGATGGTATCTGAACACAGACTGAAGTACCCTTTTTGTTCTTTTTCTCTCATTTTATTTTTCTTGAGGTTCCTCTATCTTTGTGGGGGGAGGGGGGATTATGCTTTCTTTTACAAGACTACTGTAGCGATGTGAAAATAAATTTTAAAAAAATCAATCAATCAATCAATAATTGCTTTCTTGCTCTCCATGGATCTTATAAGAGAAAATAATCTAGGCTTTTGAGGGAGCTAGAGAGAGAGAGAATAGCTCTGGGGTCAGACTCCTATGGAGAAATTAAGGGAAGAATCTATAAGGCCATTATCAGATACCAGAAATCAAGAGGGAAAAGGAAAGCAAAGATGAGGATGAATGGGATGAAAGATCCTCTTTAGCTGGACAAAGCAGAGGAAGCAGCCTAGGACTGACAAAATACTTATAAGGAATAGAACGATCTACCTGGAAGGGCAAAATTCCAAGGCTGGCCTCTTCCTGGAATGTTAATTACTCATTAACCCCCCCCCCAAAAAAAAACAGGAAATCATAATCTTTCTAAGCAAAACTTTTAACTTAAAAAAATTTCCCAAACCTATATATGAGAAAAGAAGTGAATACCATGAAATAATTGGTCCCTGTCAGAGCAGTAATACTCAGTTGAATGTGATGTGGGGGTCAAACACAAAATTTCCCAACCAGAAGAGTTCAGATGAACTCCTCTAAAGAACTATTTGACACAAGGTTTTCCAACCATCTTCACTTTATAATAACACTGTTAACATTACTGATTGATACACAATAGTGCATCAAAGCTAGAACTAACACAGACTCTGAATTTTAACTAAATTTTACATTTTCCAGCAGATACCCTAGCTAAGCATAGTCTTGGGCACATAGGAGATGGTTAATAAATATTTAACTGAATAGTGCCTTCCTAGAAGCAATTAAAGAGATTTAGGCCAGGGAGGGCAGTCCCTGGCAGATCATGCTTGGCCTCTACTCTATAAGTTCTGAACAAAGTAAATATGAAGGTACCAAAATGACATTTCTGCCTCATGGCAGGCAAGGGAACAAACACCCTGCAGCTGCAGCTAAGTTTTCCAAACCATAAACAGTGTCACAAAAGGGCTGTGGAAGGGAAGTCTCATTCATCCATTCAACATTCATCAAACAGCTCCAAAGAAACAGCCACAAGGAGAGGCAATGGGAGATCCTGCCATTGGAACCACCTGCACTGGGCCCACACTTCAAGTGCCAGAAATCACTGGAAGTAAACACTGCTCCGCAGGAATCTAATCCTTCAAAAGCATTCAGCGACCTCCTCCTGGGTGCCCAGACCTTCTTTGCCCTGCCCTACCTTGCAATGGGAGGGCTCTAGAAGAAAGGAAGGTCTTTCCTTCAGGGAGTTTACCATCTAATTATGAGAGGCTAAGTGGAAAGGGGGAGGGGGGACTCGAGTCGGCTAAGACCCAGGTTTAGAAACAAGGAGACCCAAGTTTGAATCCTGCCTCTAATACATATTTGCTATGGCTCCGGGGAATTCTCTTAAAGATTTTTAAGTTATGAAAATATTGTTTGAGTGGAAGGAATTTTCACTCCCTCTGTTCCCAACAAGAAAGAAATCACAGGCCCAGAAATTCCTCCCTCTCCCCACCTCAAACAACAGAAACACCAACAACCTGGGTCTGCGAAGTCAGCCACATCAAAAGCATCAGAAACAATGCAAATGAACTTGCTACTTCACAGTAAGAGAATATGAATTGAGTCAAAAATGAATTACCATGAGAAAACAATTTACCTCCTTCCTGGAAATCCTTTTTGGGTTTTCCATCTATGTTTCCAGGCCAACCAGTCAGCAGCATCTCTCCAGAATCCCTTAGTGAAGGCACACTCCAGAGAAAGAGTATGACTGCTCTGCCAAGGTGAGCCCTTGCTCCAAGGCTCAGAAGCACAAGAATGCCAGACCACAGACTCTGGAGCGACCAGCTCCGACCAGAGCGGGCGTGTGAGAACAGAGTCGTGTTGATCTGAAGGAGCTGGGGCTGGAACAGAGAAGCCTCTGCTACAAGTCACTAACATTGTGTGTGGGAGGGAGGGATACATGTCGAACCTGAGGAAAGTTAGAGGCTGGCCAGGCCACCCAATGACCGCCTGCCATGTAACCCGATGCTCCCACTAGGAAAATTCAAGGACAACTGGATTCTCTGGCGTTAAGAGAGAAGAATTAGCGGGCTCCTTACTCCCTAATTATAGACTTAAAATTTGCACATTTAACATGTTTTCTTGAACAGGCATTTTGTTTAGGGCTTTGGGGGAAGCTGGTTGCCATTCACCTAACTGAAAGGTTTGAAGGGAAGCTTTAAATCAATACTCACAAAACCAGAGGCCACACTCTGACCTCAACCATAACTGATCAGACCACCCGATTAAACAAGCATATATGAGGCATCTATTTATTAGGTACCGGCCACCCTGCTAGGTATTTTGGCTCAAGATAACACAAAGACAAAACTGAAATACACTCAGGTTCCTAGGATATTCCTAGGCAAAAAAAAAATCTAATTTTCCCTCCTGGATCTTCCCAGCCCAGGTTACTGCTGCTAAGAACAGCACAGTGTAATGGGCAAGGGCATGTCTGATCACCCTGCCATCACCCAAACACCTCAGGCTCATATAAGTTAATGAGAACCTTTGAGCTACGAACAGAGCTACACTTTTTCTGAACTTTAATTCAAGTTCAACATGTCTAAAATGAAACTGAATTTCTTTAACCCAAACCTCTCAGTCCTTCAGATTTGGCTATTTCTGTCCAATCATTCATCCTCAAAATTCAAGATTTTTTTCATTTTCCCCTAACTTTTACCATTTATCTCACTCAGCCACCAAATCTTATGAATTCTACTCCAAAAATCTCTCTCCCGTTTCCACTCTCCATTCAAATCGCCAGTTTCCTCATTCAAGCAACCATCACTCTCAACTGGACTCTTATAGTATCCTAACTGTTCCTATCTTCAGTCTCTCTCCAATTCATCTTTCACACATCTGTCCAAATAAGGCAGAGGTTTATTCATTTTACTCTCCCTCTCAAAACACACACACACACACACACACACACACACACACACACACACAAACTTTCTAATTACTTTAGAATAAAATACTAACACACCTCAGTATGGTATATAAAGCCTTCCAGATGGCTTTCAAGACTTATTTCATCCTATTTCCTTCCACTCCTGTTAAACTAGAAATCACTCTGATTTCATTCTACATACACCAGTATCTGCAAATCCCTGTAAGCATGTGTGGGGGGGTAGTCCTTCCCCACCTCTTAATACCTCTGAAGACTGAAATCCTCTTCCTTTCACAATCCAACTCAGGTGTAGTTAGTACAAGGAAAAGAACATTGGTTTAGCCATCTGAGCACTTAGAATTTAGGGGTCTGGTTCTAGAGAATACCATTTCTGGGTGACTTGAACAAGTCTCATAATTTCTTGGGACCTTGATTCCTCAGCTATAGAAGGGGAGTATTACACTGTTCTCCACAATCCTTTTCCAGTTCTCAATTGGGTGATTTTTATGAACCTCCACAAATCTTGTGACACCACCACCCCCTCCCTCCCATTAAGTCAGTGTCTCCTTTGCTCTTCTCAAACTGCCATGTCCCATATAGCTATTAGTCTATATTTCATGGTGTCCCTCCTCACCTCAATATCTTGCATATTACTCACTGCTTTCAAGGTTCACCTAAAGTGCCATACCTTATAAGAGACTTTTCCTGGTTCCTATAAGTGCTCCAGTGCTCCCAATTATTTTATATTTCACTGAGTTCATATTTAACAGTATTCATGATTTAATGAAAAAAGAACAAATACAGGCATCAGAAGACCTGGGTCCAAATCTGAGTCTTGCTATTCAAGATCTAATGGGACCTTGGGAGAGTTAAAGCTACACCTCAGCTTTTTTTCAGTTGCAAAATCAGGAAGTTGAATTGGTGATCCATCTTCCACTTTAACTAGGATCCTTTCTCCAGGAAGTTCCAAGATCCTGCCCAGGTCTAATCAATACCCATGACTACATTCGAGTGTGGGGTCAGACAAACAATAACATTATGCAAAAGCCTCTTCCCAACAGCTCTCCTAACAAATGTACCATCATGAGAAGTCAAATCATCAATGAGGATGCAAAGAACAAAGAGAGAGAGAGAGAGAGATCTCTGTCCCCCACCATGCTTTTCTTTTCCCTACAGACTAAAAGAGTAATAAAGCCACTGGATATCAAGTGCTGAACTCAAGGGAAAAGAAGCACATACAAAGACCCTGCCCTTAAAGGTCCTGGATTTTTTTTTCCTCTTGAGAGTGACCAGATCTTAGAGCCAAGAGAGATCTTAGAATTCATTTGATCCAACCTTCTCATTTTACAGACAAGAAAACTATTTGCCCAAGATCCATAGTCAGTAGCAGAGGTGAGATTTGAAACCAGATCTTCAAACTCCAAATTCACTGGTCAATGCTGCCTCTCCAGCATGTTTAACAATAAGAGGATCAGAGATTTGGAGCAAAGAGAGATTTTCGACATAAGCAAAGCCCAACAATCTTGTGACATTTCTTCTGTGCTTTAAGGTTTATAGAATATTTTTCTCACCACAACCTTGTGAGGTATAAAACAAAAGATGATTAAGAACCAAAGGGAGTTGTGATCCTACAAGTTTCAGGACACATTAAATAGAGATCTCCAAGAAGGAACCCCAGAATAGCTAGCCTCTGGCAGCAGGCAGGACAATTTAGGTTCTAGAAAACTACTAACTGAATCTGCAGGTTGGAAAGGACCCAGGGATGATCTAGTCCAAGGGGTATGAACAGGAATTCCACCAATAGCACGAACTTTCTCTTCTCCTCTCTGCCTAAGGTCTGTTTCATTGAATAAAGCAGAACAAAAAACAATGGGTGATACGTGTTGAGGGGTAAATTTCAAATTGATTTAAGGGAAAATGGTCTAAGAATTGTACTCCAAATGGATATCTGTGATCTTATACATTCTTCCCAATGATGGAGATGATCACCCATCTGTACCTGTCCACCTCTGGGAAAATCTGGCCCACATCCTAGATTCTCGTATTCATTTTTGACAAGGGGTTAAACTCTAAAACAATCTCATTTTGTAGACCTCTATTATGGAAGAATCTGCTCCTGAGGAGGAAACCTGTTCAAAATGTCAAGAGGATGCAGGGAAACCTTTCAGCACTTTGGACCCTCTGGGACAAAGTTCTGGGAAGGCAGAAACAAAGCAAGCCATGAGAGCTGAGTTCTGTATAGTTGGATCCAGGGAACAAAATCACAGATTCTTCAGTGTTTTGAAGTATAACCATTAGGTAGTTTTCCCCCCAATATCAAGCTAAAATCTGCCATTTTGAAGCTATAATAACAACTAGCAATTTTGTAGAGCTTTAAGGTTTGTAAAATACTTCACAAATATTTTCTCTTTACAACAACCTTGGGAAGTAGGTGATATTTCCCCCATTCTACAGATGAGGAAAGTGAGGCAAACAAGGTTCAGGGACTTGCCCAGAATCACACGGCTACTAAGAGTTGAGGCAGGACTTGAATTTAGGATTTCCAGTTCCATGAACTGCATCCCTTGTTTTTGGTTCTGCCCTTTAAGGTCAAACAGACCACATCTTCTATAAATGAGAATCCTTAGGCAGAGAGTTGGGAAGAAAGCCTTTGAAGTAGGTGAAGATCAGCATACATAAAAGGCAGGAGGCAAGAATAAACATGGTCTGTGTGTGAAAGGGCATTAGGCACCTGACTACTGGGAGGGATAGCCAGGAGGATGGTAGTGGTAGATGAGTTTAGAGAGGTCTACTGGAGCCTTGAATGTTACCTGATAGGCAATGGGGATCCATTGCAAATGATCTCACAGGAGCTAAATGGAGGTTTTACCCAATAACTAGTGATTACAGAGACTGAAAATTTTCAATCTAGAATTGTTTATATCCAGAAGTTAAAATGAGAACATCCAAAAGGCTGAGAACCTCTCTTAAAGGAGGAGGGTAGGCAGAATAAACAACAAATGGTTCTATCTCCCATTTCATTGATAAGAAAACTCTTAAGATCATCCTTGCTTCCTGCTCTGGTATCCCTCTTGCTCCCACCTATAAGCGAGGCCCTGGGATCGATCAAGTCTCAGGCAGGGGAGAGATAAGGACCCCATGGAAACAAAGTTTAACTTCTAAACAGCCTTATAGACCATGTATTTGGACTCTGGGCTATTGGACTGGATCCTTAGGACCCAGCACCTTTGGGTGTAACCCACTGGTAATTTGTGGTTGCTGTTGCTGAATCACTTAAGTTATGATCCCATTTTGGAGTTTTCTAAGCAAATATACTAGAGTGGTTTCCTTCTCTAGATCATTTTACAGATGAGGAAACTGAGGCAAACAGTAAACTGCCCTCATATAATAATTACTAGATGCCCATTAGAACCCAATGCCCCTGATTTTGAATCCCTAGTTTTCTTCAAGGTTCAGCTCAGAAGACACCTCTTTTCCTGATCCCACCCCACAGCTTCTAGAAATTCTCTCCTCCTAAATTATCTAGGTTCTATCTTGTATATATATATATATTATTTATATTTATGTATGTACACACTGTGCATACTCTCCCCACACTATATAAAATATAAACTTTTTCATTTTTTTGCCTCAGTATCCTCCAGCACCTACCCTTGTGCCCAGGACACAGTATGCTTATCTACTGATTAGAGTTCCCGTTCCTCCAAGACTGAAGTCCTTCCTACCTTACAAAGTTTTTTAGCAGGAGAATGAAATTCAGCCTCCTGAATCTCAATCTCCTTGCCATCTGCTAACAGATCTCCCTGAATCTATCTCCTTGGACTTTGGTTGCCTGACACCAGATATCTCCTTCTGCCTGCAAGGACACTCCCACTTGTCACCAATGGTCTCCTTTCTTAGATCTCCTCTTGTCACCTATTTTTCTTTTCACTAGTCATGGTCACTCATTCCCTGGTCACCTACCCTGCCTTAGTGGGACTATCCAATCTCAAATTCTCAGGCCCAATCAAACCCTATCCCAAGGAGGGGGTAGGGGAGGAAGAGAAGGGAAGTCCCAATCCCATCCCTGTTTGGCCCCATAGGTTGTTACCGCTCTTTAAGGGAAGAAAAGTGTCACAAAGAAACAAAAGGAGTCCTCTTTCTTGCCCCCCTCTCTTTCAAGCCTTACAGATAACCCCTGTGTGTGAGCCACCCATAAAAATACTACCTGATACCTATCTTTTACTGGAATTTTCCCTAGGTTATTAAGAACACAAACATTTTGAACTTTTTAAAAGAACCAGTGGATTCAAAAATGAGAAAATGAAAGAAGCTGGGAAAAAAGAAGAGACAGTTCAGAGAACAATTCTTCACCAGAATAGCCCTGCTCCCTCCAACCACAAAGCACCATCCTATACAGGAGACTGAATATGTTCACACTTCATTTTGTCACAATGCTTGAAATTGCACTAATGAGAGATTCATTTGGGGGGAACTCGCTTCCCTTCTCATCAGCGTGAATTACTCCAGACTGCTTTCATCTTAACAGCCAGCCAAGTGAGGAAGGAAAGAGGGAAGTCATTTGGGGCTGAAGAACAAGACTCCAGGAGACAGGAAAGGGACACAGTGAGGGACTTAGGAATGCTCAAAACAAGATTCTCCTATTTCAAAAGTTTGCCTAAGGCTAGTCGTATGTGTAGTCTAACTCTCCTTATAGCTAGCACTAATACGGTTAACACACTAAGTAAGGTTTGCAAAATGCTTCATAAATATTATTTCATCTTATCCTAACAGATGAGGAAACTGAGGCTGAGAGAGGTTAAGGATCTTGCCTAAGGATCACACAACTAGTAAGGATCTAGGAAGGTCAGATCTCCCGTGATTCCAAGTGCAAAGTTTGTCTCTACTGTACCACCTGCCCCTGCCAGTCCCTTCCATGATTGCCACACAACTTCAATTAATACTAATCAAATTGAAGTTCAGCTTAATTCAAGGTTAAATAAGCTTTTGGGGCTAGCTGGGAACATTGTCTCTAAGAGAAACAGGGCTCAAAAGACCTGACTTACAAATTTTTAAGAAATAACATGCACCAGGTTGGGGAATGTCTCTCATGTCCAATTAAATATTTGTCCTTTTTGCCTTTTTCTTAACCGTGCTATTTTCCTGGTACAAACCAAACTGGAGTCACAATGTGTGACTTGGAAGTCTGACAGACAATCGGCCCTTAACCAAGAAGTTAAATCAGTATGGCTTTCACTTTCAGAAGAGGGGTTGGGAGGGGGTGACAGACCATACACCCCAAACCTGCCAGAGGAAAAAACAAAACAGGAAAACCTCAAGATCAGCCACAATCTTCTTAGAATACAACCTCAGAAGCAACCAAGACTTTGCTAGCAGAAAAACTTGTCTTTTATGTATCACAATAATGAGCTGCTTCTTTTAATTAGTAAAGAACCCTTTGAGCAAGTCTAATGCCCCTCATTCCCACAGGGCAGGGTTTCCCTTTAAAAAAAAAATTGCATAGCACTGTGTCACTCGGAAAAGCTGTCGAACTGGACTGATCCAGGTTAGAACATGATTCCCTCTCCCCAACGATAATCCACACCCACCACACGGCTGCAGGTTCTTCCAAGAGGAAAAAAAAAACCCACTACAGTCCAAACTGTGCCAAGAGAGGATTTTTCTACGTAATTTCTTTCCTCAAGATGCAGCATGGGAATAGTGGATAACACTGTTGGGTTGGAATCATTAAATCCTCTCTCAGATACTTACTAGCTATATGATCTGGGGCAAGTCATTAATTTCTCTGTGTTTCAAAAAACTAACCAGGACTTTAACCTTGTCTTATCTGAAGGTGAGTGATTCTTGTTATTCAAGGCCATTTACTTAAAGTTATAGGTGTTTCCTAGGGAGGAAAGAGTTCCCACATTGAGAATTCCCTAGGAGGCTATGCATGTCCCCCATGTTCATGTATTCTCTACACTAGAACTTAAAGGGCTTACACCTAACATCCAGCATCCGGCACAAGAATCTCTGAAATAAGAGTCCCCAAAATTTCTCTGATAAAAGTTCTCATTTGGAAAACTTATATCAATAAGAGTTATTTCCCCATAATTCAAGGAGGACATCTAAACCATCAATAGACAAAGAAAAACTACTCCAAATCACTTACACTTAGAGAAATCCAAATTAAAATAACTTGAACTTCTACTTCACATTTACTAATCCCCCCTAAAGATAAATATTTGAGGGGGTTTTTATGAAAACGAAAATGTAAAAGTAAGAAATCAGGTGCCCAGTCTGGAAAATACTAGAATTACATCCCATAAATCACTAAAATTATCACTAAACTGATGGTGTCATACCCCAAAGTGATCAATGAAAGAGAAAAAGAACCCAAGTATACAAAATCCATATATAGTAGTTTTTTTGTGTGGTAGCAAAGAACTGGGAAATGGCCAAACAAATTATGATATATGACTATAATAGTATTATGTTGTAAGACATAATGAAAGAGATATGCTCCAGAAAAATCTGGGAATATTTGCATGAATTGAGGCAAAATGAAATAAGCAGAACCAGAAGAACACAATTTACAAAGGCAACTTTGAGAGACGATAAAAACTCTGATCAGTGCTAATGACCAATCATGATTCCAGAGGGCTGATCTTGAAATAAACTTCCTACCTCATGGCAGACAAGTGATAAATTCAAGTGTCAGGGAAGCATTCCTTTTTGGACATGGACAATGTGGGAATTTGTTTTGCTTAAACATAAATATTTCTTAAAGAATTCTATTCTTTTCAATTGGGGGAGCAAGTGCAAGGGGAGGAAAAAGAATGGGGAAAAATGAACTGAAAAAAATCAAAAGAAATATTTTAAAATTTTCATAACTTTTTTCAATTTTAAAAAGAAATAGAAAGCACTGGTGTCTAACAGTCATCATATCAGGACTTAAAGTTTCAAGAAATGAAGCCTTCAACTTCAATCAGCCGTCGTCACCAATCAAGGCAGTTTCAACTTCATGACTTCCCAGACAGTCAAGAATTTCACAGCAGGGGTAGATTCTGATTCATTCCCACCCCTCTCTCCAATTTGGTTTGCTCCTACTTATGAGCAGGGTATATGTGGTATTTTTTTTGCACTCCTCTAAACTTTAAGCAGAGTACCTCGGTACACAGATCTGTAATAAATGTATTGAATTGAATAGGACTAGACCCTCAGAGGAATTGCATGTATTGGTTTTCTCAATCTGTTCAATAAAGCACATAGTGAATGAAGTGCTGGTTTGGAGGGGAGAAGACCAGGCTTCAAATACTGCAGCAAATGTTTACTAGCTATACGAACCCTGAGAAGTCACTTATAGGATCACCGATCAATTAATTAATTAAGAACATGCTAGGCACTGCACCAAGTTATGGAGATACCAAAAAAAAATTAAAATTAAAAAATGCAATAGTCCCTGCCCTCATGGAATTTAAATTCTATCATCGCTTTGGAGCTAGAAGGGATCTGGAAAATCATTTAATGCAATTCATTTCATTTTACAGATGAGGAAATACAGGCACAGGCAAGTTAATTGGGGAAAAAATAATGATACCTAATTTACAGGGTTAATATTTTAAAAATAAAATAATTATATATAGTTCTGTAGATATTAATTAATATATCATGTAAAGGTTAAGATAAAAAATTTCTATCAAGACAGATTATGGAAAAGCATCTTACAGATGAAGTGTCGCTGTTTTAACCAAGAACTGGAATGGTTTGTACTCCCTTGTGTTCTTTAAAACAGAAGGAACACAAGAATGAGAACATAGAAGGTATCCAGCCAATACCTACTGGTTCACGAAGTAACTTTTTCCCTTTTATTTTTATTATTGAATCTGAATTTGCTGATATAAAGTGGAGGGAGGGTAGAAAGGACCCTGTCTCCATCCCCAACCCAAAGAATGTAAACTATTTGGAAGGGGGACCAAAGTTGGAGTGTCCAGTCCCCTTACTTCTACCAGTGAGTGGGCTGATACCCTGAGACTTCCCATCTGAGTCTAAAGATATTAAAACAAAGAGGTGAAGGACCAAGGAGGAGTGGAGATGTAGGAGCCAACCCTCTGTCTCCAGATAGATCATCCATCCACTCTAAGACCATTTTCTTATAGGTCAAAAGAATTTAATATAAGTTAGTACTTTATCCCAACAAGATTAATCCAACAAAAGAAAAGAGGTTTATTTTTTCCAGAGATATCAAACTTTTTAACCTCTAGAAATGGTGAAGCAAAAACTTCCAGTGAAAGGGAAATCTGAAAGCAAAAACTCATCATTTTGTTGTCTCTCTGTCTCCCTGTCTCTGTCTTCCTCTCCTAAAAACATTGAGATGTAAGCAGTATAAACCGAGGCTGAGGAGTTGGGTCAGTGATCCCACTAGCACAGGAACCTCCTTCTAGTAATTTGCACCTTCTCTATTTCCTTAATTTGTCCAAAGTCATGAAGGTATTTCTCTAAGGTGGAATTTGAACTCGGGTCTTTGTGGCAACAAGGTCAGCTCTCTAAACACTAAGTCCCACACCTTCTCAAGTAGTATAAGTAATATATCATTATCTGACAAGCTCAGAAAGGGTGGCAGATTTGGGATGTAGGAATACAAGCCTTTTCGAATTCAAGACTGATTCAAATCAACTCATTTAAATTCAAACGTTTGTTAAGCTCTAATGAAGACTCTGGACTGGCTCACCCCAGGAAAACAATAACCAAAGACAATTCTAAAGGGCTTGTGATGGAAATACCATCCACATCCAGAGAAGGAACTATGGAGTCTGAATGCAGACCAAAGCTTACTGTTTTCCATTTTGAAAATCTGTCATGTGTTTTATGATTTTTTTTCCCCTCAAGTTTTTTCTTTTTTGTTCTGATTCTTAACACAACATGATTACTCTGGAAATATGTTTAACATAGTTATACAAGTATATGTCAGTTTCCTATGTCAGATTGCTCTCCATGGAAGAGGAGGGAGAGACAGGAGGGAGAATATGTACAACTCAAAAACCTTACCAAAAAAAAAAAAGATTTGAAAACTATCTTTGTATATAGTTGTATATATTTGTATATAGTTGGAAAAAATAAATACATTAAAAAAAACTCTAATGATGGAAGGCAATGAATAATCCTGACCTGAAGGGGTATATCCAAGTATCCAAATGATTTTTTCACAAGGAGAACTGAGGCTAGAAAGGACCTTCTCCTCCCACTGAGCCACACTGCCCTAGACGATGCTTACAATTTTTATCGCAACATCCCAAGCCCTTCTTGATCATCAAACACCCAAGGATTGGATTCACAAGCCTCATTGTCCTGCCATACATGAAGGTATCTGGCCCCGTTCTACCTAAGGATATGACAAAAGCCACAAAGAAAAGAGTCTCTTATCATCAGGACTAGAGCCCACAGACACCGGATTTCTTATTGCCAGGAGCTCAAAGTGGGGAGGGAGGAGCCACACAAACCATGCTCAACCAGAACAAAATACACACACCCAGTCCAAGCTATCTTTGGACTTGTGTCATCTCTGACCATTTTGGGAGGAAGCAGAGAAACTGATAGTGAAGATGAATGAGGCACCTCGGGTCTCTATCACCAACTATTTTCTAAGGCTAAATCTACATGCTGAAGACACCTGACTAATCACTTAGCAGTTGAGAAGGTCAGTCCCAGGTAAAAAGTTCTTCCCGGAATTAACAGATTTTCCTTTCCTCTTTTCCTAATCCCTGAGAAAGTCCCATTAAATAGGTAAAAATCTACTTTCCTAGAGCCCGTTACTATCCACTTCTACCCTAGTCTTTTCTCAAATACCTCTCTGCCTTTCCCTTTCTAAAAACCTTCTTTAGATACAGAATGGCATAATATATGGGATCTATACTCATATTCAGAAAGGTCTCAATTGAAATTCTCTGCCGTACATGCTTATTAGTTGTGGAATGCTAAGCAAGTCATTCACTTGCCTTGTGTATAAAATAAGGCTAAGGGGGTTCAGCTCAATGACCTCTCAAGTCCCTTCCACATCTAAATCTATCACCTTATGATGCCTGTGTCATACACCTTTAAATCTCACTTCTATCTTCTTCCTCTCATGGAAGAACTGATCCTCTCCCTTCCCAAAAGATTATATTCTTACCAGTCTTTCCCTCCTGGATATACCTCTCATTACACTTACACCCTTAGCAGAGTGGGTAGGTGAGCATTCTCTGTTCTTTTCTGCCACTACCATCTCTCCCAACCTGTCTCTGCTGCCATCACTCCTAGGGAACCTTAAAGGAGGAAGAATTGTTATTTCCTCATCACCCATTCCAGATCTTAGTTCGCAATAAGTGTTTAGCATAGTTCCTAGCACCTTGTAGGCACTCAATAAATGTTTACTGAATGACAATTATCTCCCAATCTCCAGATAATTTTCTTCCTTTCTCAAAGAATGTTCCCTCTGAGGAATAACACCTTGACTGCTGGGAGATTTCATCAATACCTTCTGGCTTCCCAGTTGAAATTCCAACTCAGCCACAAACAGAAACCAACCTTTGATTTTACCATCATTTCTAATTGCTTTATCACCATCATTCAGATCTCCAAAATTATTCTGTTATTCACAACCTACTACCACTAACCCTTTTTTTTTCCTGGATCACTTGATCTATTCTTCATTCTCATTATGACCCAACTTTGATCTCACCTTCCTTATCCCTATGGTTAACCATTTCAATCAAATCCTGACCTTGAATCCCTACTCCTCTTGTCCAGTCCTGCTTATACCTTTGTCAACCACTCCTCCCTCTCATTAGAATATCCCTACTCTCTACCTTCCCTTGCTTACTCAGGAGCAGCAGAATTGTTAACACAAAAAATTCCAAACTCCACTGGACCCTCACTGCCCAGTGGCAATCCTTTTAAATTGTTCCTTAAATGACTTTCTATGGCACTTCCCCACAACTTGAATCTCAAATCCTTTCTTCAAGCCTCCCCAAGCAGGACTTCATTTCCTCCTTTACTGTAAAAATAGCAGTTTAAGCACATTTTTCTCTACACTGTTATACCTCAAAACTTCTCTAGATCAGAGCTCCGCCATACCCCCCAGCCCACTGCCTCTGTCATTACCCAGTCTCACAAAAAAGGTAGCCCTTCTCCTAGTCAAGGTCAAGCCCTTTATTTGTGCCCTTGAGCCAGATTTTGAATAGCAATTTCTCTTTATGTGCCATTTCCCTTTCTGCTACCTAGGACCATGCCTGGGTTGAGTCTAACCCTTATTTAAAACACCTAAGAATGCCCCCTTAGTGTCCTTTTTCCTTTTCAGTCAAATTCCTAGAAAGAGCCATCTACACCCCTTGCCTCCCTGCAAAACCTTTCATGAATTTCTCAACTTTTTAAATTCTGGTTTCCTACACCTGCAGTTTCCAATAATCTGGTAATTACCAAATCCAATTACACTGTCTCAGTTCTGGGAAGATTGCTGGACTTTAAGCCTAGAAGACTTGGGTTCAAATCTTGTGGGTGCACACACACACACACACACAGAGCTGTGTGACCCTGGGCCAAGTCACTTAACCATTCAGCCTCAGTTTTCCCACTATATAAAACAAGGGTACCACCCTCCATATTTTCCAAGCCTTCTTCCAGTTTCAAAACTATGAACCAAAAATGTTGCCCTATCTTCACAGGAACATCATCCAAGTCTTATCTGCTATCTACATTCCCTAGATAATTCCTGAATGAATGTATCTCATCCTCCCTTAAACACCTCAAACTCTACTTGTTCGAAATGAAACTCTTTCCCTTCCCTTTCCAGGGGATCCTCCAGAATCCTCTTGCTGTGGAAGCCTTCCCCCTCATTCTTCCAGACACATAAATTTGCAACATCAGAGCTATTTCTGATTCCCTCTCCTCATATCCTATGAGTTGCCACCCATCATCCTGAGTTCAAGTCTAGCCTCAGATACTCAGTTGTTTGACCCTGTTTGCCTCAGTTTCCTCACCTGTCAAATGCGCTGGCAGTTTCCTCACCTGTCAAATGCGCTGGAGAAGGAAATAGAAAACTACTCCAGTATTTTTGCAAAGAAAACCCCAATGAGGTCATGAAGAGTCATACTCAACTTGAAACCTTTCAAGAATTATTTCACATTACCCTTCATTCCTTAAACTCTGTATTGACTTTTCTGCCTTCAGGGACCAATTGTCTGTTCCCCAATCCCAGAATACATTTCCACCTCAATTTAGCCTCAACGTTTTTTAGCTTTCTTTTAAGTGTAAAATAACTCTTAGGAAAACCAAATCTAGTTCTCTCTTCCTCTTCTAACCATCTTGAAATTATTTATCTTAGCTGTGTCCTGGGTTTCCAGGTTGAATCCTACAGTAGAAGGTTAGTTTATTGTGACCCAGGACTGCTGCTACAGTTTTCTTTTGTCTCTTTATCTCCAGTTTCCAGTTTAATAAATATTTGGTGACATAAAGGGAAAAGGGCAGTAGAGGTTTTCAACCCATTTGCAAATAAGTGAACAAGTTATAACCCTCTTGGTAAGGAGGACATCTACCAGTCTTTGCATAGGAGGAAACTGTAGCCTGGAGAGATAAATTTGCCCAAGGTAGTCAGTACATCACAGAATCAGGACTCCATCTTTTGTAAAGAGTGGCATCTTTCCCATGGTTGATAAGAATGCTGGAACTGGAGTCTAGGCTCAGCTATGTACTTACAGAGGAATCCGGGAAAAGTCACTTTCTGGACAGGTTTTTCTATATCTAAAATGTGGAAATAAAGTCCCTTCTCATCCTGGATCCAGCATCTTATAAATCCATGTCCATTGTTACTCTACCACCTCACACCAGCTATGACAATGTATTTATATTAGGAACTTTAACCAGAAAAGAATACTATGTAGTCAGTTCAATTTCAACTCAAATTATGTAGTTACAAAGAAAAACAATTACATTATGACCAATTATCAAAATCTTTTTAAAAACAAGTTCACAGAACTGGGTTAAGAACTCTTATGTTAACATATTAAACAATGATTGCAATGCACAACCCATATCGGATTGTTTGCTGACAAAGGGAGAGGGGAGGGAAAGTGGTAGAAAACTGAGGAACTCAAAAGTTTGCAAAAGGACGAAATGTTGAGAACTATCTTGGCAAGCAACTGGGAAAAACTAAATAGGGGGGAAAGGAACTCTAGAGCTAAGAAACTAAGGAAAGGGAAAGACTTGGCCATTGATGGGCCTTGGTTTGAATCTTGGCTCTGCCACTTAAAACTGTGTAACCATCAAAGTGGCATAGCAATTCTCTTTTTTGTTGTACATGGAGATGCATGTTTTAGTTCATAAGTTAAAAATAAAATAAACAGAAACTGGGGGAAAAAAAAGAACTGCAGCTCTGAACTTGTTTCCACAGAGGCAGGATGATGTTCTGATGATCTGGAAGGTTCCTTTCAGCTCTGGACCTACGATCCTCTGATAGATACTTCCATAACTCAAGTCCTCCATACCCTTTTGCCCCTCAGAACTACTGTACCAGCCTTCACGATACCCCCTCTCCAATTCATTCATACCACCACCAAAATAATCTTCCTAATTAAAGCCTGTGATCTCATCACTCCTAAGGCTAAACTTGTTCGGAGGCTCCACACCCCCAGCCCCCCACTGCCTGTAAAAGTAAAAAGCAAATTCTTCCTGGACACTAGAAATGTTTGGTGAATTCAATCGAGTGGGAAGAAAGTGGGAGGGGACCCCCCCCCCAAAAATGATGAAGTAATTGTACTTTCGCTCCCCCCAATTTCTGGGGATCTGAATCCATATTTTACAGGACTCCGGTCTGGGAGGAGGGGAAAGGCAAGAGTGAGAGGAGAAGATTCTAGATTTCTTCGGAAAGCTCCAAAAATCCTCGGGCCGATTTAAGTCTAGGTAGCTTAAGGCCGCGCTAAGACTTGTGATGGCAGGGTGTGGGGGGCCCTACCAGGCATCTAGCTCATTCTACAGGGTTTACAGGCACCCCGCTTTCAAGTGGGGTGCACCACTCGGGGAAAAGGCGCTTCTCAAACTGCCCTGGCATTTTAGACAAATACCTGGGGTCCTTTTGGGTATTGTGGGTTCTATCGATCCCCCGGGCCCCCTCCCCACGCACCCCCGGTACCGCCCCCGACTCCTCATCCAACCCGCGCCCGGCTCCCTTCGCAGCCTCTCGCTTCGGCAGTTTCTACCCCAAAGGTCCTCGGAGGGGGGACGCCTCGGGGCTCCCCGCTCCCCACGGACCGGCCGCGTGGGGGCCCCGGGGGCTCCCCGCGAACAAAGCCCCGCGGCCGGGGGTGTGTCCCCGCCCCCCCGCCGGCGCGCCCCCCTCCACTTGGGCCTGAGCTCCCTCCAAACCGCCCCCCCCCCCGCCCCGCGGGCCTCGGGGCGTGGGAAATCCCCGGGGAGGGGCGAAGGGGCGGCCGAGGCCCGGGTGCGAGTGCGGGGGGCGTGCGGGGGGCGGCCCGCGCCGGCCCGCAGCATTGTTCGCCAATCCCGAGCGGGAGGCTTGTTTTTCGGCTCCCCTCCCCTCCCCTCCCCTCCCCCGCCGCCCCGCCCCTCCGCGCCCCTCCCCCGGAGTCCGGTCCACGAGCCGCCCCGAGCGGCGGCCGCGCACAGCTGCGCTCGGGGCCCCGGGCCGGGCCCCCCGCCCCCGCCCCCGCCCCCGGGGGGCTGAGCCGCGGGGGAGCCCCGAAAGCGCAGCCGGGAGGCTCCCGGACCCCCCCGCCCCCCGAGCCCCGCGGCGGGAGCCCGCGCCGCGCCCCGCCCCTCGCCCCTTCCCCAGCGCGCTCCGGGCCGGCCCCGGCTCCCCGGGGAGGGCGCCCCTGGAGCCCGGGACGTCTCGGGGGGCCGGGGGCGCCGGCCCGCGGCGACGCGCTCATGCCCTCCGAGCGGCCGAGGCCGCCCCTTGGCGGGCCGGGGCCGGGGGCCGGGGGCCGGGGCCCGGGGGGCCGGCGGGGCAGCGCGCCCCGGGCACAGGTGCTCGGCCGGGCAAGTTCCTTTGTTGGTAAACATTGCGGCGAGTGGTGCACGCCCGCCGCGGGCCCCGCGGACACGCGGACACGCGCCGCGCCCCGCCCCCGGCCCCCCGTGGCCCCGCACACGGGCCCGGGGCAGGCGCCCCGAGGGTCGGAGCCGGGGGCCCCGCCGCGCCCCCGGGAAGCCCCCGCACTCACCTGCGCACAGCGATCCCCACAGCAGGGCGAACGCGACCCACGGCGCCGTCATCGTCCACGGGGCCGGGGCCGCCGCGCGCGGCCCGAGCGGCGGGAAGAAGCCCGCGCGCCGCGAGCGATGCGGGGCGCCGGGGCCGGGCCGGGGCCGGCAGGCGCGGGGCGGCCGCCCGGGCCCCGCCGCGCCGCTGCGCCCCGCCGCTGCTCCCCACGCGCGCCGGAGACTCCGTCCGGGGCGCCCGGGCCGCCGCGGGGCGCGCGCCCGGACCCCAAAGTTTGCGGGGCTCGGGCTGGGGGCTCAGGGCAGCTGCGGCGCGCGCGGGCGGCTGAGGCTGCGGCTGCGGCCCGGGCTCCGGGGCGCGGGGACGGCGGGGGCCGGGGGGCGGCAGCTGGGCTGGGGGGCGGCGGCGGAGCGGGGCGGCGCGGGCTGCGGAGGGGGCTGCGGCGCGCCGGGCGCAGGCATAGCGCGGCGGGGCGGGGGGCGGCGGCGGGCGGCGGGGCGGCGGGCACGCGGGGCCGGGGCGAGCTCCGGCTCCGGAGTGGCCATGAAAGGACTGGGGGAGCGCGGGAGGGGGAGGGGCGGGGGGAGGGGAGCTGAACCCAGTCCAAAATGGCTCCTGAGCCGCCGAGGCGAAGCGGAGCCCGCGGGGAAACCCGGATGTTTGATACAAAGAGGCGGGCGGGGGGCCGGCCCGAGCGCGGGGAGGGGGCGGGGCCTCGTGGACAGCTCCCACCCCGGGAGGGGGTGCCCCCGCTCCGCCCGCTGGGAGCCCCTTCCCGCGCCTCCTCCGGATCCCGGGGCGCGCGCCCGGAGCCGGGGTCCCCTCCGCACCGGGGTGGGGGGCCGCTCCGCCAGAAGGACCTGTTGGAGCCCAGGCGCGGTCCGCGGGCAGAGAGGGGCCCCGGCGCCCACCCCCGTCACCCACGCCCCGGGGCCGGGGCCGCCGTGAACTGGGGCGACCCCCCCCATGCCCATTGGGACTGCGCCCGGCGGAGTCGGCCTTGGACCGCCGCCCCCCGACACGCGCCGCACTCTCGTTTTAGCAAAGAATAAAAAGCGAAACAGCCAACAGTTCCTTAGCGCCCGGAGACTCGGGTCCAGCGTATCAATAATCAGCCCCGAGCAGCCACGGACTTGTCCAGGGTCACACGACACAGATGGTGTCTGAACACCCGCACCAGGGCGTCCGAAGCTTTCAAGGGACTTAGGTGCCCTTGGTCAGGGAATGATCAGAGATCTCACAATCCTGTGGAAACACTTGTTCAAAGGAGGGGTGCCCAGGGACCCCCAAAAGGGTAGACACAACGACGACAATGTGAACAAAGTAAAAAGCTAACATTGTGGCATTATTTCAACCAAGTTCAGCCCCTCTCAAAGTTGCGAAAATGTATCTCCAGCTCGGCTTCAGTGCAGAGGTTCTCTATGGGTGAGTGTTGCCTCTACTATCAAACACTGGATGTGTTCGTTTTGCTGAGCTATTTTCCCCCCTTTTCCCTTTTTAAAAATACAAGGGATGGCTGGCTGGATGGGAGAGCCAGGAGGCACACAACTGGAAATGAAAGTGATGGAACCGAAGTAAAGCATCCCTAATGAACAGATGAAAAGGTACCTGCAAGATAGTTAAAGAGCAGGAAGGAACTCGATACACTAAGGTCAAACTAATGGGTTCAAAAGCTAGCTCAGAACGGGGCTTCCTTCACAACTTGGTGAAATGGACAATTCAAGTAGCAGTAGGTCCATTTCACAGATCAACCAAAAAGCTTCACGATTCACCCGGCTGCACATAAGACGGCAATATTTGAGATCAGGACTCTAGCTTCAAAGTCTGTGTGCTCCATTCAGAGCAAAAGCGCTGCTTTTCAATTTGGTATATGGAGCCCAAATCTGAGAATTAAAAGAACTGCATCCTCTCCCTAGCATTGCTCTGATACATAGTGAGACTCTAAGGAAGACAAATCCTCTTAGTGATTCGGTTTCCCCAGTTATGAAAACATCAATCCCTGATATATTAGAACTGATATTGTTAGAACAGGTTTTATGGGAAAAGTGAGGAGAAAGAATATATAAAGATGAAGCAGTTCAAATTCATGTGACATTCTCCCACTTGGTGGCTCCTGTATGGTTGGGGGAGTGAATCTGGAGTGGAAAGATCTGAGTTCAAATGCAACCTCAGTGGTGCAATGGATAGAACACCAGCCTTGGAGCCAGGACAGGAGTTTGAATCTGGCCTCAGACACCTGCCACTAGCTGTGTGACCTTGGGCAAGTCACTTAACCCTGATTACCTTGCATCCAGGGCCATCTCATGTCATCCAGATTCACATCTGGCCACTGGACCCAGATGGCTCTGGAGGAGAATGTAAGACTGGGTACTTAGCACAGCACCCCCTCACTCAAATCCAGTTCATGGGCTTGTCATGGTCTCACTTCACTTGATGTCATGGTCCTCTGAGAACAAAGAACAAATATCATCATCCTCATAATCCTGGAGATCATTTAGCCTCTGCTTGCCTTAATTTCCTTATCTGTAACATGGAGATAACAGCTAGCACCTACCCCCAAGGATTGTTGTGAGGACCTAATGAAATCTTTTTTTTAAGAGCATTTCTTTCATAGGCACCATATAGATATTGATTTTCTTCCCTTTCCTACAAGTGAGATGCCAAATATTCAGGCATTTTGCCCCTTTTCCTTCAGAGAGAGTATGACAAACTGTTGAACTGCAGCTGCTCAAGTCAAAGAGGGTGTTCTGTCAGATGATAAAGACAGCGCTTGTTGAATTAAATCTGGCCCCCTTCAGAACAGTACACTTCTGTTGGTTAAAGTTAGAAAAAGATGCTACCCCCTCACTAGAGAATTCCTCCAAGTCCTATTTCTCCAAGCAGCCAAGGTGGGTACAAAAAGGCCAAAGACAATCCCTACCCTCAAGGAGTTTACAATCTAGTGGAAAAGACAAAAAAAAAAAAGGCCAACAAGCATGTCCAAATTAACTATACACAGGATACATAGCAAATGATTAACAAAGAGAAGGCACTAGAATTAAGAATTATTAAAGGCTTCCTGAAAGGGATGGAATTTTAGATGGAACTTGAAGGAAGTCAAAATGCAAATATGAGGAGGGAGAACATTCCAGGCTTGGGGAGCAAGCAAAGAAAATGCCTACACAGAAAGATGGGATTATATTATTCCTGATATATCAGAAGGTCAGTGTGGGAAAAGGTGGGGAAGAGAGATAGGTTATGAAGGACTCTTAACATTGAACAGAGGATTTTCTGCTTGATACTGGAGGTGATAAAGAGTCACTGGAATAGCTAAGCAGAAAATTCTTTTTTGGGGGGCAGTCAGGAGAGTCTGGTGATGACCACTGTTAAATAGCCAATGAACTGTGCCACCTCCATCGTTTTGCCCTCCCTTCATTACTGCCTGACCCTGCCCTCCTCTAAAAGAAATTAGAGGCCATCATTATTGCATAATCAGTACTAGTGTTGTGGACAGAGGTTGGGGAAATTGGTCAGTTGGAGGAAAGCAGTAGACCCATTCAACCTTTAGTCAGAGATATTGTGGGAGGCAGTAGAATAATGATTTCTCCCCCAGGAGATCATAGACCTTTTCAGTCATTCTGTGATTGTATTCATTCACCAGTTGGAAGCTGATTTACACAGAAGTGGTAAACAGAGATTAATAACCTAAAGCTTATTGAAAATTCCCTAGAAGATAATCCCTGTGGCAGTTCCATATAGTCCAGGGATAAGGAGAAGGGATTGTCTCAATCAAGTTCTAGCTCATTATTTGGCATTCAAGGCCCTCAACAAACTGGTCTCCTTAATGTAGCCCAATTAGACTATTCACAATCATATACTTTCTAACCTCCATGATTTTGTTCTATCCTTTCTACCTGGAATATCTTCCTCATAATCTATTTGAAGTCCTACTCATTTTCCAATATCCATTTAAAATGTCACTTTTCCAGAGTTTTCACTGCCCATTCCCATCCCCTTTATAAGGAAACTTTCCCATTTACTCTTCTAGTGTATTTATCCCATTCTATTTGGTAACAATTAATTATGTGTATTTTGGATCTCCTGACTAGACTGAAAGCTTTCCGAGGCAGGAATTGTATCTTTAGTAGGTTCTTAATAGCTTTAGCTTTTGATTTGAAGTGCTAGACAAAGCTCAACAGTTTGCAATCATATATTTTAAAAATAACTTTTAAAATATTGTTTCACATATAGTATTTCATTCAATATTTAAAAAAAAACCACTTGTGACTAAGCAAGTATTCCCAGTTTAATAAGGACTTGTGAATCAACAATATAAAGTAACTTTTCAAAGTTTGCATAGTCAAAATTAAATAACCCATGTCTTCTGATTAGAGGAGACGCATTGATTAGAGAGATGGACCTGAATTCAGGAAGACCTGAGTTCAAATGCAATGTGACCTTGGCAAATCACATAACATGTTTTTTGCTCGAATCCATGGAGAAGCAAGTGGCAAACCATTCAAGTCTCTTTGCTAGGAAAACCCAATGGACAGTGTTGGTGTGCTATAATTCACAAGGAACCAAAGAGTTGGACACCATTGAGCAAAAACAACAAATAGATGTTCAGAATAGGACCTTTGTTAGAATTATGTTTTCTGCCCTAAAACTTTAAGAGTTACAAATTTAAGGCAGATTCTGGAACAGCATTGTTTTGGACTATTACAGTGTAGCATATCATCTATTATATGAAAATATTTTATAGTAACAATACCCTACATATTTATTGGAATTTCCCCCTATCAAAGTGCTTTCACACACTGTATCACAATCCTCTGCTAAGTTAGGTAAAGCAAGTGTTATAATTTACTTTATAGGTAGAGATGGGAGAAAAGATTGAATCTGTGATTTTGTTGCTAATGGAACCAGTGAGACAATTCCCTTTCCCATGCAGATCCTTACCATTTTAAAACTTGTCAAAAAAAAAATCACGATTGATAGTGAAAGAAGTTAGTGATTTTGGCCAAGTCCACTCAGTGAACCAATGGCAGAATAAGAAATGAGACCTAAGTCTCATTCCCCAACTCCCAGACCATGTGGTTTTATCACAAAGTCTAAAGTTGTAAACTAATGATTTTATATGAGATTGTGAGCTAATGATTTTATATGAGTCAGAGATAATATTTTTCATCTCCGACTTTAGTTGTAATACCCATTTGAGAACTGATTTGCCCCTGGTATGCTCTCAACTCTAGTGATGACTTTAGAATCTGGAAAAAGCATTCTTAATCTTTGTTCTGTCAAGTACCCCTTTGATAGTGTAATAAGGCTATGGACTTAGAAAATATTTAAATAGTTGAATAAATACTGAATTTCACTTTGGCAGTGGTGAAAATAAAGACACATTTTAAAAAAACCGTTCAAGTTCACCTATCCCTTGAAGTCTTTGCATGGACCTGGCAGCGGGGGAGATTTGTGGTCCTTAGGTTAAGAACCCCTGCTCTAGAGGGTCATATTGCCCATAGAAATGTTCTCTGCTTTGTAGTATTATAACCACTAAGATATCCATGGAACAAAGTAAAGGATTAATTTCGGGCAGTATCAGACTTTTTGGTTCTAGCACCTAAATTGGAACATAGATTTCTCAACTAATCATTCATTTAATGGCACCAAATCTGCATTTGCAAGAATGTTAGCTATAGCATGCTAAGGGAGATCTTATTAATAAAGAATCATCAAAGAAGATTGCATGTCATTTATTTATTTGTTTGGGGTTTTTTTAGTTTTTTGCAAGGCAAATGGGGTTAAGTGGCTTGCCCAAGGCCACACAGCTAGGTAATTATTTAGTGTCTCAGACCAGATTTGAACCCAGGTACTCCTGACTCCAGGGCTGGTGCTTTATCCACTGTGCCACCTAGCTGCCCCCTGCATGTCATGTCTTCAAAATACTTCCCACTGTTATTATTTCTCTTAGAATATTAAGAAAGTATTTAGAAATTATCCTATTCTGAAACCTATGGATTAATCTGATTGAAAAACTTTATTCCAGTTACTCTTTAACTATCAATTTCATACTATAATCTTTCCAAACCATTTATATCAAAAGCCTAAACAGTTTTTAATCACCCCCTAGGTTCTTCCCTTATGATCATCTCCAGGAAAGGCCCCTTCATGAATTAGATAGTGTAGTTACTGAACAAGAGCAAGAGGCCCATGATTGATCCACCTTAGAGCCATAGCCTCTTTCCTCATACCCTGACCTCATTATGGATCAGACTAAGAGAAAGAAGAGATCTTTGCATCAGTGGAATTATCTCTTGAGTTCACCTTTGACCAACTGGAAAGGAGAATCTATTTTTTTTAAGGACTGGGTCTCCCCTTAACTAGGCAAGAACTGAAAGGCTACTGACAGCCTAATCCCACTACTGACCAGTGAGGAAATTTTTGACTTTTGATGGTTCACCTCTTGTTAAGTAATCTAGTATAGTCCTCCATTTTGGGGGCCTCACTATTAATTATAAATTTGGCAAACTAGTCCAGACACCCAATCAATAAAGCACAAGTATTTCAAAATGGCAGAATTCAAAAGGTCCACAAACTTCATCCTCCCTGGTAGCTGGGATTACAGGTATATACTACCTGTATAAGGTAGTATATACCTTAATGGGCTGTAAAAGAGAATTCTAAAGTGATCAGAGAGGGATTTAATGGAGATAGAAACCTTATTCTGCAGGGGTGTACCAAAACAGTTAAGGGATTATTGTTCTGTTGGATGAAACTAAACTTGACTGAGAATTCTAAAACATTTTATCTCATTGTGAAATCTTATTATTTAAAAACATCAAAAATTATAGATTGAAAATGGTTTGTGAGAAACTTTTCAAAGTCATAACTACCTATATTTGGTCCTTTCAGCAGAAATGTTTACTTTTGAAATTATTTTTTATTTCACTAAGTATTTTTCAATTACATGTAAAATTTTTTAACAATCTTTTTTTTTAATTTCAAGTTCCAAATTCTCACTTTCCCTGTCCCTCCTTCAGAAAGAAACAATTTGATATAGATTTTATATATATATATATATATATATAACATATGTATATATATAGTCACGTAAAACATTTCCATGTTACCATATTAAAAAATAAAACAAAATGAAACAAGAAAAAAAAAGGTTTTACAAAGTATGTGCCAATTTCCATTCAATTAGTTATCTCTCTGGAAATTGATACATTTTTCATCAAGAGTCCTTTGGAATTTTCTTGGATTATTTTCTTGATCAGAATAGCTCAGTCTTTCACAGTTGATCATCTTTACAATATTGTTCTTTTCTGTATGCAATGTTCTCCTAGTTCTGTTCATTTCACTTTGCATAGGTTTAAATAAGTCTTCCCAGGTTTTTCTGCTCATCATTTCTTTTGGTTGAATAGCATTCCATCACAATCATGTACCACAGTTTGTTTAACATGCCCTCACTTTCAATTATTTGCTATTACAAAAAGAGATGCTCCAAATATTTTTGTACATATAGCTTCTTCCTCCTTTACTTTGATCTCTTGGGATTACAGACAAGTAAAGGTATAACTGGGTCAAAGGCCAGAATAGTTGGACTCATTCACAACTCCACTCATAGTGCCCCAATTTTTCCATATTCCCTCCAAAATTTGTCATTTTCCTTTTCTGTCATGTTAGCCAATCTGATAGGTGTGAAGTGGTATCTCAGAGTTGTTTTAATTTGCATTTCTCTAATCAGTAGTGATTTAGAGCATTTTTATGTGACTTGACCACTTTGATTTCTCCTTTTAAAAATTTCCTGTTCATATCCTTTCACCATTGATAAATGAGAGACAGGCTCTTATTTTTCAGAAAATTTGAGTCAGTCCTTTGTCAGAGAAATTTACTGTAAATTTTTTCCCCGTTTCCTATTTTCCTCCTAATTTCATGTCATCAAAGCTATCTATTTTACTTTCCATAGTTTCCTCTGTATTTGTTTGGTCATAAACTCTTTCCCTAACTATGGATCCAACAGGTTTGTTTTTTCTATGTTCTCCCTAATTCATTTATATCATTCTTTATGTCTAAATCATTTACCATTTTGACCTTATCTTGCTATACCCACTGTGAGATTTTGGAGTATGCCTAGTTTCTGCCAAACTGTTTTCCAGTTTTCCTAGCAATTTTTGTCAAATGTTCAATTCTTGCCCCCAAAGCTTGAATTTCTCAGTTTATCAAATGATAGATTACTATGATCTTTTACTACTGTGTATTGTGTGCCTAATCTGTTCCACTGATGCACCACTCTATTTCTTAGCTGGTGCCAGATCATTTTCATGATTACTGCTTTGTAATAGAGTTTGAAATTTGGAACTGCTTGGCCATTTTCCTTAACTTAGTAGAAATGTTTATATTAGAATAATCTAAATTAATTAAATTGTTTCTTATGGACTTATGCCTTAACTACAGTGTACAGAATTTTCTTCTAAGCCATATGTTATTCCATTTAAACCTAATAAAAATCCTATGAGGTAGGTCTTACAAGGGTTATTAGCCCCATTTTATTGATGAGGAAACTGAGACTCAGAAAGATAACAGTTATTTACCTTCACAAAGTGGCAAATGCAACATTCTACAATACACCATCCTTCCTCTTATGTGTTCTAACTGAATTCTGGTATTCTCAATTTCCATAAAGTCTCATACTGGATATTCCCTAGAATGATTTATGATTCCTAGGATTTCTGGGGTAGCACAATTTTGAATCACTTTTCCCAGTATCCTAAGATGGAGTTTTCTGCTGTCCAGAGCCAGGCCATTTTCTCAGTTCTAGTTCATAGATTTAGAAAGCACTTTAGAGGTCCTCTAAACCAATCTACTCATTTTTTATAACTGAGAAGCAAAGGAGGTGAAGTTACTTGGCAAGATCTTAAAGGTAGTGAGTGGAAGAACCAGAATTTAAGTCCTGGATCTTTGTATTCAAAGCTATCCTTTTCTGTATATTTAAGAACTCTGTTCACTCTCTTCCTCCTCCATTTCCACCCCCCTTTCTCATCTCTCTGGGCATGCTAACAGTAGTCAAGGGGTAAACATAAGAATTTCCATTGCTGATCTAAGTGGAGATAAAGCTTTTCCCAGAAGAGCTCATGGCAATAAGACAGAAGACCATGGTTTCTCACTTCAGCTCACTTAGGAGAAAAATCCTCAATGCCATCTCTCAGGAGGACACACCTTCCCTCTTTGAAGCTTTTCTTTCTCCAAATCTCAATACACATTGGGCAGAGTGTTCCCTTCCAAAATACCCCAAAGTCTTTCCTATTTATGATGTTAGAAAGCAACATCTCATGTCTCAGAGATGCTTTCTATTGCTCTAAGAGCCAACCAATATTTTAAATTATTTTTCATTTTACTTTCCTTAAATAGTTGGATCCTCTAATATGGATGTTATGATATGGAAGTGACTCTGGGTTCTCAAAGTTTATGCTGGTTCAAACTTGGGGAGGGGGCACCTGGGAAGACTTAGAGTGTGGTGCTTGGTGACAAACTATACCTATTACCTAAAGATATATACATACGTATATATATATATATATATATATATATAGACAACTAGACATTATTGAGTGCTTACTAGATGCTTAATACTGTGCTAAATGCTAGGGATGGTTGGTTGTTGTCCTTCATCCTCAGAGAGGTCCAATATGACATCATTGTTGTTAGAGTCCAGTTACCATGTGTCTGGGTATGACTGATTGGACCAATTCAATACCACAGATGGGGGTCAGATATTCCATGTATATCTTTGGGGTGGATTCTCTAAATTTGCCCATCTCACATTTCTTTTGAGCTACTTCAATTTTGCTTTGCTCATAAAGCACTTCTCTGATGAGGATGGCCCCGTGCCAGTGTCTCCCTTGTACAATCAATTACAAAGTTCTTAGTTTTTTTGTTTTATTTTTATTTTTTGCAAGGCAATGGGGTTAAGTGGCCACACAGCTAGGTAACTACTAAGTGTCTGAGGTAGGATTTGAACCCAGGTACTCCTGACCCCAGGGCCAGTGCTCTATCCACTGCGCCACCTAGCTGCCCCAATCACAAAGTTCTTAAGAGAGACCTTGAGACCTAGGGTTGCAAGTTTAAACAAACAGAACAATCTCTGTCCTCAAGGAGTTTGCAATCTAATGGAGGAAGACAATATCACATAAAGGAGAGAAATAGGAGGATGGCATCCACAATGGCACAGTGTGAAAAAGGCATTGAAATACCAGGTCTAGCCCCTGTCCCCCATCCTCAATATCCAGAATAGAGCTTGGCTTACAGCAGGTACCCAATAAATACTTGTTAAATGAAACAGAATTAAAATGTATTGATGTGAATGGTTCTACCTAGAAACAGCCACGTCAGAGGTGAAAAGAACACTGATTTGGAAGTTTGAAGACCTTGAATCAGCCTAGCTAAGTTCAGAGACATCACTAAGCTAGCTTCAGGGTGATGGATTTTTCCATTCCAATAAATACACCAAGACCATGTGTCAAATGTGAGAGGGGTTTTGATCTGCATTGGTGGGAAAAGGGCCCATATTCTTCAAGTAGGTAGTGCTGAACTAATTTCTTGAGAAGGATGGGGGGGGGGGATGGGGGGTCTCTACTCCATTGTGCTAATATCTAGATAGTATTATGTCCTAAAAAAATCTATAAAACCTGTCTTCTCCAACTCCTGCCACTCTCTAAGTCAGCTGGAAGGGAAGGAAGATCCTGCCAAAGATTCGACGTGTATTATATTTTGTTATTTTTCCACTGAATTAAAGATATAACTGCTTTTAAAAATGTACTTAGTCATAAGAGCCACTTCCCTCCTATCAGTTTTCCTGTCCAATTTCACCCACTCCTTAATTTCCTGTGAGTGTATAGCCATGGTAAAGCATCCATTTAGTTCTGTTTGCCATCGTCTTTATCACCTGTAGGCTCCTCTGACTGGTAATAGGGTTTGGGGTCTGAACATGATCTAGCGTAATATGCTAAGACTAACAGTCCCTTCCATAATATGAGTGGGGAACTCTTTTGAAAGCCTGCCTAGTTCAAAGGAACCCCTGTCCCCCCAAGAAATGTGTCAGCATCCAAACAAACCCAGCATGGCTCCCCAATGCAATAATGGTAAATAGATGTTTGTGGAATGTAAATAAAAATTCCCGCTTACATTTGTAAAGAAATTTGGGGTTTACAAAATGTCTGCAAACACCATATACTATATTTAGCTTTTTCAACTAATCAATCAGCTATCCAAATTTCAAGACTGCTATTATTACTCCCATTATGTAGATGAGAAAAACTGAGGTTTAGAAGGGATCAAGTTATTTGCTCAAAGTTAAACAGGTACTTAATGGCTGACATGGGACACAGCTCTTCTAAGTAGAAATCTCACATTTTTTAAGCAGGAGAAAGGAAGGAAGACATATGACTGGAAGAATAAGCAGAGAAGTGGATCAAAAAATGGAAGAATGGGAACAGAAGGAGGAAAAGGAAGACCTTTCACTCACTCATGGATCAATGATTCAACAACCAAGATGTTCCATTTTGTTATATCGTTTTTTCCATTTCCCCTGGATGTTATGCAGGACTAGAAAGTTTCCCACCCTCAGTGAGGGATGAAATTCGGAAAGCTAAATGTTTCTGGCAGAGGTTGGGGGTAGGCGGAGGAAGCTGAGATAGAAGGGGATCGGATGGCTAGTTTCCAGGGGTACAGTTTGTCCTCAACCCGTAAATGAGTACTGGAAAGGCAGCCCAAGTCTGTGCCTCAGACAGACTCTTACAACCTAGAACATTCCAGGACATCTGGTCTGGGAAGTAATACAGCTGCTTTTCAATTATACAGTCACCTCTCAATTATCCACACAGATAACCCATAAACTCAGTGCATCTGGCTGTGGTATGCAGTGTGGGATTTTTCCAGTAGTGGATTTCCTTGAACTGACGTGAAAAGACTTTGCATTTACTGAATACAAACTGGGGGGTTGCTGAAAGGTAGGAAAAGGAGTAAACATTGGTCATGAATACCCCCAAAAGATAGCTAAACCATGCAGTCAGGTAGGGCTCTGATGCTCCAAACAGAAATCATTGGCAAGCATTGCACATTTGGATCCTATAACAGACTAGTAGCTTGGGAAATAATTAATGTTACCCATCAGTCAGGGGCAACACCCATTCAGGGGACACACAAATAAAAATTGTGATATTGTAGCCTAAGGCCCACACAAGAGGAAATCCTTCCCAATCCTCTGTCCTCAGATGCCCTCAAATTTAAATGCTCAGACATTCTCTAACAAGAATGTTGCTGGCTCATCTACCCCATTTTTTAAACTTCTAATGATACTTAGTTTGTCTGCTCAGCAGAAGCAGGAGTGGGCGTGCCGATAGGCATGTGTGTATGGGGGTGTGTGAGCTGTGCTCCCAGGGACATGTTATGAATGAATTATGAAGTGTGCTCTACATGGTCCAATCCACGAGCAAAATGGAAGCTTTCAGAAGTCTGGGTCCTTCCAGCCTCTACCCCACATGCTTGCCCCTGCCAACTAGCAGGGATTGTACTGACTTGACTTGCATTTAATCCCAAGAAGCTGGTTGCTTCTTCCTGATAGAGCACATTTTGGTCCCTTTTGGATGTTTATTTTCTGAAAGGGATGATGTAGGGATTACTCAAATCCCAAATCCCTGAAACTAGTCAAACTATAGTAGAAGTTTCTGCCCCCTCTTCACATTCTGTGTAAACTAATATTCCTCAAATAGAACTTTAATCAATTCAATTAAACAAATATTCATTGAACACTTTGTCCTCCACTAAAATCCTTCTCTGATTCCTCATAGGAGTGCTCCTGGGTTCCAAAAGGCTAGGTCAATAGGGATTCAACTATGACTAGCTGTTCATGCCTTCTCCCTGTTCTTACCCTCATCAAATTATACTGTACTTGCTTCTGTTACTGCATCATTTTATCTCACAGAAGAATGTAAGTTCCTTGAAAGTAGGAAGTACTTTTCTTTTTTCTTATTCATTCAGATATTAGGTCCTTCATTCAGCAGATTTTTTATTGAGCAACTACTATTTGCCAGGCAATGTGCTATAAAAAGGCAAAAATGTTCTCTGCTCCCAAGATGCTGATATTCTTTGGGAAGAAAGAACATGTACACAAATAAGAAAATATACAATAAATGCAAAGTTAATTCTGTGAGGAGGGCATCAGCATTTGTGGATGGTGGTAGAGGAATTAGGCAAGGTCTGGAGGAACAGATAGCAGCTGATTTGAACCTTGGAGGAAGCTAGGTGGTCAAAGAGGAGTTGTCTAGTTGGGGAGGGCATCAAGTTTAAACAGAGATGGTGGATAGAAGACTGGAAATGAGAGAATAAGTGAGTGGATAGAAAAGCACTGTGCTAGATACTGGGGACAGAAATACAAGCAGATAGTCTTTGTTTTGAGGTATCATCTCACATTCTTACAAAAAGAACACATTGGGAAATGATGACCTGGGGTGAGAGTTTGGGTCTGGATAGTCACAGGAATGCCAAGAGGACCTAGAGGTGGCAACTCTCACCCATTCTCCATAAATGCAAAAGTCCACTCTGAGTATCTTGTCACCTGCTCTTTCAACCTCAGTTGATACTTTCCCATATGAAACAGCATCCTTTGGACTAGATCTTCTGAGATCATACCTCCTCTTCTCTCTCTGGTATCTCTAATCTAATCAGTTTTTAGATAGCCACCTTGGGGCTGAGTGGTGAGTGAATGAGAGCAAATTCACTATGTGTAACTGTGTGGAAATCCCACTGTGTGAACTTTAGAAAATTATTTAGCTTCTCTTAGTCTCAGTTTCCTCATTTATAAAATAGGAATAATAATAATAATAATATGTACTATTAACATATATTACATAATAATAGACTAATATATTTGCAAGATCAGGAGATATCTAAATATTAGCTTTTATTATTGCATGCAGTCCCATGTGTCTTGCATCTGTCTTGCCAACAGAGTAACAAATAGGTTTGTTTGACTGGAATGTAGAGTATGTAAGGGGGAATATCTACCTTTTTTTGTATCCCTATTAGGTAGCACATTGTTTTGCACATAAGAGGTACATCATCAATGTTTGATGAGTGAATGAATGAGGCATGGTGGGTTTTACCAAACTGGAAAGATTCTGAGTGTGCACCTAGTGGTGGCATTTCTATCTATGGTCCAAAGACAAGACTATCTTAAGTTTGAGAGACTTATCATCAGATTGGCCATAGGGTGAGGAATTTTTTTAATCCCAGAAACTCTCAAAGATTATGTATCAAATTACAGAGGAATCATAATCTCAATTGGTGGTTGAGAAACCCATAGAAAGAAATTACAAATCATTAAAGTATTAAGGCACATTATTTCTTCATCTTATCCTTCTCCCCAGCTAATTACCCTCGGGATAAATTCCAAACTCTTTATTCAGTCATGTAAGGTTCTTCATAGTCTGGTTACTACTTACTTCAACAAACATTTTTTCCATTTATTCACTTTTGAGAATGAAGAGCACTAGATTTGATGTCAGAGGATCTGGGTTCAAATCCCAGCTCTGTAAATTACTACTTATGTAAATTTGGGCAAGTCATTCCACCTCTAAAGGCCTCAGTTAAATTATATCACTAGGGGCTTGAATCTGTTCACTCCCTACCCCATTACCTCCTTCCTCCCCACCAATAGCATAATCTATCATATGGACACCTACACAGGGATTGGGGTAGAGCACTATATCAACTTTAATAGAAAGTAGATCTTAAGGTGCTCAATGATATTCTCTGCCTAGTCCTTTTTGTTTCCTTTCCTTGATTGTATTCTGACTGAATCCAGTCTTATGACAAACACTGTGACTCGATCTGACCTGCTCCTCAATTTTGATTTTAGTCTTAAATCTCAGGAGATTCATAGGAGTTCCTGGTCAGGCAAGTTCAGATAGTGTGTGTGGACCAGGCTAGATTTCTTCTAAAAATCTTCAGACTGACCCACCTGATCTTAGTCCTGGGATTTAACTTGCCTCAAGAATCTAAGAAGGAAGATCAATGAAAAAGAGCAAGATAGTCCCACCACCCTTCCCTTATGGTGAAACCTTTAGGGGATCATATTCTCCAAAGAAGAGACAATTTTATTAGTGACTTGGAGCATTTTTAATATGATTGTTGATAGTTTTGTTTCTCTTTTGAGAACTGCCTATTCATATTTTTGGACCATCTCCTGCCCACCATACGAAGCTATCATGAATAAAATAAGATAATGAATGTAAAAATGCTTTAGGAAGTTTAAGAAAATGTCATAGGATCAGAGGAAAAGAACTTTGAGATCATCCAAAATAATCCTCTTATTTTCCAGATGAGGAAACTAGAGAATCTGATCAAGGTCACACAGTCTTGGGATTTGAATTTAAGTTTTTCTGACTGAACACAAAGCTCCTCACACTATACCATATTGATTATCTTAATGTGAGGTATTGTTATTTTTAATCTCCAGTATTTCCTGAGAATTTTTATGTGCCTGCTCTCTATTGGTCTCTTTCGTAGGGAAGATGAGAAAAGAAAGAGTCATGATTCCTACCTCCAAGAGAAGATGGTTTAGTCAGCTAGATTCACACACATGAAATGGTACTCACACCCATGCTCACAGTTCAACCTGTTTAGTTTAGTTATAGAGCTCAAACACGTCTGGCTCTAGATAAAGGATATCTAAATGGACTGAGTGGGCCAAGGAAGTTTCTTAAAGGAGAGGAGGTTTAAGCAGGAACTTGAAAGATAGAGACAAGCCCAGAGAGCATTTCAGAAAAAAAGGGGAACCTAGTAAATAAAGGCTAAAAATGGAATTCTGAGACCCTGTTTAGAATCACAAAAACAGAGAATGTCAGAGTTGGAAGGGACCTTGGAGACCATAGTCCAACTTGTACCTGACCAAGAATCTTCTAAATAAACTTCCAGGCAAGTGACCATCTAGACTTAGCTTCAAGTCTGGCAAGCCCACTATCCCCTGAAGAAATTCAATGAATTTTACGACATTTGTAATTGTTAGGCAGTTTAATCTATATGATGTCACCAATATTCTGTCCTTGGGGACCAAGCAGCACTTTCCTCATGATAGCCTTTCAAATATTTGAAGACAACTATTATTTCCCTCCAAGCCTTCTCATTTCTTCTTTTTTTTTTTTAGGTTTTTATAAGGCAATGGAGTTAAGTGGCTTGCCTAAGGCCACACAGCTAGGTTAATTATTAAGTGTCTAAGACCAGATTTGAACTCAGGTACTCCTGACTCCAGGGCTGGTGCTCTATCCACTGTGCCACCTAGTCACCCCTAGCCTTCTCATTTCTGGGTCTCTTAAGGACTTTTCCAGGGCACCCCACCCACCCACCCATGACATTTCCTCTCATGTGTAGAGTTATCATTTAAGCTAACTTTCCCCTTTCCCTGAAAGGATTCAACCCTAATTTCAAGAGGGGTTTTTTTTGGTTTTGTTGGGGTTTTTTTTTTTTTTTAGGTTTTTGCAAGGCAAATGGGGTTAAGTGGCTTACCCAAGGCCACATAGCTAGGTAATTATTAAAGTGTCTGAGACTGGATTTGAACCCAGGTACTCCTTACTCCAGGGCCGGTGCTTTTATCCACTGCGCCACCTAGCCACCCCCAAGAGTTTTATTGATGGTGGTAAACTAGGGCTCAGTGGGGTTTGAATCCCAATTCTATCACTTCCTACCTATGTAACCCAGGGCAAATCACTTTATTCTTCCATATCTTAGTTTCTTCATATATATATATATGTATGTATGTATCTCTCTCTCTCTCTCTCTCTCTATATATATATATATATATATGTAAAACAAGGGGGTTGGAATAAATGATAATTAAGGTCTTTTCCAGTTGACTTCCTGGCCATCTCTTCACTAAGCTATCTAAACTTTGGCCATCATTTTCAATATATATTCTCCCCCACCCAATTGAACCTTGGACTCTACTCCCAGGGTCCCTCAGATCCAGCAGGGATTGCCATCACCTTTCCTCCTTCCCTTTGTATATCTTTCTCCATTAGAATATAACCTTCTTGTGGCTCAGAAATGGGAATGGATTAGGATTAAAAGGTCACTGAGGTACCTTCCAACTCTCTGTGAAGTTAAGAGACTTTGTCCAAGGTCAAACAAGAGGTAAGAAGTAAGAGCAGAGGCATGAAAATCACTCCAGAAATAAGCTAAAATTCTCTTCACCTGAGACTCTAGAATAGAAAAAGAACTTAAAGAGATTTGTGAGATAAGAGTTTGTGGTAGGTTGCATTTACTTCATTTAATAAAATAACCTATGTTTTATATAATGTTTTGCAATAGGAGTTTAAGTCAATTTTGCTTGACCTTTGGAGTAGAATAAATGTAGCTCTAATGAGTTATTTAGGAGTGGGATTCAAATCCAGGCTTTCTGACTCTCGACCTTGTGTCCTTCTGCTTACTATACTGTTGGTTTTTTTCTATTAAATTGATTGCTTAGCTACTATCCCTTGCCTCTTCTACCCAGGGGAAACATCCCAGTTAACAAATAATATTTAAAGAGAAAAAAATTTAGCAAAACTATATATATATATGAATTATGTCTAATAGTGTGCACAATATTCTATTACTATAGTGCTGCCCCTTTGCAAGGAAGAGAGGTGGGGGGACCTTTTTTGAACTCTTCTCTGGAGACCTGCTTAGTCAGGCCTAAATCATTTATAATAGGAAAAGATGTCCAGATTTTTGGAAGAGAGGAACAACATAGAATGATTGGATTGGTTTTGAGAAGAGTAGGACACTTTGGATGCTGTTATGAACATGGGAACAGTGAGTGATGATGTAGGGTTGGGAGTAAAAATAGGGGCAGAAGGTTGTGTTGTGCTAGTGGGTTTGTGAATAGTAGGGCATGTGAAAGAAGAGTGGTGAAGGGTAAGGTTGAAGACTATAGGTACAATGGGTTGAGGTTGAGTGGGATCATATGGGTAGGTTGTTTTGGTTTTTCTGTTGACAGAGAATATAAAAAAACAGGTTGTAAACAAAACAGGGCAAGACTGTTGGACCCCAGTTATAATCCTAGAAGTTCTTTGCCTGAATATACTATGTCTTCTGGGAGGTAGGTTGTTAACTACCATTATAAGAGGGGAAATTAAATGTTTTTATGTTATCACTTTTAATGTCACCAGGAAAATGTAGAATATGTAATTAAAAGTAACAATACAGTTTATATTTGTACAATGTTCTCCAAAGAAATCAGACCCATCTTATTACTTATCCCAGAGAACAAAGCAGCCTGAATCTAGTAATTTCAGAAATGAAGATAGAATAGCTCTAGAAAAAAAACATGTGTTTCCAATCCTTTAGATTTGACAGTGTTTACAGCTTAATATTTTAACTACTGTAATGGGCTATGGAGTTGAAGAAAAGTGCATTAATTACTTGGGGAAATCTAACTCTCTAATTAAGAAGTAAGAATAAAATCAATCTTATTGATTACAAAACAAATAAAACCATATAAAGAGAAAGCTGAGTATCAAGATTATCAGCCAAATGATCATGATTTCCTTCAGCACAGGGTCTACATTCTGCCTGCATCCTTTCTTTCACTCCCACTGAAGTGCCTGGAGTGAACTGGTTTTATGTGGTGGATACAGACAAATCTTTTCTTTTCTGCAGGTTAAATCTTTTGATTAATTGTTCTCCAAAATTGCTTATTTTATTCCAAGTGTGGAAAAGAATATTCCCCAACACTTTCTCAGAGACCATGTGACCTGCTCATCATTCCTAAGAGCATAGGACTTAGAATGAGAAGGGAATCTTTGAAATCATGTCATCCAACCCTTTCCTTTTATATGTGAGGAAACTGAGACCTAGAGAGTAAAGTAGCTTGCTTAAGGCTAAAAGGGTAGGAACTTAGCAGAGTTAGGTTTCAAACTCAGGTCATCTGATGCAAGATCCAGTATTTTTCCCCAACATCGTGCTGCTTCCCCAATATCTTTATGAGCTCCCTCCCCCCAACATTTAATATGAACCATGGATCTGCTTATTCAAAAAACATGTTTCCTTTTTGGGGGTGATTTTGCAAACCTCATCTTCCCCATACGTAAAATGTGGCTAATAATAACATTGTAGGAATAAAATGATAATGTTTGTGAGGTACTTTCAAACCCTCAAAGAGCTAAATAAATGCTGGTTGTTTCTATTACTGGGATAGTGTGTACAGAATGTTGGACCTGAAGTCAAAAAGTTTCCTTTTCCTGAATTCAAATCTGGCCTCAGAATCTTACAAGCTATGGGACCTTGGGCAAGTCATGTTAACTCTGTTTGCCTCAGTTCCTTCATCTGTAAAATGAACTAGAGAAGGAAATGACAAACCACTCCAGTATCTCTGCCAAGAAACCCACATGAAGGGCAGCTAGGTGGTGAAGTGGATGGAGTACCGGTCCTGGAGTCAGGAGGACCTAAGTTCAAATCTGACCTCACTAACTTAATAATAGCTATGTGACCTTGAGCAAGTCACTTAACTCCACTGCCTTGCACAAAAAAAGAAAGAAAGAAATCCCACATGGGGTAATGAAGAGGCAAAAATGACTGAACAAAATTATTTCTAGCCTCAGAGAGATATTACAAGGATCACATGAGACTATAAATATGAAAGCACTTTATATAAATGCCAGCAAGTAAGAACACAGGATCAGAACTTTAGCCTTAGAAGGAACTTTACAAAGATTATTTTGGCAAGTCCTTCCATTTCACAGATGAAGAAATCTAGAAATTTATATATGAGATCTTTGCTAAGTTATGTATATGAACTTTACTTTGTAGAAACAAATCACCAACACAGTAAAACCAGTGTTTTACTATATTGTCTGATCTTCTCTATGAATATCTCAAAGATACAGCTATTACAATTCATAGAGAGCTGGCCTTGGAGATAAAAGAACTCAAGAAGACCTGGGTTCAAATACTACCTCTTGCATGCTGGCTGTGGGACATCAGCCAAATTATTTTAACTCTCCAAGCTCTAAGCAGTTGTCTAAGACTCTAAGCTATAGAGAAGGTACCAACCTGGTTAAAGAGTCCCCTATCCCAAAAACCTTGAAGTCCAATTCCTTTCCCTATCTCTAGAATCTGACAGACCATGAACAACTGCCTAGCTCCACCATCTTTAATGCAAAGAAACAAGTCTGTGAAACAGTCCTTTCCTTCCTTACTCCATACCCAATCATGTACTCATCTACAATGTGGAAGAGATTGGAGAAAAATGATGCCATGTTATATGTTAAACAGAGTTCACTCACTGGTTGGCAGGTATATAGACAAGATAGATATATAGGCAGAAATATGCTGGCAGATATGTAACAACCAGCTCTCTAGATTTATAGGATTTATCTGCATTATCAGCATCACTTTCTTCAATATATGATCAACAAAAAAATAAACCAAGCCCTAATTTGTAGGTTTGCACATTTCTAAGATATGAATGCACAGGTTTAAAATTTATCAATTGGCTCTCCAGAGTCATTTGAGGGTCCAGCATCAGAGACCAAGACAGAATAAAAAATGACCTAAGAGCTATGGGCCAATGGCAGAAACGCTCAACCTAGAATGATTGTCCTGAATCAAATCCACTTTGCCACCCATCTGTTGCTATGTGACTTTTCTTGGAAGTACCCTGATCTTAGTTTGTGTTTTTGTGGGGAATGTACTTACATAAGAGGATGACTGAAGAACATGGATTTTTATTAGTAGGGAATTTAGCATGATTGTTTGTTGAACACACAGCTGTATTGATTGAAAGTGACATATGGCAACTTTGTGTAATGACGCACATTGGCCGGGAAACTAGAATCCCATTGAATAAGGGAGGCAGCAGCTCACTATAGTGGAGGGAACACCCAACAAGGAGTTGGGACACTTGGGTTCTAGTCCCATCTCTGCCAGCAACTTGGCATGTGACTTGAGACAAATCTTAATCTCTCTGTTTCTCAGTTAATTAAACTGTAAAATTAAGGAGTTGAAACAAATGATTTCTAAGTTATCTTTTTGATTTAACACAACATTCTTCTATGATGCTAGGAAAATGGGACTCTTCTTGTTAGGCTGTTGGTGTAACAATCTAGTCTTCATAAGGTATATCTAAGTACTGGGTCAGCGCTGCATGGAGATGGGGTGTGGGGGACTTAACTTCTGTCTAGTCATAACCTAAGAATTTACACTTTATGGAGAACAGGGATTTTCTGGATTTTTCTGGAGAGGAGCAGAGTATGGAAGAACTCTCAGCTCAGGGACTTGCTTCCTGGAGATTTGGGGAAGGTTAGAGGGTTTTCCCCTAACAAGCTAGGTTGATCACTGACCCTGCAGGAATTTGGGATTGTATGAGGCTGAAGAGGCAGAGAGGATAAAGCACTAAAGGAATTCCTTTAGAGATTATAAGCAGTTGTTTGTGGGTTGTGGGGAGAGGATATTTAGGACACTGGTCTGGTGATTTAAGGAGAAGCTGGTTCTCATGGAAGAAAAGCTAGAGATTATATCAAAAGTGTGTCCAAATATTTGTGTGCCAGATTGTAGCATATGAGTTGATCAAAGTGGGTAAGTGTGAGCCACAGTAGTGTATTGAGGATGTGGTGTGAGAAGAAAGGGAATGAACGTGGAAGTGCCTGACACTGAAAACCTGAGCAGCTGCAACTTGAAGAGCTCCGCTTGGGGAGAAGCCTAAGAGGGGTGATGATATAAAAAAGAATCTTGGGGGGAGGGTAGAAATGAGAGGTAGTTGCTAATGTCCTCTGCCCCCAACCCAGCAACACTGAAAAGATGAAAAGGAATATTCTATGCAGTAGAGTGTATTTGAATTATGGAAATTTGGAATTTGAAAAGAATGTGCTCAGGGGCTGGGGAAAGGAAAAGCACTGGGAGACCTAGGTGCTAAGAAATTGTGTCAGTCTCAAAGTTAGAAGGAACTTCAGAGGTCATCTAGTAAAATAGCGTATACCCTGTTCCTAAAGAGGAGTTCCTTCTTTTTCTTATAAAGAAAAAAAATATTATTTTCTTTTGATTATGAATTCAGATAAACAGAAAACAGAAAAAGAGCATTGCATATGACATCTTAAATTTTTATTACAGATAGCTTTTTAAAAAAGTGCATGTTGGGGTGGCTAGGTAGCATAGTGGATAAAGCACCGGCCCCAGAGTCAGGAGTACCTGGGTTCAAATCCAGTCTCAGACACTTAATAATTACCTAGCTGTGTGGCCTTGGGCAAGCCACTTAACCCCCCGTTTGCCTTGCAAAAAAAAGAAAAGTACATGTTAAATTTAATGCATTTCCAATATTACTCTGCTCATCTCTGTCCCCCATAAAGCTCTTCTGTTCTCTTCTGTGTTTTATTGATACTTTTCTTTCTTTTCTTCTGTTTTGATATTATTGCATTACCCCAAATGATAAGTCCTCCCATGTAATAAATAAGTATAGCAAAGCAAAACAAATTCACACTTGAGCCTTATCTGAAAACATTTATCTCACTCTGAATTTCTAGTCTATCACTTATTTGCCAACCAGGTGGGAAGCATGGTTCATCAACAGTCATTTGGAGCCATATTTGGTCATTATATTGATTATTGTTTTGAAGTATTTCAGTTATTTTCTGTTACAATGTTGTAGTCATTGTTAAAAAGGTTCTCCTGGCTCTGCTCCCTTGCCTCTTCAACAGTTCCTCTCAGGTTTCTCTCACTCTAGCCCTCCAATGTTTCTAATGGCACTGCAATATTTAATTGCATTCACATACCATAATTTGTTCAGCCCTACCCCAATAGATGGGAATACCTTCTATCCCAGTTCTTCACTGCTACAAAAAAGTGCAACTCTGGATGTGTTTATATATGTCCATTCATTTTCTCTGTTTAAAAATCTCTTTGGGGATATTTGCCTGGTAGTCATGTTGCTAGGTCAAAGATATGTTTACTTTTGTGAGTTTTGGGGCATAGCTCCAAATTGTTTTTCATAATGGTTGCCTCAATCCACAACTCCACCAGCAGTGCAATATTCTGTTTGACATAGATACTCCAGTAAGTGTCATTTTCCATTTTTTATCTTTTCCAAAATAATAGATATGGAGTAGACCCTAAGAGTTGTTTTCATTTGCATTTTTCTTATTAGGGATTTGGCACATTTTTATATGGCTATTGCTTTTCTTCTCTTGAGAACTTGATTTTCATTTCTATGGCAATTTATGTATTGGAGAATGGATCTTGTTCTTATCCATTTGCATCAATTCCCTGTATATCTGGGATACCAGAAATTTATCAGAAAGCATGGCTATGAACAGAGCACCAGACTTGGTTTGAATTCTGATTCTGTTTCTGACTCATTATGTGATCTTAAGAGAATGATATATTTAGCTATTTACATGTTGTAATCAACCATAGAAGAATGTAAGGTTCTTGAGGACAGGAACCTTTTTTTTTTATCTTGCCTTTGTATTCCTATTGCCTTTACATAGCAGATACCTGAAGCATAGAAACTGGATTTAATATTACCTTGCTGACCTTTAGAGGAGTGGGGTTACACTAGATAATGTGTAAGGTTCTTGTCAACTCAAACATTCTAACAATTCCCTTTCTCCTAGACTTTAATTTCTATATTATCGAGACTATCTTAAAAATCAGGAAAGGTGCAGTGCTCAAGTACTACCCCCAATATTCAAGTATCTCTTCTGTCTATTGCTTGCCCATAATTCCTCCAGATTATTCAATCAATATGTAAGCAAGATATCCTATAAAATACCCTCCAGATTTCTAAATATTTGTCTTTCAAGATTTTTTTTTTGGTCCTCTTCAAAAATAAAGGACCAACAAAAACAACAGCAATAAATCTTGTTGAGTCTGATTAACCAGGAGGATGATAGGGCCGGTGGTAATAAAAGGGAAGAAAGGATTAATAATTGATTGGAGGAAAGAAATGCATGAGTACTGGGACTCTGAAGAGTCCTGTAGCTTAGATTTTAGCCAGATTTATATAATATACACTTGTATGTGAATGTATATGTAAATATGTATGGATATCTATATGTGGGTATATATGCATACATTTCTATATGTATGTGTGAATATAAATGTATATACATAATATTCTTTTTATTTGTTTATATATATGCCAGCTATCTGTCACATGTTTATGACAGATATATGTATGTATACATACCTACTTGCATATGTCCATACTCATATATAATGGAGACCTTAAATTTAAAGCATATACAATATACTCAAGTCAGCTGAGTTTTTTCCCTTTCTGCTGTAGAGCATGGGCAGGTAATTCTCTCTTTCCCATTAGCTTGCCATGTGGTGACAAAAGTCCTTTTAATTGGCTGCTGACCTAGAACTGAGTGAGCATACTAAAGGCTTTGATATATGCAATCTTTCTTTTTAGGTGGCCTTTGAAGAAATACCTTAAGCTTCTGGGTAGAGGAGCTTCTCCCAAACCAATCGACATGTGATCATGAACATTTGGCACAGCGTTTTCTTGTGTTTCTTTTATCCTAATCTTAGAAGAATAGTCAGGACAGACTAGATTATTATGGCCTTGTGAAATTTAAGGATTCCCAGCAAATGGAATCCATTGGAGAGTCTACTAGTAGCAATAAGGAACAAGCCCTGAAAAGCAAAATATGTGACCCAACTCAACAGTACTTATTTGCAGGATACCACATCCTGCAAAGAAACAAATAATTCATCCTTCAGCTAGCATACTACACCTAAAAGTGAACTTGCTAAGGTAAGTGTTTGATAGCCAGTACATTAAATTTGAGTCCACTCTCCCCAGAGGACTCAAATACGCCCTGCTTCAGAATTATACTTTTATATACTTTATATACTTATATACTTTGTAAATATGCCTTTGTAAAACTAATTGACATTAACTAGCTAATTGAAATTGAGATCAGTTGGTCAAATTGATATTGTAGTATTGATAACTGGTGATTGATATTTGGGAATACTACATGTGGGGGTTCACTTATGAGCTATAGAAATGTATCCAACTCTTCAGGGTTACCCCAGAAGTCCTAAGAGAAGAAATAACTGAGGACTCAACCAGCCAGTGAGACTACAGGTTTAGGAGAATAGTCCCATGCAAGGTGTTACATATGCATATAAGAAATAAACTTCCTTATATGTATTATGGAGCCAGAAAGGATCTTGGCAATAATCTAATTCTAATCCCCTATTCCACATGTGAAGAAGCTCAGGGTTATGGAATATGTACGTCCAAAGTTAAACAGCAAACATATTACAGCCCTTGAACTCAAGCCTCCTGATTGCCAATCCAGGACTATTTCCACTAGTTTTATCCTATGGTAGATACACTGGATAATAATTCCCCGGGATAGAATTCAAGCTATTTAATTATATTAACATTGAAAAGTGATTCTGAGAGCTGAGCAGCATTGTGTACACTAAATCAATGCGTTTGGTGATCACTCAGGTTGGGGGAGCGGGGCTGTAATTGAGATTTGATTAATCTGTAAGACTCCGTTTAACCGAGATTAAGCCTTTATTGATTTGTATTTCTTCACAATTATGTCCTTGGTGTTCCCAACTTCCACACTCATTACTGTCTTGCCACCAGCATGTACATAGGCCTGTTGCATTGTCAGTGAGGGAATCGTTCAAGAGTTTTAGCCAGCAATTACAGGCAACCTGGTGAGGAGCAGGGAAAGTAGCTAGCTTGGAGTGTGGAACTCTAAGCAAAAGGGGTAGAACCATCAGAAAATGTTCCAGCTGGAAGTTCAAAGGTTTTGTTTCATCTGAAATTGTTTCATGAGAAAATTGGGCTCCAGAGAGGTGAAGGGACTTAAAATAATACAGCTAGTTAGTGGCAAATCGGGGAAGAACAACCAATCTATTTACCGCCAGTCTAGCCTCCCCCCCTTACCACCCCCCCTCTCCATCCCGTGTCATTCAGAGAGAGGGAGGTTAGAACTGTTTAGAACAAAACTGAGAATGTAACTTAGATCAGTTCAAATGCACCCCCAATATCTGACTCTGAAGAAGATGCCAAGGATAGGGACTCCCTGTTCATCTATTTCTAGTTGCTGGAATCTTTCAAATCTAATCAAAAGGGCTTTAAGCTGAAAGGGAAGGAAAGACAAGAAATCTACCAAGATAGATGCCATAGGTTTGTGAGTTCATAAAGAGAGAGAGGTCATTAATCCAGTCCCTTCATTTATAGATAAGGCCCAGGGAGGAGAAGTGATTTGCCTAAAATCACACAGATAGTTAAGAGATAAAGGTATGTCTGAACCTAGGCCCCTTGACTCCAGAGGGAGCTTTCCCCTGGTTACTAGAAAGAATAGCTAGAACGTGGGAAGAATAAATGTAAGACACATAAGTCCTCAAAAGAAAAAGAATAACTACAATTGGCATAGCATTCTGAAGCATGCAAAATCATTTACATTATCTCAGCTGAGCCTTTCACCAACTTTGTGAATTGTCGGTGAATCGAAGTCCTGAAATATTATTATTTACATTTTACTGATGACAAAATGAAATCTACAGAGGTTAAAGGATTACCCAATTAGGTATCAATGGCAGGATTTGCATCCAGATCTTCCAGACTCCAAATTCAGACCTCCATCTAGTACACTATGCTATCTCTATAGCTGTCTCTCTCTCTCTCTCTCTCTCTCTCTCTCTCTCTCTCTCTCTCTCTCTCTTTCTCTCTCTCTGTCTGTCTCTTTTTCTGTTTCTCCCTCAACCCCTGTTTTCTTTCCCTTCCTCTCTCTTCTTCTTTTCTCTTTCTCCCCCCCCACCAAAGTCTTAGTACAGTTGTAATCTTAATAAACTTCCAACTATACTTAGACTTTGGGAATATGTATACTGAATATGTATAGTGTTTAAAACTTTACAAAAACTTTGAATATTTGCATATATTAGCTCATCCAAGGCAGTCTAGGAAAGGAATAAATGGTAATATCCTTGGTCTTAGATACTACATAAATGAATTCAATAAAGGTAATAAGCAAGGGAAGAGTAGTATCACACATTAAGAAGATAAACTTCTGTGATGAGCCCGAGGTGAGGAAGCACAGTATCTTTGGATAAAGATCAATAGAAGTAGAAAAAGAAGCAATATTGGCATTGATATATTGCCAACAGGGCAGCTAGGTTGCACAGTGGTTAGAGTTCTGGGACTGGAGTCAGGAAGACTCATCTTCCTGAGTTCAAATCTGGCCTCAAACTGTGTGATACTAGGCAAATCATTTGACCCTTTTTGTCTCAGTTTCCTCATCTATAAAGTAAGCTGGAGAAAGAAATGGCAATCTACTCTAATATCTTTGCTAAGAAAGCCCCAATTTTCTTTTCACAGAGATTTAGTCAAGACTGAAATGACTGAACAATAACAAAAACTGGACAGAAAGATTACAGTTGAATTTTGTAAAGAACACGGCATGTGCGTGGAGATATGATAAAATAGTGTTGGAAGACTTCACCTTTCTGGACATCTACTAGAAAGAATGGTTAATCAACCTGACTTACTTTAATGATATTTTCATCTTTCAAAAAGGTCAAAGGAAATCTCATTATGGATCAGATTCTCACTCACAAGGAATAGAGTAGACATTCTGAGAACTTAAGGGGAAGGGTGATCATTCCATCTTGAATTTGTGACGGAGGAAACAAAAGCTGGATATACTCTGATATGGACTTTGGATTTGAGGAAAACAAATTTTTAAGGACTTCAAAGGAAGGATAGACAGGGATCAATGAAATAAAATTCTATAGACAAGGTCTGGATAGAGTATGAGCCCTGGAGTCAGGAGGACCCAAGTTCAAATCTAGCTTCACACACTTAATAATTGCCTAGCTGTGTGACTTTGGGCAAGTCACTTAACCCCACTGCCTTGCAAAAAACAAAAAAGAAAAAAAAAGGTCTGTCCAAGAGGGATGGAAAGCTCTCACAACAAAAAAAAGAGAGACTTGCATTGAAGAGAAAAGGGGTAATAGTCTAAAGAGGTTGATATGGATGCAAAGAGAATTCACCATTCAAGACCTAGATCCAATAGGTCCTTGACCATAGAAAAACGCAGGAAGCATTTTTCTTCTGAGCATTCAGTGTTGACAGCAAGCTAGAAAGGGAGGTGGGTGCTGAGATGGGGTGAGTGAGTGGGGCAGCCTGCAATCCAAAGACACTCTAGGGATTACATCTTATAGGTGGCATCCTGTCAGTCTTTATGTATATGCTGCGAATATGGAGACAGAAATAGAAAGTGTTGGTGACAAAGTGACCCACACAATCATAGTTTTTATGATTTCTTTTATATGAGGAGAGAAAGACAGACAGAGACCAAGAGAGAAAGAGACAAAGACCTGGCATAGGTCTGGTTGTTTGGATATGAGTAAATGTATTCCAGCACACACAGAACAGACTGAATCAAATCATTGTTACATAGAACACTGGACCAAAAGCCTTTTAATAATTGAGGTCCAACTCTTCTAAATATCCTTGAAAGAGCCCTCAGGTCTCCTCCTTCTTTTCATGGCCCCTGGGGGTCCTCCCACTTTGCCTCCTGGGCACCAGATTCTTCTCTTCTTTGATGTAAGTAAATTAGTTGTTCAGTTTATGTGATTTTCAATATGAGGAAACCGTCTGTTTGCCATTTAAGCAGCTTCAATGGGCTGTGAAAATTGACATTTTTAACCATAAAATCAGATTCATCCTCTTCTGCTATAGAATATTCTTAGGCACCCTGTAAAATCACAGTGTTTGCTCCAGAAACATGCCTGGGGTGTTGTTACAACACTGGGAAGGACCCTTAAGAGATCATTTAGTCAAACCCTCTACCTTCATGGAAGATGAACCTGAAGAGTAGAAGGAAATTGATTTACCCAAGGTCATACAGATTGTTAATGATGATTAACTAGTTAATGATGATTCTTGGAATTGAACCTAATTCTCTTGGTTTTCATCTGTTACTTTTACATATGTATTAAGAATTGCTGACCTCATGACATAGACCCATCACCTTTTGAATCTTTTAGTATTTTCTGTATTGGGGACCCCAGCCAGCTCACACCTCAGTTTAGTACACATGACTTCTCCAAGGAGACACATTACACTGGATCATGGAGACACATAAGAAAAGTCAAGCAGGAACATTACAGACAATATGAATTTATACCACCTCCCCCATCTCACCAACAACAACCCTGCAACCCCACCTTTCCCACCCCTCTACATCACTCTTTGCCTTTCCTTTGGATCAATCTTCCTACTGTTCCAAAAGATTGGATGGTACTAAGGACCACTCCAGTTATTGCTTCTGCATCTTCATATTTTTAACAATCCCACCAAGAAGGGATCCAACTATCAATTTCTCCACCATCTCTGCCTGAGGCTTTATTAGATAGGATCAAAGTTGGGACTAAAAAGTCTTATCTTCTTGGACTTATTCTTTTAAGAGCCTTCTAGACCATTTTTAAGATGGAGAGAATGCTGGTTAGTTTTCTAGATGATCTCAATTCCAGGTTTTGGTTACTATTATACAAAGATTGCTCTTTGAATCTGGATTGGATAGTGCATTGGCCTCAGCTCCACTTGAGGTTGGGGTTACCTGAGCTACAATAGTCCAGGCTACACAAACCCTGTTTCCACTGAGGAATTTTGACTTTCCTCAGAACTACCTAGTCCTAATGATTTCTTGCCCTTCATTTCAGCAGATTATTTCCCTGATAGACCAACCCTCATTCCAAGGGAATCTCTACTTTGACACATTCCCAGTTGTCATCACTTTCTGGGGTATTCATGATCACTCTGCTGCCACATTAACTGGATGCAAAGTCAAAGGAACTGAGTTCAAAGCTTGGGTCTATTTGAGTGACTTTGGGCAAGTCCCTTCATTTCTCTGGGACTCAGTTTCCTCATTTACAAACTAAGCGAGCTAGATTAGATGATTTCTAAATTCTCTTCCAACCCTAAATATCTAATCTTCTGATTCTACATCACCACTAAGCAACAGGCATAGTTTACTGAGATCTTAGGATGGTATAAGACTTGAGCCCATCTCCTCTATCCTGGACCCTGATCTCCTGACTGTACTCCTCTGGACCTCTCCATCATGTTCCAAAAACATTATTACACCTTGGAATTATCTTCAATCCTGTGGCTCCTCCCTCTGATTGGATGGTTTCTCCATTTGAAGAGAGTATAACTAGCCATCTTTCCACTTTTCCTTCATAGACTTGGGTACCTTCTTCCTCGCTCCCAAGTCTTTCAGTTTCTTTTTATGTGTTGTTTTCCTCCATTGGATTGGAATGTAAGCCTTTCCCCTTAAGGAAAGGGATTGTCTCTCTTTTTTGGACATTAACATAGTAAGTAGTTAATGTTTATTGACTGACTAATCACAGGGAAATAATTTCCAGTGTGACCATGAAATATTTTTTCTTTCTATCTCTGGGACTCCTTTGTCTACTTTGGAAAACCTTATCTCTGGTTGGTTGTTGCTGACCCACTGAAATTTGTAAGGAGGAATTCCACATAGGAATCAATGGTCCTGATAGTTCTCATATAGTCATATTCTGAGAATGAGTTCTTCAGGTAGGTTCCACCTATCCAGAGTTCCTTTGCCTTCCTAAGTGCTGTTATTTGGGGTTCTGATCCTAGGGGATTGATGATCCTATAATACAGGACATGGTAAATCTCCTAAGGAGGCTGTAGTTTCTTATGATCCCTAGTTTCTTGCATTTGAGGCCTTCATCCCCTAGTGGCTCCCTACAATCTTCTTAGTTCTCACCTTACCCTTTCATACCATCTTCTAGAGAGTCATTTGACTTTACCATTATATCAATTTAAGGCCACCTAGGCATAAGATACCTTGTTAAATAGGGCCTGTTTTTATAGAAATCCTATCTAAACATTTCCATCAATATTCCCTTTCCCCAAATTTAAGAGCTCTCAGCTTGGAGGATTCATTTGCATATGTTATCAGGCCACCCTCTGACACTGGACCTCAGTCTCAGCATGGTGGTAACCATGCCCCATTATCTATACATGTTCCCAAATTCCATCATAAATTGCTATTTGATCCCAGTTTGGAGCTTCTTCCCTCTGTCTGAGGAACTCCCAGTCCAAGGTGGCTGCCCTCTTCTTTATCAGTTCACCTTCACAATATAACAGAAGAGTTCTGGGTTAGTTTTTTTCCTTGAGACTGAGTTTCTCTATCTTGCCCAGATACAGTGCAACAGCCCTCATGGACCTGAGCCCACTATTGATGGGCCAGCAAGCTTGGACCTGCTTTGTTTCTAGGTTTTTGCAGGGAAAATGGGGTTAAGTGGCTTGCCCAAAGCCACACAACTAGGTAATTATTAAATGTCTGAGACCGGATTTGAACCCAGGTACTCCTGACTCCAGGGCCAGTGCTTTATCCTGCTTTGTTTCTAATCAAGGCCAATTTACCCTTCCTTAGGCAGCACCCTTCACATCCATCCCCTTCCACCTCTGAATCTCTGATTTTGTGATCTCATGTCACCATCAAGGCATTCCTAGGAGTTCGCCATATTTTGATACCTATTTTTCCCAATACCAAAATTTTTCCTCTTCTCCCTCACCAAATGAAATTCAAGCTCCATGAGGGCAGGTCCTATTTCATTTTTGCTTTTATATCTGCAGCCCCCATTACAGAACTCAGTACACAGTCAATGCTTAACTATATATAAAATGAATTGAAGAGTTTGAAGAGGATTCATATAGGTCAGAGAGAAAATGTACCTGTCTTAGTGCTGACACTCTATCACCTTTAGCCATCTGAACAACTCTGAGCCTTCTTAGTATCAGGAACTGCTGGTCAGGTTAGGACCTAAAGCATAGCTCATACTTGAAAAGTCAATGCCAAGTATTTCTGTTTAGCCAGGGTACCCAATGGCTCCAGGTAGGTCAACAGGGAAAAGAGAATCAATCCACTAAAAGCACCGTTTCTTTGACCTTAGCTTCAAAACATATTCCTAATTTATTTTGATTTCTGTTGAAGTAGAGAAACCAGTCTGTCAGGAAATCCATGAGTCTGTTGCATCATGACTGTAGGACCCTGGGAAAATCTCGTGTCCTCTCAGATTCCAGGGAACTGGAAGACTCATTTTCAGAGAAGGTTCTGATTTATTGGTAGAGGGAATTTTCTCATCTGGGAGGTCCAGTCCCTCTTCCTCTCCAGAAAGGGCCCAGGTAATCCCCAGACTAATATGTAGGGGGACATTGTCCTCAGTCAACCAATAACTATTTCCTAGTCACCTACACATGCAGTCTTTGCTATTTGCAGTTAAAAAGGACAAAGAAAGAACACAACCCCTGACAATGGGGTGTTTGCAATGTGGAGGCAGAGAAAGGTATAGGCAGGATTAACAGGTATGGGTCTAACTGATGATCAGGACTGTGAGTGATGAGGCTGTTGCCTAAGCCTCTAGATTCTCCTGTTATCTCCTCACATGTGGAGCCCCTAACTCCTTTCAAGGCTTATTGACTCATTTACAACCAACTTCAGAAAATCTTTCCTCCTTCCCTCAGATGTTCAAGTCCCTCTTCTCCCTCACCAAATTTTTACTTTTATACCTGCAGTCCCTAGTACTTGGGTCTAGGCTTACCAAATGTGAAGTGAATTGAAGAGTTTGATTAGGGTTCAGATACTAAGAACTGAGAAAGGACAAAGAAAGGGAGGTAATCCAGGAAGTCTTCCGGAAGGAGATGAAATTAGAACTAAGTCTTGAAGGGCATGAAAAGTTAAGGTAGGGAGAGGAGAGAGAATCAAGCTTTCAGGTGAGATAATTATGTGAGCAAAGGTGTTGAGGTTGGAGGGAGCCTGGGAGAGCAGGCGACCTGGAGGAGCCACACCAGATGGAATAGGGATGAAATTGGAGAACCATTATTTTAATATGCAGAATTATCTTGGGGGTTTTGAGAGAGGACAAAGAAAGTCATTGGGCAAAGGAGACAGGCAGGGATTAAGAGGACTGAAGGGGAAAGAGGAAAAAGAGGAATGTGGAAAGATAGGCTGGAAGAGAAAGGGCAGAAAGAGGACCTTGGGGAACTGGAGAGGGTTGAAATGCAAGAAGAGAATTGGAAGGAGAAGTTAAAAAAAGAACATAGGAAGAAGAGAGGATGCCTTGTATATAGCAGGTTGACTTAAATGTTGAATTGAATTGGGAAGGGTTGGGGAAAATGAGGGAAGAGAGAATTAAGAGAGAAAAAGGTGAGTGATGGGGAGAGGAAAGGGAGGACATGGTAAAAGAAGAATAAGAGCAAGGAGGGAGGGGAAGGACTATCTGGAGGGACTGGGAAAGTGGGATAGAAAACAGGAAGTGGGGAGAAAGGGAAGGATGTTAAAACATAGGAAAAGAGAAAGGATAGACAGGGGTGTTAGAAATTCTGGAGTAGTATGGGCAGTCAGCCCCACAAATCTACCTTTCTATCCCAGCACAAATGAAACGTAAAGATTACAGTTAAGAATCACCAACTATAAAATTATTTATTGAATTCTGTTGAGAGAGAGTAGGGAGCTTTTCTCTTTTTCGCTCTCTCTCTCTCTTTTTTTGCAGGAAAAATATTGATTTTCAGGAAGGCTTTGATATCAATTAGGCTTCATGCAGGGGCCGGGGGCTGGGCTGTCAGCTCATGCAGGGATTTAATTAAAAGTGATGTACTTAGAGAGAGTCTGGAGATAAAATTGTCTTCCCCTTTGGGTCACTTTTTTGTTTTGTTTGTGTAAATGCAATTAACAGAAGATGGACAGGAAGACTGGGTAGTAGCAAGGTCCACTTGGTCTTAGGTCTGACTCAAAACTCCATGCTTGGTTTACATCTACAATAACTCGAAAAGCTGAGGCTGGAAGGGATCTTAGAGAATCATCTAGCCTTATATTTTATGGGGAAGGAAGCTAAGAAACCACACAAAATCCACACCCCAAGTGTCAACCAAAACCCACAGGCATCGAGGGCTTGTGGTCAGGACTGCAAAGGAGATGATGATACACTAGACCGCTTACCCATGGATGGGCAGAAGCCCTTCTGGGATTACTAATGACCTTCCTCAATACTCCAAAATCTCATTTTAGATAACATAGAGAAAAGGAAGGAATCAAGTAGAGAGAAAAAGAGAAGAACTAAATGAAGGGAAATAATGAAGAGGGAAGACGGAAAGGACTTAAAGCACAAGAAAGAAAAGGAAATGGGTCAGTTAGTTCCAGCTTTTTCAAAGAATAAGAAAGATTTGACTTTGGCTAAAGTAGGTGAAAATCATTATCATTTTAAAAAGTCAATGACTCCATTTTAAATTCATCATACTGAGTTCATTTAAATGATGGCTTGTATCTTTATTAGTGACTCATTAGAACATCAAAGCTTTATATTGTAAATGACACATTGAAAATTTGTGTTTATGTTCATTCTTTGGTGTTTCTGGCAAACTATAAGTTGTTTGGGGTTGTTTTTTCATATGCTTTGGATTTTTAGTTTTGTATGAATCTGATTTCATTGATTCAGGGAACTCCCAGGATGGGCTTCATACAGAAACACTGAACCCCTTTGAGTTATCCATGGGGCTCCCTCTTACCCCCTAACTCTGGGTCTTCAGATGCAACCCTCTAACTCTACTCAGAGAATTTGTAAGGTATCTTTATAGCAAGACTGGAGACAGGCCCATTTTTATTTTACAATAGCCTGGCAGACAGATAGGCTCTACACATGTCTGAGCCTGACTAGATTTGCCTATTCTCCTCCCCAAATCACCTTCCTCTTCTTCTGTCCCCAGGATCTTCCATCTTTTATTAGTGGATAGTGGATTCTGCCTCTCCTCAGACTAGCATATTTGTGAGGACGGGGCAGTGGTGTTCTATTCCTCCCTATTATACCAGGGTCTTCCTAAGAGCAAAGGCTAAGCTTCTCCTTTCGTGTATATCCTTCCATTATTCAGACACACATGAGAGGAAATGTTCTAGAGTTAGAATTAATACTGGCCTTAGAGTCAAGAGACCTGGGTTCAGGTTCTGGCCTTTCTTCTTATTTATTGTACAATCTTGAACTTGTTATTTAGCTTCCCTAGTTTCTGTACTACTGAACCAGATAACTGCTTAGGTTCCTCTCAGTTCCAAAATTCTAGATTCTTCAGGTCTTCCAATCTTTCTTGAAGAGGGGGGTAAGAAGTACTCAATCACTGCTGTTGATTGACACACTGACCATTGGCTTGGTATATTCTTGGGGTGGGGGGAAGTATTGTGTTGGTCATCCTTGGAAAGTTTAATCAAGAAACTCTTGAATTTAAGAAAACAGACTTGATATCTCTCATCTCCTTTAGGTGCTGGGACTTCCTTAGGGTCTTGGGATGATTAATCCTATGCTTCTTTTCCCAGAGTTCTAATCCACAATGAATCTTGCAGAATAAACATTCAATTTAACAAACATTTATTAGATACCTTGTAGTTCAGTTGTTTAGATCATGTCTGACTCTTTGTGACCATTTGGGGTTTTCAAGACAAATATACTGGAGTGGTTTTGACATATCCTTCTTCAGTTTATTTTTACAGATGAGGAAACTGAGATAAATAGTCACACATCTATTTAGTGCCTGAAGTCAGATTTGAACTCGGGAAGAGGAATCTTTCTGATTCAAGTCCAGCACTCTATTCACTAGGCTACCTAGCTGTCCCTTTTAAAGGCCACCTATTTAATAAACAAACTCAGATCAACAGATATTTTTTATAAAGCACTGTTCTTAGCCCTAGGAATTCTTTTTTTTTTGTTTTAGTTTTTTTTTTTTTTTTAGTTTTTGCAAGGCAATGGGGTTAAGTGGCTTGCCCAAGGCCACACAGCTAGGTAATTATTAAGTGTCTGAGGTCACATTTGAACTCAGGTACTCCTGACCCTAGGGCCAGTGCTTTATACACTGCGCCACCTAGCTGCCCTCCTAGGGATTCAAAAATGGAAAAGCTGTGTGGCCTTGGGCAAGCCACTTAACCCCATTTGCCTTGCACAAACCTAAAAAACAACAACAAAAAAATGGAAAATGATACAGGTCCTGCACTTAAGGAACTTATAAGGGGATGTGTTAAATGTACATACAGCCCAAGGACCACATCTCACTTATGAGCCCCCCAAAGCTAGCCCACTCTTGTTCAGTATCTATTCAAAAATACAGATTTCTCAATACATTCACTATGTCTAAAAATAAACTCCTTATTTTCCCCTTACTTCCCTCATCTGAGGGAAATTTTCCTTTTCTGTCCAAAACAAAATCATTTGTTCACTCCCCCAGGTTTACAACCTGCAAGTTAGTCTCACTTTGCCATTCTTACCACTGTCCCTAGCCAACTGAATATCCAAAGTCTTACTCATTCTGTTTCTTACTTACCTTAAATCTCTATTCTGTCCAATCTTTTCCATTTATATCATAATCACACTCTCCAAACTAATATGGGTTTTTATTACCTCTTGCCTAGACTATTGTAACAATCTCCAAATTGGTCTCCTTACTTTCATCCTCAGCCTTCACTAATTCATTCTTCACAAAACACAGATCACTCAGTTGCTCAAGAAGCTTGAGTGGCTCCCTATTGTCTCTCTGATATCATATCTCTGCTTTTACAATCTGGTATCACTTTATTTTTCCAGGCTGACTTGTCTTCTCCTCACACAGTCTTCATTCCAGACAATGTGCTGTTTTCTGTAAAAGGCATTCCATCTCTTTGCCTCTATTAGGAATATGGCTCCCAATCCTCATATTCTCTTCCTCTTTACCTCTCTTTTTTTCTTGGAACCCCTGAAGCTCAGTTCCCCCTCCTGTAAGAGTCCTTTACTGATTTCCTTTCATCTTACAATCTTCTAAAATAACTGTAATTATTTACTATATATATTTCTTTACTTAATTGTGTACATGTTATATATTGTTCAATGGAATATAAGTCCCTTGAGCATTGGGATTTCTGTTGTTATTGGGTTGTTGTTTTTTTGTATCCTCAGTGCCTAATAAAATAGTAGAAACTAAATAATTGCATATTGAATAAAACTGAATTAAACTTGTGCATTTGCTCCTACAGAACTATCAACGCCCTACAGTGATCTCTGCTGGCCACCATGTTGTCTGTCTCTGATGGATTTTTTTCCTTTGGTCATGTGTTTGTTACATTATTCTCTGGTATCATTCACTGGAATTAACTCTTTTGGACTATCTAGGTAATAGACTCTCCTATACACAGGCAGTCTGATTACTTTTAGTACTTAGCTATGAATATTAGGTACCACACCTAGGCAGAAAGTTAATAGCAGCTAGCTTCATAACTGCTCTTTTCTCCTGGTGAAGAGTTCCAGTACTTTGTCTTAGACAGTTATCATAAGTTTTAAGGGTAGAGGATTTCATTTAACTCCTGTAATAACCTCTAGGTAACCTCAAAACTGATCCTGGGGACTCTGTTTCTCCCCCTAAACCCACAGAGTCTGCTGTGAAAGCTGCCTTGCTTAGAATAGCCTCAATCTCAAAGATCCTCTTTGATTAATTTTGCAAATAAAGACTGCTATGGTGGTTCAGTCTTTTTTTTTTTAAATGAATATCTATACCAACAAAACCTCTAACTTTTTCTTGTATTTTGTTGTTGTTCAGTCATTTTGGTTATGTTTGATTCTTTTTGACCCCATTTGGAGTTTTCTTGGCAGAGACCCCATAGTGGTTTGCCATTTCCTTCTCCAGCTTATTTTAAGATGAGAAAACTGAAGCAAACAGGATTAAGTGACTTACCCAGGGTCCCACAGCTAGTTAGTGTCCAAATGTGAGTCTTCCTGACTTTAGATGCAACACTCTATCCACTATGCCACTTAGTTGCCCTGCTTCTATTTTGACTGTCACTAAACCACCTGGCATCCTTATGATACAAGATGAAGTGTGTGGCAGTGAAGAGATCCAGGTTAAGTGCTCTAACAGAAGTTGAGGAAGAAGAGATTTCTTTCAGATTAGTCAGAGGTGAGGGGAAAAAATCAGGAGAGACTTCATGGAAGACATGATACTTGAATTAGACTGGAAAATCAAAAAGGAATCTCAATATGTGGAGAAGGGGAGGTATTATATGTAGAAAAAGGGAAGGGGAAGCGGGTTGTAGGGATCCTTAAGTGCAAGCTAAAGAGATGTATTTTATTCTACAGGTAATAGGGAGGCTTCCACTGGATAGTGGCACTGTAGATAGAGCAGCCAAATTGAAGTTAAGAAGACCTGAGTTCAAATGCCACCTTAGACACTTTGTAGCTATATGACCCTCAACAAGTTTTTTTAAAAAAAAGCATTAAAAAGGGGCGGCTAGGTGACGTAGTGGATAAAGCACCGGCCTCGGAGTCAGGAGTACCTGGGTTCAAATCTGGTCTCAGACACTTAATAATTACCTAGCTGTGTGGCCTTGGGCAAGCTACTTAACCCTGTTTGCCTTGCAAAAACCTAAAAAAAAGCATTAAAAAACCTCTTCTGTTTGCCTCGGTTTCCTCAATTGTAAAATAAGGATTATAACAGTACCTACCTCACAGAGTTGTTGTAAGGATTAAATATCTAGCACATAATAGGAACTATTCAAAAATACTATTATTTTCCCATCCCCTCCTGATTATGCTGGGACTGGGGCGGGGGGTGGGGCAGGAGGATGAAACTGGACGTTCAAACATTTGTCAATAGAGCACAAATCTCACCAGGGTCTCCCAGACTGGGAAAGCTCTGAGCTCAGGCTAGCCAATGACTCTATGTCTACTTTCTATCTAAGTTTCCAGAGATTAGTTACCAGATTTTTCAGTTATAGCAACCCTACAAGACTAGCTATTCAGCTGTGCAGCTGTGCAGAGCTCCATTGGCGTAGGAAACATGCTCACCTGTGCAAACATCTGTTCTTCACATGTAAAGACAATAGGAGAAAGCCACTGAAGTTTTTTGAGCAGAGGTGAAAAATGGTCATACTTGTGCATTAAGAGTAGAGGTAGAACTACTGGGTCTACACCCTGAAGAGATTATGAAAAAAGGGTAAAAACATCACTTGTACAAAAATATTCATAGCAGCTCTGTTTGTGGTGGCAAAGAAATGGAAATCAAGTGAATGTCTTTTAATTGAGGAATGGCTTAACAAACTGTGGTATTTGTATGTCATGGAACACTATTGCTCTATTAGAAACCAGGAGGGATGGGAAATCAGGGAAGCCTGGAAGGATCTGCATGAACTAATGCTGAGTGAGATGAGCAGAACTAGAAAAACACTGTACACCCTAACAGCAACAGGGGGATGATGATCAACCTTGATGGGCTTGTTCATTCCATCAGTGCAACAACCAGGGACAATTTGAGGGCTGTCTGCAATGGAGAATACCATCTGTATCCAGAGAAAGAACTGTGGACTTTGAACAAAGACCAAAGACTATTACCTTCAATTTAGGAAAAAAAAAAAACCTGTTATCTTATTATGTAACTTTGCTATCTCTTATACTTTATTTTTCTTCCTTAAGGATATGATTTCTCTCTCATCACATTCAACTGAGATCAGTGTATACCATGGAAACAATGTAAAGACTAACAGAATGCCTTTTGGTGGGGGGGGGAGAGGGAAGTAAGATTAGGGTAAAAATTGTAAAATTCAAAAGAAATAAAATCTTTCTAAAGAAGAGTAGAGGTAGACATGTTTAATGTGGAAATATGTTTATCATAATTATACATGTATAATAACCTATATTAGATTACTTACTGTCAAGGAGATGGGGGAGGGAAGGGAAAGAGGGAGAAAAACTAAAAAAATGAATGTTAAAACTGAAAAAAAAAGTAACGATAGGAGGGTAAGACTGAACTGAAGAGTAGAATGCTAACTGGTCAGTCAGATTCAAACCTCTTTTTAAATTTTGATTTAATTTTTTTCCCCAAGTAGATGTAAAGATAGTTTTCAATATTCATTTTTGTAAGATTTTGAATTCTACATTTTTTCTCCCTCCCTCTCCTCCCTCTCCCTTCTGATGACAGCAAATAATCTGATTTAGCTTATACATGTACCATCATGTTAAACATATTTCCATAGCAACAATCATTTATTAAGCACTCACTGTGTGCTTAACTCTATTTGTATTAAGTACTGGAGATAAAAAGAAAGGCAAAAAACAGTCTTGGCCTACAAGAGGGTCACTGAGTAATGGGGAAAACAATAAGCAAAAATCTGTATAAAACAAAATAAATATGGGCTAAACTGGATAGAATCTTAGAGGGAAGACATTTAGATTAAGGAGGACTGGAAAAGATTTCTTATCAAAAGAGGGATATTAGATGAGATTTGAAGGAAGCCAAGTAAAGCCAGAAGGTGCAGAAGAAGGAAAAATTTTAGTTATTGGGGGTAGCCTGGTGTGGAAACTATTCAAATCCATTTATCCATCCAACTAGCCATCCATCCATCCATCCATCCATCCATTCATTCAATTCAACAAATGTTTTCTAAGCCTTGGTGATGTGAACATCACTGTGCAACATATACAGGCTGAAAGCTGGTAAAGAATTGAATGAGGATGATATTAGTGTGGGTGAAAAGGAAGGGACAGATGTGAGAGATATGGAGCAGGACCCAGTTTCTGTCCCTGGGAGCCTGCCTCCCTGTGGAACTAGGCTCAGCGTTTTTTATAGAATCAAGCTGTCACTGTTCAGTGCCAGGTGGAAGAGACACTCACCCAATTACATCTGCCACCCTGGCCCTACCACGCGTGTTTCCCTAGTCTGTGGAGAGATATATCAATATTTAGGAAACAGGAGGCTGTTTACTTCCACAGGCTCCGCTCCCAGCCCCGCTCCTATTCCCCACGGCACCATCTGCTGACTTTCACAGAATCAAAGAATCAGCAAATCATAGAAGGTTAGAAACAGTAGACCTCAGAAATTACCTCGTCCAATCTATCAATTATTCAGTCAAGCAACAATCATCCCTTAAGTGCCAGATACTATGTTAGACCTTGAAATATAAAGATAGAGATGAAACAGATATAGACCTCAGTGTATTCTATAGGGGAAGACAACAGATCCAGGACTCATATATTCTTTTGGGGAAGACAATGTGGACATATAAATGTACATTATAAATATCTATTCCATTTTAGACACATTTGATCTTTTTAGAGTATAGGTCTGGGGATATGCACAACCTAATATCTCTTTAGCTATGATACTTAAATGTTCTGGAAAGGCTGGTCCAATTCACTACTCCACCAACGATGCATTGGTATGCTTATCCTCCCTCAATCCCTCCATCAATTATCTTTTCTCTTTTTTTTGGTCATCTTTGCCAATCTGATAGGCATGATAGAGGACATCAGACTTAATTTAATTCACATTTATCTAATTATCAGTGATTTAGAGCATTTTTAATATTGCTTTTGATAGCTTGAACTTTTTCCCTTGAAAACTGTCTACTGATATCTTTAGATCATAATGGGAAAGGACAGTCCTAACATATATAAATCTATTTCTTATATACCTTGGATATTGGACTTTATCAGAGAAACTTGCTGCAAAGATTCTCTCCCCATTCCCACCCTAGGGATTAAATGACTTTATAAAGTACCTTCTATTTTTAAATATAGGGTCTCTTTGGTGGCTTAATTTGGGTTTAAGCCTTGGCTTCATGTTTCCTCCTTTCAGTCATTTTAATGATGTCTATAGTCTTGGTAGAAAAATCTCCTTTGGGACCCTACTCAGATGCCAGGCTGACTGTCTTCTGTGATTTTGACACAGGCTTCCAGGTTGAGGCAGAAAGTAGCTAAGTGGTATAGTAAAGAGTTCTCTAGACCAGAAGTCATAAAGACCTGAGTTTAGATCTTGCCTTAGAGCCTTTCTAACTGTGTGAAGCTGGACAAGTCACTTAATTTCAGTTTCCTCAACTGTAAAATGAGGATCATAATAGTACCTACCTCCCAGATTACTGCAGGGTGAAAATGAAATATTTGTAAAGCATTTTACAAGCTATAAAGTTCTATACAAATGCTAGCAAGGGTGATTGATGATGATGAATGATACACTACCTAGGCCCTGACCTGGCCCTATTTCCTGCTTGGACCTCTGGTTTCTGCCTCCCCTGGCAAGTTTTTATTTAGGCCACCTGCTGTTTGCTAGAAATCTTGTGCAGTCTTGGACTGGATAGAGAAACTCATAGTCATTTGTCTTTTTTTCTTCTTTTGTCATTGTTCCTCTGAATGCCTTTTAAAAACATTAAAGGAGCATTTGTGGGAGATCTGAATGTTCCTAGGAACAATCATATCATTATTTTAATCAGAAATCTCCTATGATGCCGATGAATTTAGATTCTGCCTTTTGATTATGCCATTTTTTTCCTACATATTTTTTTTTCTATAGGAGTCTTCATGAACAGAGAAGGTAAGCTTGTGAAATTTCTTTTTCTTCATGCTCCTGAACACAATCTAGCCTCTGCCTCACCTTTGGGGACCTTTGAGACAAGAGTATGACAATCATGTTCCTTAAGTTGTTGGGCGTTTTTTGGGTCCATGATTTCATGAATGTAAATATCTCCCTTTAGGGAGAGTGACACTTTGCGATTTCCAAAATCTAAGTAATTTATAGAGGGGAAGAAAAATAAGAGGGACTTTGGGAGGGGGTACTTTTCCCCTCAGATAGGGTTTTGTGCCCTCTAGTGTATGAGATCACAAAGAGTTGGACATGACTGGACAATGACTGGTTTTAGAGATTTTAACAAAAGCCAGGTTAGCACCATTACCACAGGTACCAAAGCATTCAAATTAAGTCTGGTTATATTCCAACCCTAATCATAACCCTAACCTTATGATATTTGACCCTATCTCAAATTGTCTTCAAATTTTATTCCCAACCTAATTCTATGTCCAAGCTTCAGTCCAAGCCCTCATTTTACCCCTTGCCCACTACAAGTGCCATCTCTGATCAACTCGTTTTTGAAGCAAACTCTTTTGTCATAGAAACTCTGCTTGCCAACTTCTTCCCTCATTTCCTCCTTCCTTTCATCAGGTCTCCTTTTATCCTATTGTCCTTTCTTTGATGCCTCTTTTCCCAGATTGTGGTGACCTTGAATGCCTTCTCTGCTTCCTGTCATTCAAACAATTCCTGAAAGCCCCATCCCTTCCAGGAAGTATTTCTGGACTAATGGACAAAGAGCCTGTGAACTCTCTTTGTACTCATATTCCTCAATGCTGTCCAGCCTTCACCTCCCTCATCCTCCCTGCCCTCTTGGGTCTCAGAGACTCTAGTGTGGGGATTCATGTATTTATTTATTTTTTGTTGTTGTTGTTTTATAATATGATCACAAACTGCAAGCTGGAAAGAACTTTAAAAGGTCCTCTCCAACTATTCCATTTTTATAGATGAAAGCGCCGTGACTTTTACAAAACACAAAGATAAAAGATAAGAAGTCTGGAATTCAAACCAATGCCCCCTGATTCCAAATGCAATACCCTCTTCCCACACCACACCGCCTCTAAATAGTACAACACTTATAATGGATGAATCCATGACTTTATCATTGCAGATATTGTGCAAATCACAGTCCTTCTCCCCATTCTCATCCTGTGTGGGTCTCATCCATCTCTTTCTATACATCTTCCATGGACTTACCTAAGGTTAATTGTTACTTATTTAGTCACTTTTAATCATGTCCGACTTTTTGTGACCTCATTTGTTTTCTTGAAAGAGATACTGGAGCAGTTCACTATTTTCTTTTCCAGTTTATTTTACAGATGAGGAAATTGAGGCAAAGAGGGTTGAGTGATTTGCCCAGGATCACACAGCTAGTAAGAGTCTGAGACCAGATTTGAACTTGGGGAGATGAATAGTCCTGCTTCTTAGCCCAGTGCTATATTTACTGCACCTACTTAAAATTAAACAGGTAGTTAAATACAGCAAGGTAGAACAGTAGATAGAGGGCCAAATCTGTAGTCAGAAAGACCTGAGAGCCCTCTCCTGTCTACTTTACCTAGGCTTAAGATATAGAGACCAGTCATAGACCTAACCCCACTGATGATCACAGAAGCCTTGACCTGCCTTGTCTTGATTTGAGCAAACAACCTGATGCCTCCCATCCGTTCCTCCCAGGGGTTCAACATCTGGATAGTGCAGACTTCTGATCAGCTTTAACCCTGATGTAGCACAGAACCACCAAGCTTAAACTGTCCACCAGTCTAAGCATCCCTAATTACAAGGATTGCCATTGTATGTAAAGACAACAATGGAAATGGTCCTTGCCTCAAGGAGGTTACACTTTATCAGGGAAAACAACATGTATGAAGATAAACCAGTAGAATATAAATATTTTTATATGCATAATCACTAGATATGTATATATATTATAACTATATTAATCACAGAAGTCAATTGAAGAAAGCAGTCAAAAGTAAACTATATATTTTCATATTCATACACATATATATGCATTATATATGTAGATATATTCATATACATATCTCTCTATATACACATTGTATATACATGAGTGTGCTCACACACACACACACACTTGGGTGGGAGGGCACAAATAATTGGGGGAATCAAGAGAAATAAAGAAACTAATTAGAAGAATATTATAGTAATCTAGTCAAAAGATGATTATTGTCTGAACCAGGATGGTGCTCATATGAATAGAGAGAAGATTACACACGTGAGTTGTTGTGGAAGTAGAATTGACAGCACTTGACAAGTGATTGGATGTGAGGCCTGATGAAGAAAGAGCTTTGGATGATTGTGGGCTTGTGCACCTGGGTGACTGCAAGCATGGTGGTGGTGTTGGCAGCTATGGGAAATTGAGAAGAATGGAGGTTTAGAAAATGCAATAAAGAATTAAAGAAATAAAACAGTCCCTTCCCACAAAGAGTTTGCATTCTCTTGCAGGCATGTGATGCATCCACAGATGAATAATAAGAAACCAAACTACCAAAAATTGGGAAATGGCTTGCATTTAGAATTCAACTCCAAGACAATATGCAGGTCCTTTCCCCCTGTATGTCCTACACTACCTCCTGCTCCTTTGTTATTCTAGGCTTTCATTCTTCACTTAGAGACAAAAGCATTTGAAGGTGCAATTTTAGGAATGAGTATGTATCCTTGAAGGAAGAAGCAAAATCAACTCTTTGCATCACTTAGTCCATTGTTGACCTTCCAGGAAGCATTGAATAATATGGCAGTGACTCACAACTATTGGATTTTTCAGATTAGAATGTGTCTTTTCTCCTAAAAATCCCTTGAGGTAGATAATGCCACTATTATTATATTTTAAATATGAGAAAGCTAAAGCTCAAAGAGATAAACTTAGCCAAGGAAATCCTACTTGGCAGTTGAATCCCCACCATAACACAGGCAGCAAGGGGTCATCTTGAAGACTTCCATTGAGGGGGAACTCACCTCCTCTTATCTTGTAATTGTTTGGAAAGAATCAGTCATGCTCTATTGGGCAAGGGAAACCAGTAATCTTAATTTGGAGTTCTTCAATTGAGTGGTGGTTGGATTTAATGGTGAATAGGATTTAATTGACTACTAAGAGGGAGTTGAACTTGGGGGTAGATGGGCAGGAGGGAGGAGAGCCTTTCTGTCTATTCTTCTCCTCTGATCCCTCCCATTGTCCAGATTTTGACCTTGTGAACTTAGAAAGGTTAGAAGATCTGGAGTATTCACTGGCACCTATAGCAATGTCCTTGGCAACATCTCCATCAGTATGCATCAATACTCTGAGGCAAGGCAACTTCAGGATCCAGAACTCTTTAAGCAAGATAAAAGCTCTCAGAGCCTAGTAAAGGGTTATTTATAGGAAACACACACACACACACACACACACACACACACACACACACACACACACACAGAGAGAGAGAGAGAGAGAGAGAGAGAGAGAGAGAGAGATAAACTCCCCACAATTGAGAACTGTACATCACATCTTTACCATATTTGTTCTCGGTATATATGTCAGGAAAGTAAACCCTTGGTTAGGGATTGTTTTGTAACAACTGTCTTTTCTAAACCTGCTTAGTAAATTCCCCTTCTAAAAGTTAATTAAGCCTGGCTAATTAGAGATGGGGAAACACATCAGTAGGGGCTTTGAAAGCAACAGCACCATGAAACTCAGATCTTCAGAGTTATCCTTAGACCTCTGAGAGTTATAATCAATCATCCTTTGGGGATCAGGTGGCTAATGAGAGTGGCAGTCCTGGAGGGGGCAGTGCTACAGAAGTATTTATGGAGGGTGGTTAGCCAGTCAGGGGTGTTATATAGGTGATTTCTGTATTGGTAGAGAATTTGGAGTATATTTCTTTCAAAGTCTTGTCCAACTTGAAGATGTGATTTTATGATCCTAAAGTCTGGTTCTTATGGGAATTCCTTTTAGACTTAGGACAAATTCTCCCATGGATTCCAGATTTGGAAGCTGACTTTGGGCTCTGGAATAAATACAGAGAATCAGGAAACCCTAACACCCCCTAAGCTTTCCAAGACTTTACTAGTACAGCACCATATTTGTTAGTTCCTACCAAGCAGAAAGCCTTCAAGGTTGAACCCAAGATGTTATCTATGGATCAGTGTAGTCAAATTATTACCAGATTGGCTTTATGGTGAAAGATTTTTTTTCTGCCAAAGCAACTTATAACAACTATCTACTAAAGTTGTAGAAGGTCGTTCACCTGTATTAGTGGAGGGAGGATCAATCACTAATTACTGATCTTTGAAAAATATGAAGAAATATGACAGAAGCTAAACACTGTAAGGTGTACAAAAAAAAGGAAGGGGTCTACCTCAGTTCTATTTTTCACTTGCAAAGGAGTCCCTGAAGACCTCCTACAGTGAGCGACAGAAATGAGTTAGTATATGGTGGAAATTGTGATTGGAGGAATATTCTAGTAATGATCTCAGCTCCCAGAGAGGACTGACACAGAATTCCCACCTGTCTTCCTTTCAGAAGCTGCCCACCAAACCTAGCCTTCATGTCACTGAGAACACTTAAGTTGTTTAGTCTTTCTATTTCTCCCTCTAATAAAAAGAGGGGGTTGGATTAATCAACCTTTAAGATTCTTTCTTACTCTCTATGATCTGGTGATTTGAAGAGTCTTCTGAAAGGGTTCATATTCCACCTCAGACAATTTTTTTTTAGAATTTTGCAAGGCAAATGGGGTTAAGTGGCTTGCCCAAGGCCACACAAGCTAGGTAATTATTAAGTGTCTGAGGCCGAATTTGAACTCAGGTACCCCTGGACTCCAGGGCCAGTGCTCCACTTAGCCACCCCACCTCAGACAATTATAATGAGATCCTAGGCACTGAACTTGTTTCCTCCACTATAAAAATGGGAATAATAACAATGACATTGTAGAACTGCCCCTTCAGGGTTGTGCCCCCAGCCTCAACTCATGGAATTGTTGTGAGGTTCAAATGAGATGAGGTGTATATAAAGTGTTTTTACAAACCTTAAAACTGTAGATAAATATAAACTCTCCCAATTAGCCTCCAAATTGGTACCCCATCCCAGATGGACAGTATTCATTCTAAGGCCATTCTCTTGAGTCCCTGGAAGGGAGAGGGAAGATGGTGGTCATGGACTGCCTTATAAATGGAAGCAGCAGAATGGGCAGACTTTTGCAGCTTTCAGTTCATTCCCCCCTCCCTCCCACCATGTTTTGGTCTTTACTACCCCATGAACCAACATCACGATTGGAAATAACATTATCAAAGCAGCCAATATTGAACTAATTTTATCACCAAGCCGGTAATAAAGTTTAACCCCAAATATAATATTGTTGAACACCAGAAATATTGCACGCGGCCTGTAATATCCTGTTAAATTCATTTTCCTCTCTGCACATAAGATCTACAGAAAGATGTTATGGGTAGAAGAGGAGGGTTTCCCCTCCCTTAACCTCATTTCTTTAGAACTCTATAAATTTTTAAACTTCATAAGAGGCCCTGGATGACTAGCAGTCCAGTACCACTGAGGCCTCTGTGATGATTCTCTTCCACGAATGAGGGTTTTGTGGTAGATTTGGGGCCCAGGAGTGAACCCAGAAAATGAGGCAACTCTATGAGACTGACTGGTGAGGTTTATTGCAGCTCTCCGTGGAGGGGTGGTAGGAGTGGAGAATTCCCAGCTAGGGACAGGGCTTTTTTTTTTTGCCGGAACTCCCAGATCCCCTTTGCTGCTATTTAACCCAAACAATTGACACATGCTCTGTCCTTGGAGGAGTTGCACAGCAGGAACGGTGGGTCTTGTTGGAAGCAAGAGGAGTCTAGGGAGCTTTCAGGACTCAATTCTTTAATCATATGACTGCTAAGCAGATGGTAAACTGAGGTCTTAGTGGCAACATCCCTACTTTAGTCTCTGGTCTTTAGTCTTTCTTTCCCATTACCATTAGTTACCCAGGGGTAAATCTTCCTGATGGTTCTAGGTTTTCCCTCTACAAGGAGAAGTGTCTCCTTGATCATGTGCCATGGAAATGTTGGCATGTGAATGTGTTTTTGTGTGTGTGTATGTGAGAGACAGATAGACAGATAGACAGAGAAATAGAGACAGAGATAGTGTGAGACACTATAATAGAGTTCTAACCTTATATCTTCTGTGTATATAAGATGTTTGTGATTAATGAATTGACTTGAATTGATTCTATGTATATATTTACAAATGTTATAAATGCCGTATGAATAGAGATCGTTTCATTCTTCATACCTGTACCTTCAGAGGTTGTACACCATCTGGCACAGTCCAAGAGCTTTATGCTTGTTGATTAGTTGATTGTTGGCTATATACACAAAAACACAGCAGAGATTTAGAAGGATCAACGAGATGATGCTTTTTCTGGTTATTTGTTTATTTATTGATCTACCAAGATGCAGCTCTGGGATCAGAATTTCCTAACAATTAGGAATGGAATGTCGTTTCTTGGATGGTAGTGAGTTTCCTCCTGCTGGAGGTGTTCAAGCAGACACTGGTTGACCAGTTGTTAGAGATGTTATAGACAGGGTGGATTTCTGCTTAGGCACAGGCTGAATTAGAATGAGCTCTGAAGTCCCTGTTAATTCTCAAAATCTGGTACAACATCAGAGTGAAAGAGAGTGAGGAAAGTTATAATAAGCTCGGGGAGGTGTGTAGCTACAACAAATATGAACTTGGAACAAGCCTTGGGTTTATTTCACTAGAAAGACCTAGGTTTTTCTCCACATTGAGGTTGTCCACACCTACATCATTGATATGCTGGAAATATCAGAACTGAAATCAGTAGACCTGGGTAATTTATTTTCATTCTTTTACTTACTAGCTGTGTGATGTTAGATAAGTTACTTTACCTTTTGGGAACTCAATTTACTCAAATGGGGAAGATAATCCTTGCCTTTCCTACCTTATAGAATTTTTTTTTTCAGGATCAAATGATAGCATAGCTGTGAACTATCATTGAAAAAGGATCACGAACAGTTATCACCATCACCATTGTTGTCATCATCATCATCATTATCACTATCATTGTCATCTTCATCATCATCTGCTGAGAAAAGCAAGCAGAACCAGAACATTTTATATAATAATATCAACACTGTGAGAGGATCAACCAGGAAAGACTCAGCTCCTTTCAGCAGTTCAGTGATTGAGGACAATTCTAAAAGACTTGTGATGGTAAATGCCAGAGAAAAATCTATGAAGTGTTTTAAAACTTATTTCATGTTTTTTCTTTCTCATGACTTCCCCTCTTCCCCTTTAGTTCTGATTCTTCTTTCACAACATGACTAATATGGAAATATGTTAAACATGATTGTACATGTGCAATCTATAACAGATCAGCTCAGCTCACTATCTTGGGGAGGGTGGAAGGAAAAAAGGGGTAGTAGAAAAATGTGGAATTCAAAAGTCTCCAAAAAGATGAACATTGAAAATATCTTTGCATGTAATTGGAAAAAAATAACACAAGAAAAACAACAAAAAAACCCAAACATCATCATCATCATCATCATAATCACTGTCATCCTCCTCCCAAACACCACTTTCATCCAAGGGGACTTGCTCACTTTCAGCACTCTTCTAAGAGCAATGTACAGACCCAGTGACTGCAGTTTAAGCTAGATACAGTGCCTGGAACATGCCTCAGAGTCCAGATCCCTCCTGCCTAGGTCCCTGAAGCTTTCCCCTGACCATCCATCCCCATTCATCTTGCCTTCTTCAGCTTTTACAGCTCTTACTTTCTATATAAAATTCTAGCATGTATAAGGCAGATTGATGTAGTGGGTAGAGGGCTGGAACTGGAAGAAGTCCCAGGTTTGGGTCCCTTCCTCATTCATTTTCTAGCTGTGTGACCTTGGGCAAGACACTTAACTTCTCTAAGTCTTAATGTCCTCCTCTATAAAATAGGGTTAATTATGGAATCTATCTCATCAAGCTGTGGCTAGGATGAAAGGAGATCTTGTGTGAAGACTTTAGCACTTTGCAGACTTTAAAGTACAATAGGAATCTCAGCAGTCTTTGTGGCAGTGGAGTTGAATTCAGCAGAATGCTATTATCTATGACTTTGATAAAATCATAGGTGTCACAATTCACAACTGTGAATAGCCAGACAGGACTGAAATGATTGAATGGAGTATATACACAGAACTCCCTTACCAATGACAGGAATCTGGGAGGCCTGGCTAATTCTTTGGCTGATAACCCTGTCATCCACTCAGATCTATGACTATTTAACAAACAAATCTTAACAAACAGGATTTTCAGGTCCCCATCCCCTCTGAAAAAATAGTCACCTTGGTAGATCAAAAACTTATTCCAGCATTACTGACCATAATAAGAGTTCTTATAATGGCCTTAAAAAGCCATGTATGAGATAATATGAGAAAAAAATGTCATTACTTCGTTAAGTCATGGTGTGAACATGTGTATGTGTGTGTTTTGATATTTACTCTCATTTAAGCTGCACTATAGGGATAGTCAGTGTTGCTGCTCATCCCATGCCATTAGTGTATTTATGGTTATGTCCAAATTATGACTTGCCTTTACTCAGGGTTGGGGACAGGATACTGTTACTCTCTGGTCAGGATGTACATAGAGTTTTTTGGTTTCTCAGATTGTTGGTTGTCCCTTGTCCCTCCTTACTCCTGACAATGAAACAAGTCTTGGGAAGACTTACCTGTGAAATATATGTTCCTAGTCCTTATTTCATATTTCATAGATCTTAGGCTCAGATTGTGGACAGTCACCTTGGCTTCCCCAGCCAATTAACCAAGACCCTAACCTCAAACCTTCATTCCTCCTTCTTCCAAATCTCCTTAACCTACCCCTCTCTGCCTCCCAGCATCCTCATCTCGCAACCATCCAGCTACCCTTGGAAAATAGTTCTGAGTCTGTACAGGTGACAAATAGGACAACCTGAAAAAGTTATTTGCAAAATGACTAGAGAAGCATAAAAACCCGTAGCTGGCATATGGTGCTTCTTTGCTGTTGAATAATTCAAGGTCCCATAAAATCATAGTTATGGAGTACATGGGGGGCACAGTGGATGGAGTGCCAGTCTGGAGTCAAGATTTATCTTCACATCTGCTCTTAGACACTTATCTTAGACGTTTACAAGCTGTGTGACCCTGGTCAAGTCACATAAACCTATTTGCCTCAGTTTCCTTATATGTAAAATGATCTGGAGAAGAAAATGGCAACCCCCTCCTGTCTCTCTGCTAGAAGAACCCCAAAGGGGGCCATGAAGAGTCAGACACGACTGAAAATGACTGAATGGAGTACAAACATACAACTCCCTTGAGGTATAGAGAAAGTATGACTTGCCCAAGGTCACACAAGTAGTAAACATTAGTTGAGACTTGAACTCAGTCCTTTGATTTCAGTGTTAATGCTCCTTCCTGTCTGCCTTAGGATACATCCAGAGAAGAATACCTCCATAATAAGGATGGATAGATCCTTCTCTCCTCCCCTCCCAGTGTGAAGAGCTCCCTGGACTGAGGCAGGGAAGGAGGGTGGTACACCCAGACACTGATAGTACCAAATGCCAACTTACACGTTTTCCTAGAACTATCTGGAGACTGGTGTTTAGGGTCTAGGAACGCCCCACCCCAGGCAGTAGAGTTTTGGGGGCTATATAGAAACATAAAGGTCTTGGAATTGGGGAGCCTTATGGATGTGAAGAAGACTGGGGTTATGTAAATCTTGGGGGCACAGCGGAATAAGATGGGATTTGAAGACCTGGGGATTGTGTCAGTCTAATGTGAAGGCCAGATGGCAGAAGGAAAGGAGGTTCCCGAAGGGAACTGTTTTTGGGGACTGAGGGGAAGGAGGACTAGGTTGCAGAGCCTAAGGGAGTAAGAGAATTAGAGAACTGAAAAGACACAGAGGGGTGGCTAGGTGGCAGAGTGGATAAAGCACCGGCCTTGGAGTCAGGAGTACCTGGGTTCAAATCCGGTCTCAGACACTTAATAATGACCTACCTGTTGTGGCCTTGGGCAAGTCACTTAACCCCATTTGCCTTGCAAAAACCTAAAAAAAAAAAGACACAGAGAATTGGATGGTTGAAAGATAAGGATGCTGGAAGTGGAGAGGGGTAAGTTAAGAGGAGTTGGAAGGAGTGGAGATTTGGGGTTCAGGTCTTGGTTTGTTGACTGGGAGAGCCCAAGGTGACTGCCCACAATCTGAGCCTAGGGACAAGCCTTTGTCTTGCGGAACTCCCTGTGGGTGATGACACTGAATCCTTCAACAACACTAGGCTGCCATCCTAAGTGTCTAGGAGGAGGGATTAGGGAGGAAGAAGGGCCCAGGCTGGAGGTTTTCTCGGCAGCCTCCCCACCCCCACCCCCAGCTGCAGCACTCCCCCACAGCCTCCCCAGACACTTTCCCCTGATTTCAATTTCCATTCCAAGCAATTCAGGGCCAATCTTGGCTGATTATATGCATTTTAATGGCAGAAGCGAAAGAAAAACATCAATTAAAGGCAACTGCTTAACAATTACAGTCCCTCTCCCTGCAATCCCCCTGTCTGAGTTGGGTTTAGCCGGCTGGGGAGTCAGGGCTTAGGGCTCATAGCCTGGGAACTTCTGGCCAGACAGAGCCAGCCAGGGAAAGCCCTGCCCTGGGATGGGTCTCTGATCTCATCTCCAAGAGATTCTGCCTGGGAACACAGCAGACAGTGGGTGTGCTCAGTCCCCTGACCACGGAGGCCTCCTCAAATTGGGGAGATGGTTTGACCTGAGGGGCGACATGCACAGTGGCTTCTCCATAGAGGAATGGCCCTATGACCTCTGAAAGGAAAGTCACATCTGGATCCATCCTCCAGGATAGAGGGAAGAGCCAGAGAAGCTGTTTCCATAGGAACCAAGAACTCCCCTGAATTCTGGAACATATCAGGGAAGTGTTGCTTCCAAGGTGATAGCTGATGAATATTGCTTACAGTAAGACTAAGATTAGCAGTAAAAGAAACAATTTTTTTAAAGGGTGAATGGCAGTGCACATGTGATTTCAGAGATGTGGGCAACTCTTCTTTTTTTCACTGTCTCAAGAGTTATTCAAGAAACACAGAGAGGTTTAGTAATTTACCTAAGGTCACACAGCTAATGCATGCCAATCAATCAATAGCCATTTACTAGTTAAGCCCCTACTAAAGGTTAGACCCTAGGGATATAAAAACAAAAAAGAAATCATCCTTCCTCTCAAAGAGCTTATATTCTTTTGTAAGAGAAAGGACTTGGAGTTAGAGCTTCTTGTCTCCAAGACTTCTGGGTAATAGTAATAGCTCACATTTAGATAGTTCTTTATGTAAGGAATTATAACATAAAGAATTATATGGAATTATGATGGGTGAATTATATAAAAAATTATTGAAGAGGAACAATAAGAGGTAAGAGTGATTAAGAATGCCAGCAACCTGAGAAGGGACAGTAGAGAGCAGAAGTAGGAGAGGGGTAGAGAATCCCAATCTAACAAAGAGAAAAGCTATTAAAGTAGGGGGGAGGGGGAGAAGGAAGGTGGCAGGCAAAGGGTAGGCATCCCCAAACAATGGCAGAAGGGGCAGGAGTTAGGACCTCAAAAGGACAGAGGGCAGAGGATCTGTAACATAATGAAAAAGGGAATTCCCTCCACCTAAGTTGACTGTCAGAGCCATGAGGCTGCCATATTCCCTAAAGACTGAGAAGCAAAACAGCAGTTCCTAATCACTTTCTTGAGTTACTCATGGGGAACAGGGCTATTTAAGAAAATGTCAAAGAGTTAAATTTAGATAAAATACAATCCTTGCCCTCATGAATTTTGTAGTCCAATAGGGAGAGAAGATATAACACAGAGAGCTACGACATACAATATTGCATGATAAATGTCCACCCTTTATCCAGTGCTCAAGATCTGCCTTTAGGATCTAGTATAGGTTGTGATCTCCTTCAGGGTAGGGGTGGCCTTGAGCCTCCTTTTGTATATAGTAGGTGTTAAATAAATGCTTATTGATGGATTGATTCTTGTGGGTACTAGTCTTGACTCTAGAGATTGTTAATACCTTGGGGATGAGGGAAGAGAGACAAGACAGACAAATCAAAACCGAGACAGAGACTGACAGAGACAGAGAGAGAAACAGTGACAGAGATAGAGATGGACAAGGAGTTAGAGTCAGAAACAGAGACAGAGACAGACAAGGAGATAGAGTCAGAAACAGAGACAGAGACAGAGTTTGAGAAAGAAACAGAGAGACAAAGACAAAGAGACAGAGAGTCAGAAACAGAGACAGACAGAGAAAGGAGGTGGAGAGAGACAGAGATGGAGAGAGCATGCCATTATGAAGTGTTTATTTGTAGTGGTACTTTGTTAAAAGCTGGTGATATAGATCAAATAAAAAAGACAGTCTATGTTCCTCCTTCATTTTTGAGGCTATCTTGCCTTATGTGTGATTTGGATTTAAGTGAAACGGAGCTGCACTAAGTGATCAGCCTCATTCTCTCTTCTAGCAGCATGGAAGTCCATTGGCAAGACAATACTCAACATGATGGGCAATGGTCCAGGACCCTATTCTCCCGGATCTCCATTCTAATAGGGGAAGACAAAGACTAGAGGGGAGGGGCGGCTAGGTGATACAGTGGAGAGAGCACCAGCCCTGGAATCAGGAGAACCTGAGTTCAAATCTGACCTTAGACCCTTAATAATGACCTAGGTGTGTGGCCTTGGGCAATCCACTTAACCCCATTGCCTTGCAAAAACTAAAAAAAAAAAAAAGACTAGAGGGGAGCTGGAAAGTAGACAATGGGAGGGCATCTGATCAAGGGCAGGGCAGCTTGTGGGGGGTGAAGCAGCCCCAAGATGTGTTGGGTCTGCCCCTTCAAGAAGTGATGATCCTGGCCATAGACTCACCAATCTGGAGAGCAGGCTCCAGGGTCAAATCCTGCTAGGGTGGACAGGGAGGCTGCTGAGATGGTATAGTAGTATCTTCCTCCTTCTCCCCAGGTTCCTCCTTACTTTGATTTTGTTCTGCCTGTTCTTGAAGGTCTGGGGCAAATGAGATCCTTCTTCCTCCAGGAAGCCTTCACTGATTGTCTGGGCCCAGACACTCAGCATAATGGGATTCTGACCCTATCTGCTTGGCATAGTCAATGAGCTCAAATATTAATTATCCCTAATGAAGGGGCCTTTCTCCAGGCTGGAGAAGAATGCACTATATGGAGAGAGACTAATGAAGATGATGTCACCTTGACCATGAAGAATAATTTCTAATTCCTTTCTGGTGATCTAATTGGAGAAGCTCATTAATTAATGTCTCATGAAATGGACTGATTAAATGTCTCTGTGGATGCTATTGGAGCACAAGGGGGGCAATCGGGATGGTTACACCACAGGCCCATTTGCAGTAGCTTGATCAAAGACTAAATGATTTAGACTGAGAGCTCTGAAGACTTATACGCTGAAGGCCAGATGATCAAACTTTAAAAGGCAACAAAACTCTGACAAATGCAATGGATAATGTTGATACCTGTGAGGATGTAAGCATCTGGAGAGTAGGGATTGTTTCGTCCCTAGTTCTTTTTTTTTTTAATTTTTAATTTTTTAATTTTTTTACATCCCTAGTTCTTACCTGAGGGTCTGGCTTAGATAAACCAGAGTAGGGGAGCTTCCATCCCTGAGCTATATAAGGCTGGGAGAAATGATTTGATCTGACACTGCCATGGCAACCACAGGCAGGATTTGAAATTCAGCAAATCTAGGAGCTTTTAGGGATGAATTAATTAAATGTTTGACCAAATATAGAAGGCTAATTTTGTTATAAATTTCCAAATGGTCCTTGACAGAAAAAAAATGCAATTAAGCATTTAACAAATACTTGTTGAGAGGGCAGCTAGGTGGTGCAGTGGATAGATAGAGCACCAGCCCTGAAATCAGGAGGGTCCAAGTTCAAATCTGACTTCAGACACTTAATAATTACCTAGCTGTGTGACCTTGGGCAAGTCACTTAACCTAATTGTCTTGGGGAAAAAAACCCCAAAAGAACTCCAAATACTTATTGATTGATAGAAACTAAAATTTTAGGGGTTTTTTTGCAAACCAAATGGGGTTAAGTAGCTTGCCAAAGCCACACAACTAGGTAATTATTAAGTGTCTGAGGTCAGATTTGAACTCAGGTACTCCTGACTCCAGGGCCGGTGCTCTATCCACTGCACCACCTAGCTGCCCCTCATTCTTTATCCTTCTTGTCCTCTACCTTGAATTGACACCAATTACCTTCTTCTTGAAACTTTCTTCCATGTTCTTATGACACTTCTTTCTCCTGGTTCTCTTCCTATCAAATTACTAGTCATTCTTCTTTGCTGGTTCTTCAGGTAGCACTAAATGTTCTCCAAGGCTCAACCTAAGCCTTCTTTTCTTTTCCTTCTATACTACTAAACTCTCATGGACTTAATGATCATCTCTGGGCAGATCTAGTTTTCCAGGTCTAACCTCTCTTCTGACCTCATCTTGCATCTCTAACTGCCTTTTAGACATCTTGAACTAGAAGTCCCAAAGAAATCTTAAACTCAAAATGTCCAAAAGTGATTCATTATTTTTTTCTCTCAAACTCTTCCCTTCTCTCAACTTTCCTATTACTGTCATGAGCACTTCTAGCCTCCTAGTCTCCCAGGCTTACCATCTAGTTGTCACCTGAGACTCCCCACTCTCTAACTCCCATATCCAATCCGTTGCCAAGTCCTGTCAATTCTATTTTCATAACTCTCATCTATTCCTTCTTCTCTGCTCTCATACTGCCTGCCATCAGCCTAATACTAATACCTACCCTCATCATCTCACACCTTGACTACTGTAATAACCTTCTAATTGGCCTCCCTGACTCATGTCTCTCCACCTTTGACAACCCTCCATTCATCTGTAAAACTGATCTACATAAAGCACAGGTCTGACCATGTCATTCTTCTAGTCAATAAAATCCAGTGGTTCTCTGTCATCCCCAAGATCAAACAACAAAATCCTCTGAGAATTCTCTTACCCTTGCTAAGTCCTCCCTTTCATACTTATACTTTATTTCCCCCCAC